>NW_026913209.1:5592500-6792500 GCF_034315485.1 Pezoporus occidentalis
ACAACCCACAAAAAAAAACACACAAAAAAAGCCCAAAAACATGAATCAGGTTTTTCTGTCTGACACATGTTACATACATTTTTGTAATTCTGTGAAAAAGTACAGAGAGTTTCAGAGAAATTCTTTGAATACGAAATATCATGTGGCTTTTAATGAACCTCGCAGCATCTGATGAGCCATACAGTGGGTATGAGCCAAGTCAGAGATTTTATGCATTGTCTAAAACAGGGGGATACAGCACGGGTAAGGAGAGGTGCCACGGAGGGCCCATGAGAAAACAACCTTCCCTGTTGTTGGGGGTATGGCTAACATAAGGGGCATGTTAGGGCATGCAAACAGAAGACCAGAAAATAATTCCCCTGGGCAGGTAGAATGAGCTCCAGCCCCAAGGATAAGCTGCAAACCCTGTCAGCCACATGGCTGAGTAGGGATGAAGAACCAAAAGTAGAAAATTAATGCTTCTTGGTGGGAAGAGTGTGGTTTTATTCTGTGGGACTACTTATAGGGTACCGACTGTATGAGAAATACGATAGAGGTCATTTTAGCTAAACAAATGTATAATTGATTATCCAGCCACTGCACGTCACTACACAGAAAATGAATGCATTGCTTTGAGACCTAATATTTATTCAAATATAAGACCACAAGTTAAAAAAAAAAAAAAGGCAATTATAAAACACTACGATCTATTCTTGTAAATTACCTGTTGTAATTTGAGCTGTAAACAACAATGACAAATGACCATCCTCATTTCAAGGATATGAGGTGCATTACATAATGCAGATCTATAGAGTTTTGAACCATTAATCATCATAATCTGGCAGCACCATTTATGTTAATCCTGTTTACGAAAGAAGCAACCTGCTAAGACATACTATTTTAGGCTTTTCCTCTTTCAGTAAATATTCTTTAGAAGCAAATATTTGTAATCTGAATTTATGTTTAGCCTCAAAAAATGGGAAAATAGCCCAGATGTAATCACAGCAAAGAAACGTTGACATCCATGATAAAAAAGAATTAAGACCCGTTTCTATTTTTACCAAATACTTATCTGTTACTATGTTAATTACCAGCTAAATGTTGTTATAAAATTACAACACTGTGTGTTTTACCTGATAGTTTTAAGAGTATACTTTATGCAAAAAAAACGAGGGGCCACTGAATTTTTCTCAAAAATTTATCACTGTCTTGGAAGGTATACAAAGTTTGTCAAGTTTTCTCTGAGATTCTCCCTTTCTATATACAGAACATTGTCAACATCATAGAAGACCAGATTTGACTGCTGACAAAAGTAATTCTTAATGATATCAGTATATAAATACACATTCAAACTGAAATGAGTTTATAATCATGTGCAGTCATAAATATTTTTTATTAAATATGGCCCCTATTGATGAAAGATAGTATCAGGTTAGACTAGGAAATTTTTAAGGTTTCTTAATTGTTCTTTTTCTTTACTAAATTACACTAAACCCCTTCAATTTTATGGATGAACAGACAGAAGTCTGGCAGTGAGAGGAATTTACCTAAGATGTCAAAGATTCAGATTCAGTCTGCAGGTCTGCCATTCATCCCTGTTCCAGGAATCTGCTTCAACCATCAGGAAATCAACTCTACAGTGGTTTTCCTAAAGTAGAAATGGATTATGACTTTTTGTTATTGTATATTTCATTTAAATTCTCTGCGACAAAGCTGTGAAGCTGAGTACCCAAAATCCTAGGTAGACAGAATAATCATTGGACTAGATCTGTATAGCCATTTCTCTCATACCTAGCACTCAGGGACTAAATTAAGATGAAGAAGGAGAAATCTAGGCCCAACACCTAAATAAGGCAGAAGAGGCTCCTGAATGTTCTGCTTATCTCCCAAAAGAGTTCCACAATCACAAGGCTATTACCTATTATACCTCTTGCTCTCTTGGAGTTTTGCATTTCAGTAAAAGTCCTGTTGAAGCACCTAGGCTCTTGCAAGTGCCTTATTATACAGTGTATGAGTATTGTGCAGCTAAAAAATTGTTTCACTGAAGAATTCAGTCAGCTGCATTCTCAAGTATTGTACATTAATCTTTAAGGACAGAGACATGAAGAGCAAGCAAGAGCTGAGATTATAACTAAGTGAAATACAAGGTTTCTCATTAACAGGGAAAAAATACTTTTTGTTATCAAACTGAATTGAGGTGAAAAATGCAGTAAGTTTATTATTTTTCTTACAGATTCTGGACAGTTAAGTAACAATAAGGATGTTTTTTCTTAATAAAAATACGTTCCCTGCCACATTAGTTTACACTTGCCGATATGTTGCAAATTCAACTTGTGGACTCCCATGAAGTAGCTCTTTTTTTCTGGTAAAACCCTTAATTCTGTGGTACCAACTTCTGTGGTACCAACAAATTTAATGGCCAAAATATATGCAAATCTAGAAGACCAGACAGCTCTGCAAAGAGCATGGCATGAAAATGAGAGCTAGAAAATCAGTTGGAACCTTTTCACCAAAATTAACTCTTTTGTGAGTAAGATGTCCTGCTCATGGTCGAAAAGCTGTTTCTGAAGTGGCATTCTTATCACCTGTTACATTGGAAATACACTGTTCATTGCAATAAATGCCAACTGATATGCCAGTTAAGACCAAGGTGATTATGTAACTCTCCATATTTTGTTGAAGCACAGTACTGATGCAAAGCGGATGTCTAACAGGCAAACTCTCCAGGTCCACTAACGTAAAAGAACATTGCACACTTAAGACGTAGATTTCTTTTTTGAAAAGAATTGGCCTTGAAATGCATGAGAATTGTGGACATATCGGAAAAGTTGAAACAAGATCAATCCTCTTAAAATGGTCTGCAATGGCACTTACTGCCTGTTCTGCTTTAGCAATGCAATTTCAAATAACCTTGGACATGCTTGCATTAAGGATTTTTGCATATATGCAAACACTAGGTAAATTGTTACATCATTATGGTATTTGCTGATTGCAAACCTTTAGAAGTCATCTAAAAATACAGTAAGGTTACTTCACCAAAGAATGAAATGAAAAATAAATTAGGTGTCAATTTAGCCTCTGGCTACCTTTTATTCTTTATTTCTGTAGTAACTAACATTACAGGGCTCACCACATGTGGGACCATGCATTTGCATTTTAGAACAAAAATGATAAACAATAATAACCTTAAAGTAAACTGATGCAAGACAGTAGGGAATCATATTAGTTCATTTGTAAACTAAGCAAACATATTTCTAATTGTAAAGCAAATCTGATATCTATAAATGTTTAGATCATGTGAAATATTTTTAAAAGTTAAAAACATCACACAAAAAAAGTCAGTTGGAGAAGAGCTTATGTGCTCCCCAAATAGTCTGTATTTTCATCAACTGTATACGTACTGAGCAAGATAATTACCATGTAAATTAGCTTCTCCAGAAAAAGATCACTTGATTATATCTTTAGCGCATCACAGGTACTATGTTATTACCATCTCACATACAACCACTAATAAAATTTCAAGAAAGCCAGTTGTTCTTTTTTTTCTCCCCTCAAGTTTTGCCTGCCACTGTCACAGCAAAGAGGTAGATCTGTGCCTTATGCTAAATTCCAGTAGATCTTCCTTGCTTTGACAAGAAATTATGGTATTTGCACTCTGTCACAAGGATCTGTCCTCTCCTGCAACTCCTCTGGGTCTGAACTCCATTTTCTCAGGTGCCCTAATCTCTGCACTGCTCTGGCTTACTGCTTATGAAGGAGAAGGTGATTTCTGGGTTATCCTCGCATACCTGACAGTATATGCCTAGAAGCATTGAAGATCCATGCCAGCCCTCAAAGTCTGCATCCTCTCCTGTGGCAGTTGTGCTCCTTCAGTCAATCATAATTACACTATTTTGGCAAATTTCTCAGAGTATTTCCTTCCCCTGCTGCTGTTTTCAACTTCTTTGGATTTGCTCCAGGGACAAAGGAGGCTACAAAAGCATGAATGTGGGTGGAGGGTAATATAGCCACATTGTCATCTCCTAACTTTCAGCTTTTTAATTTTTACCTGCTCCGTCTGCAGACCCTCACTCTCAAAGGACTCATCTTCTGAACAGCACAAGGGACAGATGGTGTCATATCCCACATTCTTCTGTGCCCCTGATGGCTTAGCAGGCATTTATAGCATTTCTTGGTGGAAAGCTAGTAGATATGGACCTTTTCCAGCCACAAGAATGTGCTGACCTCATGGAAAAAAGTCTGACTGTAAATCTGATAATTTTAATAAAGCAAGAAATGTTTTTCTTTACAGATACACAGCTGAAAGCATTTGAAACTTAAACATTTACTAGAAGTGTTTAAATAGCCATTATCATAACTATTTTCAAACTTTATTCCCATGCATGTCATGTGACCCAGCATTCAGGATTTTAAGAAAATCAGGTGAACAAAAACAGAGGTTCTGTGAGCAACAAAACTGCTTATATTGGTTCCTTCTGCATTTGTGGCTTGTAACAGTGCCTAATAAGTTATGTTCACCAACTGAAGCCTATTCTGTGGTTGGGGCACTTGTTGCTCTCATGTGTGGGTTTTCTTAAGACTAACAGGTAGAAGGTTAATATTGTAACCTTTTCCTCAGTGAAAGGAAGAAAAATAACCCAAAACTATGAGGGACAACACAGCATTTAAGGAGTACACAATTCATTTCTAAAAGAATGACTTTTCTTAGTAAATTAGTCAATCTGAAATTGACTGAGATGATTAGTCAATTAGACAGGAAAAGGACAGACAAAGGAGCATGCACACAAATGTATTAATTGCTCATATAAGCTTTATTTCCTTAGGAAGTCAGGATAAAACATCTCAGTGATTAATATACAACCAGCAATTGTTCATATCCTGCAGACTTTCCGGATATAACTGAAATCTGCAAGTAAATTTAACTGAGTCTGTAGCAGATAAAATTAACTAAAAGATGGAGATGTAATTGCCTGAGTCTGTACACAAAGTCAAGCTGAAACATAAATGACAGTTCCATTTTCCTGTTAACCGTTACAACAAATTATCAGGGGTCATGGATTTGTTTCCAGAAATAGGAATGTGAATCTCAGAATCTGAGAGAGTTTGCAATTAGCAGAAAAGTAAAAGTGATTTCTCAGATAGATTACCATCCAGACACAATACTTCTGGGCCAAACTTGCTCTTTTGAGGAACATTTTGTGGAAGTGCGAAGTTTCGGCTTAAAGCTGCACCAGACAAGGGTAACATTATGCATTTGACAGCCTCACCCAGCTTTTTCCTAGATCTGGCTTTGGATGGAGTTTCCCATTACATAAAGTTGATTGCCCAGAACAAATACGATCATGCTGTAACCCTTACATGGTGCTCAGTCTCAAGACAATTTAGTTATTTAACTCATGCCCTCCAATAACCATGGTGTGTAGTACAGCAGGAATGATAGTTATTTCCTGCAGAGGAAATAACTGTGGGTGATGCCCCTGTAGCAGCAGAAGGGGTGGAATATGGGAGATGGTGGGTCCATGGCAGTCTGGGGGACAGCTGGACTGGGAGGACTTGAAAGAATGGAAAACCAGCAGCAACAGCGGCAAAATAGCAGGCAACAAACAGGAAGTGAGGAGGAGTTAAAATAAAAGAATTGAAAGCACATGAGAAGACCAGCAGGCCTGATGCTGATACTGGCAAACAAAACTGCTAGGAATGCTATGACCCACATCACATGCTGGCAGCAGCACACCATGGTGAATGGATTCTGGCCCACCAGACAGGACTGCTGTCGTGCAGCAGGTGCCAAGGAAAAGCAAACTGCTCGTTTCCAGTAGTTTAAGAGCTACTCAGGCTTGTAGTTGTTCGTAGGCTCTGCTGCACCACTGGTGGATGCCCTTTGCTGTCACTCTGTCTTAAAGTTCTTCTGTGAGAGCAGACTAGCCCTGACAGGTTTTGCTTTCTGCACTCCATATGTCACTAATCTTTGTGTACAGTAGTACACCAGTAAGGCTCCCTTAGGAGAAACAGAAGCACAGGAACCTACCAACAGCAGATGAGACCTGAAGGGTCAATCTAGGGATGGGCTAGGTAGGTCATCCTGATCTCAAATCAAAGCATTAGAAATGTGTCCTTCTTGAAAACAAAGAAACAAAACGTAAGTGCTATTGGTCTGGAAACTCTGGATTAAAAATCAGAGTACTGAAGGAAATACGCAACTGTGAGAGTCCTGATGGGAGCAGAAAGTCCCAGCAGTCATAGAAAACAGGACAGATCTTGAAGGAACAGGGAAGGGGCAGGACCAACAAACTGATAACAGGTGGAGCACTAAGATGGAAAGGATGGAGTTAGAGATGTGTCAAACAACCCTAGATGTGGGAAGAGATAGAAGAAATTAGAATAATAGAAAAAGGACGTTACAGAGATCTGGAATGGATAAGGATAATGGAAAGGGAGAAGATTTGAAAGTTTTAACTCCATCTGAGAAGTGTACATCAGAACGTAAATCCATGTTTTTAATCATTTTTTTCCTTGTCAGTTGACAACTATAAAAACCTATGCAAGCAATTACCTTTAGGTAGATCACAGGGCAACTGTAATACTCCTTTATGCCACCATTCTGTTACAAGTGATGACAGATGATTTACGTGAAACATTTGCTGGAGAAATGCCATCAACATTAATAATGTTACATCAAGAGAAGAAAACACAAGCTCCTGTGGCCTCCCTTCCTTTCTCTGTGCTAAGTACTTCTGCTGTCATATGGAATTTTTTTGTGCAATGATTCTGATTCACAAAATGAATTCCTTTTTAGCTTGAGTTCACGGTTGGTGTTTAGTTCTTTTTCACTGTATTTGTATCCCAATAAACACTGTAATCAATCCATGTTTCCTTATCAGGCACTGTTCCAATTAGACTGTTCTAAAATTTTAGTTAATCAATAGAGTTAATTCTTTACATTTATACACAACAGGAATTTTTCCATCGTAAAAACAGCTTCTTTTTAATGGTCTGAGTGGATGATGCCAGTTTAAACTCAGTTCCCACAGCATACCATGATAAGCAGCACTTACACACACAATCCCACTTTTCGATGAGAAAATGAACATGAGCCAGCTTCAGTGTGTGCTCACAGCCCACAAAGCCAACCGCATCCTGGGCTGCATCAAAAGGAGCGTGACCAGCAGGTCGAAGGAGGTGATCCTGACCCTCTACTCTGCTCTTGTGAGACCTCCCTTGGGGTATTGTGGGGCAGTTCTGGTGTCCTCAACATAAAAAGGACACGGAACTGTTGGAACAACTCCAGAGGAGGGCCATGAGGATGATCAGGGGACTGGTGCACCTCCTGTATGAAGACAGGCTGAGAAAGTTGGGGCTGTTCAGCCTGGAGAAGAGAAGCTGCGTGGAGACCTCATAGCAGCCTTCCAGCATCTGAAGGGAACCTATAGGAATGCCAGGGATGGACTACTCATTAGAGATTGTAGTGACAGGACATGGGGTAGGGGGTTAAAATTTAAACAGGGGAAGTTTAGATTGGATATAGGGAAGAAATTCTTTACTGTAAGGGTGGTGAGGCACTGGAATGGGTTGCCCAGGGAAGTTGTGAATGCTCCATCCCAGGCGGTGTTCAAGACCAGGTCGGACAGAGCCTTGGGTGGCATGGTCTAATGTGAGGCATCCCTGCCCATGGCAGGGGGGGTTGGAACTAGATATTCTTAAGGTCTTTTCCAACCCTAACTATTCTATGATTCTATGAAGCTGGTGTGGCTACTCATTTGACTATACAATATGAATTATCATTGGCAGAATCATGTGACAGTTGTTCCACTTGTCTTGAAAAAAACGAAAATAAAGAGGACTACAGGTAGATAAGTAAGTTTCTCTTTCCTTTTCAATAGATACTGAACAAAGTTGAATTAATTTTCATTTGTATTCTACTACATAATCCCCTCCCACCCCCTGCTGTAAACCACTACAGTGAACAATTTTTGAAGCAGGTTCCTATTTTCATAAAAGCCTCTCAGATGTTCAAATAAACCATGAAACATAAAGGCACTCATACCCTGAAGACACCAGCCAGCCTCACTAGCATTTTGTCTTTGTCATTCTGTTGGCATGCCCAAGTTCCATTTGCTCTTTTCACTGGTGCAGACAGTACACATGTTGCTAGCTACTAAAGGTAATGACCAAGACACAGGCCCAGAAGCTATGTTTCTTGGTTTACTTGATCTGGGAACCACAACACAAGAGGAACTAGATGAAAATGCCTTGCACAATAGCCCTCCATGAGGATTTTGGTGGCTATTCCCATGCTTGCAAAGATCAATGTGGCAAACTCAGACATGAAAACTGGGAGCACGAAGTCACAAGGTCTCAATGTCCTGGTTGTCCTAGGATTGTGGTTATGAAGCAAATGGTAAGAACTTACTCTATGCCTGTGTTTCAGTTGTGGTTCTGACAGTGGAGTCTTTGCACTGTATTTGTGTGCAATATTTTCTTATTCTGCTGCATGAAATGTGCTCCCAAACATGTCTATGACAATTAAAAAAAAAAAAAAACACAAACAAACCAAAAAACCAAGCAACCAATATTAAAGCCACTACTAAGCAAAAATGAAAGTGACTCCATCAATTCAGATTTCCCTAAACTCACCTACCTTTTCTCCTGATGAATATAGGATGTCAGGACTTTGCTGTGCTTTTGTATAGTCTAAATTCCCTTGTTGCATGAAACCCTTTCCCTTAAATAAAAATTCAGGCGTTTGTCTTCCCAGGAAGGGTCAGTCTTGACTTCTACATAGCAAAATGAGACCAAGCAATTTCTCACACAAAACTTCAAAAACTTTGTCATTCCTACTCCTGTGTGTCAAAAGTACATTACCAAAAGTGATCTGTATGAGCATACATTAAAAAGCAATCTATAGGAGCAACAATATACAGATTCTTACAAGTGAGCTTAATGACCATCTAGAAACTGCTCATTGGTGCGTATGAAACTAGCTGATATTTCTGTTTCCGCAGCACAGATTACATGGCCAATGACGGAATGAGTATGGAAAGTGACCACTTTGGCACAGCACTTTTTTTGTGACATTGATAGTTACTGATATACTTTTTTTTTCCCTTGATCTGTAATGAGATAGGAATTAAAAAAAAAAACAAAACTTAGCTATACCCTTTACGTTCAAGACATGGCTAACATCGTTCTTCATAAAGGGTACACACAAAATTTACACTTCACTGCCCCAAATTTAGTCATCCTTAACTACTCACCCTATATGAGCTTAAAACATGAGTAAAGAATGCTGTTTTCCATTGGTCCTGGCACTCAAAACCATCCCATGCAGGTTTTTACTCAGTCTTGGCTTCAGCATACACTCTTCTTCCTTGCTTGGACACATATGGGAAGCTGAAAAGTAGATAGCATGGCAGAAAACCAGCCTGTTCTGCTACCACAATGCTTATTCTTCTGTACCTATACCTGGTAACATGTAAGCCCCAAAAAATTCCTTCCCCCAGTGAAAAAATTAGTAAAAGCACCAATCCATGATTAGAGCAGTAATTACAGTGATAAAACAATGATGAAATAACCCTTGGGGGGACTGAAACTGCATGAAAAATCTAAATCTCAATCTCAATCAAGTAAGATCTTATAATAAGGCTATAAGCAAGAGCTGTTGTAATTAAACTGCAGCTACTACTATCTGCTAATTATTTTTTCTACTTTGAGCAGCAGTGCTAAAGCCCACAGAAGTGTGTGCTCTTGCGTGCCTGTGGTGTTGTCACTACCTGTGTTACTGATGCACTGTGAACACAGGAGCTTGTTTCACCTCAGGTCACTCATGAGAAGACACAGAAATCACAGAATCATAAAAAGGTTTGGATTGGAAGGGACCTTAAAACTCATCTAGTTCCAAACCCCTGCCATGGACAGGGCCATCTTCCACCAAACCAGACTGGCCAAAGCTCCGTCCAACCTGGCATGAACACTGCCAGGAATGGGACAAGCCACAGCTTCTCTGGGCAACCTGTGTCACTGCCTCACTACCCTCGCAGGAAAATAACGACGATTTCATTAGTTCTGCCATCCCTTCAGCTTTTGACGCGCTATTACCAGCAACTACCGTTTAACGTAACGGACGGAAACCAAGCACGAAGCCTCGTGCACGCGCTGCAAGTTTCTCCCTTCACACAGCGCCAGGCTGGCGGCGCTCCGCTGGAGCAGGTCTCTCAGCCGGTCGCCCGGCCGCTCCGGCAGCCCCCCTGTCCAACCTGGCCGGGGTCAGCGGGGACTGAGAGGCTACTCCCAGACAAAAAACACACACCGCAGACGGACCAAAACGACAACGCCCCGCAGCACAGGCGGGTCTGGATGGGGCCGAGCTCCCCGGACCTCCCACCAGGCGGAGAGGGCGCGGCCGCCGCAGCGCATGGCGGCACATGTAGTTTCCCGCCACCTCCCCACAGAGAGACTACATTTCCCGTGAGGCCGCGCGGCAGAGCGCGGGCACGGTGTGCGTCAGCCGCGCGGACAGCCAATCGCGGCGCGGCCGCAGCGAGCGCCGTCAGCCGCCAATGTTGTTTTCGCTGAGTCGAGCTGCTGGTGTTGTTGGCGGCGGCGCCATATTGGAAGGGACGAGCCCCCGTTAGCGAGGAGCCCCTTGGCGCGGGCCCGGCTGCCGCCATGCTGTATCTGGAGGACTATCTGGAGAGTGAGTGTGTGCGGGACGGGGGCGCCGGGCGGCCGGGCACGGCCGGTGGAGCGGGACCGGGGCGGGAGCCGCGGCCATGAGGCGGCGCCCCCTCCCCCACGGCGGCGAGTGACTGACTCCCCCCTCCCCCCCTCCCCTCCCGCTGTCCCCGCAGTGATCGAGCAGCTTCCCATGGATCTGCGCGACAGGTTCACCGAGATGCGCGAGATGGACCTGCAGGTGCAGAGTACGTGAGTCCCGCCCCTGCGCCTCGGACCGCCCCCTCCCCGCCGCGGCACACACCGCCCCTCCTCTCCTCTCCTCTCCTCTCCCCGCCCTGCCCGCGGGGGAAGGCCGCGGGCACGGAGCGACTGCCGCAGGGCGCGGGCAGCAACGGGCCAGCGAGGGAGGCAGGAAAGAGAGGCGGGGAAGGAGGCAGGAGGAGGCGCCGCTGCTGCAGGGGCGCTCCGCTCAATGCCGCTGGCCCGGGGCGTTGGCGCCACTTCCCCACCCTGCACCCCGGCTTTCCGGCAGCGCCTGTCCGGTGCAGGAGGCCGGGGAGGAGGGGACCCCGCCTGTCTCGTTGGCATGGTGCGCCTGGCGTCGTCTCCTGCGGACCGGCGATGCGGGCGGCGGGAGGCGGCGCTGCGGAGGCCCGCGCTGCGCGGGGAGCCGCCGGCACGCAGCGAGGGGCGGGACGCGCTGTTTGGCGCCGTGCTGGCAAGCGGAGCTAGCCTCAGCCCCCGCCCCGCCGACCCGCCCGCTCGCCTCGGGCCCGCCCCGGCCCCCGCCCGCGGCTGCAGCCGGTTGTCGGCGAGGATAGGATCTTGCCGGAGATTCGCTCCTGGCCTTGTGCGGCTCCCAAAGGCATTTTCGGCGGCACGTCCCAAACTCTTTAGATTTTTGATCCCTAAGAGCAGTGATGGTGGTTTGGAACATGAGTTATGTCCCACTCCTGCAGCAGGTAGCGGCGTGCTGTCCCTGAAACTTTTCCAGCCAGCTCCCCTCACAATACTTCCTAATGTGGAGGTGCTTCTTGCTTAGGTTCTCGTGTCCTTGCTGACACATAGCCAAATACAATCTGCTCTAGGTGTCCTTGTAGATCACTGTGTATTTCCACTGTAATGCAGTACACTACTTCATGCTGTTTTCAGGGTGCTTTGATTTTTCATCTTTTCTAATGCAGTCTTACCTGGGACTCGGGTGTCCTGTAACACCTAGTTAGGTGTTGCTGTCATTTAACACACAATTAATGTGTTCATTTATGTGATGTAAAAGTGTTTGTTAATGAAACTTGCTGCACTAAAGATCAGAGGAGTCATCTGTACAGAAGGGTCAGACTATTGTAAAGAACAGAGAAAGAGCAAAGGTTGAAATAACAAGTGGATGCCAAGCAGGAATACAGAATGTGCACTGTGGGAGCATAGTTCTTGAAAACAATAATTTAACATATAATACTTTAAAGTGTGGTCTCAGGCTTTCCCTTGGACGTTTACTTTATCAGACCCAGCAGGTCTGTTTAACAGACTTTACTGACACATGTTGAATGGCTGTAGGAATTTTTCATATACTATGGGCTAAGTGCTGCCTTCGGTTCAGTGCCTGAAGCTGTGGGAACAGAGCATGGTTATGGGAAATGGATGCCTCTGAAGTAACTATCACTAGGGAGCACCAGGAGAGGGAGTGAGCATCTCATTGACTTGAGTACTTCTGAGTACATTGACAAATTTTACCTCTATTCAGGAGGGTGGCGAAGAAGCTAGGAGTTTATTTGAACTTTCAGTCGGCTAGCACTACCAAGGTTGCTGTAGCATCTTTTCCTCTGCTTTAAGTGGAAGTGGCAAATAACATGTCATATTGTATTTCTGGAAGTAGCAGATGACACTGAGTGTTGTTGTATACTAAGGCCAACCCTAGGCCCAAAGAAGAATTCTCAAACTGCCTGCTGGATGCTGCATGCAAAGCTGGAGGCTGTTAATCATGCTGTGGCATAGTAATTTGCTGTGAAGATTCAGTGTCTCTGAAGTACTTGCAAACAGTGCTTCAATGAGTGAAGCTGTCCCAGAAACCTACATGAGTTGCAATTCAGAGATAACTGTGCTGCTGTGTTTTATAGTCGATGTTGACTTTATATTCTGTACTGTTTGGACCACATGTTCTTCTAATGGGACAGGTGCTGATGCTTGTTGAAAGAAATATTAAACCAGCTGTACCTACTGTATGTCCTGATAAGGCTGCTGTGGGAAAAGTGATGACCATCCAAGTTGTGACTTGACTCTTGAGCTTTAACTGAGCTCCTCATGGAGGGTAAAATTTGTTTCTCTGCTTCAGTTCAAATAATGGATTATCAGGCCTCCATGGTAAAATGTCAAGCTCTGGAGAAAGGCCTCTCATAATTCTGTCAGCTCTTTAGGGAAATCTTGGTCTAAGAAATAAGGATCTCAGAATGTAGTATCACAGTTTTATTAAAAAGGTGGTGGTGGGGAGAAAAGGTGAAGGAACTTCAGCATATCAGAGAGAACTTTTCATGTAATTCAGTAGATCTGACTGCGTCTCCCTGTGCCATCTCTGTTCCTTCAGGAGAAACCAAGTTTCTGTGGAAGTTTTCCCGTGTGCAGTTTCACAGTCTGGTAACCTGTCCTCAATGAAAAGTAAAGAAGGAAGATTTATTTTTTTGTTTTCATGTCTGTGGAACCATTAACGTAAATTAGCACGTACCTGTTTGCACCCTGGGAATAGGAGATAGAACATTTTGCATGTTGGCTTTATGTCATTTGGTAAAGAGCAAAGTTTTGGAAGCCTCCAAATGTTCAGACTTCTTAATCTTCTCTGTGAATAACAGTGCAAGTAGAAAATGCTTCTTGTACAGGTTCACCCATCTTTAACCTGTTGTACACCAAAACTGTTTGACTACTTTCTTTGTCAGGGTCTGCATAAAGCTGATGTGAGCCTGTGTTAAAACTGCTTAGTCCAGTCAGTTGCTAGGTTCCTGTTGGTTTTGATCCTGGATATTCCATTCTCAGCATAGGGAAAATCGTTGTATGCTTTTGATAGCTGAGTATGAATGATCTTCTTCTTATTTATGTGAACAGTTCTAGTTGTAAATTTTCACAAAGTAAGAAAACCTTTGTGCTGCATTGGATTTGAAGTATTAATCATAGTTGGGTATTTCTGAGTTTCTTGAAGAAACTTAACTTAGATGACAGCGATCATGAGATCCAGTTTTACCAGTGGATTCTGCGAAGTGTATTAGTGTTTTATACCCAGAGCCTAAAGTCTGTAGGTAGTTGATGCATTGTCACGTTTAATTTGAAACTGCTATGTTGACAGTATTTCTGAAAGTGCTGTGAAGAATTCAGTGCTGTTGTCTATCCTGAGACTAGCATGGCCATCAAAGCTAGTTTGACTGAGGCAGCTGCATGTTCTTGGAGATGTGCAAGCTGTTGCATGCACAATTGTCCAGCTGTTGAAATAGTAAACTCAGTGCTTTTGCCTTTTGGGTTGGTTGTTTTTATTGATTTTGTTTAGGATTTTTGTTTTAAAGTAGGGTGGAGGGAAAAGGAAGGGAATCCCTGTTCGTGTCTCAGTAAACAAATAACTTGTATTTGACATTTTCCGTTCTTATGATAATGTTAGAGAATTTATGGCTTTATTTTTTCCCTTTATGGTATTTCTCAACTTCATGTAAGTGAGAATCCTGTCCAAAGAGTGTTTAATCATTTAGTGCTACCTTGGGGGGGTGGGGGGAATAACTTTGTGAGTGCTTTCAATTTGCCCTCACCCTTCCTAGCATACAGTGGAGAGGGCCTTGACATAAAGGTGGTGACTTGACTCTTTAAGTTGCTCTACCTTTTTGAGGCACTAATTTTTTCAATGATTTGGTTTTGTATTTGACTGTTTCTCTTAGGAGAACATTTTGTTTCCTGCTCAGTTTGTAACTGGCTAGAATGTTCCAAAGTCAGCAGTCTAGAGCCCTGGGTGAGGAGTTTGGGTCATGCTTTAAGTCACTACCACTGCTCTTAGGGACAAAAAACCTTTAGAACTTGGAGTCCTGCCTGTCCCATGCTGGAGAGCACAAGAACCTTGATGAGAATCCTACCAGAATGCAATTCTGCTTCTTGGAAATTAAGGTAAGTATTTCCCTCCTCTGTCCCCTGTCACTTGGTTGTTTTGGTTTTTTGGTTTTGTTTTGGTTTTTTTCCCTTCTCTTGCACCTCAGTCCTGTCAACTTTGTTTAAGAAAAAAATTCCGCCTTATTTCATAACGTTTATGTACATGAGAAGATAACATTTATCTTAATCTTTTCCTGTGCTACAGATGCAATGGATCAACTTGAGCAGAGGGTAAATGAATTTTTTATGAACGCAAAGAAAAACAAACCTGAATGGCGAGAAGAACAAATGACATCAATCAAAAAAGTAAGGATATCACAGGAGTGGATCACATTTTTCTTTTGCAAACTAAGATAACCTTAGGAAACATAGCTTATGATTGATGGACACTTAAGCATTCAGAATTGTGTCTTCCTGTGGGCTTTCAAAGAGATGAATAGAACTGCCTAGGAGGAGAAAAATGACTGGAAAGTTTCTTTCATCAAGCATTTCTCTAAATTAGTTTTTGCATTTGCTAGTATTTTTAAAATTGTGATCCTGAAATGGTGAGGAAACCAGGTACTAAATTTTCAGCCCAGACTTTTTGTTTCTGCCTGTGTGACATGAAGTTATGTAAGTTAATTGGCTTTCTTTTAAATGATGTTTTTCAAGCTTAGCTTCAGCATTTCTTGTGGTTCAGCCTGTGTCCTTGTATGTGTTATACATGCATTACATATAGCTGGGGGGGGGGGGGAATAAAAAGATGAATGTGTTTTGTTTTGTCCTTTAACAGTTGGGCGTTGGGGGTGGTATTGGGTATTGTTAGTCTATAATTTTGTCAGGAGAAAATCCTTTGTAGTCTCTTCACTTGCCACTTCAGCCCCTTATTTGGCCAAGGGGTGTTTTTTTCTTAATTACTACAAATAAATTACTATGTTAAAGAAAAAAAAAAGGTGGCGGCTCTGATGTCCATAGAGTAAATTATGAATTTGCTTTTGATTATATTTGAACCAAAATTTCAGGTAGTTTTTTCTTAAGCAAAATCATCCTCAGTGGAAATTGAGAATAAGAAGGTACTTAAACCTGTTTAAATCTGGAGTAAAATAGTGCAAACATACCTAAGAAGTTTTGTCTTGGATTTTCATTAGTTAGAGCAGACTTTAAAATTGGATTGCTTTAGTCAAATTATTTTGTAATATGCTTATATGTTATGTAAATATATTTAAAAATAATTTAAACTATATATAAATCATTATTTAACTATGGTGCTGGAAAGGCCTTCCCTACTGGTACTGTTGAGCATCATTGTGAAGGGCAGTGGTATCTGCAGTGCTCCCTGCAAAGACATCATCTCATGTTGAGTCCATAAGCTTATGCTATGTAATATAGAACAGATCTAAGACTGTTTCTTTTCTTGTAGCATTTCTTACAGGAATCTAAATGCCACTGTGGGAGGAAGTGTCCACATCTTGTAGTTTGGTGTTTCCAAAGGCACAAACAATACGCTGATGTGTATTATATCTGTCATCTAAAACTTAGCTGATCATTGTTCACAGTAGAGTTTCACAGTCTTTCTGAAAACTGGTGTGAATTTCTCCTTTTAAGTTACATATTGTGCTGGATGACAATACCTTAAAATGACTGAAATTAATTCAGTTATGTTAATAATTTAAAAAAAAAACCCTCTCTTTAAAACAGGATTATTATAAAGCTTTGGAAGATGCAGATGAGAAAGTGCAACTGGCTAATCAAATATATGATTTGGTAAGTGGACAGAAGTGGTGAATTGTCTGCTTGTCCCCAAGAAGTTATAAACATTTTGATAAGGACTACAATTCTGCTACCTGTATTGTTAGATCAGCTGCATTACAGGTTTTTTTGCTGGTGAAAGAAAAATTAAATATTTATTGACTTTTTAAGTATTTTATTGCTTTGGGTAGTAAATGTCACTTAAATATAAAACATACAGAAATAATTTTAGAAAGTACGTTGATTTTGTTTGGTTTATTTCTTTTCTGAACAGAGGCCATGAGCAAGTTACTCTTCCTTATAGCGTGTGGATTTTGAATTTTAAGTAAATTTATTTTACATTTCCTCAGAAGACAGAACCTGCAAGTCAGAACCGCACTAAAATATAGTAGACATTAAACTAATATTTCTTGTCTGCTGTAGTTTTACTTCAAATAACCAAAAGTTTATTCCAAAAGTTGGAACTTATCCCCTGTCTTTTGGTTAGCTGTTAACTGCAAAACATGTTCAATTTTTAATAGGTTAGAGACAGGTACATTCTGCAGTATGACTACAGATGAAGGAAGCATTTGGAACACAGTGTTTCTTTCCATATTAAGTTCAGATATTTTTTGTTAATTTTCAGTACCCAAGAACATGTCATAGTTTACTCAAATGCACAGGAGCCTTTACACTTTCAGTTTAGAGACTCTTTTACTCAGTACTTATGTTTACTGATGTGTCTAATAGTGTACAAATTGTAACTCAGTAATTTTGCAGTTTCCCCAGTGCAGCCCAATGTCTGCTCAAGCACATGTTGTGAACTGTTCTTTCTCTTCCCCTTTCTATATGCATATCCACAACACCCCCAAGTCCTTTAATCTTTTTGTCAAGAAACACTTCAATCTGTGTCTTGGAACATTGCCTATAGTAAGAGGAGGGCTTCTAGCTGCTGAGCCAATATCCAGCCTTACTGTATCCCGTGACTGACTGCACAGTTTAGGAGCAACAGCAGTATGTTCGTGTTAACTTGAGCATCTCTGCTGAGTTAGCAAACTGTAGGTGACTGAGAAGTTATGCTTCTGCATTTTTGTAAGTGCTTAGTGCTGTGTGGCAGGGAAATATTTAGCAAATCTGAGATGAAGGATATGGATATTCATGTTTCAGAACTGGATGCTATTTACTGTTTTGTCTCAAAAACAGGTAGACCGTCATTTGAGAAAATTGGACCAGGAGCTTGCTAAATTTAAAATGGAGCTGGAAGCAGATAATGCTGGAATTACAGAAATATTAGAGAGACGTAAGTATGCATGATTTTATTTAGGATCTTGACAGCTTTTCCATCAGTCTGTAAAATTAAAAAAAGCATACATTTGTTAGTGGCTTCAGGTATTTCCATGTGTTTTGCTATTGTGTTTAACCCACATACTTTTCATCAGTCAGTGATTCTCAGATCTCAGTTTCAACCTCAGTTTTTACCAGTGAAGTCAAAATACACCTGAGTAATTCGAGTATACTTTTCACACAACTGTTGTACTTGTGAGTTACTAGAGTAGGGTGCAGAATTCTTTAAACTTGTTTTTAATGACTAGGTATTCAGCTAAGTACTTCAGCCTAAGCTTGCCATCTACCTATTTGCAAGTGTACTATTTCTTTCTTCAACTGACTACCACCAAATTGAGGAGGGTAGCTATTTTAGTTACATGGGTGGAATGTGAAGTTAGTTACTCTGTTGTTTTTTTTAAAGGGGAGAGAGTAAATTGTTTTGTAATGGGGTAGCAAGGGAAAAACATTTTTGGTAAGAAACCCACATGCTTAACAAATAGAGCAATGCTGGTATTTAGGCTGTGAACAAAAATGTAATGTCAGCTTTTGGGCCAATTTGGTGTATCACGGAATCTCAGGGTTGGAAGGAACCTTTGGAGATCATGTAGTCCAACACCCCTGCCAAGACAGGGCCACCTACAGCAGGTTACACAGGAACTTGTTCAGGTGGGTTTTGAATGTGTCCAGAGAGGGAGACTCTACAACCTCCGTGGGCAGCCTGTTCAGTACTCTACCACCCGTGTCGTAAATTTCTTCCTCATGTTGAGGTGAAACTTCTTGTGTTTTAGTTTATGGCCTGTCACTGGGCACCACTGAAAAGAGTCTGGCACCATCCTTCTGGCATCCGCCTTTGAGATATTTACCTGCATCAATGAGATCCCTTTTCAGTCTTCTCTTATAGACTAAAGAGGCCCAGGTCCCACAATCTCTCCTCTTAAGAGAGATGCTCCAGACCCCTGATCATCCTTGTGGCCCTCCACTGGACACATTCCAGTTTTGTGTTTCTCATACTGAGGAGCCCAGAACTGGATACAGTACTCCAGATGTGGCCTCACCAGGGCTGAGGAGGGAGGATTACCTCCCTTGACCTGTTGGCCACACTCCTGATGCACCCCAGATTACTATTGGTCCTCCTGGCCACAGGTGTATACTGCTGACACATGGTCAGCATTATCTGTCAGTTCTCCCAGGTCCTTCTCAGCTGAACTGATCTCTAGTAGGTCAGCCCCCAGTCTGTACTGGTACTTGGGGTTCTTCCTCCCTAGATGCAGTACCCTACTCTTGTTGAACCTCATTAAGTTTCTCTCTGCCCAATTCTCCAGCTTATCAGGGGTCCTGCTGAATGGCAGCACAGCCTTCAGATGTATCAGCCACTCCCCCCCCCCCCAGCTTTGTTATCATCAGCAAATTTCCTGAGGGTGTGCTTTAGCCCTTTATCCATGTCATTGATGAACAAGTTGAGTAAGACTGGACCCAGTGCTGATCCCTGTGAACACCACTGACTGCAGGCCTCCAACTTGATTCTTCTCCGCTGGTCACAACCTTCTGAACTCTGCCATTCAGGCAGTTCTAAATCCACCTCACTGTCCATTCATCTAACCACACTTCCCAAGCTTACATACGAGGATGTTAACGGTAGTGTCGAAAGCTGTGCTGAAGTCAAGGTAGGTAACATCCACTGCTCCCCTCATCAACCCATCTTGCTGTATCATCATAAAAGGCTGTTAGATTGGCCAAGCAAGATTTATCTTGCGCTTGGTGAATCCATGCTGACTACTACTGGTGACATTCTTTTCTACATGCTTGGTGATGACCTGAGTGACTTGAGTGCAGAAGAAACCATCCTTTCTGTACATATCAGCATTTAGACATGAATTTCAAATGTGATCATGATAAATTTCAAAGTTGGTGTAACTACTATGATTATGGAGCTGAGAGGCAGTGACTGCTCTCACACCCAAGGACACTGAAAAGTAACCTCAGTCCCTTGCGGAGATTAGGAATAATTATTCTTTCTTTATTTTTTTGTGTTGCCTTGATATAAAAGATGGGAATTTTTGTATATTTTATTTTTAATTCATACTACAAATAACAGGCACAAAAATAAAACTGCAAAGTAAGTGCTTTTAGTGAGCTGGAAACTACAGAAAAGGACTAGTTTATTTTAGTTGGAATCCCAGCTGAATTTGTAAGATGTCATACTATCTTCAGTTTAGCTATGTGTTTGGTGAGCAGATAGGTAGAGTTCAAGAACTCAAAATAGAAACGTACCAGACTTTCCTCTTTAAGGTAGTTTGTTGGGATTTTTTTATTAAAGGGAAAAGTAGAAGCATTTTTAGCTTTCATACTAAATACATATTATGGAGGTTCCGCCAGAGGGCAGCCTTTGGACTAGTTCATAGCATGATTGATGTTAGCTCAACCAAAATAGCCCCTCGTGCTTTGAACCTCTTTGAGAATAATTTTCTTTAAGCTTTTGTAGTACAGTCATGTGCTTTTTGAAGTCACTGGAAAAAAGGTAAAGAAATGTTGAAGCTACAGATTTTGAAAAATGAATGTGAGTTTCTTGAATTGACTTCTGTGTAAATGTACGTTGCTAGGTATTGCAGCTATTCAAAATCTTACTGCCAAAGATTCATATGCAGACTGTTATATATTGTTATATGCAATTTATGGTCAAAATCTCTCCTCATATTGCAAGAAAATTTATTTTTAGATGAAGACTTATATTTGTGCCCTCCTGCCTTTTTTCTTTTTTTTTTTTTTTTTTAACTTGTGATTGTTGCTCTGTATTTTTGAATGTTATGGAAACTTGGATGATGATCTAAAGCCCTCCCTGTTGAATGTTAGGTCATCTTTTCAGACATTGCTAGTGCTTATGTGTTTTGGCTCAGTGGGACAAGGTGCCAGATTGATATAGTTTACTTGTTGTAGTCGTCTTCTCAATTCATATTGGTGTAGATTGTCAGTACTTTTGGTGTTGCATTTTCCAACCATCACTGCCACGTGTGCAACTTATGCTCATACATGGCATGTTGAGGGTAGTGGTGTTGTTTATTCTCTTTGCGTCAATAGTTGGACAGCAGCATGCACCAATTTTTGTTTTATAACTGTTCATCTCACTGGCTCCTGGTTCTACTTCCAGGAAGGGTTTCAACTCCAGCTGTGCTCCTTCTGATTAAAATAAATATAACTTCATAGTGATTTAGTTAATATTGTCAAGATTCATTTAGTATCTAAAAGTCAAAACTACGCCAATGATGACTGAAATTTTTCTCTCCTTTTTACTTCCCTCTTAGGGTCTTTGGAGCTGGATACACCATCACAGCCTGTGAATAACCATCATGCTCATTCTCACACTCCAGTAGAGAGTAAGTATTTTGAGACTAACAAACACGTAGTTACAGTTTGACTTTCAAGCTGAAAAGGTTTTACATTTAAGTTCCCTTAATTTCTTTCATTTAGAAAGGAAACACAATCCATCTTCTCACCATAGTACAACAGATCATGTTCCTGAAAAGAAGTTTAAATCTGAAGCTCTTCTATCTACCCTGACTTCAGATGCTTCTAAAGAAAATACACCAGGTAATCTTCATTGTCTTGGTTTTTAATCAGGAGAAATCCAGTCGTATTTGTGAGTTACTGTCTCTTGAAATCAGAGGCTCATACTCTTTCTTCTGGGATTTTCAGTCATTTATAACATGTGAAATAGCAGCTATTGTTGCTCATCTGTGTTGTCCATGAAGTGCATCAGCTTTGTTGTCATTTAACAGCTGCATGTTGGTTGTTTCTTTTTATTTACACTGCTTGGAAGGAGATACAGTGCAGTTTCATTCAGCTAGTGGTAGAAATACGAGATTAATGCATTATTATTTTGGGAGAGAGAAACATATGCAACAATTTCCAAAGTGGGGGATTCACACTTTTGGGTTTTTTTTTTTTAAGGGTTGGTCTGATGTGGCATTGGCTACAATAAAATAAGTTTCTGCGTTGTCTATTTCAGAAGAGGTGAGAATTCTTTGAGTAGTGAATGAGAAAACCCAAAACCAAACACAGCTTTCTGCCCATTTTCAAACTTGGGATGCTTCATAGTTGATTTTTTTTTTTTTTTTCTGAAAATAAGAGATTATGAGAGGTTATAGTAAGTAAACGACCTTTTGTTTTGGAGTTTAGTGCTGTTCATCACTTTTAGGTAGTCTCCCTCACGCCCATGTTACTTTTATTTTGAAGGAACTTCACATGAGGTAGCAAATAAAATGTAATTATGTTTGAGCAGCTCTCAGTCTATAGATGGCCATGGAAATCTGTGTTGCATTAAAACTGTGGTTTGTATTTTTTAGAATTGAAATTGTTAAAAGTTTTACTTCAGAAACAGTGTAGGGGTCCCATCAAATTCTTCTCTCTTCCTGATGGTTACAGTAGTCAGCATTATTTCAGTGTAAATTGGGATTATAGAGACATAGGCCTCTGTTCTTTGATAGCTGAGTATGATAGTGAGGACTGCCTTTCTAAAAGGACTCCCTGCGCATGAGGATAAGGGGGAATAAACTTCTTTTCTTCAGCCAATACTGGCTGTGTCAAATGGCTTCTTAAAACTTTTTTCCCAAATGATCAGACTGCTTTGGTGCATAAACGGAGTTCCTGCTCTTTCACTGGTTGTCGTATATAACTCTTCTTAAAATGCAAAGGAATTTAGTTTCATTTTAAATTTCATAAATGTGTTCTGTTCATCAAGGGTGTCGAAACAGTAATTCATCATCCTCTTCAAACAATGCATACAATACAAACTCTTCTCAACCATTGGCATCATATAACCTGGGCTCATTATCTTCAGGATCTGGGGCCGGTGCAATTACCATGGCAGCAGCTCAGGCAGTGCAAGCCACGGCACAGGTAATGTCAATGCCTTATTGTTCTTCTGCCATTTGCTACTGGTTTAAGAAGAAAGACTAATGTGTTTGGGTTTTTTTTTGTTCGGGTGCTTTGTTGTTGGGTTTTTTTAATCTGAATTCCCATGATCACTTTCAGCTGCAGTGGTTCGGTACTCATATTATCATTTTCATTTATATGCTACAGCTTCATCCTGTAAAATTTGCATAGTGGGGAGAGCTTGTTCTCTAGCTTTTCCTGTGGGATATTCTTACCCTTTTTTACCACTTACTATACATCGTTTTGTTAACAGGGTAACTAATGAACCTGTACAAATAATTAGCAGTTAGCAACATGGTATGTCTTCTGTAAGAGCTCCACGGTGTAATCTGATACAGTATCAGTATTCCTTTTAGATGAAGGAAGGAAGACGAACATCCAGCCTAAAGGCCAGCTATGAAGCATTTAAGAACAATGATTTTCAGCTTGGAAGAGAATTTTCGTTATCCAGAGATTCCTCTGGGTATTCATCATCAGCTCTGGCATCTACATTAACACAGACATTAAGTTCATCAACCACAGATTCGCGAAGTGGCAGAAAAAGCAAGTAAGTGTTCTCAGTTGTTGACTGCAATTAGTTTTTAAGACGGCTAAAATGTCTTTTAAAGGTCATGGACTGCGTTGGAAATACTTCATATTAAATGGGGGGGGGGGGGCAGCTGGCAGAAGGTAGTTATTGTCTGCTGGCCTTTTTTTGTTCACGTCTTTCTTGTTTTGTCCTCTCACTTCCTTTTCTTTAAGCAAACTGACTCCAAGGTTTTAAAGCCAATCAAGATACTTATTTTTCAATTGTGATATAGTCTAGTGTCTTCCATCATTTTTCTGTGTTCTGGAGAGATTTGACCTAACGGCAAATGTTGGGAATTGCCATGCAATGCCTCGTAGATGGTTTTGAAATAACCTGAAGGTCTGCTTCCTGCCACTTCACAAATAATTACAGTTTCTGATGGCTGACATCTGTGACAGGGAAAATGAAGTCTAAAACCAGTTTAAAACACCATAGTGTCATAACACATTGTGACAACAGTCACGAGGTGTATTTGAGTTTGTACTTGAGTTGTACATCTGCCCATCCTTGTGATGAAAACCATTCATTAAAGCCATTGGACCGTTTAAAGCTGTTATATTCCATTGATTAGAGCGGTGTGTCTTGCACTTGTAAGCAGGGATGAGTTGTTTCCAAAGAGCATTCAGCGTGTCCGTTTCAGTTCTTGCAGTTGTTGAATGAATGAAGTTAATGAGTGATGCTTTGGCATTGACATACTGCAGTATTTCAGAGTCAACAAAGTACTTGTTAATGATTCTTCCATTTGGCAGGAGATAAATTTAAATTATTTATACTTTTTTTTTTTCCCCCCTTTTTCCTAGAAACAACAACAAATCTTCAAGTCAGCAGTCATCATCGTCTTCCTCTTCTTCCTCTCTATCATCATGTTCTTCTTCATCTGCACTGGCACAAGAGCTATCACAGCAAACAGCAGTAATACCAGAGTCTGATTCTAATAGCCAGGTTGACTGGACCTATGATCCAAATGAGCCACGTTATTGCATATGTAATCAGGTAAGGATGGCCCCCAGCCTGAAATATTCTGCTGTAGTTGAACTTCCTTCTCTGATTGCTGATTTAGAACCATTCTATTTGCAGTCTTGAAATTCTGGTCTGTTTTTATGTACTTACTGGTGATACAAATAATTTAACTGTTGAAGCTAAAACCAAGAAAGGTTTACAGTGATATGACATACTGGAAAGTTTTGTATTTTCTAATAAAGACATCAGGAGTTATCAAATTAAAAATTGAACAGGTTTACAGTGAATTAAGTTAAGAATTTAAGTTAGTAAGGAGTTTGCCTGGTCTCACCTATTCTCCTTAAAAAATTACCAAACAAACCTCACAAAAACCCCAGCCAACTAGTTTTTATAAAAGCTATCCAGAAACTTGAGAGACTGAATGACAACATGAGAAACTTTTATTTTAAAATGCTTGTTCTTATTATGAACACTTTTAAGAGTGTTGTCTTTTTTTAGAATTTATAGAAATTTACTTGAAAGTGTTTGTTTCATAGAATCCTAGAATTGTTTGGGTTGGAAGGGATCTCAAAGATCATCTAATTCTAGCCTAGTTTCAAATAAGGTGCTTGAAATTGTCATGTATGCAAGGGAAATACCAGACATAATCTTGAAAACTGGGCTGATAATGTACTGAGCACTGTTGTTTAGGCGAGAATGTGCTTTGTTTAGGTGTTAAATGCTGATCTTTTTTATCCAACCTGAAATATGCAGAAGTTGGGGGGGGGGGGGGGGTGTGCATTAAAAAGTTATTAAAATCAGTTTGCTGTGAACATGGTGTTCTTTGGGTTTTGTAACAAGAAAAATCGGAATAGTTTTACTGCTGTTAATGAAAAACTCGAAGAAGCTTAAACTTTACCCCTTTGAAAATGTTGATTGCTTTTAATTAGTAATAGGATTTTTTTTCTTATTTACTAGGTGTCCTATGGTGAAATGGTAGGCTGTGATAACCAAGATGTAAGTAACAAAGCTCAAAAGGCTCATGAAAGGCTTGTGCATGTAACTGTTGGTTGCAGGATTTACTTTTGAGTTGGTTTTAGAGTACAGTTTTTTAGAGTAACATGCGTATGAGTTGAACCATTCTTCAGGAAACGTGTCATCTGTCACCACAGTTCAGTTTCTTTTAGAAGGCTTCACCCTTTGCTGGGAAGCTCTGACATCTTTAAAATGCCCATTATTTCTGGGAACTTTTAGCTGTGTCACCACTAATGTCAGTTGTCCTCTTAAAATAAAAAAAGTTTTAAAAGAACAGTTGAATGTACTCATGTATTTACTGGGTTACCACATTTAAACAAAGCTTTTGTGTCACTTAGTGTTGTCAAACTAAGTATTTCAAAGCATAATATTCTTGTGCTCTGTGAGTCTTATGTATGACTTCTAGAAATTTTATCACTACCCTTAGTCTATTGAGTGTACGATAGGGACCGATATCCTCCTCTCTTCTCCTTCTGAGCTGTAACTTTATGTGAAAAGCAGAATCTGTGCTTTTTACTCACACTTCATTTTAATAGAATTGTATTTATAACACATGTTTTGAAGGGGGGGAAAGAAAAAAAAGCCAAATCCCAAACCTTTTCTTTAACTCTGTTTTTATAGTGCCCTATTGAGTGGTTCCACTACGGATGTGTTGGACTTACAGAAGCACCGAAAGGGAAATGGTACTGTCCACAGTGTACAGCTGCAATGAAGAGAAGAGGCAGTAGACATAAATAAATTTCTTCATCTTGAAAACAAATGACATATGAAAGGTTTTCTAGAGGACTTGGGAGGGGGAGGAACCCTCACCACACTTCCTTGCAACCACTTAAGGGTTAACATAGCAGTTGTAACATCTTGAACTATTGATTTTGCTAGTTGTTTTAATATTGTAAGTAAATTATTTATGCACATTGATGTGCTACAGATACTATTCCAGTGAGCCTTGGATTGTTCCATTGGCCAGCATATGCAGACATTTGTACTATCAAACCATTTTCTCTAAGCAGTGGGCATTCTACGATTATTCAATCTTCCAAAAATTCCGGTAAGTCAAGATTTTAAATGTATGTTTTATATACAACAGATATATTCTGCTGCATGTACTGTACTCAAGAGCTGTTATGTTACACTTCTGTATATAAATGGTGCAAAAAGTCAGTGCTTCTGGAAAAAAAGAGACAATGATTTTTAAAATGCCTTTATAGGTTTGGCTCTTTATGAAACATAATTCAGCAGGCTGAAGAAAATGGTTCTTGTATACAGCGGGCTGTTGTCCTCTAGGGTACTTGAGTATGTAAAAACAAAAAAAATGCTGTAGAATAAAACAAACTTGTGCCATTAGTCTTTATATGTTTCTGCTCCAGAGAAGGAGCAGGCCGTAAGAGGAAAAAAGGTGTTAAAGTGATGATAAATTTTTATACCAAATGTGTTTATTTTTTTGTGCAAGTAATCCTTTAAATTTGAATTGTATTAGGTGTTAAAATAAAATGACCTCAACTCCTCAAATTAATGTTTCCCGTATATTTGTCAAAAATACAGGATTATCCCTGGAATGGGAGAATTGCAGAAGACTGTAGCTATGTTTGCGTAAGAAATTCCTAAGCAGGACCCATGTGAAGGATGGTTGTACAGGAGGACAGTTCTCTGGTGGCTGGATAATTAATACATGTACAAGCAAATGATGAATTATCATTTGCCTTCATGTTGAGCAGTGGCACCTGCTTAAATGGGCACAAAAGTTCTGTTTTCCATGTGTTTAAAAGACCTCCCAAAGCCTACTGTGTCAGGAGATGTTCACAGGCAGGATTGCCTTTGTATTTTCATGGCAGAGGTGGTAATAAGAAGGGGAGAAGATAAACCATGGTAGGTATGTGCAGCTGACGTATTTATTTCTTCCTGGACTGTGGCGTTCATTTAGAAACCAGAACATGGTTCAGGAAAGAGGAAAGGGACTTCATTCTGCTTGTAGGCTGCCTAGGGTAACAGGGAGGATCATGTTAGGAAGCCTCAGTGCAGGCCCATAAATGGTTGGACCTGTGAGTTGTATGCACTGTAGTACAGGACCAGAAAACTGATCTTTAAATTAGACCCTTGACTGTGAATATAATGGAAAGATTTTCTATGGATTTTCCCCACTTGCTTATTTTGGACACACTTTGTAGGTCTTTCACTGACAATTTCCTGTTGGTTTTTTTTTTTTTTTTTGTATGGTTCTTTCATGCATCAGCGCTGAACAGAAACAAGATTATGACTCCTTTTTTCTCCTTCCTTCCATACACTTTCCATTGGAATAAAGATCTTACTTTAGCACTGGGTTGCTCTTTGGCCTCTGAGGCTGAAGGACCATGGCCTTCATGTGGTAGCTTTCTAAACCCATGAAGAGGAGGAGAAGAGAAGGAGAGAAGCAGTGTTTCAGTGTATGACTGTGCAGATAGTGTCCAGGAAATAAAGGGAGTTAGGCTCTCTAGTTAGTAGTGGGAATATGTGCAGAAAATGCAGGTTTTGCCCAAAACAGAATGAAACCAGGCTTCTGTCTCAGCTTTTATTTAAAAATGAAAAGCATTTAAAATCCATGAACAGGGGGAAAGCAGATGTGTAAGAAAAATGTGATTACAGATGATAAATAGACTTTGGTAAAAGAACAGGATAAAAGTTGGGGAAAATAACAAAGAGCAGTGTAACCAAGTTTCCATTAAAACCAGGAATGGAGCCTGCTGTGTGTGCATTTCTGTGCAAAACTCAGTCTAAAAAACACTTGAGGACTAGGATATCTGGTTTTAAGTGAGCCTATTGAGACAATAGAGATAACAAACTATTTGTTCTGGTGGAAACTGGTGCCATGCTATGAATTGAAGTTAAAAATGCAGTAGCTAATCTAGATTCCCTTTAGACCTAATGTCTTAAGCCTCTAGGGCTAAAAAGTAAGTCCCTTGAGAATATATATCAAAATCCCTCACTCTGGTGGTACCCTTGCCTAAGATAGTGCAGAGATTGCAAGTCCAAAATATTTCACTTTTTAGTGTGATCATTAGTTCACTGTTTCATTGGACAATATATTTTTTCATGGAGGAGTTAGAGAACTCAGGAGGGGTAAATAATAGCAATGTTTGTACTTGTGTTCTCAGAATTAACAAAAATGGAAAGTTAAAGGTAGCAGAACAATCTTGTGATTCTGAGTGATGAGGTAGAAGATGAAATTGAACATTTGCTAACATAAGCATAAAATAAGATTTTAAATAATAATTGCCAGTTTACCTGCAGCAGGGCCTCTAAAGTAGCTATTGCTGCTTTCAGAGGAAAGTGATTTTGGAGTTAATCTAGGTAATTCTATAGTGGGTTCCTGTGACAGTCCTAAAATCCTCTGGCATACTCCACTGAGCACCCTCTGATAAAAGACACTGGGTGAGGTGATCCTTCAGCAGCTCTTTCAGTCTCTTCTCAGTGCTCCAGCATGTGGGTGAATTTTTAGGATGAGAAGGTATTTGTAGTACTGCAAACTGAAAACCAATGTGCCAAGCACTATAATAGAACAAAAAGTGTATTTGCATTGTGAAGGCATAACAGTTTGCGCTCAGCCATAGGTTTTATTTATTCTAGGTCTGAAATGAAATAGAGAAAATGACACGCTTCCTGATCTGAAAATCTTGCTGGGTTGTCTCTCTGAATAGCACAGAATAATGTGCATTGCTATATTGTTTACTGCTTCTTGCAAAATTTTGTTCAACTGTGCACAATAAAGATGAGAAATTCTGTTTCCTTTTTCTGTCCCCCCTGTCCACACTGCAGGAACACAGCCTCTGCAGTTCTGTTACTCGTCTCAGGATTGCCCAAAATACTCTGAGAATAATGTAGTGAAAAGAAGAAAAATGCCACGCTTCAGTGTATCTAATTTACAGTAATATTCCTCTAGCATTTTCAAATCCATATTTTGCTCTTATAAACATTCTGTAATGACACACAGCAGCTTTTTTCCTCTAAATAAATCTTGTACTTAGGAGCAATTTGCACATGTGAACAATTTGCATGATTACTTACAGACTTGTGCTTGTGTACATCACAATTATTATATTTCAGGAAAAAAGATATATAGATATAGGTAAAATCTTCTATTTTAGAAAAAAAAAAAGTATCCTACATTAGTTCATAATAGATCTCAAGTCTTTATTTTAAACTTGACTTTAACAGTTTCCTAACTGTATTCGCTTTGTCTACTAAAAAAATAAATCCTGACCGTATTGAACAAAAATACCCCTACTGTATTACGGGAGTAGAGGAGTACTTGCCTCATGATGGGCAAGGAATCTACCTAATGCAGTAAAAAAATTGGAACAGTGTTAGCGCCTGCAGCTGGTTTAATATTTTTAAAGCCCTAATACTTATCTGTACCTTGTACTTTACATTATAAAAACTTCAGTGTTGTGACTGCTCCATTCCTTTCTAAATATTTATTCAGCAGTGCCATATACATTGAATCGGATGGGTATGCCCACAGCATATGTGAAGATAATTTGATGTTGAGTCCACCTGCAAAACCATGGCCTTCTGATTTCAAAGCAAGTTTTACTATTTCTTCTCAGGAAAAGGCATGTGGGATAGTTGTCTGGATTAACTTTGCAAGTGTGATTGTAGTTAAGTGCTGGAAGGGGTCAGTCAGAAAAGCGTTATGGAATTAGGGAATCCTTTCTTGTCAGAAATGAAGTACAGGAATAGTCTTCCCTGTGCCGATAAAGGAAATGAATTTTACAGCTCTGTTTTGTGTTGATGAGACTAAAATTACATTTTTATGGGGGGAGAAGGGGTTGTAAAAATAACTTGTCATCATATTTTAAAATTGTTTCAATAGATCTTCAGTGATGTGGTTTGCTTGGAAAGGTGACAAGTTGGAGTGTTTCTGCTGTGATGAATTCACCTGGATATGGTATTCTTAGCATAAATGTTTTTAAAATGTGTTTAATTTCCTGTTGTGTTATTTAGGGCTAAATTAATCTCAAGCTTTTAAAGAAAACACATTCTATAGATGGATGGATTAGTCAATAGTTGAGTGAACTGACAATAAAAATGTGTTCCTTGGTCAGGACTGGAAAATGAAATGGCTTTGCAGTCAATAGTATTGACCAACCCTTATTTTAATTTAGGGAGGTGTACCATCCATTTCCCAGGGATCTTCCCCATAGCCTAATACACTTGGAATGGCTAAGGAATAGAAAGTTAAAAGGAATAGAAAGTTAAAACAGGAGTTATTTTAAAATTGCCCTCAAAAACTAGAATTATGTGTTAATCATTTTATTAAGACTGTGAACTTTCCTAGACGCTGATGTGAAGCATACTTTTGCACACAGAAGTGCTGATTTCAGAAGTAATGATTACCTTTGGGAGAGGCACATCAGAACAGTCCTGCCTGCCTCTGCTGTAATACTGTTTGTTGCTCTTGTAAGACATAAATGCAATCTAAAATACACCCTGAGAGAACATCTCAGTGAAATTTTAGCCCTAGACAGGAAAAATGAAGATGATTCTCAGCAGCAAAAAAGATAAAAATTCAAATTTTGATGGTTAGTATCTCCATTAATGTTCAAGGTTTACCAACTCTAAAGTACTTTCCATTTTGCAAGTGCTTTCCAAACACTCACCTACAGCTATTTACTTAAAGACTTCTGTTAAGAGGGTGAAAGGAATGTATTGGGAATGTCTCTGTATGGAGGCTAACAAGCCTTTTAATAGAAAAGATTCTAACTTTTCCCTATTGTTTGACTCTTAAGCAGTAATATTTAAATTTATGAAGGAAGGAATAATCTAAATATATTGTTCATAATTACATCAGCACATTATAAAACTGTAACCTGATTTCATATTTGGCTAATGCTGTCATGATTTTAAATAAACCCCAAATATTTGGTAATTATCTTTCTAAAGTTGGTTTTAAACCATGCAAATCAGCTATCAGCCTTATTTACATTTTATTAATTTTCTCTGTTAGCACTGCCTGGTTTTGCATTATTTTCCAAAACAGATGGTGTCCTCAACATGCTTTACTTTTAAAAGTGCATCAAAACATAGTTACACAGAAACAGTAATTGATTTCAAAATTTTAATAAGAGCTCATTCAGGTACCTCACACTGTATTTCAGAGGGATTCTGATTTGGTTATATTTTGGTTTTGCAAAATCGAATCCTAAAAATGTCTGAATCCCCCTCTAGTCATAGGACAGACCTCCGTAATTAAAAGATATAGCGGAACAACCCACAAGAGAGAGACAACCCCCAACAACCCAGTAATCAGTGAACAAAAATGCTTCCATTCAGCTCTCAGCCCCTCTGGACAATTCTGATTAGGTGTGATGTGTGGAAGATGACAGCAAAACATTTTAGATCTCTCAGAGCTGAGAAATACCTTCCTTAAACCTTGCTTTTTCAACAGACCCTTGCCTGGAATGCTAGTTTCATACATGACCCATCTAATCAAAATCATCCACTGACAGTATGATGTTTGCCTTCCTCCCAGCCGTATCAGCTGTTCAGCATGACGTCCCTCCCTTCCTCCCTCCCTCCATTTCAGTTTTCAGGCTGCTTCCTCCCAGACCACTGCAGTAGCCCTCAGGTATGTTTCGAGCAAGCTGTGCAGCCCAACAGACCAGACCTGGGAGGCACTGCAGTGACTCTGCGTGGGGCAGAACACAATTCATCAGACCTCATGCCAGCTGCAGTGGGGACTGTCTAACCTCCTGCACTCTATTTATTCTGGCCTCCTTGTTTTTGTTCGCTGTAAAAATAGTTAAACCTAACTTTCAGCTTTACTTCTAGAAATGCCATGTGGAGCAGGTTGTCAAAAGTCAGTGATTAAAAGATGTAATGTACTTAAGGGTATTTCTAAAGTAACTTCTTTGGCACAGTGTCTGCTGTTATCTTTTTCTGCAGCAATCACGCCACAGGAGCTGGACTCACGAGACAAACTATCTGGTTATAATCAGATCGATGAGTTCAGCAGTATACCGTTATCTTTTCCTGCTTGTCCCTGAGAACAACAAAATAGCATGTCTTGCATCTTCACATGCTCTATTTGCTTGAACAGTTAATTTCTCATATACCTGCACTATATGTGACATGCCCCACATTTTGGAACTGGCTTATTGTATATTCTGGCAGCATCACAAGAATGCAACAAAATGGAATAAACTGTTTTGAACTCCAGTATATAATAACGGCTGGTCCTGATGGGGGTGGTAAATATGTGGGTGCCTTGAGAGGCACAGGTGAGCAGCCTGCATTTCTGTGTGATGCGGATGTCTTCAAACTCTCCTTGATAACAGATGAGCTCTGTTAAACAAATACCCATCAGCACAAAGTCTGTGGAAAAGAAAAGATCAAGTTCTTGCTTCATTGTGCCTAAACCACATGTATGAACTCATCCACTGAAGTCAGTGGAGGCCATGATGTGGTTGAAGCTGTACATTTGCATGGATGTTTACTGTACTGGGGCTAACCAAAATTTAAGGAACAAAATGTCTGAAGTGACTGGCTCCTGGAAAACTTGGTCCAAAATTACACAGTGTGTTTGCCTGTCGTGGCAGGGACACCAGCAGCAGCAGCACAGTAAATCATCCAGAGTACAACACAGAGACAGCTGCAGGTACCTGGGAGCATTGCACCCTTGTTTTATGTGCATACAATAAAGGTGACAGTATTTTCTTGTTTGTAGGAGACTTCCATTTGTTTCCATGCTGCCAGAAAGCATCAGGGAACTGCTCAAACCTAGGAGACACAGGGATAGTCATTCAGAAATCTGTGAGGGGGTCTCAGCAAAGCAACTAGTCTGCTAAGTAAGAGGATATTCCAGGCTGAAGTGAAAAGGGAACATGGTAATGACGTAACTTAGTTTACACAAAAGGAGAGGAACAGGACCTGAAAGACTGACATCTGACTGCAGAATGCTAACCATTATAAATAAAAGGGTTTGCAAATGTTTCTCGTCCCCCTGCTAAATTCCCTTACAGTCTGGTCCTTTCCTTCACATTTGTTGCTGCCATTTCCAGCAACTGCATGGCTGGCTTGCAAGCTTTATTCATTTCCACTGTACTGGAAGCTATATAGGATACATCCTACCGTCACCCTGGAGGCCTATGTGAGGGGTTGTTCCTTTCTCTTTGCAGTATCCTCCAAACCCATATGCTCACCACTTGCTGTCCCTTTCCACCCTGTCTCTTTGGCGTGGAAGCTTTTCTGATGTGGCGCTGCAGGTGGAAGGGAAGGGCCTGTCATGGGGAGGGTGTCCCACACAGAACAGTCAGTGGGCAATACAAATACCCTCCATTGCAAACATCATTTGAGCAGGCATGGAGTGCCTAGGGCTGGGTCAATGACACTGGTATTCTTTGCTTCTTCCCACTCCCATTAGACATTTTGATAGACTTTCACCTGAACATAGGGAGCTAGATAGATAGAGCTGCATGGAAAATACTTACGCAGCTCATAAAGCGCATTCAGAGCCCTTCTGCAGGTAAAAGGCAGAGAACAACTCTGCTTGCAGTGGAAGTGTATGAGAAAGTAGGAAAGTATTTGTGCAAACACCTTTAATATAAGCCCAGAGAATGTAACTGAGAAAAAAAAAAAGACAGCGGGAAGGATCTGGATCACCTGAAAAAGGAGATTAATCACTTTGTTAGAGGAGAATTAGAGAGAAGAGAGAGCTGGCATTAGAAAAAGGTTGTAGGAAGAAAGAGGAACACCTGAGAATGTAAGTTCAGATGTTCTCACCTGAGGTGTGAGAGGGGGACCAGCAATGGGCCAGAGAATGAGATGTGGACCATGACAGAATTTGCTCAAACCGAAAAGGAACACAAATGCTGTCAGAGGTTGTGAGATATTTCACTTTCACCCAAAGATAAATGTGCAGGTTCTTGCAGGGTATTTTTTGATTATCACTGATTCTTATTCAGCTCTCAGCAGTAAGCAGTGAGTCTGAGCAATCAAACTGACTACAAAATCCATAAATCTCCATGTAATCTCAGAATAACTGCTGCAAAGGGGTTATGGCTAGAGTCAGTGAGTAACTGTATGCAGGAATCTATTTCTTCATACTGTAAATTTGCCTTTTAAGCAGTAACTGGTGTCTTTGTAAGTCTTTGGTCTTCATCTGCTTTCCTTTACCCTCACATCAAGCAAGTTTCTATATTATTAACATATATAAATAGATCCTATGTTTTATTACCACCCTTCTGCCAAAACAGAGTAGTGGAGTACATGCCTGAGATACAAAGAGATGCTTCTAGACAAATAGCCTAGGCCTTACCTAAAACTATAAAGATGTTTGTGTAGGTTCAGCAGTCTGGTGAGCTGAACGTCAAGCTTTGCCACTGCCTAAAATATCCCTTCCTCTGTTTACATCCTCTCTTGATTGTGTTCTCCTGCCATTTAACTTGTGCCAGCACTAAGGGCCCACTGGACCTCTCCAAGAGTCTATTCAATTCAACTGGTGGAAAAACTACCCAACTGTACAGTTTTTTCTTATTAAATGATCTAATAAGCTACCACCACATGGTAGGTAGGAGCAGAGGTAAGGAGGAGACGCTAAAGGTAGGGGAGAGGGTAGCAAGCAAGATTTTCCTCTTTTCATGGCAGGGAATTACAAGACTGGCTGATTTGCACATGGAGCTGCAGGTCTAACAGATCTTTCTTGGGGCAAAATATCCAGCAGTCACGGTTATTAACACACTGATTAAATTTACAGACTAAGGATCTAAACTGGAATGTATACCAACTATACATATATATGGGCTGTACCTCCTGTAAGAGAAGTAAACTCATTGCTTGTGTATTCCAGATACTTGTTGCTCTTACATAAGGACAACATATTAAATGACATGAACAATAATGAGAAGCAAAACAAAAATGGGAGTCTCCCTAAAACTTTTCTGCTGTTAACATCAGCTGTTTTGCTTCACAAGGATTTGCAGAACCTTCCCTGCAAGCCTGCCCTCACTGTGAGCCAAGGTCAGAGAGCTGAGCCAAAGCAGAATTAAGATGTGAATCTTTGTTATGTGGAGCACTCTGTGGAACAAAACTATGGTGTCATTGGTGGTATCAGTGCTCTATGAATGGGAAAAGGGGAGAGAGTCTGGGGTTTACTATGCTGGGATTAATTTAAACTTCAGTAGTATTGAATCTTCCAGTCTGCAGAGCAGCAGTGAAATGTATTTCTTCTACTTTTTTGACTCTATGCCGGTCTTCCCCGTTCACTACATATAGGACCACACACAGGATAAGACACTGTGAACCTAATTGCAATATGGATTGAATTCAGGGTGAAGTAAAAAATCCTGGATGGTGCAGCTGAGCAGGATTTCTCCAGTACGGTTTAACTACATGTTTTGCTTGAATATTTACATTGCTATTAATGCCTATTGTTCATAAAGATTTTATCCAATTTTTGAAGTTAGTGAGAATTTATGGCCCTTAGCATAATTCTAATATGCTGGAAAATAAAAAAGAAATCAAAGAGTTGACCATAAACATTGAAAATTGCATATAGGCTTGCACTGGGAAGATGACAGACATGATTACAAGGACTTGGCTATCAGTTAATTTAGAAATGAGCTGTTTGAGCTTATTTTTCCTGTGAGCTCATTTATCACTGAAATGGTTGCTAGGATGCTGTGCTTTGAAATTTGAAACTTGCTCTAGAAAAGAGCAATTGTGAAGTTTTTTAAACTAATTTTCTTCTTGGCAGCCTCTATACAGTGGAATTAACGATGCAAAATGGTTTTATTATATCAAGACCTGATCTGAAGAGCGCTTATATCTAGACTTAACTTTATTCACAGTTTCAGAATGATTCATGTTAGATCTCTGAGTGAAGTTAAGCATGCATAAAATGGATCTATTCAGCTGGCCTTAAATTCCTGCTAACATTCTTAGTCTAATATTTTCTTCCTGGTCAGCTCCTGGCAATTATCTGTCCAGGTCACTACTTAGGCCACAGAAATCATTCTTTAGTGGTCACTATCTTTCACTACTGAACAAACACAGAGACTTGTGTAAAATGGAAGCTGTGTGAATATGAGCCAGGTTGCTTAAAACCCCAGTGAGATATGAATGGTGCACATTACATGCCTGCACGGCACATTGGCTAAGCCCTTTCAAATCCTAGTCTCTGGCAATTTTTAGCAAGTCTTGTGACATTTCTCTCGCCTTTTCTGTGTCCGGGTATCTTTAAACACTTACAGTCTACTCCAGATGATGCAGATGAAACTCAGATTGTTGCTGCAAGCACTAAAGATTGCTCTTGCCAATCATGGCTGCCGTGCTTTGGCAGAAGTGATCCCCACAGGACGTTGCCTCATACAGAGCAGGAGAGCAGCTGGCTGCTGTGGGGAGCATCCAGGCAAGCAGTCCTGGGTGAGTGGGAGGAGCAGGGATAGGCAAGTCGGTACATAGCCCTTAATCCCTGCAGTGGGAGCAGCCACTGGAAAGAACAGACCTGGGAATCCCAAATAGGAAATCGATACTAAATTTGTATGTCACAAAGAGGAGATTTGTAGCTTTCTGTTAAGAATTCTGAAATATGTACATATACCTGCAAGTATAAATACCAACTGGATATTTCTGATCTTAGAGGTAATTGTCTGCTGCAGTTATCTGAATATTATGCACTGAAGCATCTTTCTTGTGAGTTTGGGACCCAGAAGGCCTAACTCTATCCACTTACATCCTTTTCCTGAGTAACTAATTTGTGCCAGGGAAATTATTCCTGATTTGCAATAGTCTTGGCTTAATTTCTGACGTGTCAGGATGTGACCAGGTAAGTCAGTAGGCATGTAGGCACAGAGATGTGGTGGAATCCTGATTCAAAAGATGTCAGGAATCACGTTCATTGCACTCTAGCTGTGATTGAGAAAAGTATTTACTGCTTCAGAAATGTTTATTACATTCTATTGTCATGAAAGAAACCACAGAGCATAGGGAAAAAGCCAGCTTCTTGGAACATCTGGGAAAAGCAGATGAACAGAAGGCTGATCCGCCAGAGTACACAGGAGGCAGAGTGATCTGCCTGCCCTTTGCTGATATCTCTTCATCTCTGTGCAGTATCAGTTTTGGTGCAGTAAATGAGTAAAACTTGTCCACTTGACCTGAATACTTGGGGCCCTTGTGTGATTTTGGGGCTGCAGGAAGGACGAATTGACTCTGAGACAGTGGGGAAAATGTGAGGATGAAGCCCCCTCATGAGCTTGAAGGGGAAAAATAATGTTGGGCTGGAGGGAGAGCATGGTTATTTGATGTGCTGAGGTAACTGGGGGAGCAGGGTGTGAGGACAGAGAGGGTTACTTTATTCTAGTGTGAGACTCTTCAAGGGTGTATGATCTCCATATCATGAAGCAACCATTAATACAAATATTTATAAACTGGATTCAATCAAGTCTTATAGCAACAAAGCAGTAAAGCTAGCAATAAAGCTCTGACTAAAATCCTCCCACTACGAATCTGCGAGAATTTGGCAACCATGCAAATGCCACCCATACAGCTGGTGGTTGTGGGCCCAGAAACAGGGCATGCCAAAAACCACAGGACAATATTTTCAAACAATAAAGACACTCTGCTATGGTCCCTCCTCTGCTGATGGGATTACTGTGGCTCTCCAGCTGGCTGTATTATCTTTGCAATCCTCCTTTGAACATACCAGCTCCCTGTGTACTCTCTCCATTGTATGCAGAGACCTACTCCAAAGCCAGCGGCAGGGAACCCATGGTTTCCTGATGTCCGCTAGCCAGATTTATTGGCTTGCCAGAGGCTTTGCAGCACAGGCTGCCTGAAGCAGGGCCTGAGGATGTTGGTGTGCTGGCAAGGAAAGAGCATGAGCAACATGTCTCCGGGCAAACAGAGGTGGGAGTTTGTGTGGATGGCAAGCATCTATCATGGGAGGGTGCAGGCAAGTGTTGTGCTCTTTTCTTGCTCAGGATAACCTGGGAGTCTCATTTAGAAAACAGCAGCCCTAGACAGAAAACTAAAATGCAGTGCATGAGACAGCTGAGGTTCTGTGCAAGGTGTTGGATCACTTCTGTGGCATTTTTCTGTATGTGTACAAATTAATGGGTTTGGATGGGGGAAAAAAACCCAAAGGATCTGAATACTGAATAAACACTAACACTTCAAACAAATCTATAATTTTCATTGCTGTATATATGCCTCTAACTTGCTAATGCGGCTGCTGCTGTCAAATTTTGTAAATTGCCTCAAAGTTATCATAACAACACTCATTTCTTTCATATAAGGCAATGTAAGAAGGACTCTTTCTTTACAAAAATAACTAAGGATGGAGGATAAAATAGACAACTTGTATACAGATATTTCTGGCTAAAGGAACTGGATTATATGAGAAATTTTGGTCTATAAAAATAACAGAGTTTGTCAACTGTTCCCATCCATCTCGTCCCTGTCCTGTGTCAGCAGGGGGAAGTAGTAACTAAGACCTTCTGTGGCTTAGATACTAAGTGCGTACGCTGGAGTATTTTTGCCTGCTCTCCTTTCTTTCCCTCTTTGACATCAGTAAGAAGTTTTATTTATACACTGCTACAAGATATTACATCTACTGTGGAAAATTACTGACAACTGCTTTGTCAGTGGCGCTTATGTCCAAGTAAATCTGCTTCCTTTTACAACATTTCTGATCATCTGGATAATAATATTGCAGGTGCTGCTCAGATTTCTGCTGGCTGCAAGATATTAATATTGTTTCAATTAGTCTGGTTGCTGTAACAGCAGATTTCTAAAAATTGCAGTGATGGTGGCTTGGAGGCATGCAGTGTGAGCAAGGACACCTCTTGTTCCCCATCCAGATCCCAGGCTGTGACTCCAAACCCTGTGCCTGCTTGGAGCAGAGCTAGTTTAGCCCCACCCTCTGAGAAGTCCAGCCTTTATTTATATGAAATCTGTGGTCCAACTGGCTTCAGATGGCGTGTGTATGTGCGTGTGCCTGCCTTCTGAGTGTGTGAGACGAGCTGGGATCATGAGCCAGGGTTGTTCCAAGTGGTTTTAATCAGCAGCCCATTAGAGGAGAACGGAAAACTTCCAACAGGATAAGAACCGAGTAAGTAAACGTAACTTTGAACTTGCAATCTGGACAGAGCAAATGCAAACTAAAATCTTCATAGTCTGTCAGTTTTCAGATAAATGATCACTTTTAGAGAGAAAGCGGTGTATGCCGACAGGAAGGAGGCAATTTAAAAGGACTGGAATGAAGGAAACTGTAAAAACAAAGTGGGAATTGAGAATGCAAGAGAGAAAAAAAAACAGCAAACGATTGTTCACAAAGTTGGTACACTCTCATACTCTTTTCAGCTGTGGACAGGATGTGTTTAGCTTTAACCTCTTGCTTTCTTGGATGCTATCGTGTGGCTGTGTAGTTCCTCCTGCAACGTGGGTGAAGATTCCTGCTCCTCACCTGTCTGCCAACAGGTCTGTTCTCCCGACAGCGCGGTGTGGAAGAGCTGGCTGTGGCTCCTTGCAGAACACCCCATGGCACGCTGCTCTTCGCTGCTGCTGACTTCTTGTTTTTTTCACAGGTTGTTCCTGTACCCCCATGGGACAGAATTTCCTGAGCCTCTGCTCCTCTGGAACCTGTAACTTCATGCCAGGCACCACGAAAGCGCTCAGCAGCAGAAATGGGCAAGACTCTTGCTAGTTTTGGGTAAAGTCTGCCTTTGATAAGTCGCAGCTACTTGGATTGCATCTGCAATGTGGCAAAGGGCGAAGTGAGGGCAGCGAAGAGGCCATGGTTTGTGGGCAAGTCCCCAGGTGCCGCAGGCTTTGTCGCCCTCGTCCCTTCCTTCTGGCCTTAGTGGTGGCCATCTGTCTGTTCTGCCAGACCCTGTCTCCTCTCATGACCAGCAGCATCCTTTCGACAGTTGTTAATGGGATCACACCCAACAAACTGACCAAATCACAGCAGGGAAGATACAAGGAGGTCTCCCCAAGCAACATTTACTGCTTCCTCCCTAGCACTAACTCACAGACAGTGAAAAAGGTAAGTCAGCTGGAGCATAGCGCTGAGCAATAATTAGCAAAGCAATGGATAGCGAGTCTGGCAGGATCATCTGAGTCCATCATCTAAAATTAGCCTAAGCTTGGAAGTCTGAGATCTGTATACAAACAAATGGGTGATATAATGACAGCAGCATATGCGCAAGCACATCGCTATTACCAGCTCCTTGGTCTGGTGTCATTAACACAGAAATCTTGAAATCTTCTACTGAAATATGGCATTGCTCTGTGACTCCCGGGGGATTGCAGTTTGCTGCACAGACCATATTTTATTTTGGCTTTAGGTATTGGTTCAGAGGCTTTACAGTACAGGCATGTAAATCAGGAGTCAGTGGGGTTTCATGAGAGTGACTGGGGCTGTTAGCTAGCACCAGGACTGCAGCTGCCCTGTGTTAAAGTTATCTCCTGGTCTGTTTTGAACTTCACTGGGATTCTCCTGAGAAGCTGCACTTGAGAAGTAGAAAAGACACTTTTCACATTTTCAAATCTCACTATTTACTTTGGAATCTTTGTCCCACAAATTTAACTTCGTCCTTAGGTTACCTGACCTCATGTTTATTTTATACAGGGTTCCTAGAATGAGTGTTAAAAGCCAACAAATGTAGACACTGTTATTTTAGTTGGAAAATGTGGTCTGTTAAATGGTCCAGACTGAGGTAGTTATTTTTACTCTGGAATCTGTGATCAGCACTAGCACAAATGTTTCGGGTTTTCTTCAATCCTGTAAGGAGCTGCTAATAGTGCAGGAGATAGCACACTGTGAAATTATCATTATACTGTCATTTTATATACAACTGTATGAGGACTGTAAACATTAATCTGATAACTTCACAGGTTATGGACAGCATCCACACGAAGCAGTTAAAATTTAAAAATATATTAGAAGACTGCTTCTTTGATAAGACAGGGTTCACAGCCTGGAAAGTCAGTAATATTGATTTTAGGAGACCAGTTGTAAAGTGCACCTTCTGCAAAGTCAAAAAGAGATATGTGAAATAACTATGGCATGAACTTTTTAAGCTTAAATCTTAAAAAATGGATTTTTTTTTCTAGCAAAGGTCAGAGAGATTTATCTTAGAGTTGCAGAAATCTACTCAATGCTGCATTTGTCATAATTTTACATTTTAATGACCTTTTAGTACACTAGGTACCAAGATTTGGATTTGTTCAACAATGTGACATGAAGAATTACAATTTAAAGGGCAGTAAGCACAGCTGACAGATGCAGGTCCTATTGTGTTACAGCTTTTGACACTTAGAGCCCATTTCTTTTTACTTGTTGCTATTGTAACAGCAAAGAACATTTCACATCTTTCCTTGGGCTACCTAAAGACTGTAAGAACTTGTGAAATAATAGCAAGTGTGCTGTTTGGCTGAAAGTATTTGTAATTTCTTCTTTCCCAATTTTCATGAGAAAAAATATGGATTAACACAGAACTTGGCATGCTCTCTGTTTGAAATGAGAAGGAAACTCCTGTTTTTACAACATGCAGTACTTTCTGCCCTCCAGCATACATGGTGGGATGTGACTATCACACGCACATGCTGAACCTATATTACAGATGTCAATGCATATGTTAACCCTTTATAGGTGTGTTTTCCAGGGCTGTGCTGCTCTAACACATTCCTCTTCAAGTTCTGAAGACCACCCATAGCTGGCTCCTTGTTTGTCTTGAAAGTTTCCCCTAGAGCATGATGTACAAAATGTCTTGCACATGTTGGGATGTTACTCTAAGTTTCCAGAGGATACTCTGCTGGTTGTGTGGGCTGAATAGTAGTCTCAGGGGACAGAAAAGACAAGTATCGCCGACAATCTCCACCGCTTTGCTTTGAAAGTGTGCTCTTGAGCTGTGTGTTTTCGCCCACTGCTCATTCAAATAGCTGAACTGTTGTTACCTTGCTTGATTGTATTGGGTACCTGATAACATCTAAGACAGATGTCATGGTCGAAACTTTACACTGCTTTATTTTACTGCCACGTGCCCAGCCACAGTAGCTAGTTTGGAAAACAAGTTTTCATTAAAGCTCTGGTTTAAATCTTTGTGTATGAACCTGGAAAAATACTTTTAAATATGGTCCAAATTATTCACATTTTTAAATAACTACTTATTCTGTAAATAGTCCAGCAAGCAAACTTGTTTTAACAGAAAAAATCATTTATGCAGTTAAACAGTGACTTAAAGCAAGCACTGCAGTGGGTCTTCTGAAATCAAAGTTCATGAATAATTTTAAGGAAAAGAAGACCCTGCTGGAGATAATATTCTTTAGATAACACTTGGTGTTTCTGGGTTCTGAGCCACAGTATCTGTCACACTGCAGAATGTCTTCTGACTGGGTAGGGGCAGGTTTAATTCTTACTTCCTTCAGAGAAACAGTCAGTATTGTGTTGAGCATGCTGCGAGGCTTTGGTTATGATATTGTTATTGCATGAGCAAAATCCCCTTCCAAAGTCTGATATTTTCTCTATAGCAGCTTTTATGAGCCATTGGGGAAGCAGAGGGAGAAATCTGAGGAAAAGTACAGCTTTGCCATTGCATCTCTGATCTCAAAATTCGTCTCATTTCGGTAAGGAAAGTTCCAGACAAATGTGGAAAAAGTATGGGGCTGGAAATTACCAGTTTGGTCTGTAAGTGTGTCTTTATATCCAAGATGCCCTGGGATGGAGCCATTGCAAGCCGTCTTTTTGAAATTGCAAAAATTGCAGATTTCATTCATAGCCTGGAAAACCTGACAGCTCATAGTACTTCTCTCAGGTACCACACATTACAGGAGTTTTAAAAGCTGCTGGAAAGCCAGTCCTGTAGCCTTGTTTTCATGTGAACAGAGGTCAACATTTTCTAGTATAAAATGAAATATTAACACCTGTAGCATGAAAAATAGAAGGCTTATTTTTGAATCTCCGACATTAAAGGCATTAGAGGGTGATATCACATCCAGCAGCAGGCTGTCTTCAGGTTCAGCCAGGCACGCTCACCTCCTGTATGATGAAATATTTGCAGACACATATAGTGAGCAGAAGAGCTGGTGCATCAAATTGAAATAGGTGTCAACAAAAAAGCTCCTTGAAAACCTTGCGTGTAGATTTGCCTAGCAGGGTATTGTGCCAAAAATACTTTTGGTACCAGCCAGATGTAAAAACATTCCATTCAAGTAATCTAGCTCTACTTCTCAGCCAGCTCTGAGGAGTAAATTAGCTGGTTACACTGTGTTTCCACTCTCTGAATTAATTCAACCAGAGCCAGCTTAGATGTCTCTGCCCAGCAGTGCATTTTGCCCAGGTAGAAGTAGGACCTCTGCTATGGGGAGAAAGAAGTAAGACAGTATTGCTCATGTGGTAGGCACTGTTTCAGCATACTAGCTTTCTAACCATAGGCAATGTATAAAAAAAAATCAGATTTTTAAATTTTAAGATGGGTCCTGAGAGAGATTATACCATGGATACTCACAAGGGCCTTGCTTCACATCCCCTGACTAAGGCCACTGAGAAAAGGAAAATAAACAGGACATGCAGCTGATTATATGAGAATTCAATGGGTGGGTGAGGCTGGCATCTTCATACATAAAATGTCACACGTATGGTGAAAGAAAGCAATCTTCACTTTCAAGACCCTCAAGCTGCCACTTATGTTTGGTATAAAAGATGTATCTCAAGAGGAGCTATAATGAGGTGAGCACACAGGAAAAATGAGAAAAGGTTTTTTTACAGCTTCCTTCTGAACAAATAGGATAGGATACCATTTACTGGGAGTGGACAGTATGGAAGATGCAAGATAATGACAGCTTGATGTGGCCATATCTCAGATATGCTATGTAGAAAAACGAAAAGAAGAAAAAGAGAGGGAGAAACATCATGCTTTAGTCCTAAACAAGACTTGGAGGAAGATGCAGCTGAACATCTTGCACAGGTTACAGGTCCAGGTACCTATATTTTGTAAATTGGGAGGGAAATTACTAAAAAGATGAGAAATTGTTACTAGGCAATTAGAACGCTGACCAGCCAGAGTGGAATTATCCTCTCTTTACTTGAGTGCTCCACTGTATCTTGTCAGACCCAGAAAGTTGGACTTCATAGTCAGTAGAAATAACCGCCTCTAATGCTAAATTCATCATGACTTGTATGCAGACATTTAAACCAAATGTGATTAACTTCACCCTCTAAACATATATGTTTGGAGTTTTTTTCTTTGATTTTTTTTTTTGATGAAATATGACTGTTTCAGTCAGTATAAGCAGGGAATGAAGGGGGCAAGAGAAGGCTGTCATGGAAGAAGGCACGGGGAAAGGAGGTGGTGTGGGAGGCAGAGTAGGGAACTATGACTGCAAGTAATCATAGAATCATAGAATAGTATCCTCAGAAGGCACAGAAGAGATTGTGCACAGAGGGGTCTGGACTTGTGCAGGGGAAGAGAAAGGGAGATGGGAATGGAAGTGGAAAGAAAAGAAGACAAAGCTAATGGGAACTTTTGAAATGTAAATATGTGAAAAAGGAGAAATGAAGCTGGATGATAGAATGACAAAGGGTGATTTTTGCTATTATGCAGAAATGCAGTGTGGTGAGAGTTCTGAATAGAAAAGAGTACTTCATGCATAATAACGTCTGATACATTTTTGAAGTAAATTAAATCTTTAAAGATTATTTATTTTATAGAATACAGTAGGGGAATGAGAACTCTTTTCTTACAAAACAAAGAACTTTGATAGTATGAAACCTTTGCTAATAGAAAGCAATTGTCAGATGGTATGGTATCAGCAACTGGTTTCCTTGGAATGAAACCCTACAAAAGCAAGACTTTTTTTTCTTACTTTTCAATGTAAAATGCAAAAGGCTCTGAGGAAACAGCTATTTTTATGAAGCAGATAGCTAAAGATGTTTTGGTGATAAAGGGCAGGGTTATTGTGGTAGCAGTCAGGAAAGAGGGACAGGGTGGAGACTTTCTGCAGGAAGGGAACTTTGAGAAGGATGCTTCGGCAGCAAATGGGAAATGAAGGCAGAATCTCACTCATGCACTTCATTGGAGCCCTTTCCTCAGAAGTGCCTGTTTTGATAAGATGGTAGGATTGGCTCATTGTCTGTTCTCAAGGCAGTCGGTACCATCAACTGCATGCAGTCATAAAGCAAAGGCATTTTGATAAAATAGCTCTGTACTTCCAGCTCAGAGTGCTGGTGATGACTATGCAAATAGTCTAGTTTTGCTCTTGGATTTATGAAGACGTCAGAAACCAGCCATCAGAGTAGTGCCAATAATCTAGTTGCTTGCTCTGTATTTATTCAGCAAACAATTGGAAGCAAAATTACATTCCAACCATCTAATTCTACAACCCGGTTCTTTCTGATTAGGAAATCTAACAGAACATAAAGCCAACATACTTAAATATCCTCCTGAAAGTGAAACGGGAAATAAACTTCTCTGTTACTTCTTGATACATGAGCTATGTGCACTTCAAATATAACGGTAGTATGAACAACTTACTATTTCTATGAACTTTTATGCAAACATGAAAAAGAATTTAAAAGTCACATCTGGAATTAATAAAGGCCTGCACAGTCCTGCAGATGAATGACTTCAGGCATTAGAACCACATGCTAAGGTTTTATTTTTGATTTTATTAATGCTGTTTAATATCAGTGCAGTATTTTCTAGGAGTCCCACTCATGGGTTTTCTGTAATGTTATGCTAGGTGGTATTTAGCAGTGAAGGTAGGTCCACACTTCCTCTGCTGGCTTAAATGGGAATTAGACAGTTCGCTGCCTGTGAACATTGCTGGTAGTGCCAAAGTTGTTTATATAAGGCTGGTTCTCTTTCATGGAATTGTTGTTTCACTCCCATTTCATGCAAAGGCCTTTTGGTTTGCACAGTGTCTCCTCCACCTGTTTTGCAGCAGCCCAGTACCTGCAGAAACCAGTGGGGTTAAAATAAACTGCAGTCAAGTTATTTGAAGCAGTTGGACAAGACTCTGACAGTCTTGGATAGCTTGGAGTAAAAGAGTGGCTGCCTGTAATCAACACAGGGACTAATGCCACCAGAACTGGGTGGCTGAAAAGATGATTCATAGTTTTTGAGTTCTTTCCTGAGAGGAGCTTAGGCAGACAGGAGTTGGGCCATTATGTTAGGAAAAAGCATTTTGTTTCTGCAGTTGAAGTGATGGTCAATGAAATTCTATGGCAACAATTCAAACTGTATATTTGTTTCCTTGCCAGGCAGAGACAATGCATCAATATTTATGGAATTATGCAGTCTTCTTGGAATCTGAAAAAAAAAAATTAAAAAAAATCCAAGGAACTGTTTTTCTCTCCTCAACTTGAAATATCTTTGCTATTTTCTTCTTGGCCAAACCAGCAACAGTAATAATATATTATCAGATTCAGTTACTGACAAAATTTTGGATTTTTAACAACCCAGAAATTCTCTACAATAGAGGAAAGCTTCAAGACTAAAACAATCTATTAGGTCTTTATACATTCATGACTTCAATAAAATAAAATGAAGTTTCAAGGAAAATGTCAAAACATTTTCTCTTTAACAGAGAACTTTGCAGCTATGTGGAACTTGCAGGCAGACAGAACTAAGAATTGCAACTCAGATAACAGAAGTCTATTTTCAGTCAGACAAGGATGGTTACGTAATTCTTGAGCATTCATATTATGTAAACTGGACTGTTTATCTCATTTGTTAAGATCTCAGAGGAATAGAAGTTTAATACTTTTTTAATTCATAATAAATTTTATGGAGCTAAATTTGTTTTCTTTTGCGTTTTTCATGTTCTTTCATAAACTGAAAACAAAATCATAGACTTCATTTTAATGCATTTTTAGCACTTTTCTGCCCATTGTGGTTTGTTTAGACCAGTTGTTAAGGCTGTGGGTCATCTGTAACAGCCTACTGCACTAAAATGAGGTCAGTGACTCAGAAACCTCAGCTAAGTGCAGTGGTTTTCAAGCTGTAAAAGCAGGTATGTCATGTCAAAACTGACACAGGCCTCATCCTAAATCACATGGGAAATCTTAGCTTTGCTGTAAAGCCTCATTAATGTCTGTGTAGACAGCCATACTATTGTCTAGGTAAGAGACATGGGCCACAGATGCTCTTGACTGATCCCTTTCACGTAAGATGTATTGAACCTGTAATAAACTGACCTCCTAACAAATAGCCTGGAAAAACTGGGGAAGAGCTAAAAAATGGTTGGGATATGAAAACATTGGACCATTCAACAATTATTCTCTAATATCCAAAATTTTATGGAGTCAGTTTTTTGGTCTAAGCCTGCTGCCCATTAAAGTTGCAGGAATGCCAAAAAAGTCAGAACCATAAAACATGGAAATATGTGACCAGCTTATTTTCATCTACTGCACTCTGCTTCTTTTATACCAGCTCTCTGCCCAGACTGCATTTTTATGATTGAGAAACATTTTATAAAAACCAGAAGACTCTTTTTAAGTGTATAAACATGACTGCCATTGCTATAACATTGGAAATTCTGAAAAACATCCAGTACTAACTAGATCAGCATGGCCAGTGATGTAAGGCATTTTATAGAGAGCTTTGGAAAAATATATGGAATCACTTGCTATAAGCATGCAGTTGGGCAGAATTATTTTAACTTCTATGTAGCTAATGGGTAGTTTAGAAGAAAAGAAGAAAATGTAAGGTGTTACAGTGCACTGGTTTGGCAAGAAAACAGAGGACACATTGCATCTTGTAACCTGGACTGCAAATAGCTCTGAAAGGGCAGAGGAAATAAATTTGGCAACACTACGCATGGATCTCAAGCAAACACCGTAAAAGGTGTTGAGCTACTTCATATTATTTAATAGTACCGGATTAGACATCAGGTCAAGCTGTTAAATTTAGGACCACAGTGTCCTAGAGATCTCTTCGTGGCTTTTGGGGAAGCTGTGGATAAAAGCATCTCGGGTCCAGCGCCTGGGTGGCGGGAGGGGAGGCTGGGGATGCAGGCCAGCATGTCCCCAGCCAGGCCTGCCCAGTCCCTCCCAGCCTTGAATCGGGATGCTTTGGGCACCAGCAGCCTGGGGGATTTTATGTGTCTCTGGACTGTGTGTTCTAAGCAGCTAGCCTGTGCTTGTCCTGCAAGGGCCACTGCAATCACCCACGAAAGGTGCCCGGAAGGAGCCAGCTGCTGTGTGGGCCACATGGAGCCGCCCGGGGCCTTTTGTGTTTTGTGGAAGTGACCCAGGTTACTGCTGCTGCTTGAACTGCTGTGGTTTTTGTGCTGCTATCAATGCTCTCTTGAATATTTGCTATGACCAAACTCGAGTGCTGTAAACATCTCTGCTGGTCCCCGGGGAGCTGGTGGAAATGCATCAGTGCTCACATGGAGGCGGGAGGGTGCACTCTGCTCCCTGGCAGATCCTGCTGCAGACAGGCTGATCCCAGGGGTCCTTGGGATGCCCCAAGGCCGCCTGGCTCCTGTCCCCTGTGCCTTAGCAGCCAAGCAGAAGGAGCGACATGGGTGCTGCTCAGCGCCAAGCCTGGCCAGCACCCTGGGTCTTGGTGGCCAGGCTGGGGTGAGCCCTGCGAGAGCCGTCTTTGGAGTATTGCCCACACTGGAAAATAGTCATTCCTGGGTGCTTGAGACAGAAGCTCTTAACGTCGGTTGAAGCAAAGCACTTAAGGTGTAACACTGCAGGAGGCTTTGCTTTCACAAAGAAAGCTGTATTTTTGTAGCACGATACAAGTGTGATATCTGTTAGTGAGGAGGGGTGGAGGCAAAGCATTACCAAGTCCAAGGCTGGACCCTCACAGCAGGCAGCAAAGCACCCCCAGCCACACCAGGAGGGATGGGAGCAGGATGAGCCGCAGCTGCAGGTTAAAACCAAACAGCAATGTGTCCTGGGCTGCAGCCCCTCTGTGCGCCTCGCATGTCCTCAGTTCACCCCACAACGCTGCCCCTTGCAGCACGTGGGATGCAAAACTGGATATGCATGCAAAATAAAGTGAGAGGTGTCCCGATCCTCTGAGCTTCTTCCGCAAGGCAAGTGAATAGAAAGTGGGAAGTGGCTGGCCGGACTGCCTGGAGGAGGAGCAAGAGGGAGCACAGGAGCGGGGCTGGGGCAAGGGCTGGATTTGGGAACAGGGACGGAGGACAGGAAATAGAGAGGAAAGGCTGCCAGCGGCTGCTGGCACTGCAGGAGAGCAGGAAAGAGAGAAGAGGAGAGGAGGGAGGTGCAAAGGCAGAAGTGGAAAGAATGGCAGGTGTTGTGGTCGAGAAGGGTGATCTGAGACACTTGCTGCCCAATTAATGTGTTTTAAAAACGCTGGTATGCCAGTGAGGACATCTGACAGAGTAACTAATGCAGTTCCTGTGACTTCACCCTGTGTTATTTGTGCTGCTTCCGGCCAGCATGTGATCAGCCTTGAATATCCCAGTGTCTAAAGTAGCTTGGGTTGCACATTTAGCAAATACTCGTGGAAGGCTCTGACAGTGTCATACTGATATTTTTCAGGGTCCCCTCAATGATGCTGACCCTTTCCAAAGGGCATATCAGCTCTGGAGCAACAGCAAATGTGGCGTCAGAGGCTCAGGGCTCTGAAATACTTCGTGCTCCTCACTGCCACAGAGGAGCTCACACATCAGCCAAACGTAACTTAAAACTGCATCTTGTACTTGGGGAACAGACTGCTGAGAGGAGTGAACTTATCATGAGATAAAATGTATTTATTTTACAGGCCTGGTCCTGTAAACAACTGGACGCATCTTGAATGACATACATTTATATCAAAACATCTGTCTTGTCAGTGGGGTGTACTGGGCACAAACTAGTGGTGTGTTGTTTGTGTAGCACTTTGTATGTCCAGTGATAAGCTTACTAAAATTAGAAGTTATGGAATATCATAGTTTTTAAAGGACATATTGCTAACTACTGGTAGGTTGAAATTCATGAACTTGCCAAGAACTAATTTCATGTCCTGAAGTTAATCGCTTAAATGCTACCATGTTTCAATGCTAAATCCAAAAAAAAAAAATTCACCGAAGGAAAATCTTGTCTGTTAATGGTGTTTTTATTGCAAAATAACAACTAGGCTATTCCAGATATTAGTAACCTGTCTCCACATGGCACATCCTATTTTTATGCCGTATTTTGTTGGGTTTGCAAGGATTTGGTAGCAGGGAGGGGCTACAGTGGTGGCTTGTGCAAGAAGCTGCTAGAGGCTTCCCCTGCGTCCAACAGAGCCAGTGCTAGCTGGCTTCAGGATGGACCTGCTGGGCCAAGGCTGAGCCCATCAGTGATGGTGGTAGCGCCTCTGGGATAACACAGATAAGAAGGGGGGGAAAAAACTCGTGAGACTTCAGCTGGAGAGAGGAGTAAGAATATGTGAGGGAAACATTAGAAAATTTAGGAGGAAAGTTGAACCCGAGAAGAAGGGAGGGGTTAGGGGGAAAGTGTTTTAAGATTTGGAGATTTTTTTGTCGTTACCCTACTCTGACTTGACTTGGAATAAATTAATCTCCCCAAGTTGAGTCTGTGTTGCCCATGACAGTAACTAATGAGTGATCTGTCCTTATCTTGACCCAAGAGCCTTTTGTTGTATTTTCTCTCCCCTGTCCACCTGAGGAGGAGAGTGATAGCGCAGCTTTGGTGGACACCTGGTGTCCAGCCAGGGTCAACCTACCACATTTATGTAAGACACAAGTTATTCCCCTTTCCTAGGGACCTGATGACAGTGGCCCACTAATTTGCTCTTTTCAGAACTTAGTATCAAGCTCACACTATCTCTGTGTGTTTGGGGTGGCTCTTTTTCCACTTTTTCTTGTAAGAAGCTCATATTCCAGGCTATTATACAGAGTAAGGGTTTCCTCTAGATGCCATTGTTCTTAGGCACTGTGTGGAAAGACAGTGAATGTGAGACAATCCCAATTTGGGATTCATTTGAGACCTCTCCATTTGCACCTATATACCAGTCTCTCTGCCAGTCCTCCTGGAGGATGTATTGTTTTGGACTAATAAGGCAATAAGGTACTGACAAGGTTACTTTTATTTTTCCATAGGCACAGCAATCTACAGTACTGTTTAGGATTATCCTCTGCATGCTTTTACCTCAGTACTCAATCATGCTGCACAGCAGAACTCAGAACCATGCATTTAGCATCTGCATAGGACCCATGTTCCTTGGAACACTTTACATGGGACCCACCAAGTCTTCTTTGCTAGGTGACCCACAGATCAGCCTGAGGCCACAGTCAAAGTTGGCTGGCAAGTACTGTTACTAGCTTACCAGAGCCACCCAGATTTCAGCCAAAGGTTTTTCTGTGAAGGGAAGATTAGGGTTTGAAGATCTTCTGTTGTTACCCTGAGCTTTCAAGCCCTTGAAATATTGGTCTAAAATGAGGTAGAAAAAAAATGGAGAGGCATACAAAATGTAATTTGTGGTCAGAAGTCCCTGATATAAAGAGAATTCTTTATTACAGTAGAAATAGTTCCTGGATTGTCACAGTAAATTACTAGTTTCTTTTTGTGAAAAGTATAACAACTGTGTATTATACTGCTGAGGAGTGTCCTGTCTTACAGCCACTGTCTTTGCATTGTATTTGCTGTAGATCGACACTGCCATTCTCCAGTACTTTGGAAGCCATAGGAGAAGAGCAGTTCTGTATGCACCTCCTGCCCACCGTGAAACCGACCGTCAGCTCTGTCAGCGCATCCTGGCAAAACATGGATACACAGTCACAGTCCTTGAAAACAGGAGGCTGATGAGAGAACCCAGGCATGAGGGCCCTTATCACAGTAAGAATAATTTGACTTAGTTAATTCGTTAGTTACTAAATGTTGGCTATTGATCCAGCATTCTTCCATAGAAACTCTCAATGTGAGTCAACATAGAAGCCAAATTCTAGCCCTTCTCAGTTGTGCAGCTAATTTTCCACAATTAGATGGTTCTTCCATTAGATACATCCTTCTGAAAAAAAAAAAAAAAAGAAATGCAGCAGAGTGATTCATCATAGTCTTGACAAATCAGATCCGTTTGGTTCCTGATGACTTCTCACATCAACTTCATCAGTGTAACTGAGAGATTTTCAATAGAACATTTAATAACAAAACAAATACCTGCTACATTTGGTTCCTTCTCATTTTCTCTCTTAAAGAAAAGCTGTATGCATTGAAGTATGCTTTTTCCATTGGTATTGTTTTGATTGTTCTGTAAGCTTGTTAAAGAGCATGATACAGAAGAACATTTTGCACTTGCTGCAGAAGCTGGGTTAAATTACAGTTGGTTCTTTGTTCCTTTTAAAATCTGAACCACAGTTAAAGCAGGCTACTGAAGAAGTTTGATCTCTTGCACAGGGAACTGCAGCTTTGTTGTGTAGAGTTCCACTGTGATTGGTAGAGGAGCCTTGAGCATCAGTTGTATATACACTGACCATGTTTAAATGCTCTTGATCACCTTAGGAGGTATGAAGTGAAACTCTGATCTCAGTTTGGTCTTCTATTGGAAGTCAATTTTGTAACTGGAAGGCTTTGAAAAAAATACGTAGGTCACCATTCTGTCAGTAGAAAAATGGTGTGGTTGATTATTTCTCAAGCTAAAGGGAGTGCTGCTTACATCATTCAGGCTTGTAATACATTCCTGGGGTTACTAGAGAGATCAGTTTTGCTTTGTGCTTTAACCAACCAGAGTAGTTTGACAGATAAAACCATAATTACTTAGCATGCTTGAGGCTGCTGAAAATTTCCACCACTAATTTCAAGTTCCTTTAAGAAACTTTCTTGAAAATGAGGTTCATATATTCTTCTTGGCAGGCTGTACCAGGACATAGTAGATTATCTTCACCTCACTCTTTTATTTTAATCTGGTTTCACAGGCACCTTTCAGCCATTCCTTTCCATCTCAGTGACAAAATACATCATGTCTGCAGGCTTTGCTAATGTCAGGTGGGCTGCAGAGGAAAGATGGCATCTCTGGGGACCATGTGCAACATGTCTGTGAAATACTTCTGTTTTCAATGGCCAAGGAAGTGGGTATGGCAAACTCAGCTGTGACCTGGAAAAAAATATAAATGACTGTGCTGGATATTGCTACAGTGATCTGTTCAGGATGAAGTTCTCCAGTACAGGTTTTTACACTCCAAATACTGCCTCTGCAGAAATCCACTTATCTGTGGGCATTTATATTTTGCAGGCTAGCACCAGTATTTCCTGTAGTACTTTTCCAGTAAAAGAAAAAAATAATATAAAGGTTTTTAAGTATTTTTCAGGAACATCCTGCAGCTTCCAGCAGATGCTGAAATACGTAAAAAAGACAAATGCTTGCCAGTTGAATTTAAAGAGCAAGACTCTACTAATTCTGCTTCATGGCAACGTAAATCTGCCTTTAATTGTGCCATGTGTTATGTAACTGCCTTGCTTTAAACTTGTGTTTTAAAAACAAGTAAGTAAAAGAGCATGACTGCATACCAAACCAATGATCTTTTCTTAGAACTAAATGCTAGGCTCAAAGTCATTTTTCTTTGCCAGTAGATGATGGGGTTTACTGTTCTGGATGGGACAGTACTCTTTATTTTGGAGAAGGGTATTTTGAGCTATTCTGTGTCATAATATTTTTCTAATAGGATTATTAAAGAATATGTTCCTTGAAGCCTCTATTAAAAAGATATACATAACTGACTGAGAAGCATAGATCATGAGTGATATGAAAAACCTAAAACCAGTGTCATTCCTTCTTACTTGGTGTTATTTAGGAGCTCTATCCCGTGCTTTTATGTTTCTGCAGTCTGTCTTACTCACGTATCTTTCAAAGTTCACTCTAATTTTGAAAGGATTTTTTGTTTAGAATGGCTGAGAGCCAAGAGTCTAGCTGAAGTCATATATGGAAAAAAATTCACCACAAAACATTCCTAACTTTTTTGTGCTGGTCCGCAATTAATTCTGGGGCCAGTTCTGTCCCCATTTGAAATCCAAATGTGACAGCTCTGGACACCCACATTCCAAAGAGATCCTCCACACCTGGGCTGCAGCACTGTTTTTTTTTGCTGTCAGAGAGAAACATCAAGAGAATAGTTTTCTCCAGTGGAAATTTTTCAGCTCTTGCAGACCAGCCACAACATTTTGGGTTTTGGTAAATGGAAAATAGTTGTCTAAAAAGGAAGGGCATACATTATATTTCTTTTTCATGGTGAAGAGACTGTGGTTTATGGGTTTCCTATGAAAAATCCATACAGATACATTCTGCAGTAAAACATAAATTATACAATCCCCTAATTTTTCACTGAAAAATAGCTTTGTCAGTAAATTCTTCAGCAGCTTTGCTTGAACAAAAAGTAGCTATGCTTTCACCATTCCTTAGCAATTAAACCCACATGGAGGGAAAAGCCCATGAACTGATGATATCTCTGCCTGCTCTGCTCTGAGCTCTTTAGTATTCCTTCTAGTGGCAGCCCAGTATGAGACAGGTTTGCTGTAAGGTTTAACACATCTCTTAGTCTGCTGCTGGGATGGAGGTAGAGTGGTGGAACTGTGTTAGTAGCAGAGGATGGCATAGTCATGTTTTGCAGAGAGATGCCTCTTTGGACATGCAGCTGCTGCTGGTGTAGATCTGTTTCAGCACGGTCAGTATCTCCGGTATCTGTGATAAGTCCATCATGAAGCAAGCAGTTCAACTGAAGTTGTATAACAGCTGATGAGAAAGATATCTAGTTGTACTGGCTAGCATATCTGTAACTGGTACACTTGTTTGTTTCCCAGTTAGGCAGAAGGTGTGCTTGGTGTACTGTTCCTTCCTCCCTCTTCCTTTTTAAAAGTGTGAGACTCCACTCACAGAGGCATAGCCTCTGCGACAAGTTCTGCCTTTACTGCAGCTTTGGAGGGTGTTGAAAATGGTATCATAGCCCCATGGACAGTAAAAAAAGCATCAGAAGAAGGAGTGAGAAAGCCCCACATCGCCAAGCTTTCTCCTGGAAGGTTTGCCATGCTGAGCCACACAAGTGTGCTTCCCTCCCTCAGCCTGGCACAAAGCTGTGCTGCTCTGTCAGAGGTCAGTGGGATGAGCTGCCTGGCTTCAGAGCACCCTTATGTCCTCCCAGAGTTGCAAACACCAGTGAAGGACTTGCCAAATATTTTCCAGAGTCTCCTGCTGCCTTCTCTGTCCTTCCAGTTGAGAAGCTCTTGTATGTGGGGCTACAGTAAAGTTTAACAGGATCTGCGGGTACCTATGGCTCTGTGACACCCTGCCAACATCTTTATAACATTTTTTAACAGGAATGTTTTATATCAGAAATTTGTTGCACTCAATGCACTTCTGCCCTCCAAAAATAATATTCTGTAGTTACTGTCTGCTTCCCGAACCTTTCATGAATTCCATACTTTCCCCAAGATGACATCCACTAAGACAGGGCTTCCAGTACCTAAAGGATCTACAAGAAAGCTGGAGAGAGACTTTTTACAAGGGCATGCAGGGACAGGACAAGGAGGAATGGCTTTAAACTAAAAGAGGGTAGATTCAGATTAAACATTAATAGAAGTCCTTTACTGTGAGGGTGGTGAGGCCCTGGCACAGGTTGCCAGAGAAGCTGTGGCTGCTCCATCCCTGGCAGTGTTCAAGGCCAGGTTGGATGGGGCTTTGAGCAACCTGGTCTAATTGAAGGTGTTCCTGCCTGTGGCAGGGGGTTTGGAATTAGATGATCCTTAAGATCCCTTCCAGCCCAAACATTTCTATGGTAAATAAAACTACTTATTAAACTACTTATTTCTGGAGCTATCAGTTTTCCTGTCCTTTGCTCAATGTTCGTGTCTCATTAGCCAATGGTGACCCTCCCTTAGTAGGCATTTCCTTCATTTCTCAATTCTTCACCTTTACTAATAGTTACACAAATCTCAGAAAAATGCAGGCTATGAAAAACATATGCAGTTATATGCTACAAATCTGACCATTCTGCAATAGCATGCAAAATCCTGTTGTTACCACTAGCTTTTAGTATGGAAAATATTCTGCATAAGCTTAACGATAGCCAGTCATTTTAGCCATGGGAAAAAGCACATCAATTCAGGCTGCTGCCAAACTGTGTGCAGCATAACATTATATGCTCCCTGCTGCCTTAATTTTTGATAATTTGGTGGAAGTTCTTTGCAATTGCAGTGAGTGACTTAAAAAAAAGAAAAGGAATCATAAACCATTTTCATAATATTGATTTTACATGATCATTCCTTATTCTTAGAATACTACAGTTAGATACTTAAACTTTCCTATGGCTTCTGTTTGTGGTTTGAGTGACATCCACTGAAGGTGAAATTTTAGTCATGCCTTTAGAAAGATTGTTACAGCACATATATTGATTCGAGGTTGTTTTTTTTGTGTGTGTGATTTATTGTTCCATAAGTACTGAACCCATCTTAGCTTTGGTCGATATTTACCTTTTGGCAATAAGTCTTTATATTTATTTCCCCTGAAATCCATGCTAGCTTCATGTCCTGTTCTCACCTGAGATTGTTAAGTGGAGATCATACACTATATATCTCCTTAAATTTACATATATTGAAAAAAATATTAGATCTGAGGTTATTTTCTCTTTGCTGACTTCATCCATATGCACGGAATTCTGTTCTCTTTTCTGCCATTTTAAGAGCACGCTGTGTTAAACTACTTGGCTGTGTAAATTAAGCCCTGGTTCCAGCAACTGACTGTGTGGATGATACGGCCTTTTGCAGATGTGGGAGTGGTGCTTGGGTGGAGCTGCTCCAAGAACAGGAAGGGATGTGTAAGACAGACTGTGGGAGCAAATCCAGGCTAATCTTTGCCCTTCTTGTTACATGATGGGTCAAGAGATCTGTATGGCATTTAAGGTGGCATCTCATGGCATTACTTAGGCATTACAGCAAGGAGTGAATAAGCCCTCATTGCTAAAGCAACCTAAACAATATTCAGACAACTCCTTTTGTTGTAAAATGCTGATTTGAGAATTATTGTATTAATAGATATAGCCTCTGCTGCCTCCCTCCTTGGGTCTCTATCAAGTGCTCTGTTGCTTCCTTGCACCCAGCAGTTCTACCTTATAAGAGCTGCTGCTTGGATAATGTCAGTGTAAACCTGTAGGAGCCAGCAGAGGTGTTCACAGATGTGGAGTGATGCTAGCTGCAGGTTTCTGTCTCTGGATGGTGCATGACTGAAGAAGCAGTTGGGGACAGATGAAAGGAAATTCTGCTGTGATTCTCCCAAAAAGCAATTTTCCAAATCAGTCATTGTCAGTTTTGCATTTTGGTTTGTTGGATATCTTTTGGAAAACTTGCTTTTAAAAGAAAATCTACATTTTCCAATGGAAAAAAAATGTGTCTCTTCACTTTCATTCACAGTAGTAGTAGGAGCAGAGGAGTGTTGCCACACCAGAGTCTGAGATGGAGAAATTAGGATAAAAATTATATGAGTTACTGTCAGAACTAGGATGAAATGCATGCTTCTTGCTGAATCTCTTTATATTATTCTTTCAGTACATTTAGTATGTTGTATCACCTCTAGTATTCATCACTATTCGTGCTTTTGGCCAGAGGCTAAATCAGCAAAGCAATCAGTTTAATTGCTGACATCTGAGCAGCAAGGTGGGAGCTTGCAGAAGTGCTACTTCACAAGTGCAACCAGTAATAGTTTCCCTGGGCCTGCTAATTAGTCTAGAGAATAAGCTACAACCATGGGTTTTGGAGGCCCCCGGGGCCATGTCTGGTGACTATCATTCACTTTTCATTTTCCAAAACATACTATAGCAGCAAAAGTAGTGAGAATGAGAGTAAGTGGTAGAGACAGGAGGACACAGTGATGCTCATTCTTCAATGAATGTGAATGGGGGAACAGAGGTACTTGTTAATGTCAATTATTAAAAAAGTCTGCTGCCAAGGAAAAAAAGAACAACTGTAGGCATGTTTTTCATGCCTACAGTGAATAGCACATGAAGCGCTCAACAACAACATTCTGTTAGATATCAGGAAAGCTGTTTTAGGGGAAAGGCTGCTGAAGTAATGGAATGGGTACCCTGGAGCAGTGGAGCATTCAGTCTTAGATGTCCTGAAATACTAGGTAAAGGGATTTTGTTGGGTGTAGTGTGTCCCCTTGTGAAGTAACAAGATAGACTCACAGACTTCTTGAAGTATATGACTAGCCTTGAGAGAATAAGGCAGACAAACTGAAGAGGGAAAACAGTGATTTCTAAAGCAGATGGAGAGATTTCAGGTATGAATCAGCTGTGGTGTCTCAGGGTTCTAACTGAAGAAGGAGCAATATATAGTTTACAGCATCTTCTTAAAATGCAAAATATTCTCAAAAGCCAAATCTCTGAGAATATTTTCCTCACAGGAAAGGAACATAAAATCAGTGGTGCTTAGACTACAGCCAGCTGAAGTCTGAGGTGGTAGAAAGCAAATAACATACTTAGAAATAGGGATGGTTTTCATGGTATGGCATGCAACAATCAGTACTAAAAGAACCAAATCTCCTCCCTTTGTTAGATGTTTTCTATGGAGTTTGAAATACATTAACAGGAGTAGACTGCATTAGTTCTAACTTTTATTTCATTTTTTTAATTATTTTTAATTGTTCAGAGTACAGTTAGAAAACCCTGCTTGCTATTTGTTACAGCCTCAGACAAGTTTCCATGAAATCCAACTAACTTTAGCAAATAATTATGAAGACTAAAGCCCTCAAGGAAAACTGCTGGTGTGTTCTATAAACATCTGGTTGCCATTTTCAATTACAAGGACCAACCCACTGAAGGAAGCAGTTTAGTTTTTTTGGAACAGAAATGGGACACTGGGGTTTTTGTTCTTTTTCATAGTGGAGAGTAAAGGAAATGTCAGGAATAGAGAGGTCACTAGATGCTCAGCTTTTATAAATACAAAAGTCTCTGAGAAAATTAAAGTAAATTGAAATCAGGTTCTGAAAGTGTAAACAACCCTGTGGAGATAAGGTTAAATAAGCAGGACTGGAGATCCTAGCATGCCAGCAAAAGCACAAGATCATTCTATCATAAGTAAGTCATTTAAAATATTGTGCAAAATAATAATAGTGAGGCTAGCCACAGAAATATCTTGTGGGTTACCGTACAAATACATGTATATCTTCAAACCCAGCAGATGTAACTTCTCTTCCAAAAGAAGTGGCACAAATGTATAGCTGCAGTATACAAAGCTGGTTGGTTTCCTAATACAAAATATGTGATATGTGAATCCTGGGCACGATTTTGACAAGTAAAAAATGCATTTGAGAAGCATTCTTTTTGTATGTTGTTAAGCAAGGAGCTTCCTAAACAAGCTAAATAGTTAGAAATGCAATCCTCAGAAGGTACTGATTTACAAGCATACTTAATGTTTAAGTTTGTTCTGCTTCCTCAAAATGGAAGTTCATATAGTTTCAGGAAGAAAATGTATACCAGAAATATATACACTGTCTTGATCACTTTCTAAATTTGCTTTTAGCAATTAAGCCTGGCTGTTTGCCAGCTAGCTGAAAGTGAATGCCTAATCTTGTGCCACAGACATCATCGGTTTCAGTACAAGACAGCTCAGTTTCCGACACAGCCAAATAAATACTGCTCTCTAATGTGATGATGTGGTTTCTTGTTAGAAAATCTAAATGCACCATATATTTTGCTGAACAATATGTATTCTCCCTCCTAATTATTAGCAGAACATATTCATGTTTTCTAGCTGAAGAGCACACATATTATCTCTTTGTGTCACTAAAATAAACCCTCTGTAGAACTGTACTAAAAACCCTGTTTCAAATGTACTCTTTTCCTTGAGAAAGGCAAATTTTTCCCTTTTTCATAACAAAGAATCCTTATAGGGCATTTAACTTTGTCAAATTAAAACCAAAATATAATATTTAGTCATAAAGTTACCAAACATAACTTTCTTTGAATGTTTTTAGTCATATGAACACAACATAGAGTCAGTGGAGAGTGTTATTTATTAGGCTCATTTAGAACTTACAATAATTAAAATATTACACACTTGATTGCACAGTGAGCTAAAATTAAAACTTTGCTGGAATAAATTATGTCATCTTAACAGAATCTGAAAAACACCAGTGTCCAGGCAGATACACACATCAGCCTAAGGAATGCAACAATGTATGAGTCCTCTGAAATCAGATAAATACAAGGGATTAAGGTGTAAGTATACAAGCTTTATAATACACTAGTAACATGCAAATCCTGTAAAAGAGTTTGAGGCAATGTTTTGTAACTGTGGCCTATGGATAAGAATGTAACAGCGCATAAATTGTTTATTCAAGTATTTTTAAAATGCTCCCCTTTAAGAAATAAATCCCCGCTCTGACAGGGTTCAGAGACTCTGGTTTATAAGTATGTATGTATGTTCCTAAGTGTCAGATGATTGTCTACTCATATAGGTACTGAGAGAATGACAGTAAGCCTAACCAGAAGCCTGCAGCAGTCCTGCCAGAACACTCTCTCTAAGGGATTGTTTCATTACTGCTGCCCAGCATTCTGGCTGCTGGAAGCTGTGTACCCTTTTTGATGCACTCACTGGCCCTGAGCCCTGGTCAGCTGTGAGGAGCGTGTTGTCTTTCATCACTGTGCTCCCATTTTAGGTAGAGGCACTATATACCACTGAAACAAAAACTTATTTTCTTTTTGACTTTAGCTACCATGCCTTCTATTGGTTCTGATAGCAAAAAGCTTATACACTGTGTGGGCATTCATTGTAATTTGCAGCCAGCCCACTCCATTCCTAGGTTCAGATTCCAACTTTCTCCAGCTGCAGCCACTTTCAGCTGACAGCTCTTTTGAATGCTACATCCCCAAAATGCCCCAGACTTCAAAACTGCAGTAGCCACCCATGGGTTAGAATGTGTTTCTGAAAATTTCATGCACCATATTGTTGTTACACTGGCTGGTTTACACCAAATAGGAAACTTTCTTTCATGAGAGGAATGGTTATTTTACCCTTCTGATGTTCATTGTTCTACCTCAAAGTTGACTTTTCAATGTAATAGTGAATATTCTTTTATTTGTCTCCTGAGGTCTTCCATTTGGAGGTAATCTGAGTTTGCACAGATGCTGAAGAGAAAGGAAGCTTCTCTGACATACTCAGAAATCAAAACTATTCCGCAGTTTCAAGTTGGTCATGAGAGCTTTCAGATTTCTAAAAAAAAACCCATATTTCTTACAGTAACTGTACTAAAAGTGACACCTACTCTTTGATTAGAAAGAAAAAACACCCCACATATAATCAATTTCTATCATTTTTTGGAAGATGTGTTTCCTTACAAAACAATGTCCATTTTTCACAACAGAAGGGCAAAATACAGCAAGGATTTGTATTAAAAAGTAACAAAGGAATAGGATTTGAGCAACCTTAACTGGTAGCAAGGTTAAAAAATACAGTTTTAACATATTTCCTCACTGGTGCCTCACGTAACTAAAATATATTCAGACTTCGATAGAGGGAAGGACAAAAGAGCTGAGTGGTATGCATTTTGGAAAGTTTGAAACAAATGATTCAAGGCATAAAGTGTTCCTATAACAAGCTCATTGTTGTAATGACTTTGTTTGACATGTGGGGCAATGCTTTCCAAAATAAATATTTAGCTATAAAAAGGAGTTTAATTTTTAATTTGTAGGAACTGTTAAAAGTGTGTATGTTCATAGAATGTACTGAGTTTTCTACACTGTGTAGATGGAAGATGAATCTGGCAGAACCACAGTTAATTTAGATCTGTCAGAATACAGCTCAGTTGATCAGTTTTGAAACAGGACTTTTAGTGTGAAATGGTACATTGCTGTTTGCTACAAGTTTGCTACAAGTTTGTTTTTTTTTTTTAAGAGATAAAACAGAAAACCTGTCAGCATACCAGGCTGATAATCAAAATAAGAACAAGACCTAGCTAGTTTTGACCAAATCAAGAGATATTTATCTGTCCAAAAGTGAATTGGGTATTAAGTTTTTTTTCCCCATCTTGCTTCAGCAACTCTATCAAAGTTCTCACTCCAGCTTTCACAGCCATAGTGAGGCTCAGTTTCACTGGAGTCTGCCTAGAAGTCAGCCTTCAACAAAAAATAATTGAGGCAATGTTCTGTAAAGAGTAAGCTGAAGACAAGGACATTAAGTACAAAAAAATTCGCACATGCTCACCCTATATTCATTTTGAAATGAAGTGCTCTGGCTTTAGGAAAATGGTTAGAGGACCTTTGGAGAAAGCTCTAAAGATGGAAAGAAAGAAGTATTCCAGAAAGTATAAGTTCAGAAGGTACCTGTAGACTAGTTAGTTTACCTTCTTAGTGACAGGATGATATGTGAGGTAGGAGAAAACAGCAGGTTTCTTTTCTGCCCATCTCCATGACACATCTCATTTGCATCCCAGATGTGGTACACACATTTTGCAAATCTAACCATATGGGTTGTCTCTTGACCTTCAAAAGTGAAAGGTCTGTCCCTATGTTTCTTTAAAACATTTGAAGAGATAATTTTAACATATACTTCAGAGTCCATGTTCCATGGACTACTATACTATACATAGTAGTCATGATGTATCACCTGCTCTCACTATCCCATGGCATTACCAGGTGAGTAGAATTGAAAGGCAGCATAGGGTGATACACAGAAAACAGTATGTGGGGTACAGCTGGATATCTCCCTTACATTAGCCATGACTTAATTACTGCATCACTGTCTTCTGTGGGTTTTGTCTAACTCATAAATAAAATGGGTCAATTCCCTAGTCCTGAGGACAAGTGATGCAGTATGGCTCAAGTCCATGTATCTAAACTGACTGAGGGTGGCCTGCTCTTTGCTGAGTTTTAGGAACCGTCACTGGCTTGAGCTGACTCCTGGGGCATTGCATGGCCACCCACGGAGAAGAAAACAAACACAGTGGATGATTCCAGGCTAGTGGTTGAGCCTGTTTAATTTAGCCATTGCCTCTATTCCCAAGCTTCTGCCTTTCAGTGTCCTGATTGTTTCCTGCCTCCTCAGTATTAAGGAATCTGACACATTAATTAGGGTTGGTGTGGGATAACCAAGTGCTGTAAATACAGTGATCAAGGACTGCCATTTGGACTTAAAAAGATCTGTCTTTATTTCTTGAGGAGGTGATCAAACTCCATAATTTTAACATTGTAATTATTATCCTTATTCACTGTAATTAGAATGAGACAGGACATTAAGATAAACCCATCTGCTCTGTAGCTGCTCATCCTGAAGCTCCTATATCCATAGAAGGGAAGAAGCTGTTTTCTCAACTCTAGCACAGTTTCTACCTTTAAAGTCAATGACGAATCCTCATTAGTGCCATCATTCAGAGGACTTCTCAGCTCATGTGCCTCATGTGCTGCTGCAGAGAGTGAGAGTGTTAGAAAGTCTGGGGTGAAGCACAGGATGAAAAATATATTCAAGCTGTCAGTTTGGTTTCCTTGGCAGAACTCTTCCTCTACAGGTGCCACTTTCCCACTGAATCTTCTTTCCAGCCTCCAGCTCGTTCCATTTGTTGCATATGCCTTTCTATAAACACCTAGACTCTTCCTCGTAAGGGTAGCAGGATCAGCAGGCTTTTTTATAGTCTGGTGGGGAAGATGCCTCAGTTCTTCTTGGTTTTATTGTAGCTCCTATGAACATCCTCATCCAAGTTAGAAACTGTCAAATCTGGCAGTCTCACAGAGGTGATGCTGGTGCAGCCCTGTGCCCTGCCTTCCAGTCAGCAGTGAGGCTGGGTGTGTGCTCACAGCCAGCACACACACCCCCCTGGTACAGCACATACACACATACACAAGGGTGGCTGCACAGATCAACACACTCAGCATTCACACAGACAGCACCCATGGTCTCATCCACTCACCATGTGTGTTTGTACACCTGCTTCAGCTGCTGCCCCATCATGGATGCACAGGTCTCTGAGCCCTGGTCCCCTTCCAGGGGCTGCACTTTGGGTCCCAGAAACACACATACACATCTACATGTGCAAGAGAGCCCTGCTGCCTGGAATGAGTTGGCAATGGAGTTTGATGAGAAGACAGGACAGACTGCCCTAACAGGACATGGCCACCCAAGAGTAGCAGCCAGCCCACTGCTTAGAGATAGCAAGCCCTTCTTATGCCTTTATTCCTTCTTTTTCTATGCTTGTTCCTCTTCAAACCATCCCGATAACCTTCTTTTTCCCACTATTGGCTCCTCTGCAAAACAGCCTATGTAAGTAAATTGGGAAATTCTTCAACTGTGCCCCATGTAATGGGTCCCAAACCCTTAGGCAATGGTCTTCCCCTCCTTCCCATGTCCACAGGGTGCTTTGGGGCCCTGCTTCACTCATCATGGTGGGCACTGGGGCTGAGTTTCCCCTGATCCAGCTCAGAGGGACCAGGGCAGGGGGTTTTGTCTTTCTGACAGAGTTACTGGACTTCCCCCACCCAGTATTTTGCCTTTGTGCTCCTTTGTGTGTCTGTGTACACATGTGTAAGAGAAGAGTGTTTTATGGGCAGATCCCTGTCCTTCTGTGTCCCTGGGACAAGCTGGAGGAGGGTGCTGTTTGGGTTCCTCCATCTGCTGCAGTTCCTCTGGGCTCCCCTGGACATGTCTGTAGATGAGCTTTTTATCACAGAACAAGTGATCACAGCATTCCTACTCTGCTTATTCAGTGACAAAGACATGGGTCTGAAAACTGTAACCCATGTTCGTTTGGATTCTCACAGCAAAATACCAGAGCTTTAGGCCTAAATTCCTTTCCTTTTCTTTATCTTCCTCCTCCACACTCACTCCCCCTATTAAGAATAATTGGAATGTTAGTAAAAGTTTCTGTAATAGAATTTTTGAATTCTGGTGATTTTACATCAATTGACTATTGGGTTTTCATTTTACATCTGTGTCCAGCCAAGAGCAATTTTTCCTGTTCCCAGTGTGTTCTTCATTGTTGTGTGTGTTTGTTTCCCTTCCTTTACCATTGTGCTGTGTCAGTGACGGAGGAACCTACCTCACACGTTTAAACTGCTGCTTTTCTTTATGTTACCTGAAGTTTAAATAAAATAACTTTATAATAAGCAGTAGGAGATATTGAAGAACATTGTGAATATCAGACCAGAGCAGGCATATATGCACACAGGCAGCTCACGGTTAGGTACTCAGCTGTGACATGCATTCTTTTCAACTTTGATTTGGCTCACTCGCTCATGATAGAATCACAGAATAGTTAGGGTTAGAAAGGACTGTAAGGTCATCTAGTTCCAACCCCCCTGCCATGGGCAGGGATGCCTCACATTAGACCATACTATCCAATGCTCTGTCCAGCCTGGCCTTGAACACTGCCAGGGATGGAGCATTTGCCACTTCTTCGTGAAAACCATTCCAATGCCTCACCACCCTCACAGTAAAGAATTTCTTCTTTATATCCAATCTAAACTTCCCCTGTTTAAGTTTGAACCCGTTACCCCTTGTTCTATCACTACAGTCCCTAATGAAGAGTCCCTCCCCAGCACCCCTATAGCCGCCTTTCAGATACTGGAAGGCTGCTATGAGGTCTCCACGCAGCCTTCTCTTCTCCAGGCTGAACAGCCCCAACTTTCTCAGCCTGTCTTCATACAGGAGGTGCTCGTGGCCCTCCTCTGGACTTGTTCGAACAGTTCCGTGTCCTTTTTATATTGAGGACACCAGAACTGCACACAATACTCCAGGTGAGGTCTCACAAGAGCAGAGTACAGGGGTAGGATCACCTCCTTCGACCTGCTGGTCACACTCCTTTTGATGCAGCCCAGGATACAGTTGGCTTTCTGGGCTGCAAGCACACACTGAAGCCGGCTCATGTTCGTTTTCTCATTGACCAACGCCTCCAAGTCTTTCTCCACAGGGCTGCTCTGAATCTCTTCTGTACCCAATATGTAGCTGTGCCTGGGATTGCCCCAATACATCCTTCTACTTCATGACTGCACGCTGCTTTTTCATGTGATTTTCCTCTGGGTTTGCAGAACAGGGATGTAGTGTTTCTTCCTGTGTATATTCTCAAGACTTATCAGTTAGAATAATTTGGACCATGTAGGAGGGAGGACTGTCCAAAGGCAATTGTGTCACAGAGTCTTCTTCCTTGGCACAGAGCAGGACAGAGCTATTCTTCTCATAATGTATTATCTACCTGAAAGGAGGATGGAGCGAGTGAGAAACATATCTAGCAGCTTTGATTATGGTGGCCTACCTTGTGTATAAAATGCAAATAAAGTAAGAATTCTGGCATTTCTTAGCAACTAGGGATGTAAACCTTTTGAGCTTGCATACAAGTAGAGCATACCTGTATTGGATTACTAGATGCTTTTGGTTTCACTGAGGTTAGCTATGCAGAAAGTGCCCATGTGTGGAGAGCATACCAGTTTAATCTGAATATTCATCTGAAGCACAGTGTGTAAGCAGAGAAATGGAATAACAGGCTTGAGTGTTTTAATTGCCCTGATGTGTTTGCCATTGAGTCAGAACTACATATTTTCATTTTGTTTGCTGTTGAACTCTACTGTAGCTCAGAATGTATTTTGACAACATATTTTCATAGCTTGAGTTGACAGATTATCCCATGATAAAAACTGTAGATTGTTAGAGTTGCAATCTATAATAAAATTCTGTGGAGAGCTACTCTTAGCCTGACACAGACTCTACCCAATAAAGTAAGAAACGTCTAACACACCTGTCTGTACTCTTTTCCCCATGTCAGACTAATATAATTTTTGAATGTACTTTATTTACTTTTGTTTCCACTTTTCTGCTCATTCTTTGGTTGCACAGAAAAAACACATGGATATATTTAATAATACTGCAAATTTTGTGCACTACCTTTGTTGCCTTACCAACAGTTATCTGCACATTGAAAAACACCACTTTAAACCATTTGCTGCAGGTCTGCAAATTCTTTTGTGGTTGCCTTTTATAGTACCATAGTTTACTGATAGAAGAAAGGATTGTTAATCTATTGCATGACTCAATGTGATATAAAAGATGAAAGGATTGTCTCCTTTCTTCTCAATTCTTGTATTTAAGCCTGCAATAGATTTCTTTTGTTTTTTTTAGAGAAAGTAATCTGCCTTGAATTGTCAGTTACTCCATCAAGAAAGGTGGTAACTGGTTGACTTGGTAGGTAGTTCCAAGGCAGTTCTGGAGTCTGAGAACAGGTGGAAAAAGGAAAACATCTTGCCAAATTTTAGAAGAGCTCTGGGAGAAGCAGGTAGCTCTTGGCTTGTGACCCTCATTTATTTTTGTACACTTAAAATCCTGCTTTGGATTGACAAGAAAAGCAGGCTTGCAGCCTGGACCTTCCTGGTATAAAGAAATCGTAATAAAAGAGCCTTTTTTTTTCAAACAACAGTGGAAGCATAATGCCTCCTCATATGGAGTTAGACCTAACATCTCCCCACAGTATTTGCAGAATGGATGCAGAGCAGTCAAGCATTAGGTGAGGCACTGTGATAGGACTTCAAAAGGCTGCTTCAGTCCCCAAATCCTGAACTCAGATGTGACTTGGCATTAATTCTTGAGCACAGGGCAGTGTTTTGTGTTACGCTGTAGAGACAGATGAGCTGTTCTTGGAATTAGACTGGTTCCACTTGATTCACACCAGCTTCTCCTCCACAGAGAATGCTTCTCTTGGCACTTCAGATCCTCTTAGTTAGGAGTTAGCTAAGCCAAATGAAATTCTGATCCTCCTCAAGGAGCATGAATAGTGACTGTCCTCAAGATTTCTGCAGCCTTTCCCTGGCAGCCATACAGCAACTGTACAAAGTATTCTGTGAATGAATCGACTGCGTCCAACAATGTCAGCCTCATACATAGGGTGGGGTTGGGTTTTTTTACACTTATAATGCTACACTGCAGTTAATGTGCCAAAAGATTTCAGTCTAATTTGTCTAGTTAAACAGGTGTGATTGGAGTGGACTGTGAATACAGTCAGTTTCAAGAAGTAGCATGGAGTTGTGTTAAACAGTGAAAGAGTTGAACATGGGCAGGTGAACAGTGGCTTTCCAGAGTAGTTCAGAAAATATCAGAAACCTTCCCATCTTTTCCTACACTATCTTCACTCAGTAGGGTGATCATTTCTTCGCTGTTGTCACGGTGAGTTCAAACTGGTGATAGCTCATGACTATCAAGAGCCATGCCAAATGAAAAATTTAAATCCTTCCAATTACTTCTTTAGGGGAAAATTCCTGCATACCAAGTTATGAGACATACCTTTAGGGAAAGCTCTACAAATGAAACAGTGATATCAAAAACTTGTAAAAGGCCGTATCATTAGCAAAGAGAAAGCATTCAGTCCAACAAGTGGCGTTCTGATCTCTGCACAAGTGAGACAACCGAGCTGCTGTAACCAGAAATAGTCTTCAAAGGATATTTTTCCCTGGGGTGTTATCAGTGAAGCTCAGATCTTCAGAGGTGTAGAATTCCCACATCCCCAGACCCCTTCACACAGCCTGCCTGATGCTGCAGCGCTCTGAGATGCTGAGGGACATAAAATCCAACCCAGAGTCCAGAGCCAGGCAGTGAGGAAGTAGTTCTGTCTTTCAGATATCTGGTAGTTCTTCCACTGTAAACTACTGACTTACAAACCATTGGCTCCTATAAACTGGCTACATTGCAGGGATGGAGCCTGCTCTGTAAAACATATTAATCTGTGTTGTTTAAAGTTGGATTTACTACTGGAAGGCTACTTCCATAACTACATGCCTCCTTATCAAACTTGGTTCAGTCTGTGCTCACTTCACTACCCTGCAGGAGCAGAGGATTTGGGTGTTTTTGTCCCTGTAGGCTATGATTCATGAAGATAAAACTTATGTTCATTGTATTTATGTTTATTTTACACATTGGGTTTACAACATGCTAAAAGTGTATTTGAATACAGTTTAATGTGTCAGTATCTAAATAATACCTTATTCTGAAAATCTCTTCACATCCATGCAGCTCAGAGGTGCCTGGAAATATATTTCAAACAGAGCTGAGGGGAATTTCTTTTAAAAAAGGTCATGTACAAATCTCAGGATCTCCTCTGCAGGAGTTCTATAGCTTCCTGAAAGTGATGTATTCCAGTAAGTCATCCTTGTGATCAGAAAGTTTGTATAATCTTTGATGTTTACTTCATATCCTGCCTCCGGTAATTAAAAAGGACAAATGATTTGGGATGGGTAAAAATTTGTTCTATGGTGTTGTGGTTTAACCCCAGGCAGTAGCTAAGTACCTCACTTGCTCACTTCCCCCGATGGGATGGGGGAGAGAATCAGAAGGATAAAAGTGAGAAAAGTTGTGGGTTGAGATAAAGACAGTTTAATAGGTAAACCAAAAGCTGCATGTGCAAGCAAAGCAAAACAAGGAATTCATTCACCACTTCTCATGGTTAGGCAGGTTTTCAGCTGTCTCCAAGGCAGTAGGGCTCCATCCCTGTTACTTGGGAAGAGAAATGCCATCACTCTGAACCTCTCCTCCTTTCTTCTTCTTCCCCAAGGTTTACATGCTGTGCATGACACCGTATGTTGTGGGATATCCTTTGAGTCAGTTGGGGTCAGCTGTCCTGGCTGTGACCCCTCCCATACTCTTGCCTACCCCAGCCTGCTCACTGCAGGCCACAGTGAGCCACAGAGGAGGTGTTGATGCTGTGGAAGCACTGCTCAGCAATAGCTAAAACATTATAAACACAGGTTAGGAAGAGGATTAACTCCATCCCAGTAAGACCCACCACAAGGCCTTCCAAAATCCACCTTCTTCTTGCAACCCTCTGTTGAAACTGTATTTTCCAGAACTGGGAAATGGTGTTACTGGTGCCGTATGACCAAGACCAACTGCACCAGAAGGATTATCCCTGTTCTTTGTATGCAATGCTCACAAACAGGTTGGTTACAATTCCTAATGTCCACAGGTTGATGATGATTATAATGAAATAGTCCCTGTTACTTAGAATTGTGCAGGGAATTGACATAGAATAATGTCAAACTGCAATTCTAAAGGGGAAGATTCCACTCTTTCAGCACAAATAAATCTTTGCCAACAACTCAAAAGTAATATAGATTTGTGTGTGTGTGTGTGTGTGTGTGTGTGTGTGTGTTAAGAGTATTATAATGTTATTTTTATGAATCTAGTCCTTTTCTGTAGTAGTGCTCTCTGGACAATTGTCATCTGATTTCTCCTGAATTATGGCACTTTTAACTTGTTCTGAATTTCCTCAGGTTGAATTTGGACCATTTATCAAAATTATTTTGAATTCTGCTTAGGTCTTCTGAAGTGCTTATACTCCCCATCAACTTGGTATCATTTGCTATTTAGAAGTGCATTTAACTGTTCCATCATTAAATTTGTTACTGAAAATTTTGATTAAAACTCAGTATACAGTGGGGTATCCTCTGAGGTTCTGCTCCAAAAAACATCCACTTTGATCTTGTAGACTTCATTTTTTCATATAGTTGTACACTCATCTTGTAAGTATGTTACCTGGAAAGTGTACAAAGACTTACCAAAGTAAAACTCTTTCATTGCTACTATTTCCTTTGTTCACTAAATCAGTTACTCTGTCAGAAGAAATTAGACTAGGTTTACAGATATGTTCTTGACAAAGAAACGTTGGCTGTTTCTTGTCATCTTCTTATCCTCCAGTGCTTATAAATTAATTAATTCTAGTGTGATGGTGCAAGAAAGTGCAAAATTTCAAATCGATTGGAAATTAAAAAAAAAATAAAGCTGACCAGCCTTTTTATTTCACAGAATGAATGAAGTACATCAAATGAGCATAAAAGATGGACACTGTATTTTATTTTCAAAGTTCTTTCAGGTCAAAATTCAGATTGGAAACCTTAACACTGTAAAATGAAATTTCAAGCTGTGTGTTCGAGATGAAGCTTACTCATTTGGTTAAATGAAATACTATTATTCTGTGTATACACGTAAGAACTTGAAACCTCCATGGGGTTGTATGCATATAACAGTTTTCCTGCAAAATCCAACCTCCAATGCTCATGGGGAGGCCATAATAATTTCATAGGTTGGAATAAGATCACTTCATTTAAGAAACCACCTTCAGGAATTCTTGAAGTTCATCTCTAAAATATATGTGCTGCAAGCTTAAACCCCCACTAAATCCTACGGTTCTCAGCACGTCATGCCCAGGAGGTAACTGGGAGTGAGCCGGAAGGGCTGGGAGACTGCAGGGTTGGAGGAGGTATTTTGTTTCTGTTCACTTTGATCTATTATATCAGAATACAAAAACTCTCTGCAGAATATTTTTATTGAAAGAGTTAAATGTTTTTATTGGTCTCTGCTTTGCTATTTCCACTGCTGCTAAAAACATGTTTGTTTTTCTCCATCATTTATTATCTTCTAAGTGATTTTTCCACATCAACTGTTCTAATTATTCCAAGTGACAAGTCAGAGTCAAAGCAAATGAAAACAGTGGTATCTTGTTGAAAATTGAAAGTTGTATATTCTATCAGTTGTCTGTTAAAACATATTGCCCTCTGAATTCAACAGCATGTACTTTGACGCATTGAGAATAAGACTTATTAAAGGTAGCCACAGCTGATTGGAATCAAAGTATGCTGAACTACTGATTCTTAGATTAGCAACTCAGGTTGATGTTCTTAGGTAAATCTAAGATATACATCTCCGGTACAGGAGTACTTTTTAAGATGGGACTGCAAAATGGATGAGAGGTGGGGGGAAAGAGCTGGCAAAAAATATAGATTAATAAAAGCATCATGATCCCAGCATAAGCTGTATTCCTATTAAACTCACTTCACCTGCATAAAATATAATTCTACAGATGAACATTCCTTGTGTAGGCAAGGCCATAATTAACAGGCTGAGATAAAAAATCTTGTTTTGAAAAGATGCTTAGAAGGGGGATGCGCATACAGTTGTAATTCTCATCTTAAGTTACCACTCTTGTGCTTGTACAAATGCAAAAGTAATACAAAGCAGTAGAGACTATCTTCATGAGGTGGGATTTCACATGACTTAACTGGTTGTCTGCTCCCACATGCTGAGCTCCACTGGTTTGTTGAATAAAGCAAACAAGATTTCCTTAACTGTAAATAAAGCCCTTTACATGGAAAAAGCTTCATGTAAATTGCTAGTAGTTAAATTTTTCAGGTGTGAAATATCCATTTTAACCTTCCACTTCAAAAGTCCTGTTAAAGCCTGCTTCTGGTTTGAAGTCTGCAGTAAACAACAGTGTGTACACTGATGATGGACATTCTTCTTTAAACATTCATCATTAAACACAGAATCACAGAATCGTTAGGGTTGGAAAGGACCTTAAGATCATCTAGTTCCACCCCCCCTACCATGGGCAGGGACTCCTCACACTAAACCATCTCACCCAAGGCTCTGTCCAACCTGGCCTTGAACACCACCAGGGATGGAGCATTCACAACCTCCCTGGGCAACCCATTCCAGTGCCTCACCACCCTTACAGTAAAGACTTCTTCCTGATATCCAATCTAAACTTCCCCTGTTTGAGTTTTAACCCATTACCCCTTGTCCTATTGCTACAGTCCCTAATGAATAGTCCATCCCCAGCATCCCTATAGCCCCCGTTCAGATGCTGGAACATCTCTAAAAACATTTTGAAACATGAGTTTTTCCATGCAGATGACTTGTGTTATTACTGTCAATTTTGTTCTTTTATCTTTTATTCTGGAGTGTTTTAGCTCACATGTTGTATCTTGCTTTACTTTAGAAATAATTTCTGTAAAGGAGATCTTCTATGTTAAAATACAGTGCCCAAAAGCTTGGGATCCTTTTCCTGGGCCATTTGGTGTTACTGGAATACTGATAGCACCAGCACTTTTTCGCTGAAATACAGTTTTGTAATCATTACATTTGCAGAAGGGGGACAGACTCATGGTCTCATGGTCATAGATGTTTATTTTCCACAAAAAGTTAAACTGTGAGAAGAATGAAACAGGCAGTTTCTAGGCTGTACCTATTCAAAGAGAAGTCTGTTCCAGAACTAAGTAACTGTTGTAACACATGCTTCTTCCATTTTTGTTTTCCAAGAACATTTTTTTTTTCAGGTGTAGTTGCTAAGGAATGTGTTGAAACATTTAAACAAGTCATTCTGCTCTGACAGCCTGAATATAAAAGACAGCACTAGGTGTACACTGGTTTTCTAATAGGAAGTTTCCTGTTTTCTATAAATAGGCATGTTTCAGTTCTGATTGTTCTGTTCTGAAATAATTGGCTAGATGTCTAATTACTCTCAATAGAAAACATAACTAATGGCAGGCATTCAACCCCTCCTGAAAATTATTGCTCCCAGCAGTTAACTGTTCTACTTCATTGGCACTGGCTCAGAAACATGCTGGGTCTGAGGGCCCTTTTTCCTTTTCTTCTCTTTGGTGCATATGTATCGATCACTCTGCTGTGTCCTAAAGGCAAATATATGATACACAGTGCAGCAGATATTTTGGAGTCAGAGATCAAATTCATCCCTGGCCAGGATGTTTAACAATAAACAGGGGAAGGAAATGAACTGCTTCTGAGAAATGGAGTTCCCTCCAATTTCCTTTTGGTTTGCTCACAGCTAGGTTTTGTGCTTTATATGTAATTATAATGATTTATTCAAATGTGCTTACTAGTCAAAGGCCCATCTTGCTTATCTGATAATTACATAGCTGGTGAGGCCATTGAATAGGTAACACTGCCAGTCTTTTGCACTGAAAAGAAGTCTTTCCTTGTATGTTTCTTTAATGTTTCATTTATTTTCTATCTATCTGTGCCTTTTTATCTACCTGCAGTTTGTTTGTTTGATTTTTTTTTCTTTTTCTTTCACAAAGGAACATGTAGTGAATCTATCTTGCTTAAATTTTACATGACTTAATTCTTTTTGTACTATAATACTGGTTCTCATAATGTAAAATGGAAGAATTCTTTATGGCAATGGATACAGCATAACTGAAAATTCATCTTTTCAGCTTTGTCACACTGCTTATAAACTTGAAGGTGATAGTTTCATAGTCCTGGACCCATTCTGCACAATCAATTCATTACTGTACTTAAGGTAATTTGAGTGTGTTAAATCTCCTTAGGTGAAATCTTCATCCTGCTTGGCATTTGTGATTGTGATTGGATAGCAAAAAATTTTGGAGAGGGAAATCAGCCAAAATAAATATCTCTGTGGGCCACCAGTGGGACCAAATTTAGAGGGTAATCTAATAGAATTAGGAAGCTATCACAGATGGATAGCACAAAATGGAATAAAATGCATGTAATCCTTCCAGCCTTGGGAAAAAGAAGCAACCAACCAGTCACTGAAACAGATGTCGTGCAGAGACCTTTGACCAAATGCTATACCCCACCTTGGATGCTGTACAGCTTCTCTCACTGCCCTTTCTGTTTGGAAGTTCTATATTTCTGTCATCTTGTCACTGAAATGGTTTACCCTTTACTGAACACATTCATGGTGTCCTCAACAGATATAGTGATTCGGTTAATCTTTTGAGAGATGACGCTACCTCCAACTAGTTCAGATTACGAAGGCCATATATACAGAAGAAAAAAATTAATCACTTGAGGGAGCTGACCAAGCTCCTTTGAAGCTACACTGGCATTTCTACACATCACATGCTGTGATATGGGCAGACTCCAAGGCCTATTTTTATCTTGTAATCCATAATGATATCTTAATTGGTGAAATGTAGTTTTGACTCTTTGTCAGCCAGCTGTCTCTGACTCCAGTGTTGCTTGTTTCCTGCTAATAGAACTCCATGGTCTCACAGGCTAGTTTTGCTCCAGAAAGGAAGCACCAAAACTAGCTCAGAAGCTAGCTGCTTGCTAAGTGTGACTTAATCCCCACTTGTACACCAGTTCCATATGTTGGAAAACTGTTGTCTAATATTTAAGAAGCCACTACAGAAAAATTCAGGCTAGAAAATCCTGCTGTTTGCAATAGCATGACTAGTATTGCTTCCTGTAAAATTTACTTCCCAATAACGAAAGACCTCAGAAGATCACACTGCAGGTAAAAAACTGTGGTAGTATGTCTTTTTTCCTTCTGCCACCTGTAGGTGTTCATGTACTCAGCATTGCAACGGTTGGCTATTTCTCAGGATTTGGATCTAAGTATTTTTTGTTCAAATGGGAATTGATGATATTTACTTTCTCAATATGCTTCTTTTCTTTCCTGGTAGGTGGCATCAGCCCTTGGGATCTTTTGATTTGCTTATCTTCCAGAAAAAATGATGGTACTGGCTGCTTTCAAATAGAAGACTTGCATCATCTAGAGCTATTCCAGAAGGTATGCGATTATCATGTTATTTTTTGTAGAAATGAGAGGGCAGGGCTAGCTCAGATTTTCAGCACTCACAAAAAGAGAAGCATCTAGTACTTGTTTTATATTGCAGCAGCATGACTTAACACCAATAGAAAAATTTTTTCAAGCTTTTTGTCTACTGAGGAATAGTTGTTAGATACCAACATTTCATTCTTCTTTATATCACACCCAGTGATCACAAACAACTTCTCATTCGGACATAGTATGTTACTTTGATTGTAAATGTTTCAGTGTAATACTGAAAATTGTTACAACGGAGCATCAAGTTTTTCTTTTCTTTGGCTTGAACCTTTTTTGTTGTTGGCCACTCTCAAGTAGCATGTCAGACAGAAAAAGCTTCTACAGAAGTCATGGGAAATTTAAGCAATTTACCCCGCTGGAAAAGAGAATTTAGAAATGGGAAGAAACAGCTAGCAAATGCATGAAATATTTCAGAATAATGGCATAGGCAGAAGATAAAGCTAAATTAATTTAGGCTTCGCATCCTGTATCACTACTGAGTTTCAGCTAATGTAATTGCTCCTTTCTAAACATCATTTAGGCATTTCTCCAAATAATGACAGTGCTTCTAAGATTGATAATGTGTGAGCTGGACCACTGCCCTCCTCCAGGGCCTTCATGGCAGTTCCTTGCTCTGCCCTGCAATCTGCTTATTCACAGTCCAAAGCATCAGTGCCAATATTTCTCGCTATTTTCAGGATTGGTTTGTTGGTTTGTTTTGTTTTTGTTTTTTTATTTTTTACTTGAGCATGTTGTGGGCACAGTTTAGGTTACTTAGACATGCAGATGTCTAATTAAGTACCTGACTTGTTCGTAAAAAATATGAGATTTGAACTGAGGTCTTTGTTTGAAAAAATGTGACCAGACTATGGGTACAGTTTGGCTTATATTTCACATGCATACACAGATAATGGCAAGACCCAAAAGTATAAACTCTGTCTTGAGGGACTGAAGAGATAGAACTGCTTTTATAAGGTATCATCTAGTTCATGTATGAAGCTCATAAGGATATAAAAAAACACCTGTGTCCGCAGCAGACCTAGAATCATATACACTGGGGTTCCCTGGGACAGGATGTCTTATCTAAGTGCATCCAAAGGGAAATTTTCATCATGGTTCCAGTTTGCTAGGAATGTACATGCGTTAGGTTCACATCCCAGATCATAAAACAACCCAGGCTTCTGCACACTGCTTCTTGCTCATTATACCTATAATAGCACATCTGAGCCTCTAATACTGTGCACTACAATAATCCTTACAGCACTCTCAAACGTCCAGAAGTTTCACACATGGATAACTGAGGCACAAGGTGATCAAAGGAATTATCCAAGTTCTCTCAGAAGTGTGCAGCACAGCAGGGACTTAATCCAGATGGCCCATATCACTGAATAACTTTAAATATTGGGCTTACTTGCTGCTGGTATGTCCATACCACAGTGCAACACAGTCCTTTGTTTCAGAGCCTGGATGTGGTTTAGCTGTGTTAGCTTACCACTATTTCCAAGCACAGCAATTCAAGTGGCATAGGCTATTTCCCTGCAGGGAGAGACAGTGATTGATAACTGGCAGAGAACAGAGAAGCTGCAGAAACTGAAAAGGGGCCAGGAAGGGGTGAAAACTCAGCAGCCAGGAGGAGAGCCATACGTCTAAAATTGTGTTTTATTATAGCCATGGAGGAAGAGCCCATCCTTGACTGCATTATCCTGTGTTGCATGGATGGCACTGTAATTCCCTTTTCACACTGACAGAAGTTTTGCGCATGAGGTGTCTCTGATAAATTAAATGCAAACCCATTGAAGGCTCTAGGCAAAAGAACACTTTTCTGAAAGGGATCATCAAAGCTTTTCTTTGTACTTATAGGTAAACCTGCTTCCAGAAATCCAGCATTTCCTTTGCAGAAAAGAGGGATTATGCCAGATAACAAAAGCCTTTTCAGGTAACCTTATTTCTTCAAATTTGCATATCTGATGATGCTCTTTTAATAGTTGTCACAGAAGTATCTGAAATAAAATTGTCAGGTTTACAATTCTTTTTATTTTTAGGCATAGGGAACTAAACGCATAGGGGGAAAAATGAAACAAGAATGATAATACATTTCAGATACCACTTAAATACAGATTACTGTTACTCAGTATTTTTTTTCAGGTGAAGGTATTGCATTATTTGGCTATTGCATACTGCAGAAATAATTTGGCTATAAATGTGTTATTTTTGGACTGTTTTGTGTTACTGTAGCATGTTGATGTTTACACTTCAAAGACCCAGGTTCAGTGTAACATATTTATTCAGCTTTACAAAAATGTTGTGGCATGGAGAAAGAGTAGGAGTCAGAGTTTGGTTCCAATCCAGACACAATTTACTGATAAAAAGCCTTTTTGTATTAAAATCATTAACTAGAAAAGTTTAAAGGTTATGGGCGAGTTGCCAGAGAATTCTAATTTACTGTGGGTGAAATTCAGCTTTGAATAGAAACTGGAAAAAAACGTTGTGCATCATATTTGGTCTATTTAAACTACAGAGGGACAAGTTATGACCTCAGTTATACTACTAAATATCCAGCATCAATGCTATTTTGGATTTATGATCTAACTTCACTACATAAATATTGCTGATAAGAAATTTAATCCTTTTTCTTTCTTAATCCAGTAACAATGAAGCCCACACCATTAGTATTTAGCCTTGTTTGCAGACAAATATACAAGATAGATCTGTCTTATCCTCCTTTCACCTTTTATATATAATTTATATTTAGCACTTAAGGAAAGGATTAATTACACCTCATTTAATCATTTAGAAGTTAAGTATCTTCTGCAGCAGTGTTCTAGTCTTCCCCTTAAATCAGTAGAGAGGGGCACCTACAAGCACTACTTCATTTTGTCCTAAATTATGTGTTTATAACAGGTGTGTTGAGTTACCCCTGCAGGTACTTACTACCCACTTACCTCTCAGCACTGACTGTAAATGGAATCTATGCAAGTAGCTTAGATTAAATATTTGACATTAGGATGCTTGACTAAAGTCGGCTTAGGTGGTTCCTATCCTAAGCATACTATAGTTTCCCTTTTAACTTTTGTACAGTTTCATTTAAAGGTTGATCAATACTTAAAACCTATGTGAAATGTTTCCCTTAACTGTATCTTAAGGGTCAGTTTAAATGAGCATTTCCATTTTCCAAGTGCAGTACATTGTCAAAACCTATCATAAGGAACATGCAGTATAACAAACATCTATCCAGGTCACAGAGTCACAGGATCAACAGAATGGTTTGGGTTGGAAAGGACCTTAAAGATCATTTAGTTCCAACTCCCTCCCATGGAACAACCTTCCAATAGATCAGGTTGCTCAAAGTCCTTTATCATGAAGTCATATTACACCAGGTAAGTGATATATTTTGTTTTGGCTGAGTTTTAAGTATGTAGTTAGTGATGCCTAGTGTGTTGGTTTCCTTGCACTGGAAAGTGGATTAGAAAGTATTCTGGTATAATGCCAGTTTAAGAAAAAAGGCTGAACAGGTTTCTGAAACTTTAAAGGGCTTCAGTAATTGGTACATCCTACTCAAGTTGTAACAGGCTGCCTCTAAAAAACATTGGTTTGCCCCTCCTAATCTAATTTACTATGAATGAAATTCACCCACAGAAGCTGAAATTAGAATCAGAAGGGTAAATCATTTGAGTTCACGTTACGAGGACAAAAAGTTAAAGCAAGTTTCTAGAGCCAAGGTTTCAGACACTTTGCTCTCCTTTTGTTCATCTTATAAAAGCCAGCTTTTTCCACTTCTTTCTTTTGCTTGCACCCTCTGACAAACCTTTCCTTCCAACAACAGCAAAACTGACAATTGTTAGGATTTTTTGATCCTCCATTTCAAAATTATTCATGAACATTTTTCATCAGTATTTCCTTCACAGAGGAGTTTGTTTCCTTTCAAACTGATCATTTACTTTCACTCTGGTGTGTTTGATTCAACGGTGCTTCTCTGCAATTCCTGTTGAAGTGAATCAGTTGTTTTGTTATTACTGTGTTTGTCATTTCGTCAGACCCCTGAGCAATTTCCTGTAAAAGTGAAAACACAAAGTTGCTGCTTTAAGAATTATGTGATCTCATTAAAGACACACCAAGTCACAGAAAGAAGTATCAGGCAGCAAGGCTGAGAGGATGGGATTACTGGATTTAGTGTGGGTATGACAATATTGGTATTGATAAGAGGTGGGTAAGGGTAAAGGATATTAAAAAAAAACCAAAAAGTTATCATGATTCCTGTTGTGGAATTCTTAAGCTGCTAGGTTTTGTATTTAAGAGAGTGTGCCCCTTCCCATACCCCTTTTGTATCAATATAGGAAAGAAAATGAGGTGTAGAAAATATCAGGTCAGTGCTTGTTTCTTTGCTTTGTCTTTTTAATGGAAAATCTTTCTGTCAGTCTGAACATTCATGTTGGTGTTACCTGTATTGGGGGGCTGGGAAATTATGCATATACCAGTGATGACTGCTTTTTAGGAGACAGGAGAGAAGCTGGAAAGAGAAAAAAGTTAGGAAAATAGGACTGGAAGAAGAGTTTAGAGCAGCAAAAAAGTGAAAAATGTGTGATGTGTGTGAATAAACTGGATTGAGTAAGAGGAGTTGCCAGAAGATGGCACATGTGGAAGTGGGTTTGTGAGGAATACTAATGGTAATGGATCTTAAATTTCAACATGGAAGACACTGGTAAGTGCTTACTGCTCAGTCTTAGAAGTTGGGTTTCACACCTGCTTTTGCAGGGCAGGTGGCCCAGTTTTTATTCAGGTGTATGATATCTGCTCGCTATATGGGATTTGAGCCATGAGGAGGTTCTGGTATGACTATTGAAAGACTAAGGCAGGCTCCTGGCATTTATTGCTCAGTTCAGCAAAGGCTGCAGCTGTTGCAGTGACATGTAAATGAAATCCTGCAAACAACCCAGACATAGAAAGCTCTCTGAGACTGAAGAATGACTGTCAAAGGGATTTCAGGTGTTCATACTTGGTATGCCACCGCAGGTGAGGTGAGAACTGGGCTTGCCTGACTCCTAGGACTACTCTCAGCTGAGAGATGGAGAGGATTTAGGTCCATAATGTGATCAGAAATACCCAGTATCACTTTAGGGCACAGGAAAGGCATCCTGGTGTATGCAAAACAAATACTGCCTATGACAGGTTTTGTCTGGGAAAGTAGTGGAAATGCTTATAGCATTGCTTCCTTGATTTTCTTGTTGCGTGGGCAATCCAGATTAGTCTGTCTTTCCACATAAGTGTTTGTCTTGTTTCACCACTTCCAGGGCCCAGCCTGTGCCATGCATAGCTGTTTACCATACGGATCACCAATTTTTTTTTAAAGTAATACTTCTGTTGTACACCTTCCTTTTGTGTTTCTTTTTATTAGTCACTAGTCCAAAGACTTTAAGAGTGTCTACCAGCCTTGCATGCTCCCTGCAGGGCTGGCAAACATCACTAATCACACAGAAGGTCTTGGATAGGCATGACCCTAATAAATCTAGGTGGAAGAACCAAGATAGTCCACCTGTGGCTGTGCTCTCACTATGTGATATGTTTACTGTCTGGTACTAGCCCTGTGCCGGCTTTTCTCTCCCCAGCCTAACAATTCTGCTCTGCCTGTTCCCAGCATCCTTGCTTACTCTGCAGTCAGTGGGAAGGGTGATGAAGCAAAGGGAGGAAGCAAGGTCCAATGGAGCTACCTATGTAAGAAAGAAATTATAGTTTAAATTTATTTTCTGTTGCAATAACTCAACATCTCTGTGACAGGAATGTAGTTCTTTATAGAGGGATGCATTTCTTTTGCCATCTGGCTGTTACAAATGTCTGTGCACCACTGTGATCAGTTCTGGGCCTATTACCTTTCTAAGTTACTAACAGCCTCAAGAATGGCCAATAAAATCAGCATCTGATTCTTTTGAGTTATTTTGATTATATACTATGTGGAGATTGACCTTTATTTTACCACAAGGTGAGATATTGGCTAGGACAAAGCCATACTTCTGTAATAACAACAAATATGAGGAGTCTTAAAAGAATTATAGCAGATTAAATTAATTACTTGGCCTATACTAGTCTATATTCTACCCTGTTACTAGTACAGAATTATAGCTGTGGCTCTAATCATGTAACAGCCAACATTTTCACTGAGTTGCTTTATCTAGAGCTCCATAACTTATCTGTAAATTTAAGTTCTAGTATGAACCTCTGTCTTTTGACTGTGAGGATGCTTTAGGAATGAAGAAGGAAACACTATATTTAATAAATACTTTTCCCATGTACCTGCTAAAATAGAAAAGCAAAAAAACATGCTAAGTGATTAATCTAAACTGAAGCTGTATTTGCTAATGTTTTTAAAGGGGAAAATAAACAACACATACATTTTAAAATTACATGCTGTCATTTTGTCTTTTTAACTCTGAAACTACACAGGTGTTTTTTAGCATGATTTCACCCCACAGTATAAATTCCTTTCCCTCTAGATCCACTTTACTGTAATGTTTTAGCTTTTTTTAATACTAAATATATTTTAAATAGTTTAAATTTCCAGAAATGACTAACAATTTGAAATTTCTCCATTCTAAATATGCAGAGTGGGTTGCTTTGAGATTAACTGTACTACAGAGGGAGGGGCTGCTGCATTTTTTGAATATGAAAACCTTTTAAGGACAGCTAGATCGATAGTCAGTAGTGGGTGGTGTATTAAACCTGCAGCAATGTGCATGTTGCAAATGCAACTTATAACACATTAAAACCATCACAGGAATGTTAAGTATCAAGCAAGTACTCATATTCCTGTGAAGTCAATGGAAATTTTTCAAGGACTTCACTGGGGGCCGGGATTGCCCTTGTCTTCCTAGCTTCCTTCAAATACACAGCATCTGCTTTGCGTTTCACAGCCACCCCTTTCTAAATGCATGGGCTATAAAACTGAGTGTTAAAGGTTCTCTCTCTTTCTTTAGCAACCTCAAGGCATAATGTGAAAGCCAGAGGAGAGTACTAGTCTTTGTTTCAGAGTCTTTTCTTCCAATAGGTCAAAGGATTACAGGAAGCAATTAATGGAATAGGTCTGCTTTCTGTGACAAGCCTCAAGGCATGTATGGCAATAGTTCATCTGAAATTATCCATCCTCCAAAATCAACACTGAAAAATGAAAACCATGCACTTTTAATGCAGCTGACAGAAGGTGGCTATAAATGACTGAGCAAAAGGTACTGGATAGTATGCTTTATTTTGATCAAAATTCCATAGGCCTGGAGATGCCTAAGAGTCTATGAAAGATTTTTAAGCATCTCCTGATGTAAAGCAATCTTTGCAGCTGCTTAACACACCTTTCCAACCTACAAATGCTGGAAAATTGCCCAGTTGTAAATACTAGAAAAGGACCAGGTTGTAGCAATGCAGCTTGCCAGGTCTGTATCAGAAATCAGCTCTTTGTGCTCCAGCAGCCCACACTGATCAGGCAGATGGATGGTCTCAGCACAGGGTGCAATATGAAGTTCCTCAAACTTGCTGAGATGGCTTGTCAGAGAGCAAACTTGTAAGGCTGACACAGAGGACCTGTTTCAGTCCTTCTTGAACACTGTGCTGCAGAAACTGCTAAGAAATGACATGAAGTGATTATTATTCTCCTTCTTTCCTCTGTGGGAGAATTCAAGCTACTGCTAGAGAAAGACTACCACTATGAGAACCCAGGAAGAGGTTCAGATGGCTTCTGTGCAGATGAAAAGTCTCCTGTTTTTCAGGAGATTAATGTGCTGATTTCAGGGTTAATATACTTTCATGTTCTAAAGTAATGTTTTTCCCACTAAAAAGACAAGCAATTTAATGAAGACTGCAAGAACAAGTGTGCTAAGCTTACACTGTCCTATATAAAAGTAATGAACAATGTGCTGGGCTCAGAACAAAGCACAGCACCTTAGTTGCGTTTGATCCTGTCTCAAGCTTTGGGCTTCATTAAGTAACCAGGAGCTCCCAAGGTAATTCAATCACTCTTGAAACATTCTAACAGATCTGACAGTTGATGGGCAGTCTAGAAGCAAAATGACCTTTTTCTGATAGACAATAGTTTTAACTGTTTCTTGCTCCATGTTTGAAGTCCATAAAATATAGCCTATTTGATCTTGAACAAAGTAAAATAAAATTAACAAATAAAATGTTATCATAACCCTCCTTGTAACATCAAAGGATACTATAAAGGGAAGAATAAAGAAGAGGACGCATTCTCATTCATATTCTGTTTCCTTTTCTTTCAGTTGAGTGTTACTAACTTAGTTTAACCAGTAGGGTCTTCTGCTGAATTCTTTACCTTTGCAATCACCAGATGTTCATGTTAACATAAGTGTTCCATTTACCAGCAGTCCACATGGCTGCAGCAGTGTCAACACTGACCTGGCTCTCCTCCAGGAAGTCTTAATTTGCCCAAATGTACTTCTAGTTGTTGGTAAGCCTTTTGCTCAGCCACATGTTGTAACTCTTAAATCAGCTATTCTTTATTGTGTATGTGTTTAGTCTCATGTTACACTTCAGAACTCTGAGCCAAAGTCAAGTAAATAACTTGGGAGCTGGAGATGGGGGGAGAGGGAGCAAGAAGTCATAGCTGTGTAAAATACTTGAAAGGCCTCATTAGATGCCAGTGTAGCTGCTGCATTAGATATCAGTTTTCACTGTCAACTGATTGTTTGACTCTGTGGTACTTTGAGAGATCGCAGTTGACAGAACAATATCTACCACCAGTTCATGTGACAAAGACGTGCTTATTTTGTTTTTTGAACTAGAGGTGTTGACTTGCTTTGGTGGACCTTATACCTCCTTTTTTACACATGGCCCCCAGATGTTCCTATGTCTAAGATCTGTGTTTTACCCATTGCTGTGGTTAGAGGGCTAATGTGTGAATTCAGCTGAGAGCTTGTAGCGGCTTCCTTACCCATCAAAATGGTGTCATAGAGAACACCCTATGCAGAGGGAAAGTGGTGGTGTTTGTCGGTGTTTTCAATGGTATCATTTCAGATGTCAGCATAAGAAACCTTCAAGCCAGAATTCTGAGGAAGTGAACTTTTCTTCTTTTTTTTACCTTAAGTGAAAGCAGGTATCCAGCTTTAGGTCTTTTGCTTTACTCTGGATTACCTCAAGTGACTGCAGCAGAAGGTACTTGTGGCAAAGCCTGTAGCTTGTCCTCATAAAAAAAACAGCATTTCAATTACTGCACAGCCACTTTGAAAGAAAAATATTCTTTTCTAATTTATGTCTTCTTTCTCTTTTGATCTTTAGAGTCTGCAACAAAAATTACTGATGTTAGGATTTGGATTTTTGAAAGAGAGGATGTAATCTGGACGTGCCAGTGGGATGCTGGGACTCTTTCTAACTTGATTTCCCAAGCTGCCTGACACATATCAACTGCTGAGCCTGCCTCACCTCTTCTGTTATAAAATGCTGATGTTATTTGTGTACTTCAAAAGGCTGGTTAATTAACAACAGCTTGTAGAGTGATTTCAAGATGGAAATACATGGCAATTACTGCAAACAGTGAAGGCAGTGCAGGCCTGTTTTTATTGATGATAACGTTGATTAACAAATTTACAGCTCTGTCGTGGTTTAAACCCGGTCAGGTAACTCGTTCGCTCACTTCCCCCCCTTTTCTTGCCCTCCCCCTGCTCTCGGAGGGACGGAGAGGAGAATCAAAAAGAATGCAACTCCCACGGGTTGAGATAAGAACAGTTTAGTAACTAAGGTATAACACAAATCACTACTGCTACCACCAATGATAATAATGATAAAGGAAATAACAAGGGAAGAGAATACATCATCTCACCACCAGCCGACCGATAACTCGCCCCCCCAGCCCAACCAAGCTCTGACCGATACCTCCTCCAACCCTGCAGACTCCCAGCCCTTCCGGCTAACTCCCAGTTACATCCTGGGCATGACGTGCTGTGGTATGGAATACCTCTTTGGTCAGTTTGGGTCAGGTGTCCTGTCTCTGCTTCCTCCTGGCTTCCCCTCCTCCCTGGCAGAGCATGAGGCTCACAAAGTCCTTGGCCAAACCAAAACATCGCTTGTTATCAGCTCCGTTCCCGAGCTGAAAGTCAAAACATTGCACTGCACCAGCTACCAAGAAGGGGAAAAATGACTGCTACTGCTGAACCCAGGACATTATCCACCCCTTATTCCATACCATTCACGTCATGCTCAGATCCCACATTTTCAATATACCATCACTCTTATCTCAGTGCACTCTTATCTTAGTGCATGGACCAGTCCCTATAAAGCTGCTGAGTCCATCTGGTCCATGATGTCAGGCTCCATCTCTTGTAACAGCCTTCCAGAGCAGGAGAGACTGTGTGCAGTGTTCACACTCGTGAATAACCTGGGCAATAGTGTCCATTGCTAAGTCCACCCCTCGATCATGAGTCCATATCTATGTTGCATCTTTGCTCTGATGGCCTGAAGTGCCATGGGCCCACCAGGCTTAAAATAATTCACTGTCCCCTTAAGCAGTTTCTGCAGCTTGTTGCTGGGGACTCCATACAGCTGCCTTCCATCTCCGACGCTTCCAAAGCACTGGAGGGGCCCAGTGGACTAGATACTTGCCCATACTGTCCCACACACCCTGCCACTCATGACTGTCCAGCCTTGGAGAAAACCTCTTGGTCCCCCCATATCGTCGTCTAACCCCAGACAAGACCCAAACCTGACTCTGCTTAACTTTTGAGATCAGACAAAATGGTTGTGGGTAGAACACAGCCTGTGTGTGTGCCAACATGCTGATCCCCATCACGATCAGCAGGCAGGTCCCAAGGACACCCAAAGGCCATTCAAAACCTTCAGAACTCTCACACGATGCTGCTGTACTGGTCACTGGGGCTGGTGTAGCTGCTGTGCTTGTCACTGGGGCTGGTGCAGCTGCTGTGCTTGCCGGCTCTCCCACCGCCAGCTTCTCTTTTCCTGAGTCCAGCTCTTCCTCCTCTGCCTTGCTGGGAAATGCTGCGTGGTCTCCTGCATCCTCCTGGGGCTCGGCGGGCGGCTTCCGGGGAATGCTCTCGGCCGTCGCGGGGCTGGGCTCTGCCGCGGGGCTCGGCTCCTCCGCCGCCTTCTCCCGCTGCTCGGCAGCCCCTTCCTTCTGTTCCTCGACCGCCCCGACCTCCTCCACCTGCAGCCGTCCCCTCGCGGCCTCCGGCCCCGCTCCCGCCGCCGCTTGGTCCCCGGGGCCGCTCTCCCGGGCCGGTTCGGCTGCCGCCGGCTCCCGGGGCCGCTCCCCCTCGGCTCCCCGCAGCCTCACGAAGATGGAGAGCAGGGTGAGGGCCAGGGCGGTGAAGAGCAGCCGGACGGCCAGGTACAAGTCCACGGCCACGTCCGTCCCGCCCTGCTGCTGGAGCCCACCCGTGTTACAAGCCATTGCCATAAAGCACAGTGAGACAAGAACCTTAGCCCAAGCCCCATACTTGATAAACACTATCACAGCAAATACCGGCTCTACGTAAGTTACAACGGTCTGAAGCTGTGAGATCAAGCGAAACAACTCTGAGACCCAATAAATCGTCATTGTGATGAGTGACTATTAATCCGGTCAGATCTGTCGTTATCTCAACCCTTCGTGCCCCACGTTGGGCGCCAAAAAGAACTGTCGTGGTTTAAACCCGGTCAGGTAACTCGTTCGCTCACTTCCCCCCCTTTTCTTGCCCTCCCCCTGCTCTCGGAGGGACGGAGAGGAGAATCAAAAAGAATGCAACTCCCACGGGTTGAGATAAGAACAGTTTAGTAACTAAGGTATAACACAAATCACTACTGCTACCACCAATGATAATAATGATAAAGGAAATAACAAGGGAAGAGAATACATCATCTCACCACCAGCCGACCGATAACTCGCCCCCCCAGCCCAACCAAGCTCTGACCGATACCTCCTCCAACCCTGCAGACTCCCAGCCCTTCCGGCTAACTCCCAGTTACATCCTGGGCATGACGTGCTGTGGTATGGAATACCTCTTTGGTCAGTTTGGGTCAGGTGTCCTGTCTCTGCTTCCTCCTGGCTTCCCCTCCTCCCTGGCAGAGCATGAGGCTCACAAAGTCCTTGGCCAAACCAAAACATCGCTTGTTATCAGCTCCGTTCCCGAGCTGAAAGTCAAAACATTGCACTGCACCAGCTACCAAGAAGGGGAAAAATGACTGCTACTGCTGAACCCAGGACAAGCTCTAATAACACTGTTACTGCTTTTGAGTACAAGAGCAGGTGAAAAGTTGCCATGAGAACTGATTCAGCTGAGTGTGCTGCAGCTCAGCACTACTAACTTCTCTATTATAATGATAATTGCATTCATTGATTACTGGGTGTAGATTTACCAAAGTGAAGGACTGGCACTCCCTGTTAACTCTGTCTGATGCTGTACATGCTGTGTGTCATTTCAAGGGAGCAAGCACCTCATGACAGTCTCGCTCACCCTCCACCTCCTTCCAGCCACCTTGCAATTCGCTCTCTCCAAGGTGGATGCTAACGCCAAATCAACAGAGCCATGTAAGGCACCATGCAAACATGATGCTCTATATAGCATGAGGAATAATTTACCAGCATCACCCCAATTTTAATTCTTCATGCTAATCACCAACACACTGAATTTGTTTAACCTTCTCGTCTTTAAGAGATCGCAGGTTCCCTTTTTTTCTTTAATATTGAGGCATTTTACAGTGACTTAGGCCAGTACTGAGGATCTTCTACCGAGTAGTTTCTGAATTTTATTACACTTCTGTTTTCATCTGCCCCTACCCATTTTTTTTTAATTTGTTATATCCAGCTCCAGTAAATGGTCCACTTGGTAGTGACAAATGAATTAATGTCTAAGTAATCTTTCCTATTTCTCTAGAACAGCTAAACCTCTCATTTAAGAGGGATAAATATAGGTACAAATCGCACCTCATTATTTTCAAATTCTGTCTTGTGACTTAATGCCATATTGGTTACTTGTTGCCTTAGCAACACCATTAAAACGATATTTTAAAAAGGAAAAGACAGTCTATTTTCTCTTAAGTAATGAGCTGAACAGCCCTTCTCTGCTGCCCTGTTCTTATTTTCAGTGAAACATTTGCTTTCTTTGAAATAAGAAAATTATGTTTTGCACATTTCCCTTTTCTCGACAAAGCAACTGCTGAAGAATGTGCACCTTTGATGTAATTTGGCTTTCAGATGATCAGCTGAGAAGAACTGTCATTCTTTTCCTTTGCATGGTTCTGTTAATGTCATCATGTAGGTGTGGCCTGATGTAAAAGGTGCATATGTTACAGGGAGCGTGGTCTGGAAGCACAGTTCTACCTCCTCTCAGTTGTGTGCTGTGTGGTACAACCTGCCTCTCTCTCTCGTCTGCCCTCATAAGCAGCATTGGCAGGGCATAACTTGGAGTGCTTTCCTGGGCTTCACTGCGTTTTATGTGACTTTGCTCCTACTCATGGTCAACAGATCAATATCTTGTGACTGAAGATCTAAGCCATGAAATTTGAAATCCAGAGTCTTGCAGTGCTGGGCTTTTCCCAGGATGTGCTGGGCACTGCAGGATATGTTACAGTACCAAGATACAGGGGAGCAGGGCTTGGCTCCATAACATCATAGAGAGCTGAGCACTGTGTCTTGCCTTTTTACCAATGTGAGGATAAATCAGAAAAAGAGCTCTGAAGTCACCTTTGCACTGTGGAAGGCCTTTATGCGTTTAATAATTCCCTTTTTTTCTGAACACGAAAGCTGTGTGATTAAAATTTACACTCTGGAAATTATTTGCAGCTGCAACTAACTAACTTAGTTTTCTGGCACAGTCGGTATAAAAACACCCTTTCAGAGAACAGTTCAGTATTTCTCTTAGTGCTCCAAGAACTGGTCTCTCTCTCCATTGCCTAAACACAAAGCCTACGAATACTATTTTGCTAATATCAGCACTTCAGTTAGGAAACTGAAATGATGCTGTGGGATCATTGCAGATTGGTGTGGTGAAATGCTGTTGTCTCTTTGCAGAGTGAAAATTGCCATAGTGGAAGGCTGTTGTGTGTCTTCATAAAGCAGATACGGGGAAAAAAGCACTTGATTTATCAGATCTGCTCCCTGTGCATATTCAGAAGGAAGTCTGTTAAATAAAAGACTTAATGGGACTTTTACTGGTTTATTCCTGGGATCACTGCACAGCCAAGTAGGCAGAAAGTAGCCTGTTCTGTCTCTGTACTAGCCACAAACAGCTAGTCACTTAAAGTCCAGATTGGCTATAATGCATAACTCAACACAAAGATGCCAGTGAGAGTATAATCTGAACATGAGGTGTTATATTAATGAGTGCCTGGTCTTTATTAGTAAAGCATTTAATCCTGCTAAACGGTGCATGTAAGGCAGAGGACCAGATTAATTTTAGATCCCAGTTGAGCTTGGAAGGCTGAACTGAGCTGGTCTGATGAACAGCTGATAAACATGGACAATCACAATGTCGTTTTAACAGGATCAGTATGAAAATGAATAGTTATTTTCCTTGAATGGCTGCTCACATCTTATCATCAACAATACAACTTCAGTTTTATTTTTTGTTTTATGTACCACAGTCTAGAGTGCACGCTTTGAAAGAGAAGCTATACGAATAAATTCGTAACATTAGCGCGATGCAGTATGTCATTAAAAAGATAAGTAACAAGGTTTGGGAATAATGTGAACAGCTTGACTCTTCCCTGACTATTACTTAAGAACTTGAAATGTGAGGTGTGTTAGAGTTAATGAAAACCATGCTACCTGAAATAATGACATAAGGGCTCTTTTTATCAGCACAGTAAAAGCAGAAAATACATACCACCCATTGCCTGATCTCACATCACAATATTTTGATTGCTATTAATAGTAACATGCCTCAGTAATCTTGAGGAATCTGGTACTTCATTCCTGCTCCCACTGCATTTGGTGGCAGAACTAAACCTTCCATAGATTTCAGCAGGTACAAAATGCAGCCTTTAAACAGTGAACTTGGAAACAAGGATGTGGTTATTTACTGAGCTGTCTGTGTGATCACAGTGGTAAAGCCCCTTGGTCCTTAGTCAAATTTCTTATCCCCATTATTGTAATTAGACCTACTTGAGAAACAAAGTTTTGGTATTTATATTCAGAAATTAAGAATTTCTGTGTGGAAGAAGGGGGAAGGGAACAGTTTTTGTATGCAGCACTCATGCACTCACATATAACGTGGGAGTTTCAGCTAAGCCTCTGGGCTAGCAGCTGGAAGGGTGTACTTGGTAGGTGTAAAGCTCTCTTCTAGCAGATCTAAAGGGATTATATTCTCAACATTTCTTACATTACAGTTTTGGCTGATGCTGGTACCTCCTCTCTACCTATTGTGTTCACACATTTTATCCTTCACAGTAGGAGTTGACTGCTGCTTTCAATGCTCTGCTGACTTTCTTTCTCATCTCCTCCATGCTTTTTCAGACCTGCAGCTCCCAGTTGTCACCCCAGAGTGTTTCGGCCAGCCTGGGATGTCATGGGCCAGCACCGCAAGCAACGTGTCCCAGGGGAGCAAAAGCACTGACAAGATACATGGTTCTCATCCAAGGTACTAATAGAAGCAGAGCAGGGGGGCACAGCTATAAGCTAATGATACCCCACCTGCAGAAACCATGAGTGCTGTGTCCTGCAGTTGTCTGGGAGTCAGGGACGCAGAATGTAGCAATAGAGGAGACCACAGCAGGCGGATGTATTGCATAGCCTATACTTGCATAATGTTTGTTTCTGTACTAGCCAAGCTTGCACGTTTTGTGTGTTAACAGCTAAGTGTGAAGGGCATTGAAACAGGCTAGGCAGATAAATACAGACTCAGAGACACCCCTGAATGTTTAGGTCTCATGGTGGCTGAGCTGTTTCCCGCTCCCATTCTTGCCTTGCCCCCATGACAGACATACAAATGTAGTCCTTTGCACAGAGACCCTTTCAATGAAGTACCAAGATGTTACTGGTTGGAGAACTGGCTGTCCATGTGCGGTTTCCTATGTTACAGTATCTCTCAAATTTTATGCTCTGAGAACCTACCATTCTGCCGAGGGGAGAGAAAGGTCTCTTTAAGATGATTATTATTAAACTTCCTTAACAGAAGATTACACAGAAATGGGAAAGGAGACCTGTCTTTTACCAGGAATCAGTCTCAGAGATCCATAATTTCTATAGTCATCTCCTCATTGCATTTGCTTTGCGTAGACTAATACTTGAAGATTTTAACAGTCAGAATAATAACCACATTTGTGAATAGGCCTAAATATAGCTCAGATTTCCTCCAGTAACAAGCATAGCTGATTCCTTTTGTGTGGACTATGGGAGCTTGTAGACCAGTATCTGGAGAGCCACGTCGCTTCCAAGACACAGTTAGCTTTCACAATTGTTTTATGATTAGCTGATTTATTATGGGGTTATTCCTTGGTGTCATAGTCTTTCATAATATTTGGAATCATAGTTTGTGGCTTTCATTAGGGAAAACATGTAGTACTGCATATTTCTGTCTCTTTATTACATTGAAGATAGTGCTAACAATAGTGCAATCTTTCTGTAGTTTTCTTTCTTTTTCTTTTTTCTTTTTTTTTCTGAATTTGCTGTAAATCAGTTTTAAACCTGTTTTAAATGCACTTCTGTTGTTTAAGCTGCTTGGATTTCTTTAATGTTTTTACCTTCACTCTGAATGTCCCAGGTTGTCTTGCAACAATTCCAATACGCCCGCAATGCATTTATCCCTATATACTCTCAAATGTAACTCCCTCCTAACATAGTTATTTTCTATGTATGGAAAATAGGATTTAAAAATACTAAAAGCAATACAAAGACTTGATGTAATGATTTGTTTCAGCCTGCTTGGTTTTATCTGCTGTATTGCTTAACTTGGAGGAAAAAAGGTTAATTTCCTATTTCTGATAATTTCACTATTTCATCGAATTCTTATAGTTCATTTTCCTCATTTGCAAAAGCACTTCATTAATGCTGTGCATTTTTATTACTTTCCAGGAATCATGTGTCAGGTTCACCCTACCACAAGGACATCCTTAAAGCTCAAGACCTTTCTGTCATCATCAAAGCATATGTGCTTGTGACATCTTTAACACCTCTGAGAGCATTCATTCATTCAACCACCACTGTCTGGCATCCACCCAAGAAGAAGCATTTTTCTGTAAAGGTAAAACATTTCATTTCCCATTTTTTCCAACTTTCAGGCAAATTACTGAGACAGAAAACCAGATAATACCTTTATTTTCTTTTACTCCCTCTTTATTTGCAGTCCACAGCTGATAGTGAATATTCTACTTGTATGCAGCTTTCATTTCTCAGAGTGAGCAGGGTTTGCTTCATGAAGAGCTGGGAAGGGCAGGGAAGAGTTTCCTGGGCAGTGGGGGCATGGTATTTGCTTGCCTCAGACCCCATTTTTATTGGTGACATTTGACAGCAGTTGCAAGGCTGGAGTTTTCTCTAAAGCACAGCAGTGGGGGTCCTGTCATGCAGTAACATTTTTTTCCCGGATATTGACAGTGTTGTAAAAAAGGAAAGTAAATATTTTAAGTAGTTTGTTTGGATTTTCTTTTTTAGGTGTAGTAAAACAGAATGAAGGAGGGTCAGGGTACTTCTAAATAAGGGGAAGGAAGTATTCAATGGAGAGGGTAGGCCTCCTGTGGTCTCAGTTTTATGAAGAAGGATGTTTCACATGGATTAACTCTGGACATCTTCACGTGCCTGGAGAGACACCCTCTCTCTCCACATCTAGTTTGCTCAGCAGTTCTATGGATTTCCAAGCATGCCTTCCCATTCCTTTGGTCCTTTAGCAAGAACTGTGCTTGCAACACAGCAATTCTTGAAGGAGCTATGGTTATGCAGCTGCTCCTTTCCTTTTGAAGGAATAAGGTCACAAAGTGGCAGTGATTTCTTGATGTTGCATAGATCAGCTCCTTCAGCAGCCACCTGAGGATGGGTGCACCTTGCCTGTGTAGCCCTCTTTGGGGTAGGAGCAGGTCTAGGCTTTGGATCAGTGTGAGTGTTGAGGTGTCACAGTCAGGACTCTCGATGGTGCCAGCCATTTGGTATGTTCTACAATTTTAGCTCTCTCAAAGTTAAGTGCCTAGTGTAAGCTCATTATCTAATTCTAGTTATTGGAGAAGAAGACATTCCTAGTGAGCAAATCATCCCACCCCATTTAGACACTAATTTTGGAATGAAATGAGTTTCCTGCTAAGAGTGACTGCTTCCTTTTGTGGGTTATGACATTCTTAGAGAACATACCAAATTCTAGATTGCCAAAATGAGGTGAGATGAACTTACTTCTTTTTCTTCCCCCCCTCAGAATCTATGGAAGCCCATGGAGATAGTCATTTATTTTCTTAAGATTAATGGTCACTCACTTTCAAAACTTGGAGTTCAGTTTTGTTTTATGTTTATTAAAATGGCACAATGTCCAGCAGCTTCACCATTGCTGCTGAAGAAGGGACTACTTTAAAGGCTAGTAGTCATTAGTAACTGTGATATGACTCTGTGAAATAATCCCCACTGAGTGAAGTCTGCTGAATGGGGCACCAGCCACCATTTATAGAGCACTTTGGCAGCTGAAGCAGCAATAAAAGTGATAGATAGAAAGAGCAGCACATCTGCAGGAGTTCCAATCTGGTTACTGCTGCTGTGGTGTTATATATTCCACAGCTTTACGCAGACTTGTCAAAATGGCAAGAAATAAACAAAAAGTAGGCACCACAGAAAGCACATTTGGAGTGATGTATAGATTGAAATGAAGATTAACAAAATGATGGAAAGTGGGGTGCATAAGGCTGTCTCTCAGCATGAACAGTGTGCCCTGTAAAGAACATGGGAGGAGTCAGGGAATCTTCTGGAGAAGTGGGACACTGAGAATTCATGGAGTGGCCAGGAAGCACTACTGGGAAAATCATAAAGAAGCCTCTGTGCTTGGTGCAGAGGCATCAGGCAGACCATCAGTCAGCAAACAGTACTTGAAAGAAGGCTTGATTTCAACCACTGATGTCCTTTGGGATGAGATTACATCAAGTTTCTCATCAACTTCATGTAGCTGTCACTTGTTGCCAGTGGCATTTACAGTGCCAGCAGGGTGATCTCCTCTCCCACAGTAGCCAGTGGAGATACGTACTTTTGTACCAGCTGAGGAACCTGGTCCTAAAAAACTCAAACTACTAAGAGCTTTCAGTTTCTGCCAGCAATATTGTGCAGGAAGGAAAACTGTTTGTTATGTTGTCAAGCTCCAACCTGTCAATAGTCAGTAAAGACAGAAAGTGTCTCTAAAGACCTGTTCTTCCACTGACTGACAGAATACCCATTGATGTCACTGGGGACTGAACACGCCTATAAAGGAGACTTTGGTCTGGAAAGATTTGCTAGTGTTCAACATGTTTTTCCCCAAAAGCAGCTGACTGTATTCTTCTTTTTAAATGAACATATGAGAATAATTTTAATCTGCTGCATTGCAATCATGGATGTGCTGCTTTCAGTAATATTGCACAATAATTTGGGACCTCCTCAGTGTATATAGGTTTCTAGTCAGCAAATTTTCTTACCGGTATAATTAAACTATAAGAAACTCATCCCCAGTTGTGGTTAACTTGGTTATAACATGACTATCACAAACTTATTATATTAAGTTTAAGTTTAATTTGATCCCATATATACAACAATCCTTTAGAGTTGCTAGAAATAACCAGAATGTGGTATATATGAAAGAGAAACTTTTAAGAAGACTGGAGATGGGGTACCAGATGATTTCAAATTATTAAGAGAAGCTGTGTAAAGAAAAAACAGGAGTTTAATGAATTAAATAACATTGCCTTCTCCGCTGCTTCCCTGTTAGTAAATTATTGTAAATGGTTTTTACAACTCGTATTTACTTGTCCTAATCATAGTGGCAAGGCTTCAGAATGACGCCTTCAATAAGCATTGGCCAAATGGCAGTTCAGGAAGAGTTCAAGTGTGTTTTGCTCACCAGCTGCCAGGTTTTCTCTGGATTATACATATTTTAGTATCTCAGTTCAGAAAGCAAAAAAAAAGGAATATTCTGAGCTGGCATGAGGATTTTGTGTGTAGTCAAGGGGTAGCAAAAATGCATCTCTAGATTTATGCCCTGGATGAAAAGATGCAAGAGGTACAGGGGAGAGAATGGCTTTCTGCCACATGAATGTTTTGAAGTGAGACTTGCGTAATAGCCTTATTTCCTTGAGGAAATTTGGAAACCCTTTATTTAGACCATCTGTGCTTTGAGAAATTAATAATGAAATGGAAGCTTTCTATTTTGCATAAGGTACCATTAAAGGGTGGGTCTCTGTCAACATATGCAATAATTCCATTTGTATTAATCGGCATTATGCATGTCTATTGAGCAGAAGACTGACCCTGCAATAATTTTCTGTTTTATAGAAGCTGGTGTGCAAAACAGTCATTTATGGTTAAGTATCTCAAGGTTTAACGCACTGTGAAGTGTTCCTTTTGCCCTGCTATTAACCTTTCACAACCTGGTCCCAGTTCTTAATGAAGAGACGCACTTTTGTCACCTCGGAAGGTTCTGTGCTGTTGGCCACTACCCACAGCCCCTGCTCTGTTTCACTGTCCCCTTACTCATCCAAAATAGTCAGGTACCTCCTGGATTTGAATTCTTTGACTGCTGCTCTTGCACGATCCTCGATATGCTCAGCTGAAACTGTGCTTTTAAGTGATTTTCCAGCTGTGCAGTGAAGTAAACTTAATTTATTAAAGCAGTTTGCTGTTAAGCTTGCTGTGATATAAGTCACTATAACTACCGCTGAAATTCTCTCACTGTGTATTAAGCATTTGGAAACTTGAGTAAAGAGAAATATATTTTTTTACTTAACATATATGCAAATAAAACGGACCCTCACCTATCCAGGCAATACGTCTTTTACTATGTTGTGCAGTTCTGGCTGAGAGCCGAACACTGTGACAATTCAGTTGCAGTATTGCCCTCAAGTGGCCAGTTTTGATACTACTTCAAGTAATAGCCACGGACATCAGGATGCAAACGTAGGGTCATAGAATCAGCTAGGTTGAAAAAGACATGCCGATAAAGAGCAAAATGCTTAGAAACAGCAGAAAGGCTCAGGATTTTTTCCCTTTATTTTCTCTTTGAATTGCATATGCTTGCCCTGCTACTTAGCAGGAGCAAATAAAGAAAATTGGCATCAACTCTTAATCCATTAAATTACAAGGTTATTTAGGAATAAAATTAAATTTGTTCTTTAAATTCTGTAAGAACTTAGCATACACATTTCACTTTTGTTGCAAGTAGCAAGAATCGATACTACAATGCTCGTCTCCTGAGCATAACGAAAATACTATCTCTGCTTTCTGCCTTTACAGTGTCTAGAGCTCTATCATTTCTCGTTTCACTGACATAAGAACAAAAGTCTGTCTGGACTGGGGGAGATCAAAGACATGCTTAGTCTAGCATTCTGTTTCTGGCAAAAGCTGGGCAAGAAAGCATCATGAATCTGTGTAACAGGACAAGCATAAAGTGTGAGTCCCTAGGCAGACTAGAGATATTTCTGGTAACCCACAAGGTTAGGAAGACAAAACTGGAAGTAGAATATATATATTTATGTTTAATAAGCTACAGTGGACTTTTATGCCATGCAATTCTTTAGTAGAATTTTTAACCCATTAATGCTTTTGTTATTCCCAATATCTTGCAGCCATGAGATGCCACAGATCATGTGTTGCTCAAGAAAGAATATTTGTTTTAAAATTTGACCTGATTACTTAATTTCATATCCTTAAATCTTTTCTTAAGAGAAAATAATGAATAATCCTTACTTCTTGACCTTTCCCATGTCCATGCCAATCTGTCATGCAGTGCCTAAATCAAGGTGAAATTCTTCCTAGCATTCTTTTCTGGTCTTGTCACTACGAACATCCGAGTTTAGATAGTAAGAGCTCTAGGCTGATTATTTTTTATAATGTGGATATGTCATAAGGAAGTCTTTACACTATTACTACCTAGGCCCTTAGCTCTCTGCTTTTCTCCTGGTCCATATATCCTCTTGCTCTGGCTGTACAATCCAGCCAGCTCTGTAAACACACCCATCTGTGGATCCCAGCTTTCTCAGACCCACCTCCCATTATCCTGATTCTTCTCATCTTTCCCTTTTTGCTTTCTAGCTTCCCTTAATGAAGCTAATACACTTTTGCTTCTCACAGAGAGCTGGGAAGTGCTGTTAGTAAATCACCTTTACTTTCCCACTAAGTCAATTCTGGGTTGGGAAACCATTCTTCAGCCATAGTCAAAGGACCTAATTTAGTGGTTGCTGAAGCTTATTAGGTGGCTTTTTGTCTTTAGGCTTAGTCTTACTAGCAAGGATCTTTAGAGAAAATCTTTCTCAGATGGCCTTTTTTCCTCCATGTAAGTTATAAGTGTTGAGGGATGAAGTTGTATTTTTTTTTGTTCTGAACTATTAAATGACATATCTGTAAAAAATCTTTTGTAAAGGAAAAAAACATACATAAGTGGGAAAATTACTGTGTGAAATAGCTGAATAATACTGTGGTTTGTCCTTTCATCAAGTGCCATGATAGAGCTGCAGAGAAATGGCATATCGTAACAATAAGTCAGGGGTGGAATAAACAATTACCTAAAGCTAACACTATAAACTTGTGATAAATTACTGCACTGTTTTCTCTGTAATGTATTCTAGAGTCATTGTTTTGATTATGGGTATGTTTTTCTCCCATTATATGACTTACAAGTTTTTCTATATGCTGTAATTGGTGGAGAGTTCTGCCTGTGCTAGCAGGCAATACGGGAAATGGCTTCATTGCAAAGTATGCTTTTTCCAACCTTCTATGTGGAATCATTCGGTATTCTTGCAGACATCCTTGTTATTTAGATAACTCTGTATGTAAAGTTAAAGAGATTCTTATTTGTGTGTTAAAGAGTATTTTTGCATCCATGGATCACTATTTATAACCAAAAGTATTTGGACTTCATGAAGAAAATTCATCAAATATAGATCCAGTAAGAAGAATTAATGTACAAAAATGAACTGAGAGTACAGAACCTATATTGAAAGTTAGCACAGATTGATTAAATTGATTCAAGTGAAAACATCCTCAGCTATTTTCAAGGAGAGGCAATTACCTTAGGTCTTTTGAGGCTCTGCTGACCCAGATTAGGAGAGCAACACCTCTGATGCATAGAGGAGAATCTGTAGAGGACATTCTTTGTTCCTTCAAAAAGCGTAATTTCTTTAAAGCAAAGGTTATGCTTTGGCTCCTCAGACATAAACCTTGCTTTCAGATATGATCCTGGTAACTTCATGTTCCATGTAGTTTTGAAGGCTACAACTGGAAACCAGCAAAGTCCTTTGAAAATCTAGTCATACAAATCCTGTAAAGTCTGATGTATCAAAGCCCAAAATGTAAGCCTCAAAATTACACTGAATTACTTGTTAGCCCCAATTGTCTCTTATCTTCTGTCTCCTTGCCCCTTCGGTAAGTTCAGAGCTCACCTACACCTCCAAAGGTGAGATACAGTTGCAGGTAAAATTGATGGATTCACAGTATTTAAGCAAAACCAGCATAGAAGTGGCTAATTAATGATATGCAATTAGCTGGCAATGAGAAATAATGATACACTTACTATCAATTTCAGTAGCAGAACAGGTAAACCACTATACCAGACACTTAAAAAGTGTTAATAAACATTCCACATTTCTAAACATCTTTTATAAATACCCTCTGAAACACCCACCCGCTTACCTACATTTACCCAGACCCTCTCTCACAGGCAGCACAGGTTACAAACATCCCCAACTCTCCTGGATGCAGTTTCCATTCTTGTGTGCACCTCTCCTTGGATAAGCGGGGGTTCCAACTCTGTGTGTGCCATTTCATGTGTACCCACATAGGACCTGTGCCCATCCCTTACACTAGTATTCCCTGCAGTGTAGGCAGAAGCTGTGATACTACTGGGCTGACTTCTGGCAGTGCCTGATCAGGTTTTCACTGCTACTGTTTCCACCCTAAAGTCCCCCCCTGCAAGTTTTCATGCTGCTTTTATATAATTTCTGAAGCTGACTCCTCTCTTGTTTCAAATGTCACTTTATAAATTCCTGGTTACTGTTTAACCTTCCTGATGATCACCTTCCTCTTTGTCATGATAAGATTGGGTCAAACATCCTCCCTGTCATGGTTTAAACCCAGCCAGACAGCTCGTTCGCTCACTTCCCCTCCTTCTTGCCCTCCCCCTACTCCCAGAGGGATGGAGAGGAGAATCTAAAAGAATGCAGCTCCCACGGGTTGAGATAAGAACAGTTTAGTAACTAAGGTATAACACAAATCACTACTGCTACCACCAATAAGAATAATGATAAAGGAAATAACAAGGGAAGAGAATACAACACCTCACCACCAGCCAACCGATAACTCACCCCCCCCCCCCAGCCTGACCAAGCACCGACCAATACCTCCTCCAACCCTGCAGTCCTCCCCTTCCGGGTAACTCTCAGTTACATCCTGGGCATGACGTGCTGTGGTATGGAATACCTCTTTGGTCAGTTTGGGTCAGGTGTCCTGGCTTTGCTTCCTCCCGGCCTCCTCTTCTCCCTGACAGAGCATGAAGCTCACAAAGTCCTTGGCCAAACCAAAACATCAGTGTTATCAGCTCTGTTCCCAGGCCGAAAGTCAAAACACAACGCTGCACCAGCTACCAAGAAGGGGAAAAATGACTGCTACTGCTGAACCCAGGACGCTCCCAGGCACACAGGTTTTGTTGTCCATGGGCAGGCTGTGTGAACACTCCTGCGGCATATTTCCTACCTGTCATCAGTGTCTCATTTAGATTCCCTGTACAACCACTGGAGGAACAGAGTAGTTTTAAATTGCAATTAATGTCACCCTTTTGAGGTGTCTGGCTTAGGATGGCATAAATCATGCTCTTCAAGTGTCTGTGTTCTGCACAGAGGTATATAAAGAACCTAGACATTTAGCTCTCTGTCGTGGTTTAAGCCCAGGCCGTAAATCAGAACCATGCAGCCCTCTTGCTCACTCCCCTCCTTTCTTCCCTTGCCCCCGCTCCCGGAGGGACGGGAAGGAGAAGGGAAAGAATGTAACTCCCACGGGTTGAGGTAAGAACAGCCCAGTAACTAAGGTATAACACAAACCACTGCTGCTACCACCAATAATAATGCTAAGGGAAATAACAACAGAAGGGAATACAATACCACCTGTCGATACCCAGCCCGACCAAGCAGGGAACCAGCCCTTCTGGGTAACTCCCAGTTACATCCTGGGCATGAAGTGCTGTGGTATGGAATACCTCTTTGGCTAGTTTGGGTCAGGTGTCCTGTCTCTGCTTCCTCACGGCTTCCCTTCCTCCCTGGCAGACCATGAGACTCAGAAAGTCCTTGGTCAGAGCAAACATTACTGAGCAGTAACTAAAAACATTGGTGTTATCAGCGCTGTTCCCAGGCTGAAAGTCAAAAACACAGCGCTGCACCAGCTACTAAGAAGGAGAAAAATGACTGCTACAGCTGAACCCAGGGCATTCTCATATACGTATAAGCAATGTAGTCTTATGTGGTGGGATTCCTCCATGGATTTTGACACCTGGGTGAATTGTCTTCATGTGAGTTGTGCCTGCAACAGTGAACAGAAAGCTAATCAATGCAGTCAGTGAAGGTAGTTTTTTTTTAAAGTGCCTTTCCTAACGTTAGTTGAAGAAAATATTTCTTGTCTCATCAGGAGGCAAGAATATGCTAGGACTGAGATAGAAGGTAATCTCAGAAAGATCCCTACAGTTTGGTTTTATACTCTTTCTCAGGGCAATCCCCAGTTTGCTGCTCCAGCATCTCTCCTAAGAAATTCATTTGCAGAAAAATTGCCAGAGGAAAATTCTCTCAAGGGAGTTACTACAGTCACTACAGCATTCAGCCCTGCAGGTGCCATGCTCTTCCACTCTTCTTGAGTCTTCATGACTCTGTGCATGAAGCTTTCAAATCAGAATTCTTTTTCCAATTAAATTGCATTTTTTTTTCAGTGTGTCAGGCCTTACACTGGTGGTTCAGTGTATTTTTGAGGAGCCAAAGAGATCCATGTTTCTGAGATCATAAACCTTACTTTAATGACTGCAGACTGTAGAAGGTGGATGCCAAAGCAGGTAGAGAAAAAGCATTGTAAAATTAACATTGATTAGTGGCTTATCCTAAAGCAGAAGTAGTTATCAGTGAGCAAAAGGTCAGTGAGTTAAAATTAATCTCAAGAATATTCCTAGTTCAGTCTGCCTTTACAGAAAATGTGTGCTCGACCCATGTAACTTGGCTGCATTTACACGCTTCTTTCAGGAATTACATAAATACGTGGAATGTACCTCCAACTATATGCATTCAGCATGTGGATGAACATCTTTCAGCTCCTGAGAAGTCCTGCAATTCTGTATACAATGGTGTCATTGTACATAATATATGTGCATATCAACATTAAGTTTTACAGCCTACTAAAATTTAATCCCTCTGTTTAAAAATTTGCCAACCAGAGGTCAGCTTTCTCCCAGACTGACTTCCTGTGACTGCCAACAGTTTTTCCAATTCTGTCTTCCTTCTACCATTCAATGCTGCTTTTAATCATGATCGATCAATGAGATTTATCCAATGAGATTGCATCTTGCTGGATAGGTAGTCTGTTTCTTCTGAAGGTGAGAGAACTAGTGTCAATAGTGATAATCTGAAGAAATCTTCAGTTCAGTGACTTTTGTATACTGCAGTTGAACATAGATATTTATATAACTTTGTTGGGCACGCTCAGAAGAACCGGAGGTTGTTGCAGGCTTTCAGACTTTGTCACCCCTAATCCATATAGTTTACATTTTCCCCACCAGTTGCTGAGAATCCTGTTGGATCTGTAGCAGTCAAAACTAATTGAACTTGTTTAAATAGCATTTTTTTCATGAATTGGAATTTAACCTGAAGTGTTCATCTCTTTTCTCCACTGGTCCTGAACCAGCCTGACTAAATATTTATTTTCAGTCATTAGCTTAGAATAAACATTGTCCTAAAACCTGATATCCCCTAATGAGAACCTGTTGAGCAATGTTTCTTTTCTAGTCTGGCTAAGGAGGGCTGTAGCTAAAAGACAGTTCCTTGGTGAAGCCAGTTTTATTTTAATGCCTGTTGTGTTGGAAACAGTTGGCTATTATGGCCAACAGCTCACTAGGGGTGCAAACAGGGCAAATCAGCCTGTCTAGTTCTTGCTAGAAAATATATGCATTGCCTATCCTTTTTGTTCAGGTGCTTAAGAATTTATTTACAGTGAGGAGAAAATGAATAATGGGGCTTTTTCTGTCCCTCTTGCCCTTCCTTCCAATAATCCCCATTTCTCCTTATAAAATTCTGTAACTTTTTGTGTTCCACATTTTTTCACTTAGCCCCTCAATGCCTACTGCACATCTAGGAAAACAGAGAAAAGGTGCAAGCCAGTTTAACAGGAATATGTATGGTATACAGGATCTGGCAGAGATGCTGAAAATAGTTGTTAAAGACAGCTGAAGAACCACCATGTAGTTCCCCCTTGGTGAAATGAGTCTTCATTTTATTTTTTTAATGTCAAATGAACAGTTTAATTAACTGTTTTTTGCCTGAAACAGGAACTGAAATGAGACAGTTTAACTTGGAGATTAATCTAAATCAGAAGTGATTTGGAAAGCATGTAGCTTTTTGTTCTTAATTGTTATACTGCTCTATGGGAGAAACTCAGCTTTGATGATCTTAGACTTTGAGAAACACAGACTCCCTTTCAGCCTGTTGTGCCAGGCAAATGAAGCATGACCTGAGGATTTGGATAATCTCTTTATAAATAGCAGTTCCGGGGCACTTTTGCCCTAGAGACTCATGGAATAGCAGTACATGTGGAAAACTTTCTATGGTATAAAAATACAGTGTGATGTCATTCAAGATTTCCACATCATGTGAATATCCAAAGGGCAGAGTTGGGGCTACATGTGCAACCTTCACTTTGCATCTTCCTGGCAATCCGAGGTTTAATTTTATGACTTTAGTCATGTATACTGTTGTAATTTTTTTCCTATTAGCATTTCAAATAGTTTTATCAGAAAGAGGGGAAAAAGTCCCAGGCACTGCAAACCTTCAGTCCAGGTATGTGCATGGGGGACTTTAATTCAGTAAAGCTTGGAAAGGGAACCACTTGTTAGGATGAAAACAGAGGTGATAAGAACAGGAAAACAGGCAGACCAACTTCCTACCGTCCAGTTATTTACCAGTACAACAGTATGAAGTTACTGGAACTGAAGAGAGCAGAAAGCAAAGGAGGATCACTGTTAGTGCATATTTGAGCATTTCCTGTGGCTGGCTGTAGGCAATAATACAGGATTTTTTGAAAAGGAAAAAGTACTTATTACATTTAACTGCAATATGCTGCTTGAAGAAACTGAAAACTGTTTATCCATGCCAGTGCAGACCAGTGTGCTTGGCAGTATTCGTGTTCACAAGGGGAGGCTCCAGCACTGTCTAGAAAATTCTGTGGACTAGACCGCACAGAAGTATAGTGTAAGATCTGGTGTCAGCATAGCAAATACATCATAACACATCACCAGTAACTACCTGTGTATCCCTGAGATCTATACTGGGTCCATTCATGTTCAATATTCATGTTAAATATTTGGATGATGGGGCAGAGTGTACCCTCTAATGACACAAAGCTAGGAGGAATGGCTGGTACATCAGAGAGTCATGCTGCCATCCAGAGTGACCTCACCAGGCTGGAGAAATGGTCCAACAGGAACCTCATGAAGTTTAACAAGCGGGAGCGTAAAGTTCAGTACCTGAGAAGGAACAGCCCCAGGCACCGGTACCTGCTGGAGACCAATATTCTGGAGAGCAGCTATGTGGAAAAGGGCTTAGGGGTCCTGGTGGACACCAGGTTGGCCAGCAGTCTGTCCCTGTGGCATACCTGGAGTACTGTGTCCAGTTCTGGACTCTCCAGTGCAAAAGTGATGTGCAGAGAGCCCAGAGGAGAGCCACTAAGATGATTAAGGTACTGGAACATTTCTTACATGAGGAAAGGCTGGAGAAGTTTCACAGGTCCTCAGGGAGGTCTCGCCAATATTTATGAAGGGAGGCCGTAAAGAAGGGCACAAACTAAAACAGATGAGATGCCTTCTGAACATCAGGAAATGCTTTTTCACTCTGAGAGTAACTGAGCACTGGCACAGGTTGCCCAGAGAGGTTGTGGAGTCTTCATCCTTGGACATATTCAAAAGATGTCTGGACGCAGTCCTGGGCAAAGTGCTGTAGATGACCCTGCTTAATCAGGGGGAAGGTCAAAATGACCTCCAGAGGGCCCTTCTGACCTCAATCCTTCTGTGGTTCTGTAATTCTGTCATCATGCTTTAGAGCCAAAATACCACATTAAACCTTGTGGACTTGCTAAAGGCAAGGCTTGGTTAACTCATCTACTGTGGCTTCTTGTTCATGACTGTAGTAGTCAAAGGCAGCTGGAGAGATGACAACCATATCAGACTCCAGTGGGGTGTCTACTGAAGCTGCATGCTTCCACCATGTTATCCCAGTGGAACATGTGTAAGTACGTGATAGAAAATATACAATGACATTTCTAAGTCCATTAAGTAGGGAAATTATTGGAAATAATCAGATATTTTTCTTTTCTGAATGTCAATACAGAACATATTCAATGTGTATTTTTTGTGCTTTATCTTTGGAGATGGTACTTTTTACTATAAAAATGTATCTTTTTCATAATATAGTACCAACCAAATTATCTAATAGTTTTACATACTTGATACACTAATTGTGTTATGTGCTATGTAATAACTATAATGGAAATATGATTTAAAGGCAGCCCCTTTTTTAGCACAAAGGGCTCTGATGCAACAAAACCTGGCAGTGTCCCACTCTTCACTGGAGCTCTGTGTTGCTCCTGTCATTTTCTTAAGTCTTATCTGAAGTGGTGAGGTGGGTGAATTCCCATAAGTGATGAAAACAGCTGAGGACAGTGTTGTGCAGGCCAGTGATTATGCCACTGGGAAGATTCACAAGTCCAGAAACCTCAGGATGTGCAAGAGTTCAGTCAAAACACAGGCTGCGGTGACTGGTTTTGTTCAACATCTTTCTTCTGTATTCTATTTAAAGCTTGTTAACCTGGAGTAAGGGTTTGTAGTCAAGGTCAAGTGGGATAGCCCTTGGCACGGTATGTTAACAGGAAAAAATGCTTTTGCTTTGAGTGTGCTATTACCTGCTGCTGAAGAAATAAGTGTCTGTGGTTTCCGTTGCCTAGAACCAGTGAGAGCAAAAGGTTTTTTCAAAGTCAGCTTAGTCTGTGAGCAAAATCTGAGTCTGTGAGTATTTTTTAAAACCATTAATACAGAGTTTCTTTGTGATATGCTTATTTTTATACAAGGAGTCATTCTGTATTAGTATGCAGTGTGGAGCTTTTCATGCCACTCTACTCTTCAAATGAATAAGATCTGACGCTGACATTCTAAAGCAATTTTTACTTCTACTAGCCTTTCAATGCATGATTTACTGTAAATGTTCAAAAATACATGTAATCTTTTTTATAGCTGCAAAAGTTTTTCGAGATGTTCTTCAGAAGCAGTTCTCCCCAACAAGCCTTCAACAACATGAAGGAAGCTATAAGCAAACTTCTACTTATGACTGAGGTCTTCAGTGAATCGTCTGCCTCAGGACCAAATTCTTTCAATCAGTAAGTGACTTGCAGCGGTCATTGGTATGCTATTGTCAAAATATCTCCTTAGAACAGAATAAAAATTGTAAAGGACTCTTAAAATGAGATACTCACCTCTATTTCATACTTCCTTTTAAAGTGACAACATGCTGCATATAGGAGTAAAACTCTTCGCAACATCCACAGTGCTTAGACTTTGTGAAAGGTTATGATGGATACTTAGGACCAGATACTGTGTCCTGATTAAGTGTTTCAGGCAGCACAAATGAACAGCAATCTCTCACAATTGGGCTAGTTCTAACATATATAAAGCTGTATTTCCCTTCAATGAGCTTTTTGTCTTCTGTCAAATATTTAATGTTAGAGTAGTCCAGACGGTTCAGAGCTGGCTGTGGGCTGGCAAGCTGAACAAGAGACACTGTAGGATCCTTTATGAAATATACAGCTGTAAATATACCTAGTCAGCAACAGTCACATTTGTGTGGGTTTTAAATCATTGTAATAATTTCTATTACAGTGTTAAAGTTCTTACACATAAATCAACTTTATGTAATATTTGTATTAATTAAAATTAATATTTGTTATATACATATATGTTATGTCACATTCCTGACATTTTAGCGATAAATGTGAAATAAGTCACTATTAATTAAATTTATATAGTTTATAAAGCTGTTTGAGAACCCAGGTGTTTTAGTAGCAATAATATAAAGCTCATTATTTGACTTATGCAAGTTGGAAATAAAGCTTACATTGTGAGTGGAGAGGGCAGCAAGGAGGGAAGCAGTGTAACAGGGATGGAGCTAGTTTGACAGTGGCCCAGTATTTTTTGCCAATGGGATGGATATCTCTGGTTTGTGTAGACCAAGACTTGCTTAGAGCTCCTGGCCCATGCCTTCAAACAACCCTGTAGCTGCCGCCAGTTCTTTGGCTTCAGTGAGTCAGAGAGTTTCACCAGCTATTGCCCTCCAGATGTCTTCAGAACTTTTGCAGGAGCTAATTCTCATCAAAAGGCATTTTCTCCTCCCGTGTATTTCACCTCCCTCACTGCTTTAAAAGTCAACCGTATGTAAATACACTTTAATATAGCACTGTTTTCATTGGCTCACAGTCTGACTCCATCTATCTTTAATACTGCTGTCTTTTCTTAGAAATCTTATTTAGTCTGTATTACATGCTGTCTCTTGACCTGTGTGTGTATGTTCTTGTGTGTGCTCTCTGGACCTGTGTGTGTTTGTCGTAGCATATATAGGGCCATGGTTTAGTGGTGGACTTGGCAGTGTTAAGTTACCATTTGAACTTAATGATCTGAAAGGTTTATTCCAGCTTAAATGATTATATGAGTCTCAATTTTATGAGTACCTATTTCATTGAATCTGATTCCCATTACATTGTATTTCAGATGCAGCCAATGTTTTCAAATGCTAACCTTTGACATTGGATTTGGCACCTCCATATACCCAGTTGTTCTCAAGGTGAGAAAATTACACAAGTTATTTCTTGACCCAAAAAACTTACATCAAAAAGAACCAGCAGGGAACCCTCTTTGATAGGTACCCTCAAATTTCTGAGAAATGTACAAATACATCAGTATTAATTTTGCCTAAAAGTGGGGTTCCTGTGATGAAGTTTGACACTCCACTAAAGCTTCCACTTTAGCTTTAAAAGACTATCACCCCAACTATCAGTGAAACAAAATCCACAGGAAGCATTGCATGAAGGTAGAGTCAAGTATAAACTGTGCCAGAACAGACACGAAGGGAGAAAGTTAAAATACCACAACTGGCTTTTAATAAAAATTGAATTGAACTGTACTTCTCCAGCTCATGACCTGCTTTTACCTCCACCATGCTGCCTTCTTTCTGCATGGTCCTCAGGGCCCTCAAAACCAGAGAAATATGACCTGGGCACAAACTCCCTGTGCCCGTTTTGTACCACTCCTACCTCAGAACAGCTGGGGTGGAAACAATAGTTGTACTGCTTTCCAGCTGCTTCTCATTGCCCCTGTATATACACACAAATATGTATAGACCTAGGTGCATAAAATCTTTGTTCATATTTATGATACACAAAGAAAAAAAACCAGTCAATATCCTAGGAAATTACAAGAGAACATTTTAAAAATGTATCCTCAATAAAAATCTGTTGAGGTTTCTAGTAACAAGAGTGCAGTCAGTCTCTCCATCCTTCACAAAAACAAAGATCCTTGAAACACAATGAAAAGATGCATATATGAAAGAAAATTTGCACAAGTTAAAAAAAAATCCATGAAGACAATATCCTTAATTAGTCTGACAAGACCTGTTTAGCTAGTATAAGAAACGTGACGTGTTATTAACTGTTTACCAGGCTGTAAAAAAAATTCTGCCAGGAGTTGCTTAAAAAACTAAACATAACACATAATGTTTACCTGCCTGTATAGCAGTCTCAACCATCAGCTATAATCCATGAATGTACAGTCAATCAGTTGAACAGTTTCTTATGAAAACACAAATTACTCTAAAAAATCCCAGTTGATAATTACTATGATTTTTGACTTTGAATAATATCTTTTGGAAGCCATATCATGCACACAGCCCATGCAGCTTGAAGTTACATGGTTTTATGTTTTTATGTTAAAATACTAATTTATTTGTATTTTATGAACATGAGTTTATTCATTGTGTTTATGTATTGTTGTAAAACTTATACTTTCATCTTTCACAAGTCCTAAATACCAGAGTTGTGCAAGAGTTGTCAGTATAAACTGACATTTTTATTTTTAATTAAATTTCAAATCAAGCACATGAAAAAAACCTTTCACGTGAGTATGCAATATTACACTCTATCCACTGGAGGTCAGCAAACATTGTGGTGTGTAGTTCTGATGGAAAATGTGGTACAGAATTTTAGATTATAATCCTGTCTGTTTTATTAATATTATGACCTGCTTTTTAAATAAATAATTACAGTTTGGTATATGTGGTTATGAGAAGACTGGACTTGATGTTCAGACTGTAAATTCTTACCTTGTTTTCCAACAGGTGCATGAAAACTTTGACTTTCAAGATGAGGATGAATCAAAAATTCAGGACCAAACTTTGAAAGAATTGCTTTTTGAAGATACTTTTAATTTTCTCCTGTCTAACGAATCCTCGACAACCAGTTTCATAGAAGCTTTACAAAAAATATATGCATCAGCTGTGAGTAAGGTAGTTCATTCCACCTTTTGCTTACTATTAACTATTTGAAAATATTTAATTCTAGACTGTATGCCTGTCTGAAATTTTGGTGCAAACTTATAGAATGAAGTATTTATTTAATCAAATGCAGGATTTATTTAATCAAAACCTGTTACTGAACTTTGGGGAATAAAACAGTAATTATATTGAACAAACACATTTTGTTTTAATAAAAAATTGTCTCTCAAATGATATCATTCCCCAACGTACAGTATTTTAAGGATAGATTTTAACCTTTAACAAAGTAATTTCTCCACCATTTTTAGATGGTCTTTTTAAATGCACGGGTTTGTGTCTTTTCGTAATCTGAGAAATGACTAACTCAGACAAGATTCATGAGCATCAGAATTCACTTATTTTCTACTACTCTGTGTCTTCCTCTGAATGAAAGTTCCAGTTACCTTTTTTTTTTTTGCGTTTATAAGATCTGCATAAAGTTTACATTACGATTTCTAACAAGTGGGGATCTCCTGTAGTAGCATTTATTTCAGTCTGGTCACTTTTAAGGATGCATTTCTGAGGAACCACCTGCTTGCAAGACTCACAAGGACGAAATTAGCCATGCAACTTCTGCCTCTCAGACAGGTGCGGCTAAAACAGGATCATGGGTGCTAAATTAACGGCAGGATAAAGTAGGAAGCTGCAGACACGGGCACATATATGATATGATAACCTAAATCTACATTCCATAGGAGACCAGACCACATTTCAGTGTCTACTTCATTGTCTATACTTTATGCAGTCTCTTCTCATGGTAGTTTCTAAGGGTACTTTTCTACACAAAGCTAATGCACAGTCTGCTTTACTCCATACCAAGAAATGGGAAGAGCTATCAAAGAGCTGCCTTGACATGACTTTGGATGAGGTTAGGGCAGGTTGAGAGCTGCTATAGCCTGTTCCTTTGATCACCAAAAAGATTGGGGTCTAAAGAAAGCATGTTGCTTTCCATGTGATTTGACCAGAATATGCTGCCCTTTCCTTCATAGGATGGAACTTACCACAGAGAAGATGAGCAATGTTTGTCTTTAGAAGAGATAAATTCAATGATAACTTTCATAAAGGAGCTGAAGAGTCTTGGACAATTTGAGCTGGTAAAATGACAGGGTTTTGTTGTATTGGATATGTATTTTTTTGTAAATCTCTTAATATTTCTCTTTCATTGCCATTCTTTGCTGTCTCTGGCACATATATTAGGCTGGATGGATAGGAAAGGATATAGAAGTTATACTGATTTTATTTTGGAGGATTTTTGGAATTTAAATTAAAATAAATAAAACTGATAATTTGACTTCAGGATTCCTTGGAAAGGACAGCTAAAGCAGAAACAGAGACCAGAAAATAGAATGAAAGGAAAAGGATGAGCATTATGTAAATTACTAATGAGCTGGTAAGAAAATAGAATGGTAATGCAGCAAAGTGGTTGTGAGTGGAAGAACTGGAGACAATACAGCACTGAAATCGTGACCAGAGAATAGATATAGATGAAAGAGTGACAAAAAAAAAAAAAGTGTAATATATCATCTTCTTCACACTTCAAGAGAGTTTCATTTTGGTGAAGAATAGAGGTAGAGGAGTAACTGTCAGTGTCTCTGAATAGGTATGGCAATTAATGGGGGAAATGAGTATTAGGGAAATAATAATCTGCAACTGGATCTATCATTCAGAAAGTCTGCATAATATCAGGATTTCTTCTAGACCTCCTGGATGAGTATCAGGGTTGGAGACAGTCTGGACAGGCAAAGGAGTAAGACCTCCATGTCAGTACTAGCAATCCTGATTTGCAAGGCTGAGCAAGACAATTACTTTCTACACATGTGGAGAGAGCATTAATGCATAATATATTAATATCCGCATACTCTATACACTGTCATCTGATGATTTCTCTCTTCTTTGCATTTTACAAATATAATATGTAGTCTCTAATCAGTGTCTCTCTTCTCAGCTTTTCCCTTCTGCTGCACCCCAGATTCAAACTTTACTGCGTGACCTCTATCACATGGTGGACCCAATGAGACAACTTGGTTCAGTCCTGACTGTGCATTGGTTGCTTTCCAGTTTACTTGAACAATTCCAGTCCATGACTAAAGAGGCACAAATGAATCCTTCAGAATGGTAAGATAGCTATAATATGAAATGTTGAGGGTAGTTTCTCAAATTATATTAACTGCAACAGATCCAGTGAGCATCATAAAACTTAATACTTCAGTAGATGTAGTGGATTTACAACACTTGAGATGAAGGTCCATCATCCCATTGTGCAGCAATGTCAGCCCTTCTGGCATTAGAGATGTAGTTAGGTTTTTACATAGGACAGGTTTTTTTCTTTGGTTCTGTTTCTAGGACATGTATGTCATACTTCTTTACTAACTACAATTGTATCTGATTTTGCAAACAACGGCTTGGGAGCAGAGGCTCATTAGACAATGTGTATGCTTCATTCCAGTAAGTCTAAAGTTAAATGTGTAAATGACATTATTTTGTATGTTTTGCTTGGAGAACACCATAGTGACTACATAAGGCATCTGTAAGATTTCTTAAATTTTAATTTTGATCCTCATTAAATTGGGTGTGGCTTTCGGCAAGTCAGTAGTCAGCTGTATCTTTGTTTGCTTAGCTATAAAGTGGAGCTTATACATTACCACCATGCTGGGTAACTGTTTATTGGTGTTTTGAACATACATAGTTCCATGAATGTGCTAAGTATTATTGTTGCTACTGCCAGCCACTCCATGAAAACTAACTCAAAGATGCAGCTGTTTGCATTCATGTGTAAGCCCTTGCCCTTTTGCCAAAATATTTAGGTTTGCATATCAAAGCATACCAGCCTTTAGCAGCTTTCTGTTCTAATCTAAGCAGTGCCACTCTCTCACTTTGAGCAAGGCCCTGGGCCTCTTTTGTTTTTCTTCAAGCTGAACACTATTGTGTATGTATAAATATGTAGAAATACCATGACCTTTCCCCAGCGCATAGGCCAATCTGCTTCTTTGCACTGTATTTTTCTGCAATGGCTAAGCTAATAATGCCATTCTGTCCATTCAGTGTGTAAAAGAACACTTGTTTTGACATTGCAAAATCATAATCTTCCACTCCTATAGCTACATGCATGTGATGGTGAAGCATATGTCAGATATGCATGTAATTATACTTAATTACAAGAAAGAGCTTAGTAGAGTTTACTCCCCAAATAGTTCAGGTAAGCATTCTCTCCAAGCTTTGATTCATCTTTTTTTGAGATTCCCAGATTTGATGAGTTTTCATATCAGAACAATTTTCCTGAATTTCTTCAGTTAGGGTCAGGTTGTTTTGTTGATGCATTTAACAGTTCCTATTTCTCTGACTATGCAAAATTGTTATTTCCATTTACAAAATTCAGTGATTTTTCACAGCTGACTGTCCAACCAGACAAGATACTTATGGGAAAAATAATGACTTCTGACTTTGGTCTTGTGCAGTTATTCTGTTCACTGATCATGAGTACACAGGGTGAAGAAAGAATTTAAAGGTCTAGTTTTCTTAACCCGTTTCATCTACATGGCTAGTATTGAAATCTTAAGTGGTATTAGTGATCTCTCTGAATTCCTTTCACAGGAGAAGCAAGAAGAACTCTAGAAACTCATCTCAAACTATAATGAAATGGTTACATCCTAGGTGAGAATGACCATCTCAGATGTATTGGTATGACATAAAAAGTTCTTTAAATATGAGGGAGTGGTACTACCTAATGTGCACTAAGATCAGTTTTCTGCATTGTTTGTGGACTGTTTTTCAACTTTGCACAGTTTCAACTTGTGATATGACTAAGATCATTACTGTCTTTTAGAATAGGGCCTATGAAGTATTGCAGCAAGTATGTTTGGACAGCAGGGTAGCATGGTAGGATCAGATTACTGAGAAAAGCTAACCCCTCTGTATTTGCAGAAGACAGAAGCCTAAGCACGTCAATAAAGTTGCAAATGCTTCAATGAAATCAACTGATATATTTGGGAAAGTGTTACTAGCCTCTTGTGTGTGGGGCCAAAATAGAAGCAGCAGCCTGGAAATTGAATTTGGGTTGGAAATACTTTCTTGGAGTTTAACGACGTCATGCTCTCGGGCAGTTTGAGAAACAAACATGGTTTGGCCTGTGGGGCAAACAACAGCAAGGAAGTCTGGATAAGATCTGCAATGGGAGAAATGAGAGACAGAGAAGGAGGAAAGTTGGGATTAAGTGCAAGGAAATCAATCCCATTCTTCAGTCTGCTCTTTTGTATTTCTTTGGAAGATCAGCACAAGATACTTCATTTGGTGAACTGTATGCCTAATGGAAACTCTGTAACTGAGGCCATGCAAACACTACAAAACAGAGAGCTCACATTGCTGGTTAATCAAATTGAAAAAAATTGCTAGTGATCATGTCTCACAAAATTACCTCCTGTGGCTTCTCATTTTCAAGAGACCTAGAAAACATTATCTAAAGAAATAAAATTCATAACTCTGCTGAATACTGAAATATCAATTTTTTTCTTTATGACCTATTAAGAATTGCACCATCCACAAGTAACACATGCACTGGAGACCACAAAAGTGACTACATTTTTTCCTTTTTTATCTACCTTTTGAAAAATCCCTGTGTAGATTCACAGGCATGTTGTCACCTAGGGTACCGGACATACAGTCATTAGTTTCATTAGCTCTAATAGGCAATGTGTATCTCTCTGCTTGATAGCTCCTCCAAGATAATAAATAAGAGGCCACTCATAAAGGTGAAGGTTCTTTCTTGGGTAACAGTGTATGAAGAAAAGGACTCTGCAGAGTCCAGGATCTCAGCCACTGCTTGCCTGAAGAAGAGCTTTTGTAACGGCATCGTCCCTCAGTCTGCTGACTACAAGGAGGTTGGACAAAGGAGTACTTGATGGTGATGATGATTAAAAAGCCCAGTTTTCAGCAGAGATAAATCATAGAACCATTTAGATTGGAAAAGACCTTTAAGATACTGAGTCCAGCAGTTAACCTAGCACTGCCAAGTCCACCACAAAACCATGGCCGTAAGTGCCACATCTACTCATCTTTTAAATATCTCCAGGGATGGTGACTCAACCACTTCCCTGAGCAGCCTGTTCCAGTGCTTGACAACCCTTTTGGTAAATATTTTTTTCTTAATACCCAATCTAAATTTCCCCTGGTGCAACTTGAGACTGTTTCCTCTTGTACTATCACTTGTTACCTGGGAGAAGAGACCAGCACCCACCTTGCTACAACTTCCCTTCAGGTATCTGTAGAGAGTGATGTCTCCTCTGAGCCTCCTTTTCTCCAGGTTAAAAAACCCCAGTTCCCTCAGCTGCTTCTCATAAAACTTGCTCTCCAGACCCTTCACCAGCTTCACTGCTCTTCTTTGAATATGCTTCAGCGCCTCAATGTCTTTCTTGTAGTGAGAGTCACTGAGCACAGGGTTTGAGGTGTGGCCTTACCTGCAGGGGGACAAGTTTCCTAGTCTTGCTGGCCACACTGTAATGTAAGTGTCTTTCTGTAAATATAGTAATCTGAGTATCTAGCTGTAATAACACTTCTAAATATTACAGTTCAATACCCTGCTGTAATTAGATAGAGCAGTTATATGGCTCTTAATGTTGCCTGATAATAATTGCAATCTCCTTACAAGTTGATACGTACAGGTCGTGCGATTTTCCCAATGACTGGAGAAAGGCTAATATAACCCCCATTTTCAAGAAAGGGAAAATGGATGACCCAGGGAACTACAGACCAGTCAGTCTCATCTCTCTGCCTGTCAAAATCTTGGAGCAGATTCTCCTGGAAGGCATGCTAAGGCACATGAAAAACAACAAGGTGCTTGGTGACAGCCAGCATGGCTTCACTAAGGGGAAATCCTGCCTGACCAGTTTGGTGGCCTTCTATGATGGGGCTACAGAACTGATGGACAGGGGTAGAGCAGTTGATGTCATCTACCTGGACTTGTGCAAAGCGTTCGACACTGTCCCACACGACATCCTTGTCTCTAAATTGGAGAGACATCAATTTGATGGATGGACCACTCGGTGGATAAAGAACTGGCTGGATGGCCGCATGCAAACAGATGTGGACAATGGCTCAATGTCCAGCTGGAGACCAGTAATGAGTGATATCCCTCAGGGATCAGTGTTGGGACCGGTCTTGTTCAACATCTTCGTCGCTGACATGGACAGTGGGATTGAGTGCGCCCTCAGCAAGTTTGCCGATGACACCAAGCTGTGTGGTTCAGTTGATACCCTGGAGGGAAGGAATGCCATCCAGAGGGACCTTGACACGCTTGTGAGGTGGGCTGATGCCAACCTCATGACGTTTAACCATGCCAAGTGCAAGGTCCTACACCTGGGTCGGAGCAATCCCAGGCAGAGCTACAGGTTGGGCAGAGAAGAGATTCAGAGCAGCCCTGCAGAGAAGGACTTGGGGGTGTTGGTCGATGAGAAAATGAACATGAGCCGGCTTCAGTGTATCCTGGGCTGCAATCAAAAGAAGTGTGACCAGCAGGTCGAAGGAGGTGATCCTGCCCCTCTATTCTGCTCTCATGAGACCTCACCTGGAGTGTTGTGTGCAGTTCTGGTGTCCTCAACATAAAAAGGACATGGAACTGTCAGAACATGTCCAGAGGAGGGCCACGAGGGTGATCAGGGGACTGGAGCACCTCCCATATGAAGACAGGCTAAGAAAGTTTGGGCTGTTCAGGCTGGAGAAGAGAAGGCTGCATGGAGACCTCATAGCAGCCTTCCAGTATCTGAAGGGGGCCTGTAGGGATGCTGGGGAGGGACTCTTTATTAGGGACTGTAGTGATAGGACAAGGGGTAATGCGTTAAAACTCAAAGAGGGGAAGTTTAGATTGGATATAAGGAAGAAGTTCTTTACTGTGAGTGGTGAGGCACTGGAACAGGTTGCCCAAACAGGTGTTAAATGCTCCACCCCTGGCGGTGTTCAAGGCCAGGTTGGACAGAGCCTTGGGTGGCATGGTTTAGTGTGAGGAGTCCCTGCCCATGGCAGGGGGGTTGGAACTAGATGGTCTTAAGGTCCTTTCTAACCCTAACTATTCCATGTTTCTGTGATTACTTTGGGATGCAGGACCTTGCAATGTGGTACGCACTGCTGCAGTCCTGAGATGTCCTCTGGCTAAACCAAAGTCTGGCATTTCATAGAATTAAGACATCTTGTTTTCACCTTAAAAGAGGGTTTGGGACTGGGCAAGCAAAAAGGAACAGCAGGGAGAAAACATATTTGACAGGTTTTAGCCATTACCCCCTTGGCAAGCAGAAAGAGGGGTGTAAAATGGCTTGTAACTTGAAAAAATACCCTCTTTAATAGCTTGTTAATTTTCTCCTTTGAAGTAGGTTATGAATGTGCATGAAATTAGGGTGGTGTCTAGATTCTGTAAGTTCAAAATTACATTTTCATGCACACACAGAGACACAGAGACACAGCTGCTTCTTTCCTTATTGAGATAATGCAGAAATCTCTGTTTTATTATTGGACAGTTTACCTTTTACCATGGTTGACCTCACTTTTGCTTTCAGCAGCTCCTGTTGAAACATTAGTGATGGCTGATTACAGAACAATATTGCCATCTCTTTCCTTGGCACAGTGACTTTCAAAATGCAAAATGTATGGGCAGTGGTATCCAGGAAGAAGCTGCTTTATGAGAACTTCTACACACTGAGAGGAAAACATGTGGAATCTTGAAGAAATACTAATGAACCTCTGAAAAGGTCTTATCAGCCAGAGGTCCAGTAGATGGATTGGAAAGAAGCCATTTTTTTTTTCACTGAGGAATTATATTTATACACTGGATGCTGATCATGTGATTTGTTTTGAATTAGTAAACAAATTAAAACACATAGATGTTCAATTATATGAATTCATGCTAACGTCGGTACAGGTATTCACCTTGACACAGGCCTTCCCTTCTGTTTAGTTCTTTTTGAACAAAGTTGAACTTTAAACTCAAATATATAAAAACCACCCCCATTCCAAACGTTATACAAACAGTTAAGAGATATGGCTTGGGTTATTTTATTCTTGGCTATATCTACTCTTTCTCCCCCTAGAAATTTGTGTTTTGTAATTTATTTCTGGTTTTCTTTTTTCATGTGATATGCTACCATTTATTATGGAATGTGTGTTTTCTATCATTCGGGTAATATAGCTAATGCTGAGAAATGACTCCAGGAGGTTCATCTTTCCATTGAGAATGTTAAAATATCATGGGACCTGGGATGCCATATAGAAATTTTTGAAAAATGTTCTATGGTTTATGTTAATTGTATTCATATAGAAGTATGTTTGCTATTGGCAGGAGTTCTCAAGAAAATGCAAGTCCTAAGCAGAATGTTCCTTCTGATTTCAGGAAGAATCATGATGGTAAGGGATCAGAGTAAGGTCTGTTATATATGGTATGTTCTTCCTATTTGTGCTACTTCTGATGATGTATTTGATTTAGATTACATTGTGTTGCATTTTAGATGAAAGTTCTTGGCTTACTACATATAGAAGACCAGTTTCTTCCTTACTGGTGTAAATTACTCTGCTGAGCCTATGAGCAATGTTCAAGTCTAAAATGGAGAAAAGAATAAAAGAAATAAAAAGTGTGAAAGTGCACTGTATTTTTTGTTATTAACACAATGAGAGTTCCTTCTCTGATAGGATTTTGAATCAGGCTCAGAGCAGAAAATTATTAATTGTTTCTGCTTCTATTTCAGCATTGCATTATTCCAGTAAGACTAAAGAAAGACAATGCAGTTATGGTAAGTCAGGGTCTTTCTAGACCACTAAGGGGGAAGAAGAGTGATTACTTGAACAAACTTCTTGGGGGAGGGGTTTCTGCATGAAAGGGGTGAGTGCAATGCCTGTGGGCTGTTATATATATATATATATAAAAAAAAAAGGATTCTTAAGTAGCAAGAATGTTTATGAAACACTCAATAATTGCACTATTATGTTAAATAAGCCTCAAGCATAAAATTAAACATTGTTATGTGTGCATGTTAATGTGAGTATTCCATCATTCATTGATCCCTTGCCTCACTTCAATAGACTTTTGCCCCCTTATTTCCAAGAATTTTAGCATGCATTTTTTTGTTGTGGCATGATCTTTAAACTTGTATGGAGTTTAATATCAGCCTTGTATAAGGTCAGTTTTCAGCTCAGTGGTGGAGTTTTAAAGAGCTGCTTAAGAGATGAAGACTTTTTCTAAAATACCTGCTTGTAGGAATATTTAAAGGGTATTTAAGGATGCTTAAAGCTTAAAAGTGTATTTGTCTTTGGTGGGAGCAATGTGTTCTTCTGCCTTCCTCACTGACACATGATCTGAGCGGTTGCTTTATAAATGCAAAACAACTGCTCTGTGGCAGAAAGACTTTTCTACCCATTGAGCCCTATTTCACCTCTGTTGCTCATCTCATGGTGCCTCCAGGAATTCCTCAGTGTCAGTCAGAGGCTGGAAATGCTCCTGGACAGGCTGACTGTCCTCACCATTCCAATTCCATGATATTTTGTTTTGAAAATGCCTCAATTAGTTTTATTTAGAAAATTCCTCCTATTTTTTAAGCTAGTAGTGAGACAACCTTTCTAGGAAAGGCATAGAGGATCTGGAGAACTCTTTATACTCACCTATAGAATTTTTTAAAACACCTTTTGTGTCAATTTATGAACCTCCATTCCCCTACAAGTCTAACCTTAATTCTGCTTTTCCACTGGAATAGCTTCCTTTACATTTTAATCCCTGCAAGAGAGTGCTGAAATTGCCCTGTTGCACTTCTCAAGGCAGATATTTCAAGGTAGAAAAGGCCCTCATAGAACTGCTTGCATCATTTATGCCCCTTCTAAGCTGTATTTTAAACCACAGGATTTTTTGGATGTTAAAGAGTTTCTTGGCTGGCAAGTACTGGCTGAAGTACTCAGCTTTAAACCTGTATTAGAGAATATATGTGAAAAGCAATTTTTGAATGTATAATTATGCTGTAAATCTGAATCCAATAGGTTGGATTAAAATATTTGTCATAAGTGGGTAGCTAGCAAATAATTATTCTCATGAGTCATTTGGCAAAGACTACAAAATAAAGGATACATTTGAGCAAATAGGATTTGATTGTGGAGGTTTCATACACAGGGAAGGAGCTGGAATTTGTTGATTTAGGAATTTTAATAAAACTTTCTTCCAGCTGTACTGCAAATGACCCCATGGGTCTAGATATCTCCATGTGACTTGTTCTCATGAGCATTAGGAATATGTCTAAGTTATTTTGATTATTATTGGCAATTGAACAGGTACATAAACCCTGTACGCAGGCTGGTACCTAAGTAGGTTATGAATTTTGGCCTGACTCTTCAAGTTTCAGTTAACCAACTGGAGCCAAGATCTCCCAGACTTAATCCTTGCATTTTCAAAGGCTTACTAAGACTTTGAGTTTTGTGACTTTGGCTGGAGTCATTGGGCTCTGAATTATTAAAATCCCTCCAAGCTCTAAAAGCTTCTATGAAATGCCAATAGAAAATCCATTAAGAACTTGCAGCAGGATTATCAGTATCAGAATGACCAGGCATTAAAAATCTTGTCACTGTATATGTTATCAATCTGCCAGAAGCTGCGTGTTACTTAAAAATGTTCATACATTTCACAGTTTTTTCTTTGATGCCTTCTTGGAACAGATAAAGATACCCTATCTCATATCAGGCAGATCTTCACCAGTCCACAGCTGGACCTGAATCCTCAATTTAACCCAAAGATCAAAGAATACTATGCAGAAGTCCCATTTGACATGATGACGGTGAAGATAGGAGCAGAACCTTCTAACTGTCAATGCAAAGTACATCTTGACGAGAAGAAAGGGCCAAGGTATGAGCAACAAAATATGAGTGTAAACAATAAAAGTGTCCTTAACCTTGGAAATACATCAAAATATTACAGAATTGTTTTATGTTTCTTTCATGAGCTTCATTGCCCTTCTCTAGACACACTCCGGCACCTCAGTGTCTTTCTTGTAGTGAGTGGCCCAGAACTTAACACGCTATTCAAGACACAGCCTCACCAGTACTGAGTGCAGGGGGCAGTCACTTCCCTAGTCCTGTTGGCCACACTACTTCTGGTACAAGACAGGACGTTATTGGCCTTTTTGGCCAACTGGGCACAAGCTGGCTCACATTCAGCTGGCTATCGACCAACACCCCCTGTCCTTTTCCAGCAGGCAGCTTTCTAGCCACTCTTCCCTAAGCCTATAGCATTGCATGGGGTTGTTGTGACCCAAGTGCAGGTTCTGGAACTGAGCCTTTTTGAAATTCATACAGTTGGCCTTGTCCCATTGATCCATCCTGTCCAGATCCCTCTCTAGGGCCTTTCTACCCTTAAGCAGATCAACACACCTGCCCAACTTGATGTCATCTACTAACTTACTGAGGGTGCACTCGACCCACTCATCCAAATCATTGGTAAAGATATTAAACAGAGCTGGCCCCAGTACTGAGCCCTGGGGAACACCACTTATGACTGGCATCAAGTGGATTTAACTCCATTCACCACCAGTCTTGGAGCCTGGCCATCCAGCCAGATTTTTACCCAACAAAGAGTACACCCATCTAATCCGTGTGCAGACAGTTTCTCCAGGAGAATGCTCTAGGAAAGAATCAAAGGCTTTACTAAAGTCCAGATAAACAACTTCAGTAGCCTTTCCCTCTTCTACTAAGTGGGTCATCTTGTCATCAGCAATAGTGCCAATTTATCTGATCTTTTAGAACAGTATAAAGCTAGAAGACAGGATAGAGAGCAAAGTCATCACTAAACATCAGGTTTGAGCACTGAAACACAATCATCCGTGATGTTTAATTGCTACTCTGATCCCTGGCACAGTTTTGTCTTTCCCAAACATCTCTCTCACAGACAGCATGTGCCAAGGACAATCCCAATAGGTATTTTGGGCATGACTTGGTTTTGGATGTTGGGAGGGACAAAGAGGGTTTATTTATCTGGGTCAGGTAACTCAGAACTAGACAACTGTCCTATTTACATACTAGCCATTAGTGAGTGGATGAAAGGGAGAGAAGGGACAATAATGCACTTGGGAGGAAGAATCCTTAACCATTACAGAGCTAGCTTTGCTTCATGGCATGAAGGGCTTATGCAATGCACTGTGTTTTGACTGACTATGAAGCAGATGCTTTGACCTAGAATGTCTGCTATTAACCAGACTGGATGGTTGTTACTGACCTAATGCCTAATATGCTTTCTGTATTTTCTAAAGGAAATGAGTCTTGATTTATCAATTCAAAAGAAGCTCCCATAAAATTCTTCCACCCAGCTTTAGTGTTTTAATGTTAACTGCCTTGGCAGTCAACATGGATACATGTGAAAAAAAACTTACTTCCTTGTAGAAGGAAAATAGAATAGCAATATGTCATTTACATTGAAAAGTAAATATGCAGGTTCTGTGTCTTTCAGCATTTCTTATTTTCCTTCATTCACAGATTCCATGTCAGAATTGTTGAACTTGACATCATTACCACTAAGTTTCACTATTGGTGTTTAGTTTTCCTGAAAGAAATGTAAATTGTGACAAATCTTATTTTACACTGTTTTTTGTTAAAAATCATATGTATTTTGAAAGAAAAAGAAAATGTTAGAAATAGAAACCTCAAGGAGCAAGTAAATTTTCTCTGCCATATAAAAAACAGTGTAAATCTTTGTATCTTTAGTGTTCTACTCCTTTCCTGTTTTGTCTTCCAGCATTGCTAACTACCCCCTTGGCCTTGGATTGAACAAAGTCATTGTTCTTGTAACAGATGATTCGCAGCCCAGCCCTCAGGTTGTGAGCAGCTACAAAATCACAATATATCGAGAGGACCGCCCTAGTCTGCCTTTGTTTGATGACTACATGATGTGTGGGTTTGTGCAGGTATTGACTCTATATTTTTTTGCTGTGCAAATTAATAGTGAATTTAACTGGTTTCTGTTCATCCAGTGGGATACATTAGCGTACATGGGCCAAAGTTGGTGTAGAGTAAGTTTCGGTGACATTAAAATCTGACTTCTAAATGCTATAAATTTATGAAATACAGCATTTACATAACATTCTGTATATAAAAAGTAAATCCGGCGTAAATACCTTATTAGTTACTATGTATTTGAGAGCTCCAGATTAATTAATCCTTACTTTGGTCAGCAAACCTTACTCATCAGAGAGCTGTTGTTTGCTTGTGAGAAAACAGTCCCCCTGTACCTTGCAGTGGGCAGAGTGCAGTTTTCTTAACTATCTATCTATGGCATTGGAGCCATCGAAATCCTTTTACCGGGAAAGTTATTTATTATGACAGTGTATTTATCAGTGTTCAAGACAAATGCTGCTAGATAATTTATGAATGAAATGTGTTTATTCTAGAAGACCAAAAAACAGTGGAAAAAAACCATTGATGATTCCTTAGGAAGGGATGGTTGTTGCTTACATCACATTTATCCAAATATAAGTTTGGGAATGCAAATAAATGACTCCTAACAAATAACAGTCCTTAGGAAACAGTGGGACTCTTGGATGAAAAAATGGGAGCCGAGTCTGAATTAGACACAGAATTGGAAGAAAGATAATGACAGAAAGGAACAGTGAAGCTTTCTGTTCATGAAACTATGGTGTCATTTTTTGTAAGACAGAAAACCTGGGACACACTGAAGCAGTGCTGTTTATATTACAGAGTTTGAGCACTAAACTTTGGTACTTGATATGGTGGGCAAAGATAAGCCAGTTGATTCAAAGAGGGAAGTGACATGGTAAATCATAATCAAAGGCTTTTGTCTATGGAATTTTAGGCAGATTAAAAGGTTTGGTGAATTAAGAGGCAGATTAAATGTGCTCCTATTATTAGAGCATCAGGATGAATATATTTCATCACAATTAATTCTGCAACCAGGAAGCGGATTTTTAAAACCATAGTGTTGAAACTGTCATTCATGTTCATGTCAAATGTCTAATTTACCTTCTTTGTGAGGATCTTTGTGTATCAATACATCCTTCTTGTAAACTTTATGTCCCTACTCTGTTTTCTTTCTGTAAACTACAAAAGAGGTTGGGAGACCAGGGCAGGAGAAGGCAGAGCATTTTATGTGTTGGGACAGCTCAAGAGGCATTTTTTTTCTTTAGGAGAAATAAGAACTGGGGCTTTAAAACAGGAGCCAAAGAGATTATAAATGTTGATAGGAAATTGTATGTTGACAATAATTATCTCAACCTGCAAATCAGAACTGTCAGATAAAATGCATGTAGTAGTCATGGCCTACTGACTGCTGATCCGCATATCTGATTATGGTGCTGTCTAGCTATTCTCTTACACTAATCTTACAAAAGGTCAAGGACTGTCTTCTTGCTCTTTGTACTGGTTCAGCACTAGATGTAGTAGTTGCTACAGTAAAACAAAAATAAACAAATTAATACCTAAGATTTCATTTCAGGTATTTCAATTAGTATGAAAAGGAGAGCAACAATAGGTTGAGCTGGAGCTACATTACTAGGAGAACACAGTGCCTGGAAAGATGTGAGGAAAGTTCCTCTTGTTGCCTCATTTGGAGCATGTGTCTGGGCGTAGGAACAGGAATTCAACCTCATACATATCCTCCCACACTAGAGTTTACACTGTTAATGTTTTATGATAGTATTTATGAGACTGAGTATGAATCTTTTGAAGCACTGCAAAGGCAAGGAGATCTAGAATGATAAAAATGAAAAGTGTTTTAGAAGTTTCTTTTGGTTGAGCTTAGTTTTCTGCCCATATGTGAATAACTGCTCCCTACTTAATATAATTGTTCAGAGCAAGGGAGGACTTCAGGAGTTTAGAGTAAAAATGAGATGAAAAGCATTCTTGTGGTATCTAATGAGGGCTGTGAAGATACAGTATGAGATTCTAAAACTTTTTTTTTAGATATATAAAGGCAAACTTATCAGAGTGCATTTAAAAAAACAAACAAAGGCTGGAGCTAGAGATAGCAATGGCATTCTAGCACATTCAAAAGCCTGCGTTTCCCCCACCCCCCCTTTTCCCTACTTGCTAGAACAGAATTTTGCTCATTATGATGTTTTTTATCAATACAAAACTCATGTCTTAAATACTTAAATAGCATCATTACATTCTGGTTTTCATACCAAAGAACATTATGCACTTTTGCAGGGTCAGTTAATACACCCTGATCAATAGCATGAAAGCTTATTCTCTTAACAACAAGACACCTGTTTTAGGAGCTAAAGGATAAATACAGCATGAACTGATTGAGTCTGCTTTGGGCACTTGACTAGGCACAACTGGGATCACACATGGGGAGAGAAAGGTCACTGACAGTGGTGTGGTCTTTCTCACAGAAGGCTTCAGTTAAAATTCTAATCGAGTGACTTTTTTCCTGACTTTCTTTCATGTTTAATCCCATTAGGATATTCAGGTTTCACTGCAAGATGATATTATAAGGAAGGTTACAATAAAAAGACAGAGTGCGGGATGTTGTTTCCAGTCTTCTAACAGTTCTCATGCAGTTGAATAATCCTGGATTAATTTCAAGGCTATGGAGTTAAGTAGTGTGTCATTCCAAACCTTGCAGCTTCTAAAAGGGGAAAAAATATTGTCTTCTCAGCTTTTTGATATCAGTTATAATATCCTCATTACAATCAAATTAGTAGGCATCACCTGTGTAGGCATCAAAAATTAGTAGGCATCAACTGTGGTGTAACCTTAGCACCTTCAGCAGCTTTGGCTGCTTTTTATTGTGTGTTCTGTATTTTGACAGTATTGCTTGGGCTGCAAATGGAGAGGTTATTGGTTTGTGCTTTAACTTGATTTTGCACAGTTGTTGACAATATTCAAATTAAATGTCCTTGAAAGAAGTGCATTTCATTATCACCTGTGAAGCTGTGATACCAAGATAGGCAGAACACAAAGCAAGCAGAAAAAACAATGGGCTCTTAAGACTGGGGTATCAGGACTGGGGTATCAGGATTACCATCACGTGAAAGATCCCAGACTATGTACACACTGTCATAAAGGAAAAAATATTTTATTAATCCTTGCACTGCCCATTATCTTAAAAATGCAAACATTTATCTATGTCTCACTTGAAATGTGTGGATGCTACCTCTTTGATTGTTAATCTTTGCAATCATGGAAAGCAACTGTGCTTAGAGAACCTTGTTTGGCACTATGAACTTTTGTACCCATACTGTCCTTGCTGCCACATGTTTTATGGTGTTTTTTTGTTGGAGTTTTGGTGTATTTTTTGTTGTTTTTTTTGTTTCTTTTTTGCTTTAGTAATAGAGTCATTTATTTGCTTTTGCACTTGCAATATGAGTGATGAGCTAGTATGAGCTAATATTATACTTTATAGCCATATCATTATCTTTGTGCATTTGCACAAAATGTGAAAAGGCTCTTTCCAGAATAATGCAGTGCAGTGGGCTGATGCTTTGGCTGTTCTACAGGTTTCTCGGCTCTGAGAGAACAGACTTACAGGAGAACAGCTTTAAAAACTTCCTTAATTTTTTTAGGACACCTTATTCTTAAGTCCTATTCTTCCTTATGTTTTTATTAACTGTTTCATCGTATTCATTTAATAGATAACATAAGAAGTCCAACAGAGCTGATAATGAGATATGATAATGAGATACTGGTATAGCATTGCTGACTGTGTAATGCAGCTGGCAACAAGATATCAGCAACAAGATGTTGATTTCTTTTTCTGTCTACTAAACTTCCATGGATGAAAAAACAAGATCTAGGCCTAATATCATAACTATATTTAACTTTATCTTAGTCTTTAAAATGTAAAGATAAAAAGCCCTTTAGAAAGGAAGAATTAAAAAAAAAAAAGTAATTTCTTTTGTTATGTAAGATATGAGAATACTTTTTTTTTCAGCTCAAGTTATGAGTTTCCCAAGGAAAATAAAATGTTCTTACTTAATTTTAAACTGTTTACTGTTACAGTTACACCTTTCAGACCAGACAGTACAAGTAAAACTTCTGAATTATAGAAACATGAATTAATACTTTGCCTAGTGCTTTCATGCAGAGATTGCGAAGAACCTTGCAATTATTAAATAATGTCCATAAAATAAAAGGAAATGAGAAAAGCTTAGGAGAGAAACAAAGAATTTGTCCTGTAGTAGGACAGGCTGGAAGCACATTAGTCTCTTCTGTATTTCCCACCCATCTCTTCTATCCTTAGGGCATTGCAGATGCCATGTACAGACTCTCAGGCTTTGCAGGGCTTGTTGTAGCAGCAGCTAATATTTTTGCAAGTTCTGGGTTTGACTTGCTTGAAAACACAGAGAAAGTGCATCTCTGGAACTGAATATACAACCTAATTATATCAGCAACCAGACTGTATCTTATTTGCAAAGTTAGCTCATATCCCTGTCAAAGAATAAAAGAATATCCATGTAGGAGCAATCATGCATTCTTTAGCCTTCTCAGATCTAGAACTGGCAAGAATTTTATTCAGTTGTTTTGAATTTTTCAGAAAGCAACAGAAAATGCCACAAACTCAAAGAAAAAAATAAAAAGTAGGTTGAGTCAAATTGTTGGAGTTCTTATTTTTTATTTTTTTTTAAGCTTTCTGATTATGGAAAAAAAAAAAAGATAAGCATATGCTTTCTTCAAAAGAAGATGTTTTGATTCAAAGAGTGTTACTTGATGAAAGAGATTAAAATTCAAAATTTATATTGGCACAGCTGTTAAGCTAAAGATTTTAGCTATTGTGCAGTGCAGAATACTAACTCTGTTTTCAAGGAGGGAGTGGCTGGGACAGGCAAAAAGCCCACTCATTGTTAGATCTGAAATACTCAACCCTATACTCTAAATTTTCTTCAGAAATACTGGTGACAGCATAATATGACAGTCATGTTTTCCAGGACCAGTGCCAACTTAAGCGTCCCTTTCCTTGCCCTCAGCTATGCATGAATTAGATGGAAAAACATTTTTTTTAAAGGGACTAGTTTCTAGGATAAAGTTCCTAGCTTCTCTGTGTGAGCACGAATGAAGGGGTAGGTGCAGGGGCAGGAGTGAGCAGCTGGGCACAGAATAGTGGCTGTGGATGCTGCTTAAGGCAACTTCTGCTTTCTTCATAAAATAAATTCACATTGAGATTTAAAGCTCCTGAAAGTGAATATATATAGCTGTGCAGGAAGAAACAAGAGACCTGGTTTCAAATGAGGAGGAGCTTCATGCAGAAATTTAGAAGTGAAAACACACAGAAGGTTAGAAGTACACTAGTACTAGAAGCACAGGCATATTATTTAACAGATTAAATATTAAATAGATTAAATAAATTATTAAATAAAGTGTTAACTATTTGGGTTTGCAACCCACTCCCCGGGACAGACAAAACAATGTTCACCTAACCTCGAGGAGCAATTACATAGCAAACTGAATACATTGTTAAATTGGAGGAATTTCAGATGAAAGCCACAAAATTATTAGAGAGCTAGTACAGCGAGACTGCCATTAAAAGGAAGGTGAGGGCTTATATATTCAGTTGCTGTATGTCAGCATGGTTCAATTTATTTCAGGTGAGCAATTTCAAATTACACTGGTGGAGTACCTGTCCTGACAGAAACTTACAGCTAAATTCTCCTCCATTATATATGCTAGACAAAGGTAGTGAGTGAATTCACTTGCGTAAAACTTCTGGTATTGTTCATATTTTTCCTAAATGTTCTTAGTCAAACAACAGCTCAGGAAAATCTAAAAACTATTTGAAAGGTTTTTAGAGTATTTAAAGATCAAGGGACCATGGGATAGTCATAATTCACTGTGAGGATAAAATTAATGAGCACCTAAATGACAGTAAAACTTGGTGCTTCAAAAAGTATAGGTATATGAAGATACAGAAATTAAAGGTGTAAATAATAAATGCATTGAGCTACTTTGCAAGTAGAAAGTCATGTTCTGTTTATATCTCAGAACAAAATATTTTGTAGAATCAGCATATTCTGTTTTGTCAACATCTCTACCACTGGAGGAAAAAGGCTTGCCATGTTTTAATTATAACAAGACTTTCATGATTATTTAAAGCATTGCTTTGTAGATGAATCAGAGGAACAATTAATCATTGTGATGGATCTTCTTTACATGTATGCTGTTCTGTGCTGAACTTCTTTTGGATCTCAGCATCAGAAATGTGGCTGTTAGGATTGATAATCATGATCAGCAGCCAGTATCTGCTACTTTAAGGAAAGGTCTCAAAAACTCAATAGAGCATAAATCTGTCCTTTGGGGTAATTGATGCAACACTGTTGGTTTTTTTCCTAGAAATCAAACACTGACTTCTTTCACCTACACAGTTGACCTCATACATAGTCTGCACTATGATCTGATAATCATGGATTCCCGTAATCACTGTTCAGTCAGATATCTGCCAAGCTCTACTGGGCCATGGAGACAAAATAGGCACAAGGTGGGAAGAACCAACAGAAGAATGAGTTTGGCTCTGCTTCTGCTTAGATATCTCTTTCTCTAAGCATGGAATGCAAATTTGCTTCATAGTTTTGTCCTATAGCTCCATTAGGCTGTGCCTGATTAAGACTATCATCATACTCCAGCATTTTGGGGATGCCACATTCCAGAGCTCAAACTTTGAGTCTCAACTCCACATTGGGTCCAGCTGCTTGGACAAAAGCATGTAGTCTTCTGGCTTACTGCATTTTGCTTACACTCCTGATTTTATATCAATTGTGCTTAGTCTTCTTTATATAGCTAGGTTTCCTGTTTAACATGTGATGGAAGATTAATACCAGATACCTTCCAGGAAATGCCTCCAGTAGTATTAGGCAGAAACTGAAGAGAGAGGATGTTTCCATGCAGTGGCTACATTTGTCATTATTATGATGCTTTGTACAGGGGAAATGGGGTGTGTTACAAAGATCACTGACAGATAACTTGCCACCAGTGCTTTGAGACAATCCATGTGATGCTGATTCAGCAATTCAACAATTTTAAGCCAATAATGATTGAGATTACACCAAAAAAAAAAAACAGTTTTGTTCATGATCTTTAGCCAGAGGAAGTATTAGGTTGCTATAATAATTAGACCCTGAAGAAAGAGAGAATGCTTTAGGCAGCTTTCTGGCTTAGCTTTTCCTCTGCTCCCTTTCCTTGGGCAGCACTCTTAGTTAACAAATTCTTAAACCAGGAATGATCTCTCTCTTCATCACCACTGGATTTACTGACACCAGCCAGTGTTGTCTGTAGCACCTCCTACCTCAGCAAAGGAAAATTTAGTATCTCCTCCCCTTCCTTTCCCTCTTTCATGTGTTTGCAGCTTAGCACAGTCTTATTAGGAACACAACACCATCTTAGACTCAGTTAGTTGACTCCTGACGTGAATGGTTATTTTGCTATTATCCTGCCACACAAAAATGCCGTTAGTCTATCATTACATGAGGAGCAAAACCATAAAAAACCTCAGTGAACTGAGTGATTCCATTCTTTTGTGTATTCAGGCTGTTCTCCCCCTTCATACAATTACTGATGTCATCCCATGAGTGTGCATGGCCCATTAAAGACACAGAAGATAAAGATCAACCTGGAAACTAGCCAAGCAGGAACTCACAGTTGCATGACTGAAATATGACAGCGAGTCAAATTCTGACCCATATGTTTGCAGCTAGTGAGCAAGATCCCACTAGTGGTGGTGGGGGCATATGACTGGACATTTCAGCCTGATAGATGCCTTGCTTCCTAGGATGGGGAGATGCTGAGACAGGTACAGTGCTGTGGATACAGATTCTGTAAAAACAGTGCTATCTCTGAGCCCATAAAGAACTGCTAGTACAGACTGGACCAGACCTATTTTTTTTCTGGTTCCTTGCCTTTAATTACAGGATTGAAATGCGGTTTTAAACAATAGCAATGAACCATTGTGGGTGGCTGTGAAAGGAGAGAGACACCAGTAAATGTTGGGTAGACAGTTCAGCTCTTGAGAGAACATTGTACTCTGGAAAAGCTTATCAGAGAAGCTGGTTTTAAATAATTTTTGTAAGCTAGGGAGTTTTGTTTGTGCTAAGTTATCAGGCAATTATCCCATACAATTAGAATAGATTTTCACTTATGCTCCTTTTTTGCTCTTATTTTGAATGATTTCAGTATAATACAAGCCCAGTAACATCACTGGAATCAATTACATTTTGCTAGGGAACTGGTAGTAGTATTTTCTGCAGAAGATTCCAAGTAGCACAGATATTTTTGTGCCTTTAGGGAAAAGGGAGAGTACATGCTGGAATTGTCTCAGCCTGAGGCCAGCTGAGAGGCTGAGTGCTTGGGGCTGCGTGCTGCTGACCCAGCATGACTAACCACAGAAAGGTTTCTTCCTTCTGACTGCCCCTGCCTGGGGGAGGGCACCACTGGAGCCAGAGCCTGGGCAGGCAGAGGCAGCTCCTACCGTGCAGCCCTGAGTTGGGTGCTCTTGAGGCATACCCTGTGTACGGTATTAATATCACTTCATGAAGGCCCCCGAGATCTTTGGAGAGGAACAGGTAATGTACTTGGTCACCTTCCAGCAGCTGTTGTTTCTTATTGATTCCACAGGGAACCTGTAGAATCAAGCTTAGCCATCTCAGTCACCATGATGGGCCAAGCTTTTGCTTTCAGGCTTTGGTTGCCGACATTAACTGTGATCAATTAGGGAGGCAGGATGTAGCCAATTATTATTCCCTGCTTCCATTTCCAACTGTGCAATATCAGGATATAAGAATTAGCCACCCAGCAAAGTGCAAAGCCTTATAAGTCTTTGGATGAGCCAAAGTATGAGAAGTGCAAAGTATGAGTTAATCTGTTCTCATTTATGAGCTCCAGGAAGTGCAATGACATGTTTAAAGGTGTAAATATAGAAGGGGGTGGAGAGGAAGAAAAGTTCATCTGAAGTTTCTAAAGCCTTGCTGAAATATTTAGCTTATGTTGTATGTAAATAGCTGTCAGTGTTTGCATTCTGTCAGTGTACCTGATTCATGGCAAGAAAGCTCATTAATTTGAAATAAGTTGTACTGTATGACAGCAAATGAAGTGTTACAACCATGGCCAGTTTATAAGTCACTGACAAATCAGTACATGCATATGGGCAAAGTATTTGCCACAGATATGTTGCACATGAATCTGTTTTGGTTTATAAATGGCCATTGCAGTTTGTACTGGCGCAAAAGTTACTGTTCTAAGGTTAAACTTCAGTAGCTTTGTGTGACACACCAGGTCTCCGTGGTGCCCCAGTTGCATTTTTTTGTGAATGGTAGAGCTGGTTAAATTGCTGACAATGACAGTAGAGGGCTGTGGAGCTACTTGTGCCGACTGTGAGTGAGCTGGTGCAAAACAAACACAGGGAACAAAGTGCCATTGCTGCCTGGCACCCAGCGCAGTCCAGCTCCATGCTGACGTGGTGTGTCATGGTTTCTATTACCTGAGCTTACTCTGCCTGCAAGAGGTTTTGTCATTCTCATAGACACATCATGACGGGTGCATGGTAAAGCTGTCTAGAGACAAGCTGAGGTCAAACAAAAGTTGTATGTTGCTTAGTTCACAGTTGTGCAAGTAAGCCTCGGATCTTCAGTTCTGAGACTCTCCAATCAGACTGTCATTTGGATTTAGTCACAGCTTCTGTCCCCATTTTTGTCATGTGTAAAAGAAGAGAAAAATACCCTTAATTCAAGACCTTTGAACAGGGAAAAGACTCCCATTGGCTTCCATGTACTTTCCATCTGACCTAACTAGACTTATTTTGTTAACATGTATTGTCAAAAATGAGTATACAGAAAAGAAAGTATGCCTACTATCACATCTCCAGAAATAATAATAGCTGTGTTTTGAACATCTCAGCTTTTGATTTTAGTGGAAATTTTGGTGACATTTTGCCATTAGAAAGCTGTATTGTGGAGTAGAAGGTATAGCTTGTTATGATGGTACAAGGGGAAGACTAATGAGTCATAGTTATGACTCCCCAACTCTTCATGGTAATTTGTCTGGTCTTTTAATGATAATCTTATAATTCTGATTTGGTAAAATAAAAGCAGAAAGGGTAGTTCTGCAAGTCAACCATATGGTACAATAGAACAATGGAGATTGAAGTGATTTATTGCTGCATTGCATAAAGGCTATCACCTCTTCCAGCTATATGCTCACAATGCATATTTGAAATTCAAATCATTCTCCCTGTGCATTATGTTGGTAAAGAGGATGTGACATGACTGAAATCCTATTGTGGGTTTCATGATCTGGCATAGAGGTTTGACCATTTTTGTTTTATAGTGAAAGAGCCAAAGATGCTGTGGCACCAAGAGTGAGTAACTTACTCAGGCTGCTATACTGAACCTGGGAAATGGAATAATCCCATGCCTCTGGGTATGCGAAACAAAATTGAGACCTGAAGGTGTTATGGCAAAGTCCTCGCACTCTGGGCCTGTCCCAGATAAAGTGGAAAATTTGGTCACCCTTATTTATAAGGTTGAGAAATGGTGTGCTTCGTGGACTGGAAAATTACAGAAAATATAGAGGCTAATTCATGTCTCTCTCTAACATCAGTCAGAAGTAGTTGCACCTAGATGACAGAGCAATAGATATTTTGTAGTTTCATCTATGAAAACCTGGAGAAAGTCAGAAAACAACTTCCTTTCTCAAAGTTCAAAAGGCAAATAAGGAAATCAGTGTTCTTGATTATTTTACTTTGTTTCTCAGTAGTTTCTTCTGGTAGAATGCTCTTAATTGAGATCCAAAACAGAAAGTTGTCTAACTTCTTAGCTAGTTAGTCAGATTCTTTTCTGTATACAGATATAAATACATGAAATGGTTTTTACTGTTTTAAGGAGTGCTAATATTGGCTGATGTTGGCCTAAGTAAGACACTGAAAGCTTATTGCATGACTAATCACAGTTTAATTGTTCTGATTTTGTGTTTATTTAACAACTTGATAAAGAGCAGTAAAATGAATCATCGAGAAGTATTTACTATGCAAGATGAGTCTAACACCTGAAAGCTGAAGGACAAGCTTCTGTCAAAGTCAGGAAGACAATCACCCACTGGTCTTGTTCCTTTTTGAATCAAGGTAGATATAAAACACAACCACCAATATAAAATAAAAAAGAGGCTCAGATTTTATGCACTTTGCTTTGAATCTTCACTAAGAAAAGCAGGTTCACAGTATATATCCATGGCTTTTTCTGTAGCTGTAAAACTGTATCCTACAGAGAACTGTTATTCTCTCTACAGTTTGTGTTTCATAGCTTAAATCCAGGGCATTTGCTATTGACATTTCAATTACTTTATTATTTTCAGTACCCCTCATACACTGCTCTCAAATTCATCAGAAAATGTGAAATAGCCTGTTGAATTTTCCCCTTGATGATACCACAATGGATGTGAAAGAAGAGCCTTCAGCCTGAGGCTTCCTAAGTGTTAACAGATCATGAAAATTGGCAACAACTGTTGTGCCGAGTATCATAATCTGTAAAAGGAGGGCCAGTAATTCCACACTGATGAGAAGAGAGTGCTTGGTGTTTGAGCTGTGGTCACATTTACCTTTCAAGTCGTTTGGGCCTCCATGACACACTTTGTGGGAGAAGAAAGCTAATGCAGCTGCCTTTGAAAATCAGTCAGTATGACCCAGCCCCTCAGGGAGGCAGGCAAAGGCAGATATGTACTGAGACACACAATCCTTGCTGATTAACAGTGAAAGCTGGTAAAGTTACTCTCTAAGCCTGTCTGGCCCATCAGCTCCAGAAATGTAATTTAGATGATTATCTGCATGCCCATTAAACCTTGTGACCCATCACTAGTCTGTTTGAAGTTTGCCTGCTTAAACTTGCTAATAGCAAGAATAGAAGGATTAACTCAGAGGTCATGAAATAAGAGAGCAGCAAAGAAGATGACAAAAGAGCAGAGGAAAACTTCCTACTGCATGTATTTGGTAAGGGGAAAGAACTACAGTACCATGATAATCTCAGCAGATACTGTTACTTTACCAAGCAAACATTCTGGAATTCAGGCCATTAAATACTTTATTTGTGTATGGGCTTTCAATATATTTTGTTTATCTTACAAATAAAATGTGCTACCCACATGATGAATGTTGTCAAGTTAAGTGTTTACAGAACATGATGCAACACATCGTAAAAGAGCATGGAACTGATGTGTAAGTGTTTCTGATTTTGCTCAGGGTTACTGTATGTAGATACAAACAAGGAAGCACTTAATTTAAATAAGTCACATCACAGTAGTCACAGTCAGGTCAGAATGAAGGCCAGCCTTGTTCCCTTTAGGGTAAGAACCTCCAGCCATTACAGGTGCTTGTGAATTTAAAGATTATCAATTAAAAGTTTACCCAGTGAATCTGGTTTTTTAGTTAGTCAAATTTAAACACATTTAAACATTTACAATGATCTTCATAAATTAGTCATAGGATATTGCAATAAAAATGGTGACTGGTTAAAATTAAGTTTGTAGAAAAAAGGTGGGATTCATTGCAGAAAACAGAATGGAGCACCTGAGTACCTCAGTAAGGGTATCCCAGGCATCTGACTAGTTACTGGAAGAAAATGACCTTGAACTTTAAATGTCTTTACCTACTTTTGCATTTAGTACCATCCTTGGAGTGAATCCTTGCCCTCTAGCTAGACACAGTCAACCTATTTGCTGAAAAACATTGCTTGGGGGCATATTTCACTCCATTGCAAAGAAATTGCAATAGTTTTAGTATATTTATTTATTTATGTGGTTTTCATTGATATAGTTATAATTAATAAATACAGTTCTGTTTCCCATTTTCTTATGTTGATTCAAGCATATTTTCCAGCTGGAGTCTCTATACATCTCAGACTCCTTTCATTTACATGCACAGCTCTGTATGAAAGAGACAACAATATGCTAATGGAGAAAAAAATAGAACAGTATTCAATACTGGGCCAGTTCATTTTAGAACATGAGACATTTAAGAGTTTTTTTCAGTGTTTTTAGTACTTCTTTTTTTTTTTATGGCTAATACTGGAAACTCAGATGCTTGCTACTCTGAAACTTATGGCTGTATTTGTAACAAAATGCATCAATTTTAAAATTTCACTGTAAGCATTACACTGAAGTTGCCTTGCACCTTAAAGTATTCAGCATTATTGTCACCCTTAGTTGGAATTTTCAGTCTGAAACTGTGAGCCTTCATGTGTTGAACCCACTGATAGTGGTTCTCACCTTGAAAAATAGATTTTTCCAGAAGATTTAGGAAGGAAACAGACTTGTGTTGCTGATCCTGAGTCTTCCATTCAGTGGCATGTGCTCAGCTGGTTGCAACCAGACTACTTCAGAGGACAGAAGTTATTCATAAATCTCATTCCATCGGTGTTGTCTGAAAAATAAAGTAGATGCCAGTATCTGCTGGGAAGCCTTGTAGAAAACAGATCAAAGGCTTCTGGAGTTTATTTAAGAAAGACCAGTTGTGAGTGGCTTAATGTCTGAGCATGGCATGAAAAGTGAAACAGCCATGACAGTGAGCCACTGTACACACGAGTCCTCTGGGCTTCAGTAAAGAATGTGAGTAATATGTGGTACAGGTGGGCTGATGTGTCACCCTGTCATTATGTTATTCCTTTGCTGCTAAATGAGTGTTGCCCTCTCTGTCTAACCTTCTAAAAAAAGGGGAAAATTCTTCTCAAAGAGACTGCAGAATAGACCATTCTTTACTGCCTGCTGAAGATCTGCTGTCATTTGATTTGAAGAGTCTGTGAATCTATGTAATTCACTTAACCTGTGGCCAGTGTTTTGGCTACACATTTTTAGTTTTGAGAGTTTCTCAAAATTAATCACACCCTTCAGTGTATTCCTGTTCCAGATGTGAGAAATTGGCTTATTTTTCATTAGAATCATCTGTTCTGTATATGCCTACCCCTCCTATGTCCTGCAGGATGCTTTGGTTTATAAAATGCTTGGAGACAGCTGCAACATCCCTCAAGTCTTACCAGTGATAGTTTGAAATACAAATAATGCCTATGTTTTCCTCTGGAGCCATGTGCTAGAGATTTCTTTTCTATTCATTTTTGTCCCATTATTTTCTTCTTCCTTCAGACATTCCTCAGTGTTACTGTATTTTCAGCATGGATAGCAAGTGTAAGAGAAAAAGAAGAACAACAAAGAAATAAACATTTAGAAAAAAACCCAAAGGTTTTAAAATTTTAAAGAAGTGGCTATCCTGGTATCTTAAGGTGGGCTTACTTCTTAGCTCCCTGTTTGTTGACCTCAATGGGATACAAAGGCACAAGCTCTTTTCTGGCTGTACCATGCTGTGCTGGTAGAAGAGTCTAGGACTGCTTCCAATCACTTAGACCTCTTAGCCTGAGTTCTTCCAAGGAAAGGAAGTGCTTCAGTGGGAAAGGTCCCAACTTTTGCTTCTTCAGCAATGAAAGCACTTTAGAAAAAAGATCAAGGAACCTACTAGGAGCTGCCATGTGAAAAGTATCTGAAAAGGAAGGGAACAGGGATCAATTGCCTCGATAAGCACTTCCTGTCTCATCAGAAACTCAGTATTGCAACTCACCCCAAGCTGCTGATCTCGAAGAGACTAGGACTGTTCACGCTTGCCAGTTCTGTGTAAGTGCATACGCTGAATATAGTTTTTACACCTTAATGCACCCAAGTGGCACCTAGATATTTATTTTTCAGTACCTGTACCAAATTGTGAATGTTTTTCACCTTATAGGTTAAGGTAATTCCCATGACCTTTTGTTGCTATATGATATCCTTCTGATATCTGTCTTCATTGAGCTATACCTTTTCTGGTCCAACAGCCTTATAGTCTAATATTTTTTATGGTATTAAGATGAGGAGGAAAATGAAAGAAAAAAAGGGATCGGAAAAAAAATTGCTTGAGGATTTTTCTCCTTTGAATTAAAATAAAAACATTCCTAAGTAAAATTATTATTATGCACTTTGCCATACTAGCATTATCAAGACGTGCAGGGCTTGACAGAAAGGTTGCACAATTTTTGTGTGGTGGTCACTGCTGATTTTTTTTTTTTTTTGAGACAGATGTTTGACACTTCAGAGTTTTATTGTGAGTGAGAGGATGTATGTGAGGGAAATTGGTCATGGTGTTACCAAAAACCTCTAAGATCTGCCAAGTAAATTCTAGGCAAAAGGGAACGCTAATAGAATGCAGGAGCTGAACAACAATATGGTGACAGCAAAAAGACCAGAGAATACTTGAGGAGAGCTCTAATCCCCATGGCTTAAGGAGGTTTCAGAGGGAGAACTTGAAGATTTAGTGTATTCTTCTGCTAAGAGCTGTGTGCGCTTAACTTCACACACTGCAGACATTTCCACTGAAATCAGTGGGATAACTTGTTCTGAATAATACCATATGTCTCCATCTTTGCAGGCCCAAAGTCTTAAGCAGAATTTATTAAGTCTGGGATGTGTATAATTGTATCCATGTTCACATTTGTCCTAAAACAGGACAGTCAGTACTTATTTATTCCTAAACCAAAACCATATTTGTAGTGCCTATCAAGGCTCGTGACTTTTTTCTTCTAATTCATTTTACTCTTTTTCACGATGACATGCTTTGATATTTTTGAAATGCACCCTGATCTTTAAATAGGAAAAAATAAATGCTCTATTCAAATTTTATGTGAATTATTACATTAGAAATTTGGAGAAGGAGGTTCTTTGATTACCCAGAGCCGTTGATAAATATCAGAGTTCCTTACATACGTATGGGCCTGGATCCTCTCTTCTGAACTAGTTTTACACTGGCATTTCCTGAAGTCTTTACAGATTGATGGAACATAATTATCTGCTAGAATGATCAGAACTACAAAGAAAGAATATATAATATTTTGTTTTGTTTTGCTGTCTTTCTGTCTATATGTCCATCAGTAATATTTGGTTGCTTTGTTTGGCAAATATTTGTGAAAAATGCCTGTTAGGTCCACCGCTGATGTTCCTTTCACAATGAAAAATATTCTAATCTTCATTAGCTGGTAAAGTAATAAAGTTTGAGCAAATGTTTTGGGAGAAAACAGGTCAAAGACGTGTCATTTAAGAAAGTACCTCTAGTGGATTTACAGTGTGTCTTTCCTCAATTCCATCAGCTCAGTGTCTTGGAACATTAGGACAAGTAGTCAATTTGTATGTTTTGCACTGGAGAGACTGAATTTTAATCTTGTAAGCACCATAGCTGGGTTGAGACCTCAGCTGATGAATATCTTTTCCACTCATTAATGAACAGAGTAACAAAATACTCAACTAGCTGTAGTTATCTTGTATGTACCTTTAAAACTCCTCCCTAAAAATATTTTACCAGCAGTAGTAAAATCAAATGCTTTCGAGTATTCTGTAGCTGTTTCACTCAAGACAAAGTATAGTCAACGAAAGCTCTACCTGGCCAAATGATGTTTGAAGCAATTTTATTTGTAATAGTAAAATTATGTAAAATATTACATGGTGCATATTACGAATTTTATGTCAAATATGTCAAATGTGATTTTATGTTCTTCCTTTTGTAAGTTAATCAAAACAGAGCTATCATTTAATAGAAATCTGAAGATACTAATTTTTGTTATCAAATCAACCACTCCTCTTACTGTTCTGCTTTGTTTGCAATTACTTTTGTTTTTTCCCTATGCCAAACTTTTGCCCTCTTTGCACTGCATAAGTTGCCAAGCCTAACTTAGGAGTAAACATAACACCTGGAATCCTCTAGCTGATTGTGCAATGAGAGCAAAGGCTAAACTGAGATCTACATGAGGATCTGGAAACCCCACAATAGAATTTGAGAAAACATATGCAGCAAGAATTCTGTATTTGTAGTTGATCTTAGGAAAACATCAAAACAAGTGCAGATACATGATGCAGGACTGTCTTTTAATCTTTGCATTAAAATCTTAGGACATGAGTTTTCCATTCCTTAAAGGGTGTGGAACAATTTCGAGGAGGTGGGTTTTGTTTGTTGGTTTGGTTTTTTTTTTGATGCTAAAATTCAAATCTTATGGCTGAAAACTTCAAATCTAAATGAAAGCTATAGGCAGGGCTGGCCATGGGCAGAGTCCCTGCCTACAGACGTACCAGGTAGATCTCTGTAGTATGCATACTATATACCACTAAACAAATGGCAGGAACATATGACGAAGAATTTATTTGTGTTTCAGTAACCTTAAGATCAAATACTGTAGATGGGTTATAGTGACTGAAGGAAAGTACTACAGTAGTCTCTACAAGTAGCAAATTCATTGAACAGAATAGCCAGGCGAGAAAGACATCTACAGCAGTAGATCTCAGTCCCTGGCAGGTGCACTTAACACTGGTATTTCTGTATTTTGTTTCTGCTATTCAAAGTTTCTTGCCTGTGATAATGCCTGCCACTTCTGCACCCTATTCATTTGTGCACTCACTCTTCCACTGTTATATTTTGACTGCCACAGCCGGTTGGAGAAATTAAAGCTCATGTTTAGAGCAAAACTAACAAAATACAATTAATAGCAGTGCAAAATTATGGTACTTGGTTCCTTCTGCCTGGGACTTAAATTTCATGGTATGTAAGGACATAGTCTCTGAATCCTTGCCTGGACAGATACATTAGTTGTCCAGTTCACTAGACTGTGCAGGAAGTACTCGAACAGAGGGAGCTGTTCTGCTTCCTCACACCTGAGCCCAGGAAGAGCTTCTTCACAGTTTGTTTGACAGGGTGCTAATAGCATATTGCCCCAGGCCCACTCTCTCCTGATAACGATAGAGAAAACATACCATAAGGTTTTAGAAATAAGCAACTCCCAATATTGCTTCCTCTCACATACAGAGTGTTGTAACACCAACAAGGCAATGCTACCCACCAAAAGAATCTCTAAGAGGAAAACATAAAACATGTCCATATTGAAGGCATCAGCTAAACAGCAAACAGAGCATTGTAGATGACAGTGGGAGAAACTTAAATTATGTATTGCTATTAGCAATTTTTGCTGTAGGCAGGATAAAATGCCCCTTTTTGTTTGGAAAGAGTTTGTGCTGGGGGCTTAGAAGGCACCTGGCTCGCAAAACCGCAACCCTCTTCAGTTCCTTTGCAAAATGCACTTTTGCATGTATCGATTTCAATTCTGCACTCAGCTTTGGCCACGCATTTCAAGATGGTTTCAGCACATGACTAGGATGCATTTTCAAAACCATTAATAAGCATCAAGGAGTCTTTTGGAAACATGTGTGATGCTTAGCACATATTCCAAACAACAGGAAGGCAAATTCAGACTGTGCGACATGGGGCCCTGAAAATTCCAGTAGAGAAGTTGACACTAAACTTCATGAAATTCTTGCGTGTCAAAGAAGGGAAAGTGTTGGGAGGGTGGCACCGCAGGAGGGGCTTAGCACAATTCTTTTTTTTTATTTTACTTATAATCACACATTTCTTTTCAGATATATTGCGTGTTTAATGTTGACATTAAGAAGCAGCTTAGTGAGTAATAAACTTTATTTTTTTTCCTTAGGCTGTTTTATATTTTTTTTATATTTTATTGTTCAAATGAGGACTGACCTTGCATTCAGCTGTACCAGTCTGGCATAACCCTAGGGAAGTAACTGAAGCTATTGTAACTGAGTACAGACTGTAGTTTTGTGCATTTTGCAAAGCATCTGGAAACTTTGATGGATCAGAGCCAAAACCATAACTCATTGTTATTGCTCTGATTATGTGATGATTTTATGACATATAATATCCCATTTTCTTAACAGCAGTCTTTTAAATGCAAGCCTCTGGGAACTGATATATTTCTGTATCCAGCTTTCATTTGCTGCTAGCTTGGTCAAGGGTGTTAAGTTGAAGACCAGGTAAAATGTATTTGTTAGACTTGGAATTTAGTGTTTTAATATGACGAACTTTTAACACATTACATAAGCAGTCCAAGCATTCAAGTCAGCTTCCAAAACAGGACTGAAGCCATCATAACACACCTGACCTTAAATCAGAAAACGTCACAGAGGACCAAACCATTCATTCATGGCCTGAAAGGCAGAGATACTCCCCTTAATAATTTGCCTAGGAACTTCAGAATTCCCATTTGAAGTGGGCACATCAGAAAAATGCAATAAACCAAGCTGAATAACTTTTTTTTTATACCTTTGGATGTCTTTAGGAGTATAAAGAAACTTAATTTTCTGCTTTGAATGTTTCAGTGTTAACCCTCTGTCTGAGACAGGATCTTTGTTTTTATTTGATAGGTATTTTTTTGGTACTTGGATTTTCAGAAATAGTGCCCCAAATTTCTTAATTGAATTATTGTATTCAATGAAATAGCCTATTAAAATGAACAGGGACTAAAGCAACATAAGGGTTCAATGGAAGGCATAGAAGACTTTTATTACCACCTTGGCAAGTTCTACAATAAAAAATAAGTAATACCTTTGGAAATTAGTTGATGCGTATGATAATTAAGTTCAGAAATACTGATTGTCAGTTCATGCTTTCAGTTTTTCTACCCCTACTTCAGCTTTCAGATGTCCAAAGAGACTTTTTTTTGAAGGCTGGTTCAGCAGATTGGAAGTTGAGCAAATTGGTATTTTTTTAATTAAATAAACCTTCAACCCAAAATTTCCTTCTGCTTCCTCCAGTCTTACCCCCCCCCCCAAAAAAAAAGAATAGCAGCTCCCAGCTTTGTCTTCTGCCTCCAACCCAGTGCTTTGCTATCTCTTTCATTTGAAATAACCTTCTTCAGAAGGAAAATTTTTCACAGTGAGAACAACAAGCCACTGGAATAATCTCTCCAATACTGGACACTTTTAAAATTCAGCTTGACTCAATTCTGGGTCATCTTGTCTAGACCATGCTTTTGCCAGGAAAGGTTGGACCAGGTGATCACTGAGGTCCTGGTATTTCACAATTCTATGGTTCTATTATTATATGTAATTTATTGCATATGGAGGCTTCGAGGCTTCGAGAAAGAATGTCAGACAAAAATGGATTTCTGAGAAGGTTCTGCAGCTTATTCATTCTGAAACAGGTTCAAATCTTTCACTAGGACACCTTTGATTAGAGGTGTGTTAACCAAACGGCGGGATCCACTAGCTCTCTGCTGTATCACTTTCAGTTTCTGCTGGTCAGGAGTTTGGCATTGACTCCTCAGCAGAGGTACAGTCACTTCTTATATAAATGCTTGTAGACTATTTTGAAACAAGATTGACCAGGTTTGCTAGACTGCAGTATCTGGAATTTAAAATACTTAGGACACTCAAAAAGTGATTCATCACATCTCTGTCTGCTTTGAGGCTCCTGAAGTCTGTTCCAACCTAAGTTACTCCCTGAGTTTGTGGGTCTAGAGTCCATGAAACTTAGCTGAGTGCAGAGGCTGTTGAGAATACCTTAGCTACCTGCATCACTCCACAGTTGAGTGAAGGACACTGGGCACTTTTCAGCCAGAATCCATCCCGTAATATATTTGTTTTTCTGTTACTCCTGTGAACTCAGCTTTTCTCACCTCCTTTTTATGTGTACCCCATGGAGCACAGCAGGGAGTTCTTCCACTTCATCTAGCAGCATTTCACCTGTCTTTGAAGGTCTGAGTTGACTGTAGCACTTCCACTTTAATAAATACCACAAATAATACTTTGTGCCTGACGGCTGGCAATCAGATGTGCAAGTGGATATAACCAATTAGCAGGGACCCTAGTTCTAGCTGGGGGTTGGACTTGTATGTATCCTACACATGACTGCAGCTAGGTTTCAACTTTTAGACCTTTGGCACTGCCAGGCAGGAGCATTGTCTGCTGAGCCAGACTGCAACTCCCCATTCACCAAGCTAGGATATGTGCAAAGTTTGTCTTAATGTGAAGCTAAATATGAGACAAGATACACTCAGGCAGCAGAGGGAGAACATTGACTAATTTTTTTTCTGTTCTTATACTTTTTATTTAATATACTTATTTACAGTTTTGTAAACCACTGCTTATTTCCATCACATTCAAATAAAAAACTCATCTTGTTCTCTGTGATTGCTCTGACATTTTGAAGGAGAGAGTTCATTAAGGTCCAGAGGATACCATATACATCTTTATGTTACATTTAATCAAAAATTCTACTCAGAAGAATTTGACTCTCAGTCATATTCATGTAAAAGTAACTGGGATTAGTAATCAGTAACTTATATGAATTCATATTTTTAATTTTTTTAATTGAAATGAGCATAAATAATCTGGACTTTCTGTTATCATGTGTTCTGTTAAATGTCCTTTTTGGTTTACAATTCTGGATAAACTTTTTTCTGAATCCTTCTTGTGCTTGAAGGAAATCTCATTCATGCCAGTGTCTCTCTTTTATTGCACTGTTTTCAATTAACTTTATAGTTGCAGATCTATAGAGAATTCCTTTTTGCCCTGCAAATTAATTCCTTTCTAATAATGGTTAGTTATAGATCCGTCTATGAAACAAAGGAAGGTCCTATAAAGAACTAATAAATGGGAAACAGATATTTGGCAAAGAACTTTATTGCTCGTTCCTTTCACCCATCACTGTTTCTAAGCGTTTCACATAGGTTATGTAGCTTCTCCCAGACATTTTAGCTACGTTTGCAGAATGCCCTTCACTGGAAGACTCTAAGTGAGATTAGTTAAGCTGCTGGTAAATTTGTATGGGAGGATGAACTACATGACCTCGTGTGTTTCTTTGCTCATGTTTTTCTTCCCTGCTTTGCGTGTCTAACACACCTCAAACACTTTGTTGTGGTGCATTTAGTTTAGCCTAAACTGAAAATAAAATAGGATTGTTGATGGTTTGCTCTATCCCTGTTTCACATATCTGATCTTAAGGACTTCTCTTCCTATTCAGTTTTAAAACAGTGAGACGAGAGAAGTATAATTTAGAGATATCTTATTGACAGAAATTTTGCTGACAAATACTTTGCTCTGTAAAGACAAAGGATTTTAAACCAGGATGTTCCTTGCCAACTGGGCAATTTGGGGAGCAATTATTTGTAGTCAATATGGGTTGGGATGGATGCCGTCATTAAAACAATGAGACGTTCCCCTTCTTTTTGATTGAGTAAACATTCTGTTATGGAACTATGTAATCATACATATGGACATTAGGGAAATGAAGGCAAAATGAAGAGAAAAAGGAAGTCAACTGAAGACAAACTCATGATACAGATTTTAACTCAAAATGAAGCTGAGCTCAAGAATAAAGGCTTCATTTATGATTGCTGAAGAATTATGAGGTTGTTGGAGGTCAACAGAACTGTGGTGTTAAGATCTACATGAATAAAAACAAAGAAAGCAATTACTTTAATCCATTGTACAAAGCAAGCTATTATGTCTACCTAGTTTAAATTAATGAATTGTGATGTAGTAGAGAAAAAGATATTTTCAGACAATATATTTTACTTGCTAGCAAAGTGATCTCCAACTATATATTGCTGCTCTAATACTTTTCCAGAAATTCAGACTAACTAATAATCATTACATTTTCCAGACACCTTTTTCTATATTGAGTTCATAATGCCAAATTGAGAAGATAGACAGAAGTATTTTGCTTGAAATGATCTTTTTTATCTGAAGATAATTGCTATGCACAAGTAAGAGAAGCTATATATTGTCACAAGTGGCAAAGTTCTAATATAACTTCTTTTTTTATAGCATAGTCATAGGAAGTATTTAACACCTTTTCTGCATTTCTGGTCATTTGTGCACAATGGTAGCAAATTATTAATATATTTCCTGTTCAGATAAAATCTTTCCTCTGATATTGGCAGTAATTCCAAAGGAAGATACATTTGCTGAACAAAACATGTTTTAGCCGCAAGGCTTCTCTAACAGTTCCATAGTTAGAGTCCCATGGAATGGCCAGTGTCCAAGGACACAAAAAGAGGTAAAACATCTGTTTCAAAGTAAATATGGAAAACTACATTGGGAAACATTTAAGTCTATTAACATCAGCTGTGTCACATATGTTAAACTTATACTAAGCTCTAGTGTGTCAAACAAAGCTAGAGTACGTAAAGCTCTGTTCTTTTGAAACAACAGAACAGTAATAAGACAGAAGTGAAACAGTAAAAAGCAGCTGCAAAAAGAGGACTTGTGAGTGCAGGCAAATACTGAAATGGTGACTTTTTAAAGTGTTAATGATGCTACATTCTTCATCTTGGAAACATATAGGTACCAGAAGAGCTGAAAGTATCTTATCAAGATGCTTGTTAATTTACTAAAAGCAGAATCTATCTGGTCATTTCTGAAGATGAAATTTGAACACTTGTGCATCATTAAGCAGGAGTATGTTAGGCTGCCTTTTTTCCTCTTGTAACACTTTGCTACAGGTTTTACCCACATACACTCCACTCTGCCATGCTGATGGCTTAATCCAGTAAAAGAAGGGTTAAGGCTTCCTTATTTGTAATAAGAAAAAGAAGAAACAGTCTCCATTATTGAGACTGTTTAGCCACCAAAAATATTGATTTTAATGATAAAAAATTATTGTGTATCCTATTTCAAGCCTAGATAAGACTTCAAGAATAACTACAGAAACCTAAAACTGTCAAGTCAGTTCTTTTGTGTGGGGAGATCCTACTGAGAAAAACGATGGAATGCCAAAACAGCAATAGGCTTTATTATGCAACTTTGATCCAGATAGATTAAGTGCAGTAGCAATGTCCTTAGTCAAGGGACATCTTCAGAGATGTCTTTCAGGCAGAAACCCAGAAAAGCAGAGTCAATACATCACCCACACCTTCCCTAATAACTCTTCCCACCAGGGCTCAGGTTGGGAAAGAAACTCTTTATTCCCTGTTCGACAGTGTTTGAATGCCCGACAGGCTAAATTAAGGTGAGGCATTATAGACCAGGCTGTGTCTGAAAGGCTCATTAATAAAAACAGAGACCTCTGTGAGAAAGAGCAGTGTTTCAGAAAAAGAAAATGGAGTGTTGTAGTTGTTTTGTTCTACTTCAATAACTCTGTATTTTCTGGCTGTTTTCAGCAAAGAACAGATGGAAAACTGAGTCATGGATTAAAGGCATACCACGCTCAATAGGAATTTAGTTCTTTTCTAGTTTACAATAAATTAAATTAATAATTGTCATCTTTAGACAGGAGCCCAGAAAAAGATGTAAATCCACTGAAAAAGAAATGCCAACAAATATCATCTCTTTAGAATGCATTTTGTTGTTCCCTTTGAAAGCAAGATATTGAAAGTAGTAGAGTTTTCTGTTTAGCCTCAAAGCTGTTTTTCATTATTTTGGCTTATTGCCTGCTATTAACTGTATCCAAAACCCATTCGAAGCTCATATGTTCTTTGACTGCTTCTGCTACAGATTGTGAAATAAATTGCTGTATGTTGTGGCCCATTAAGTTTTATATTTGGTTTGCTGTAGAAAAAAACATTAATAGCATCTTCTGCTGCCTACTCTTTTGACATCAGGAAAGATGAGGGCAGAAGTGTGGATTCCCTCTGTGCTTTGTAGAAGGTTTAAAAGAAATTTGTTTAACCATGAGTTGCCAGAGAGCTGACATAGCACCTGAAGAGCTACCGTGTGCATTTCTAAAGGGTGCTCTGGGAACTGGTGTGTTATGTTGACCCTCTGTACCAAATATTTTGCTCAGTCTCTACTTTCTGCAAAAATGAAAATATGGCAAGTGGATGGAAGGAAAAGCCTTCTGTGACCCAACTGGTTTTGTCAATGTGGTTGGGAGCCATCTTACCTGAATTCTGTTTTCAACAATGTAGAGCTCTACAGCTGGGCTTGTTCCTTTGGATGACTTTATAATCATCTGGGAAAAATTGACAGGTTTAAGGCACAGTTCAGCTGATCTGTTTTGAATATCTATTTTAGTTGTCTGAATGGCTTACCTATAAAGATGTAGTGTCTGTGTTTCAGCTGTTAATATTTGATCAGGTGAAACTTATCCTGTGTAACTTGCATCCTGAGCAGTCCTGATAAAATGTGTATGACAACTCATGCATGCAAAATTACATAAGTCTTGTGTTCACGGGAGGTAGGGAATGTAATGCAAGCTGCTTTAGCAGGATGTCGGTTGAATCCACTAGCACATAAGATACATGGAGCTCAAACCTGCTGTTATAACTGTGGTTCCACTTTGTGACTACTGAGTATCTAAAGATGGATATGATGTTCAGAAGTTCAAGACTTGTGGAGTGCTGGATATTCTGTGGACATACATTTCAGGAGAATGAAAGCATATGCTCCAAACTGATTTGACCTGTGTCAGGTCTGACTCTTTACCCACTGAAAATTCCTAAAGCTTTTACCGGTAAAGGGTCAAGTCATTATAGAGGTAATGTGATTTTTGCATAAAGGCTTGTTTTGGAAAAGGAAGTGAAAGAAGAGAAAAGAGGGGAAAAAAAAAAAAAAAAAAGAAGGCTGGTGATGAAGGAAATTGAACACTGAAACTACTTTCCCCATAATAATTTTATCTGGAAGTATAAATTTGTGGGTTTCTTCTATTTTTTCTTTATATGCCTTGAGGCTTTGCCCTTCATCCAGGGTTTTATCATCTGTTAGGAATGCACTTTATAATTTAAATAAACAATAGAGAAATAAACCCACTAGTGATAAGCCTGAAGGCTCTGTCTTTAGTTTCTATGAAATAAAAATTCAAAGTGTTCACCCCTCATCTTATGAAGCTATAAAGCTCTGCTCCAGTCACATAGTTTTGTGACTTTTCCCTACCTTTAGGTGTGAAGCATATTATTACTTTTTTTCTTTCAATAAAAAGCTGATCTGTAAATGCTATGCTTTGCTTTTATTATTTTGTGCTAGAATGATATGAACAGCATAGCAAATTAACACACAGTAGAGAGGCTCAAAAATGCTGGGTTATTTTTTTTCTTTTCCTTCTTTCTTGTTCTTAAGTCCAAGCATGACTGTCTAGGCTCCTTCAGAAGTGTTTCTTAACCTATAAATACCAAGCTTGAAAGGAGGTAAGAACCATCTGGAAAAGTCTTCTTCCTGGAGAGAAAAAAGAAATGGATGGTCTCTAAGTCTTAGGGGTAGGTGTCCATCAAGATGGAAAGAGCATATAATGCACTTAATTTTGGATATGATTTTGACCCTCTCACTTGCTGAGCAAGTGCTGGACTTAAAGAAGCTTGGAAGCTTTGCAGTGGTAAGGACATGGATTAATTCCATTCCTCTTGGTAGGAGCATTGTCTTTGATTTAACTCTTTATGGGAGTACTAGGGGATACTTGCAGTAAGTCCCCTCTGTGGCGATTGATCACTGTTCCAGTGCCCCCAGAAGGCTATTAACTTTGGCATGATCCAAATAAATTTCTGGAACTGCTACTCTTCGTTCTTTGACTAAAAATGGCTTCAGCTGCTGGATACAGGGATATGGGACAAAGCACCAGTTTACATGCCAAGTTATGAATGATACGATACTTATGCGTCAATAGCTAGTCTCTGTCATAAAATGTTACTGTGAAAAAATTTAAGACAACTTTGTATTTTACAGTCACTCTCAATATGTCCATATTTATCTCAGTTACCTATTTCCATAGTGTGTTTGAAGGTCCCCTGAACAAGACAGAGAGAGGTGTTCATCCCTATCCATATCTGAGTATCTGTCTCAGATGTCTAAGCTAAAGTATTAGTCCCTCAGGATCCTCAGTTAAATGAATGAAGAAAGGCTTCAGGGGCTGAGCTGGATAACCTAACCCATTAGAGAAAACAGCTCTTCTTGAAGCCAATAGCAGCCCTATTCTTCCCTGCTCAAGGATCAGAGATCACAGTGACTTTTAAAACCAGAAATATAATCTAGGTGATGATGAGCTTTTCTTGTCATCATCTCCACCTTTCAACAATTTTTGCAAACTGTCTTGCATGTTCAGAAAAGACCTGCAAGTTTCCTGGCTATTGCCTGTGGATAGGGGCTCTTCCAGTAAAGATAATACAGAAAGAAAGCTCTGTGCCTGTAACGCCAGCAATTGTGGGAATTGAAGAAGTTGTTCCTTTGCAATGATGATTATTTTTTTCTAAATTCAGCAAAGTCCCAATATGAGTGCTCAACCTTAAACATGCAAACCTAAAGCAGGAAGATGTGAAGTATGCATGTACTTAGAGTAAGATGTTACCTTGTGTGCTTGCTCCATCTCCTGCCACAGAACTGGCATTTTTTATCACATCTCATCTTCCATCCTGCTAAGGGAATCACATCTGCTAAACTATAGAAATACCGTTATTTAGTTTATCATCTTTCTAAGAAAGAGAATGTTGCCTGAAACAAGCAGTTGTAGGGAGTAAAAAAAACCCAAAGATCCTACCCATCTGTTATCTGCACAGCTATCATACATAACTTTCCATACACATGCTGTTGATTATTTTACTGGGCTATGTTATATGATGGAGAGAGATTTTTTTGTTGGTTGTAGAGACTGATTGCTAGGCCCTTTGCTGTAATTGCAGATATGTTTGCAATAGATTTTTTCTTAATTTGTGTTTTTGTAATGGTTCGTGCTATTGCTAGTCTCCAGTAAATTGCATTTTGTGTTGTACTAAACAACTCAGACAACTACTATGAAATATTTGTAAAGGTTGCTCTGCAGGTGAAGCTTCAATATCCATTCTGCTAATGAAGCAGGCAGAAGCTGCTGTAAATGAATACATATGCTGAGTTCTGTACTGGTAAAACTGTCTTGTCTTTATAGACTGACAGCTAGAGTTAATTGTAAACTCCAAGTTTACCACTAACTGAACTCCTATCAATCAGTACATGAAGGATTTGAATTTGCATCTCCTACAGCATCACTACTCATTAGGCTCTTGGAGATTAGGGCCTAATAGCTGTGTTTTCTACTGGGCTGTCTGGCATATACATTCCCAGAATATTTACTAATCAGCCTACACTGACAGAATTAGAGGAATACCTACTTCTAACTTGAATCTCAGCACTGTCAGGTCTCAGGTGGTTGTGTGCATGTCAAGCTACAGCAGATGTGCCCTATGCCCTGTAGTGCTCAGGGCACACTTGGCTTGCAGAACTTGCCTTCTGAGAAGAGGATGAAGGAGTTGGTCATTTTTAACCCAGAATGAAGAAGGTTTCAGGGAAAGTTAATAGCAGCCTTCCTAAGAGGAGGTTGCCAAGAAGAGGGAGCCAGGCTCTTCATGAAAGGTGCATGGCAGAACAAAAGTCGATGGTCATGAACTGAAACAGGACAGTTTCTGTCTGGGCACATGTAAGGGAACATTTCTCACTTTGAGGGCAGTCAAGTGATGCAGATTGCAGAAGGGGGTTGTGCAAGTTCCATCCTTTGAGGTTTTCAAGACCAGAATAGACAAAGCAACCTGAGCGACCTGGTCTGATCTCATAGCTGAGTCTGCATGGAACAAGAGGTTAGAGACCTCCTGAGGTTCTTTCCAATTGAAATGATTTTGTGACTCTGTGATTCTGTGAACTGTATGAAAGAACACTTTTTTGAGAGATATAAAATAAATCAGATGTGCTCTTTGACTGTGGCAAATCACTATGATGTGAACAATTCAAACCTACGTGTTAGTTTATATTAATAGTTTGAAGTGCCTTCCCATTTTGAAATTCTATCACTTGATGTCTGAACTAATATAATTTACAGGATATGAAGACTGTTGCAACTGTAACATATAAACCACAAATGAACATACCACAGTCTCAAGGTAACCCATTTCTCGCTTTATAAACCAGAAATACTTGTGGGAGTATCCTAATGTTCCAGACAGACTGTGCAAACATATCTCTGGTCTTAGTTGACAGATGTGGAGCAAAAGTATGTGGTCAGACAACCCCTTAAACACTGCACATGTGGATATGGCAAACAGCAAGTTATTCTAGTTAAAATCACTATAAAGTTCTGATCAGCATCCTTCCACTCCATTTGTCAGTTTTCTGACAGTACATCATGATTTGACATTGTATTTTTTTTTATACCATTATTGACTGTGTGAGAAAAGCTTCAGCTTATACTTCAGAAAGGAAGGACAAGCAGATCTGAAGAGTTGCTCTGTTGGAAAAAAAAACCTTATATATGTGGGCTGTATCTGGTAAGGTACAAAAATTAGTATTTAGGAAACTTAAACCTTGCATTATCTCCTGGCATTATCTCCTGGCATCACTATCAAGCATTGTGAAAAGATGAAGACTGCTCTTGAAGCTCACAGTATTTGCTGATGAAAGGTACTCATTAGGCTTGTGGACCTTTGAGATAATTTCACTCAACAGCTGACTCTGAGGTCAATCAGAAGACAGGAAAAAAATACCTTGGGAAGTGTCCAACTTCTTGTGAAAACTGGTCATGAACAGCACACTGCCAGTGGACCACCAGCACTCATAAATAACAATAGCACAGCTTTCGTTTGGCGTTAATTCAGAGCTAACTTCACAACTCCAGTCAGTTACTGGAGGCTCAGAAATGCAGAAGAGGACTGAGACAGCTTTTTTTGCTTTACAAAAAATGCCTTACAGAACATCCAAGCCTCATTTACGTGAAGCTTTCCTCTTGCACTTTTGCACTTCTTTGAAGTCATCAAACATGAATACTTTTCTAGAAGTATCCTCCCCTGATTCAGTCAGGCAGAAGTGATGGAAAAAGGGTATTAGCAGCTGAAGGGTAAAGATTGGTATGGTGGAATCAACACAGCAAAATTACTCCAGTTCTGTGTATTTCTGTAAAAAAAAAAAGAGTGTAAGGTTTATATATACTCTACTGTTATCAAGTGATTAAAAGGCTGTAGAAAGGATATGGAAGGTGGGAATTAACAAGAAGTAAAAGCAAGATGACAGCATCCTTGCACTAACATGTAATTTAACCTTTGTTAAATTACTCTCCTGTGTCTAATACAGATTACAGTATACAGTATATAATGGCATCTAATGTATGTTATATCATAATACACTGTAATCTAGTATTTTCTGGACTGGATCCTTTCCATTATCTCAGTTCTTCTATCTATAGTACATCATTTAAGTCTGATTTGAATTGGAAATGTTTTAGTTTTCTGCAGCAGCTAAGTCTGCCTATGCTAGGATCTCAGAGTAAATTCTGGAAGCCTTTTGCCACATGGAAGAAACCTTATGCTGGAGGGAATATGGGCTCTGTGTTTGGTTCAAAATTTGTAGGGGGCTTTGCTGAGTTACTACTGGGCAAACAGTAAAATTCCTCTTGTAAGATATCCAGTGTCTTACTGAGTAAGAGTGGGAAGATGAAAAATAACTGGTTAACTACTAGGAGTATTGGCAGGCCAAGAGCAACCCATCAGGTAAACTGTTCATCTGTCTGGGAAAAAATACTGAAACTATAAGATAATATTCAATCTATGGTTTTAGAGCTGCCTAGGGGGCACTGCCTGTAATCATATAATCCTATAAGTCAGAAAAACAATGTGAGTTATAACGTGGGAGAGTTTGCTGTGGGATGTGAATGTACCCATACCTACTTTGGAGAAGGAAAAACTCCGCATTTTCAGAAACCTGAATCTACAGCAATTCATTTTTCTAGTGGACACAAGAAAGTTAAACTGAAAACACCTCATAAGCTACCTCAAAATACGTACTAAAGGTGTAGGAGTCCTTAGGTCTGTACAGAGTTATTTCTTTGAAGTGATGAATCTTGGCAAGTGTAGGTTGGGTCACCACCTGGGCCTGGAACATTTCCCAGATCCAAATGTAGCCTCTGTCCTTGCAAGAAGAACTGTAGCTAGCATGTTTCTGACATTTGGAGGGGAACAATCTGAGTCACTTTGATTCAGTTATGTTTGTAGTGCTGCACTCGCTGCTTTATCTGCCTCCCCATCGCTCCTCAGACCTGAAGTGAATCACAGAAATCTTCTAGAGGTCTGTCTACTAGGGAAAGTAAATTGCTGTATAAAACTATTTGTCTAGGTCAGAGGAACTTAGGTGATTAATAAACTGTAATTAACTGTCTTAATACATTGTTGAGGGCCCCTAAATTTTGACTTTTAAGCTTTTTTTTTCTGCTCTCCTCCATCTCTGTGCTAATGTGATCTCAGTATTGACCAAAGCAAAGCATCAACTCAGCATCGCTTATCATGCCTTGTGCAGTAGAATAAGCATCGTCACTAAGCACATTATTTAGTTTTCAGAAGCAATTAGCTGTTTTTTGTAAGGCGGGCCTTGTTCAACTAGTGGCTCCTTCATTACTTTAGCTGAATGAAAAGGACATGCAATAGTAAATTACTGTGAGCAGGCTGTTGGAGAAAGCAGGACGAATTCTAACTTCAATCTGCTTGTTTGGCACTAACTGCATGCAATCTGTTTCTGTCCATGTGTGAAAGCTGCCTGCATGCAGTCTGCTGTTCAGTAAGCCATCAAGCTGTAAGGAAGCTGCATTCTCAGTCTGCTATGCACCAGAAGGCAAACCTTTAATCACTATCTTTTGAAAAAGATCATGATTAATAAAAATCCGTGAAATTCACTTCTTTGTTTATAGCAGAAAGTGTGTTGCAAATTCATTAGGGTCAATTCTGACCCCATTATGGTTTAGAAAATAAATTACTACATGGCCAGATTTGTAGGTGTTCTAGGAAAACAAATTTGCCTGTCTTACTCCTGTCTCCCAGCTGTGTATATTAAATGAGTATCTGGGGATATGTAAAATTTAGTGCTGGACATAGCTATTAGATAGCAAGTAAAGTATTCTAACTCAAAGGCTCTTTTGAATGAAATATGTATTGATTTTCAAAGGCAAATCGGTCCTTCATTATTTCATTCTTTTCATGCTAAGCCACAGTGTGGTAAAAGGGAAGTATAAATGATAACCAGATACTGTCTATAAATTCATTCATCTTTTCTGTTTTGATGCAGTCTTCATTCTCTGCATTGTCCAAGAAACTTTAGTCTTGAATGATTTTGATTGATTTCCTTTTAAGTATTGTATTTTTACTGAAGCTTTTAACTGAATGGGAAGAAAGGAGGAAAAAAACCCACCATTTCTTAAATCTTTACATTTCTCTCACTCACACATATAGAGTAAAAGTCATAGTTTTCCCTTCTGCACTACCATATGCTTACAAAGCGCCTTCTGAATGTAAGTAGCTCAGATTTGAGTTATGGGTGGTGCGGAATGGAGACCTATCCATGCACTTTCCTTGTGTCCTGAATATTTGCACAAGGACTTTCTCTAGTGTCCTTTACACATTCTTAGTTTTAGCCCTCACATTTCTTTGTGCATGCACCAAGGCTCTAACCTTTACATGAGTGATAGATTTTTAATAAAATATTTGCTGGTTACAGTTAGAACAATTTGTGTAAACGCTTTCTTTCTAAAAATATACCCTCTCAAGATCTTCGAACCTGTCTCTTGACTAACTAAACAAATATCCTAATGTCTTAATAAGAGAAGGGTCTGATATTTGGCCTGGAAAAGCTTCAGAGATGGACTCTTAGCAGAGCAAGGACCTTCATCAAAGGCCACTTCAAAACCAGAGTCAAATACAGAAGGGTCAGGCTGCTGCTTGTGGGGCTGCCAGTTATGACTTGCCTTCCACTGAGCTGCTGGGAAAGCACAAGGTGTTGGAGATCATCCCTGCCCAGAATGGGGACCTTGCAAACAGCACATATCTATTTCACATGCCTCTTTTCTCCTTGGCACCTTTCACATGAGGAGCAGTAGTTGCCTAGGTGGCCTTCCACAACATGGACATCCCCAGGCACAGGCCTGGCCCAATGGCACACCCCTATGTCCCTCTGACCATCTATAGCTGGCTGATATTTTTCAGTTCAGACTGGGTATTGAGCGTACAAGCCACTTGTACCACTTTCACTGAAGAGAAAGCTTGCAGCTTTTTGAAGAGCATGGTCAGCTCTTGGCAGTTGACTTGAATGACTTGGGTGTTCAGCACAACTGCTGTCAGGATCTGGCCCTGTGTGTTCCCTGGGACACCATTAAAGACAGCCAACAACAAAGGACATGGCTGCATGGAGCTGGTCGTGTGTTTGGCCTCTTCAAACGTGCATCAGTGCAGACTGTAAATATGCAAAGGGAAACACCTCCTGTTGTCCACCGGATACAAGCGTGCTTTCTATTTACAGTGGAGCCTCCACACATATGTAGGCTCTGTCCTTACATGAAAGGCAGGAACTTGCTGGGGTGTTTTGGCATTGTCTGGGAAAACTGTTTTAGAAGTCTTCTATTTAGTGTTTCTGAGCCTTTATTAGTGGCTTCCTCAATGTTCCCCAGACCATGCGTGGCTCTCATGTGTATTCCAAAGCCTAGTATGCCACTGTATAAAATAGCATGTGCACCAAGTCCTTAAACAAAACCCATCTGAATTCACTCTGCAGCCAACATAACAGAAATAAATTAATAAATTTTCAGGCTTTTTTTTTAAATTAATATATTTAGTCCATTTATTTATTATTAGCTTTGGTAACAAAGCTCTTGAAATCTTGTTGTCAGTCCACCCATGGCTTACATACCTTTTCAATCCTTTGGGCCAGTTTAAGCTCAATTTAGACAAAGAAAGGAAATCCCAATGTTCCAATTATTTATTTTAATTTTCTTTTAGAAAAATAAAAAGAATCAAAATCAGTGCTCTTATTGAACTGGACTTGTGGAACTTAGTTCATTTACATTTGGCTATCACCACCTTACTATTCATCATGAATATTTTGCTGAAAAAAGAAAAGTATCACATTCCTTTTCTCATGTTCAGGGGATGTGCAGGCCAATCCAGGGAAATTGGTTGGGAAGAGAGATTTAAGCATCTTAAGGCCTATGGAAATACACCATGTCCAAGCAGTGTAACTAGTCTCCTTATGCATTGCATAGAGAATGTTAGTGAGGTAAATCTTGCAGAGAAAGTTTTAGGACTTTTATTAAGTTGGACATCCGATACAACTTGGGGAAGAAAGCCCACACCAAATATCCTGTACAACCCTTTTTAAAATTTGAATTAGGAGAGTGCAGCTTGTAAAAATAAGATTCTACATGAATCAGCACAGTGATTAAGGAGCCAAATATATTGCCCTGCAAAAAATCATATGGAAAGGAATGTGTCTTAAGTGTACCTTTCTCTGGGAGTTACCCATCCAGTCTTGGGTACAAGGGAGACTGTCCTCCACTTTGAACTGCCTCATGCTCTCTCAGGGAGCCAAATGCCCACTTCAGTTGGTCTTTCTCACACAACAGTTAACAGTGAGCCTGATCGTGCTTCCTCTATCCAGTTTCACCCTCCATTCAGTTTCACACATCTAGCCTGTGGATGGGGCAGCTCCTAGTCTCTTTACAAGACAGTATTTGACTGTATGTACTAAGCAAATGCAAACAGCTTCTTTGGGAGAGGTCGAGAGAACACTGCCCAGAATAGCCTATAGCCCCCCCTATTGGAGGGAAGACACTGGGAGCTTGAACTGAAATCTTTCCTGCAAATCATTTAAAAGAAGGACTTTAAACTGTTTTATATCACAGGGAAATGTTCTACCAGGGAAATACCTTTGTGTATTGCATACTCCCAGTAGGATGTTCTGAGAACACCTATCAGATCAAGCACTGTTGGCAAAGGGATTTCTGAACAACTGTGAAAGTTACAAGGGCTGACTAACGTAGCTCTACTGACCTATGGGTGATTTTGCCTACGCTCACTAGACAAAGCTTAGGCCCTTAGGAGAATGGTAGCAAGGGTTTTGAAATGGTATAGTACGGGTGTGAGTAGTGTTTGATGGAGCTCCCAAGTCATCTGCAAGCCAATACAGAAACTAAGAAGTCGAGATGTGAACTGGACCCAATCATCCTAAATCTCTCTTCGGAATCTTAATCTCAGTATGCCCCAAACCATAAGTATAGTTAATAGGTGTTCTGGCAAGGTCTACAGGATTTTGTGTTAAAAATGAGAAAGAAATACTTTTGCCACAGTACTCAAACACTGAGTTCAAGTCTACAAGCCTTACTTATTAGAATCATAGGATCATAGAATGGTTTGGGTTGGAAAGGACCTTAAGATCATCTAGTTCCAACCCCCCTGCCATGGGCAGGGCACCTCACACTAAACCATGTCACCCAAGGCTCTGTCCAGCCTGGTCTTGAACACCGCCAGGGATGGAGCATTCACAACTTCCCTGGGCAACCCATTCCAGTGCCTCACCACCCTTAGAGTAAAGAACTTGTTCCTTATATCCAATCTAAACTTCCCCTGTTTACGTTTGAACCTGTTACCCCTTGTCCTGTCACTACAGTCTCTAATGAAGAGTCCATCCCCAGCATCCTTAAGGCCTCCTTCAGATACTGGAAGGCTGCTATGAGGTCTCCATGCAGCCTTCTCTTCTCCAAGCTGAACAGCCCCAACTTTCTCAGCTTGTCTTCATACAGGAGGCGCTCCAGGCCCCTGATCATCCTCGTGGCCCTTCTCTGGACTTGTTCCAACAGTTCCATGTCCTTTTTATGTTGAGGACACCAGAACTGCACACAATACTCCAAGGGAGGTCTCACAAGAGCAGAGTAGAGGGGCAGGATCACCTCCTTCGACCTGCTCGTCATGCTCCTTTTGATACAGCCCAGCACACAGTTGGCTTTCTGGGCTGCAAATGCACACTGAAGCTGGCTCATGTTCATTTTCTCATCGACCAACACCCCCAAGTCCTTCTCCACAGGGCTGCTCTGAATCTCTTCTTTGCCCAACCTGTAGCTCTGCCTGGGATTGCTCCGACCCAGGTGTAGGACCTTGCACTTGGCATGGTTAAACTTCATAAGGTTGGCATCAGCCCACCTCACAAGCGTGTCAAGGTCCCTCTGGATGGCATTCCTTCCCTCCAGCTTATCAACCGAAACACACAGCTTGGTGTCGTCAGCAAACTTGCTGAGGGCACACTCAATCCCACTGTCCATGTCACCAACAAAGATGTTGAACAAGACCGGTCCCAACACCGATCCCTGAGGGACACCACCCGTTACTGGTCTCCAGCTGGACATTGAGCCATTGACCACAGCTCTTTGCATGCGGCCATCCAGACAGTTCTTTATCCACTGAGTGGTCCATCTATCAAATTGTTGTCTCTCCAAGAAGCTTTTATTGTGAAAAGCAGCTTTAACAGTACCTTCAGTAGATGTATACCTGACTGGACCGCGTCCTTGGCTAACAGGTATTTTCAATGCATTGCATTCATAGTCAGAGTATTTCAATTTCAGAATTAATGAATGAACCGTAATGCTTTCCAATTCATTCTTTTGCTCTTACTTTTTAATACTTTTTGACTTTAGTGATAGTAGGATGCTGAGAAGTTCTGCTATGTTCATCATGACTGTAATATAAAGGTTTTAATCTAAAATAAAAGAAACAAGGCTAGAGCTCAGTCACCTCTTGCACATAGGTAGAGCATAGATCTCTCTGATGTGTGAACTGTGAATGCCATATACCCTGAGCATGGGGGGGTAGAAGAGAGTACTCCTTAAAAATAGCCACAAGGCTGTGGGATTTCCCAGCTAATGTAGTACGTTTATATACCCTATTACCAGGGAAAAGTCAGGGCCACATCAGCATTTTATGGAGATGGAACCGTAAATACCTAATAATTCCTTTGGTTATCACATAAAATATTTACTTCTTGCACTGTCAAAGTACTTGGTTTTCTCATGCTATTCCTTATTTTCAGATAGTGAACTTGACAGAATTCAGGTCAATTCACATTCAGAGCTTGCACTGGGAAAAGATGGGGGGAAGGAGAAGGACTAAGTGGAAATCCAAAACTGATGCAGCTCTTAAAGTGTCCAGGTCAACATTATCACCTTACTTTTTAAACCAAAAACCCACCAGTACCTAAAATAGCAAAATGCTTTTCTTTATCTGCTGTTCCTTTTTGCTGTTTTATCTTCGAGGGAGGAAGAAACACTAAATTCTTTTAATTCCTTTTTTTCTTGCATTGTGTTTTTATTTTATAAAGCACACAAGCTTGGAATCATCATTGTTCTTGCTTGGGAAAAAAATCATTAATTGTAAAGCATGTTTGCTAAGAAAGTGGTTGAAAAACCCATGTAGATGTTAGCTTCAAATATGGGGGGGGGGGGGGGGGGGTTGGGGAGAAGAAGAAAGAAACAAAAAAATAAACAAAACTAAAATTATCTCTAGGTACAGTTTGAAATATTGTCCAAAACTTATCTTTACAATATTTTATTTCTAATGAAGCTGGATTTCACATTCAACTACTTTGCTTCAAGTAATTCTGCCACATCTCTGAGCTGTTCAGAATCGTCATTCACAAGTCTCTGCTACAGTGAGTCAGACTTTTTAGTCCTCATGAATATTTTTGTCTATGGTTCACAAATGCAGAATTTTGAACTATTGACTATTTAGGAACAGGAAGGCAAGTACAGAGTGAGTCCAAGGGACATTGTATTATTAAACATGATGTGAAACACGATTGAATCCGAATCCTCCATAGATTGAAAAGATTCTTTTATATTCTCCGCACACATAAATAGTGGTATGAAACTTGTAATAGTTTATAGGTAGTGCTTATTTCTCAAAACAGTTTCTTAGCTCTCTGTGAGGTTAGCATTCTCAGTGCAGGGGAAACCACTTTGCATCTCCTCTAGTATCAAGATGAAATTTATTTGTCTGTATAATCTGTATGTGCTTTGAGGTATTGTCTTTGTAGAGAGGCACCTCCTGGGATTTTCAAAAGCTCCTTAGCAGGCAGTAAAGATATTGTGTAGATATGATGTTCCTCCATCAGTGGTTAAAATGTGACAAATTTTCTAGATAGAAGTTTGTGACTGAGAGAGAAAAGTCCTGCAATTCACTGTATGCTTGTATTCTTAAGACAAAAGAATTATAGTAACAACATGAATAGTACTAGTAAGAACTTGAAAGCAATTTAGACTGATGGCTGTACTTTGTACACATTTCAAACTGTTCTCTGATGTCTTCCCCTCTTCCCCATGCCTTGACAATATGGCCAGTATCTTAGCTTTTCATATCATTCCCAGTCTCCTACTGATGTCTGTGCACTGTGTGTTCCAACACTGTGAGTGCCGAGACTCCTTTTCTAAAGTGTTTTTATGGCCCCTACCAGATCTGTGTGGAACTGAGCATTTCATAGTCTTTTAATGTGTTTTTTTTTTTTGTGACAGTGCCTTTGGGGTCATTGGGGAAATATTATCCCATTTTGCAGATGGAACACATTAAGTTCCTTACAAAACACAGTGGTGACAATTTCTTTCCTTTAAAACATAGATGCAACACACGGACACATTACTCCACCATTTCAACCCATTAATCCTATATTCTCTGTTTAAATGATTTGTGTGTCTTTTGATGTAAGGCAATGTCTTTGTCTATGTCTTAGTGCTCAATGAATAATAATAATCGTTTCCTAGCCAAATGCAGGAGTGAACTAAAATTTCTTGGGAGACTGCCTTGCTCCTTGTTAGAGTTTTCTAGACCTATTTTGTAAACCCACAAGTTTCAGCTCAGTCTAGTTAATTTGGGTGCTGAACTGAACCAGCCTGAACCCCTGAATCTTTGGAGGTTCATCTATCACTGCAGCTGGACAGAGGGAGATGGTTGAATAGAATTCAATATGCCAACTGTTCCTTCATTTATTACTGCCATATTAATAAAGTTGATAGGGTGGAACTAATCCATCTGCTCATAATTTATTCCCTAGCAATAAGATACAATTTCACTATTTCATGAGCTCACACTTTGATTAATTTTATTAGAATTCCTTCCATAGCATCATTTTTAATCACTTTTCATCCAGTTTTGGTAATGTTTAAAATACTAGAAAAAGATGGACTTAAAGAGACATGAAAGGATTTAATGAGAAACTTGGGTCAGCTTAAATAGAAACAGATCAAATAAAGTTAAGCCTACAAAGGCCAACAGGAAAGCTTTCAAAATTACCTCCGTCACAGGAAAATTTGTTCTGTCATGTCTAAAATGTGAACAGTCAAAAGAAGTAAGGCAGTCCTGGCAGCAGCATAAGATGAGGCGGGGTTGTAGTGCCTTAAGGGAGGTGACTGGGTGACCTGCTGGTCTGATGCGCAACACTGGTTGAAGGACAGCAGGGGCACAGCTCAATGGATGAGGTCTCCTGCCTTCTTTGTTGAGAACTAGTGAGTGAGGTTTACCTCATCTACTAGTTCCCAGACACCTGGGGCTCTGGATGTTAAAACTATGCAGGATTTTGGCTATATGTTGGTTGTGTGTAATGCTAAAATGAATTTCTGTGAGTTTAGTTATGTTTCCCCTGCTGCTTAGTTTAAAAAATTCTGATATGTCGATCCTTTATTAGTCTGGTAGGGGTAGCCTTCAGTGATTTGGGCTGGGTGCTATTTCAGACATGAATAGCAAAGGAGAAATTACCTGGTTTTTGAAGTGTTGAGCCACCATTCCCATTGATTGCTGGGGAATTTAATACAAAAAAAAAACCAAAACAAACAGACTTTTACTGAGAAAGCTGAGTACAGATCTTTGATACAGGCCTCCTGGGTAGGAGTTTCCACAACATTCATTTCATTAACATAAATCTACATCCACTGAAGGTAATAGTTTTGGCATCAGCTTTGAGTAACAGTTTTGAGTTGTTCTGGAAAAATTCTGAAAACCCTACCTTCCTATTTTAAAGTGTCTTTTTGAGCTGACGGGTAGCAGCAGCCATAGATGATAAAAGTCTTTATTTTTGTTATGTCGCGCACTGTCACTGTTGCAGCACCAACCATTCAAACAAACGCAGACGGACAATTTGTCCCTATTCTATGTGACTTCTCCCAGGAAAGTCATGGACTTCTTATCTTCCCTCCTTTTAACTGCTTCCAGTTTACTTGAAGCTTATGGGGTTGATCTGTTGGCAGTTACTGCAATTTCAGAGTAATTATTCTTTCATTAGGGTGGAGGTGGTAAAAAGGTACAACAACAGTTAAAAATCCATTAATAGTTAAGTTAGATCTCTTAATCTAACGCATAACTGCGACTACAATGGTATTATCTATATGACATTCAAGCCATGATAATAGCTGCATGAGTGTGGATCTTCTTTATAAACGCATTGGTTATGTCTCTTACTCTATCACACATATCTGCATGATCTTAAACGAGGCATTTTTCTGAAATATTTATATACACTTAATGAATCTATGTTTTTTTATATGTATCCATATGCATAAGTACCTAACTGACAGGAAATAAGTGCGGTTATGGAAAGCTGAGTTAACAAACAAAATTCTCACTAAATTGGGTACCTAAACTATAAATAAATTAAATAACATATGCATTAATACCTCCAAATTAATAATTTGAGAGAACTGTAAAGCAGCAGGCTCAGACATCTGTGCGATCTCTTAAAGGCTAAAATTTTATGAAGAATTAAGTTCACTATAGTGTGGTCTGAACAGAAACAATTTTTTTTCCACACAGCAGATGGAAATGTTCACTCTAACTGTCAGCTAATGCTGACTGAAAGCTCTCTAGATGTACAGAGCAAAGTTTTATTCCTCTTTTATTTGCTGGCGTCCAGAAAATCTTCCGCAAGGATAAAAGAAAGTTTACTAGTAAAATGCCAAACCAGTCTTAGAAATGTCAGTTCTAACTGTGCCCTGAAGTACATAATGCAGGGGAATTTTTCTTTTGATTCTAGTCCAGACATCTCAAGGGGCTTTTTATGTCTGTCTTCTAAAAGTGAAGGTTCACAGGAAGAAGAGACAGAGAGCAAGAGCTATCATTTAAGTTTACATGTCTGGCTCTCATCTTTGCCATGAGTGATCCTTTGTAAACATACTTAAGATCAGAAGATGTTTCATCTTTGGGCAAGGCAAAAACAATATCACTGCAGCACCTGAAGAAAACTCTAAAAAGATCTTCAGGCAGCTAGAAAAGCCCTTAATGTGCCATGCATTGGTGGAGCTGCAGTAAATCTGTAGCTGCCATAGATTCATTTTGTGCATTATATTAAATATGTCAATAATGATGATAAAGTATTGGTCTCCTACAAAAGGAAAGATGAAGCAAATGAAGCTTGTTCAGTGATTCACAATCTCTCATGGCCATATAGTTTTAGATGTGAATTGCACATTAAACACATGCAGTGTCCTTTAAAATTCATGGTTTGCATACTGCAAAAACACAACGGAGTCAAAGGGAGTTGGTGATGTAGTTTGACCTGCATATTGATTTTGATTAGTAATAAACTAGACACATTAAACTGTTGTTAATAATATCATTCAGGGAATCAATTAAAATCAATTTTTGTTTGTTTAAACACATACCCTGAGCAGAGGTATGAACAAGAAAATCCCTGTTTAGTTATTTTATGGCACTATGTTGAGAGTGGTGGCAGCACATTTGGGAATTTCAGGCTTTCTTGTGAAGTCCTGTGCAAATTGTTTTACTTTCTAATGTTAAGGTTAGTTGGAGTAATACTGTCAAATAGCTGTACAGTGTGTTCAGACCCAGAGGCTCCAAGACAGCATCACAGTTTAACACGAAAAGATACTGTGCTGTTCATTTTGTCATAATAGTCAAATATTCCCTAGTTATAGAGCATTAAGCAGAGAACGGGACAACTGTACCAAGGAACCCACACATATCTAACACGTATCTGAATTTTTATGCATAAAAGTGACCTTCACCCTTCAAAGTCAGTGGGAAGATTTTTATTTTTATTTTTTTCTCCCACCATGGAATTTAATGAGATCAGAATAATTGTGAGACAACTATTTCACTTTGGGCTTGATTGCATATTCAAGACTTATCACTATTTACTGAATTTCAGGGTGGATTCGTATCTCCATCTGTGTAAGTGGTACATAGCCTACTAAACTAAGTTTCACCTTGATAATATTCCAACATTATTGTTAGTTACTCATTGGTCCAATTTAGTTTTAGCATCCTAGATGTAGCATATTTTCATGGAAACAGTGAATGATATCACATGGCGGTTGCCAAATTAATATATTTTCAGAAAATAATAATAGAAATCAGCACACTTTGGTGAAGGAGGTAAGTACCAATGAAATACTTTTTTTTTTCTTTTTGGAGAAATGACATCTTCTTCTAGGTTTCAAGAATGCTTCTACTCGAAATGAAAACACTCCAGTCAAAGAGTGTTTCCGTTTGTGTAGTTAGTTTGTAAATAATTAGTAGTTCTAAGCATGTGCAGTTCTTTAAAAGGGAACTTTTGAATTATTGAACATTATTATGACTAATATTCCATTTGACCAGAAAGGGCCGCAACTTCCATTTACAAAACATTTTACTAGCTCACATATTTTCCCCTTGAAATTTTTTTTTCTTTCTCTTTTCCTTTATGCATCTCTATCTCCTGACACTCATGTGGAACATTTTATCACAGAAATGTATTCCATATGACTGCAAATATGTGTACAAAATTACTGAGGTCAAATAGGTAAAGCTTGTGCACTAACTATAGACAACATGACATTAGATGAATATTATATATGTTTGACTTAATAAATTTTCTTGTACCTTTAGCAAATGTAGTATCTTATACATTTACTGTAGATTGTGATAATTTATTACAAAACCATTGTCTGAATGGAAAAAAGATTCAAAATTTCATATTGAAAATATATCTGTAAAATCAAAGGATTAATGAAATATATATATTATAAATATAACTTCTTTTCTCTTTAAATGTACTTGAAGAGGATTTCAAAGTCATATGGCTGGGTGCAGTACTGTCATTTTCACATATTTCCTTTTAATTCAGGACTGTGGTTCTCGAATTCGTCCAGAGGAGTCCTGTGGCTTGCAGCCTCTGTCTCGTGAATACCTCTCAGCAATTTCACAGACAATGTTTAAGACATGTGAAGCTGGAGACACAAAAGGTTTGCAGTTAATCCTGTTTCTTCTGAAAATTAATTCTTGCACCTCATCAAAGTAAAACTAGAAGCAATGTTTCCTCTTTTCTGTGGACATGCACTAACCTACATACAGTAAATTTAGCTAATTACTTGTAACAGGTACAGATTTTAAAAATCAAGTTAATTAGTTTGTTCACAATTAGGTAGATAACTAATCAGTTACCTACCACTGCTTGTATTATTATCATGTAGCCTTTAAAATGCGCTATGATGTCCAACAAAATCATTTAAAATAAAAATGCTTTATTCTAAATGGAAGGGATTATCTACTAAAAATAAAAATTAGCTTTACAAAAAGAATACAACATTGTGATCCATTTGAATTTTATATTTCCACTTCTATACAGGAAACTCAAAAATAGTCAAAAGGTAAAATATGTGGTTTTGCACATATTGATACCTTAAAAACAAGATGGACAAAACAAACATTATATAGTACCCAATCCAATCAAGATATCTCATTGGTTTAGTGAGACCCCAGCTTACAACAGATTGTCATGTTTAGGTCACAGCTGCATGAACGTTTATGCAAGTGTACTTTAACAAATCTGAGTATTCCACAGGACTACTCAGGTATGCAGTTTTATAGCTTAAGTTGTTGCTGGATTAGACAATAATAAATTGTATTTAATTCTTTGTTAGACAAATGAAAAACAGCCCCACACTCCTGAATGGTCTGCTAAACTCTATTTTTTATCTTGCCATAGATAGGAACAGCTCCTCACAGCAATAAATTTGCACAATCTCACAGAATAAGCAATACAAAGTAAAAGGGATATGGGAACTGCCTGAATGCATCACTTCATGTGAAACAGATGCATATATTAATTTTGTGTTATATGAACAGAATGCACAAAGGAGAAATTGTTGTGTATTATAATCACGAAGCAAATTGTCAATAATAAGAAGCACAACCCATCTTATGCTACTATATCAGGACATAAAGTTTCTGACTAGAAAACCCTAACCAAATCCACAACAGAGTCCTTCTTGGGCAGATAAACTATTTCTCCTGATACATAACATGTTTCTTTTGAATAATGCATCTAGCTAAGTAAAGCTGAATATAAAATATTCTTTTGCAGCCTTATTGTGAATAATATGGACAATTAAAATGGAAACAAACTTCAGGAGAAGTAGTCTCAAAGGGCGAGTATATTAAACAGGGAAGAATAATTTGTGCTTATAAAGCAAAGATTGCCAAGAGGTATCTAATGAGCCTAGAACTGGGGTTTGCAGTATCTGGTAACAAGTGGCTGTATAGTTTTAATGTACTTCACAACTTCCAACTGGAACTGGAAAGCATGGGGTTTTTGTGGAAAATCATTCCAAATTTGTAACAGCCAAGTGAGATCCCAATCCTGGCAGTGAGCATTTTCCTAACACATGTGGGAGCAATTGTAAATTCTCAGCTAAAGCAGCAACATCTCTTTTACTTAAATAAATGTTCAGAGAAGCCAAGCAATGTCATTTCCTCTCAGAAGAAAGCTCAAAACTTCTGCAGAAGTAAGGCAGTGTCATATACTGATCTTATGCCAGGGAACAGGTTAGTTGTATAGGGGTGCTGAGCTATTACCACTGCAAAATGTAGCTGTGCTGGCAAAAACTTGTATTTGTGCCCACAGAGGCTGAGGCACAGCAGCAGAGATAGAGATGAAGCTCTGCTTCCTCTGACATTAATGGTAAGATTAATGGTAAGACAGCAGTCTGCTTTGCAGTTCAGTACAACCAGGATTTCAAGCCTCATTTCTAGTCCTTTGATGCAGCACATAGACAGTAGTTCAGGGAACTGGCTTCCTCCTGTCTTAGTCACCATGGCACTATTGTTTTCAGGAAGCTCAGTATCTTGTCAAATATGCACTTAATTTACACCATATCTCTCTCTCTTTTTGACTATTCCACATGGGAAAGTTCTCTCCATCTTGTTCAGATGATGGAATGAAATTATGATTCTTGTAGCTATTAAAAACCTTTTTCCTTCAGAAAATTCCCTTTGATTCAACGGAACTTGAGTCAGGTTATCACAGGAACATTAGCTCTCTGTTCAGTATTGCTGTATTATCAATAATACGTAAGTCAGGAAGCATCAACTGTGTGTTTGGCTCCTCAGAGAGAGATAATTGGTAGATACCACAAGAACCCCAAGCTGTACTAAACCCCTGCAGGTGAATCATGCTGCTGCACTCTGGAAATCTGTTTTGCAGGTAATTACAAAATATGGTAAGAGATCACAGATTCACTTTGCTGCTGTGACATGCGTGTTTTAGTTGTATCCCACTTTCCACACTTACTGCATATCCAGTTTAACATAATTCTGCGTGAGCTCTCTCTTTGTGTTCAACAGCTATCTGGATTGGGGTCCAGCAGAGACATAAACTGATATTCAAGCGAGTGTCTCCTTTAGTTACAAGGAGTAAATTTCAATTTGAACATACGACTGTAGGCCTAAGGCCATTTACTCTGTAGCAACAAAATTGTCCTTTAAATGTAATTTCAGTTTTGTTTTTCATGAGGGCAGCTAAAAGCTAAAGAAAAAGAAATCTACAGCACATTCATGGAGAAAACATTTTTCAAAGTCTTAGTGTGCCAAATAGACATCAAATATAAAATTAAACTAGTCATAAATCATGAAACTATCTTTAGCATTAGTTTTGGTTGAGTATTTAAAATCTGAGTTGTCAGTTTAGAATATAATTTTTCCTTTTATATGAATAATTGTTTAGCACTATTGGAAAACTTTGATTTTGCTCTTGAAAGCATAAGATGTGTATTAGTGGCTATGTCAGTGGGAAAGGTTGAATAAAAACAAAAGAGGCTGAAAGGAGAAACAAAACTATCTTTATTGGTTAAAACTTTTAACTTTGGACTAATATATTTTAAAACAAGATAAACAGTCCAATAAATTATTTTAAGAGTATATTTCTTTTCATGCCTTTTTAAGAGAGCGTTTTTTGGAAGTACTGGCAATATTTAATCTCATATGTTGAGGAGAAGATTTATACATGAGATGATAAATTGCTCTGATGAGCCAAAAATCCAGTTTACTTTCACTCTTCCTGTGGAAAACTCACATTTACAGGTTTCCATAAAATTTTGCTTTTATCTGTGTTTAATTTGTGAATAAACTAACAGCAGCTCTCTCCTGCTCTCTTTCACTGAATTGTAAGTAAACTTTCCCTGGCCTGGTAGGGGCAATTACCAGAGCACCACAAAATTGATTGAAGTGGTTCTGAAAGCCACTTTGCATGCTGCTGCCTGATATAAATGGAGGAGAAGAAGGTTATAATTTCAATAGAAAATAAGCTTAATTTCCAAACTGATATTGTTTGCAATATTTCTTCTTCTTTTATATATGAGATTCATTTCATCTTTCAACACAATCTTATTTTTAAAGGTTAAGAATACATTGACTAACTGTTGTGAAGTTACTATAGGAAAAGTTCATAATGATTGGATAAAAAATGCATAAATTTACACACAATTAAAAAAAATCTATATAAATATAAAACCTGCAACTATTCTGTTAGCAGTAAATGTCAGTGCTTCCTATAAACTTGAGTTTATCTCCATATATACTTGTTCTATATTTTTTTTTACATTTCCCACTAACCTTTAGCGTATGCCAAAAACTGGCATATTTTTTTCTTAGTGTACCTAGAGAGCTATTCAATATAAACCAAAGTATTTGAAAGTTGTTTTTCAAAAGGCACTTATCATTTTCAGTTGCCAAAGTTGAAACTTTTATTGTTCAAATGTTTCAGCTTCTCAATATTCATTTTATATAGTTGTACTTTTCTAGTCTATTACCTAAAACCAGATCAGCTCATAAATGTATGGATGTTAAGAAAATTCAGTAAAATGAGGGATCTCAGATGTTGTAGACATTGCCAGAACTTTTATGTATTTGGCTTAAAAGAAAAATTACAATGTCAGGGAAAGAACTGCCCAGTTTTCATATAATTTTAAATATAAACCACTGCTGAAAACAACATTCAGCTCATTTCTGAAGAACTTTACAGTAGTCTGAGTCCAGACCTTAAACCAACCAACTATTCTGTCCATGCTCTGATACTGAAAAGGCACAAAACAGTAAAAGATACTTGCATACTATTACTGTTTGTCCTGAGGCCTTGCACTTTTCAGTCTCTTCATACGACTGCTATGGAGCTGGGAATGACCCTTTAGTCACGAGTTGCAAAGGAGGCGCAGAGGGAGCTAAGGGCAAGATCCACAAGTGGAGATAGAAATCTTACAGGATCAAAGCGTGCCTTATCCCAGTGGTGGCCAGGAGGCCACAACCTCTTCTCCCACAAAAAAATTGCTAGGTTACAGTGGTGTTATTTTCCTGTCCTAATGAATTCTGAAGTTTGAAGTGGTCCTCAGCTGGTAAGAACATTGGGGAACATTGTCCTTAAGGACAAACAACTAGGTGATTAGAACACAGGCAATGCAAGTTTGACACTCCTCTGGGCAAGGAGCTCTGGGCAGCTCCATCTCCCTTACCTACCGTCATGGTCCTGAGAGTCCCTCCTTCCGCTTCTTCAATGTTGAACTGGGCTGTTTGCCTGGCAGCAGCCTTCAGGAAGCACGCACACCTGTGAGAACCAGGGGAGCTGGTTTATGTTCACTGCCACACAGGGTAGTGAAGTCAGTGTTTAGGTTCAGTCTGCCGTTATTTGCTCCATGTTGTCTGCATGTGTAGCTGAGAGTGGGGTGAGCATGTTCTGCATAGAACAAAAGCTACACAGCAGATAAGGCTGGTTATACTCCCATATAGAAGCATAGAATAGTTAGGGTCGGAAAGGACCTAAGATCATGTAGTTCCAACCCCCCTTCCATGAGCAGGGACACCTCACACTAAACCATCTCACCCAAGGCTCTGTCCAACCTGGTCTTGAACACCGCCAGGGATGGAGCATTCACAACTTCCTTGGGCAACCCATTCCAGTGCCTCACCACCCTTAGAGTAAAGAATTTCTTCCTTATATCCAATCTAAACTTCCCCTGTTTAAGTTTTAACCCGTTACCTCTTGTCCTGTCACTACAGTCTCTACTGAAGAGTCCCTCCCCAGCACCCTTTTAGGCCCCCTTCAGATATTAGAAGGCTGCTATGAGGTCTCCATGCAGCCTTCTCTTCTCCAGGCTGAACAGCCCCAACTTTCTCAGCTTGTCTTAATATGGGAGGTGCTCCAGTCCCCTGATCATCCTTGTGGCCCTTCTCTGGACTTGTTCCAACAGTTCCATGTCCTTTTTATGTTGAGGACACCAGAACTGCACACAATACTCCAAGTGAGATCTCACAAGAGCAGAGTAGAGGGGCAGGATCACCTCCTTTGACCTGCTGGTCACACTCCTTTTGATGCAGCCCAGGATACGGTTGGCTTTCTGGGCCGCAAGTGCACACTGAAGCCGGCTCATGTTCATTTTCTCATCAACCAACACCCCCAAGTCCTTCTCTGTAGGGCTGCTCTGAATCTCTTCTCTGCCCAACCTGTAGCTGTGCCTGGTATTGCTCCGACCCAGGTGTAGGACCTTGCACTTGGCATGGTTAAACTTCATGAGGTTGGCATCAGCCCACCTCACAAGCGTGTCAAGGTCCCTCTGGATGGCATTCCTTCCCTCCGGCGTATCAACTGAACCACACAGCTTGGTGTCATCTGCAAACTTGCTGAGGGCTCACTCAATCCCACTGTCCATGTCAGCGACAAAGATGTTGAACAAGACCGGTCCCAACACCGATCCCTGAGGGACACCACTCGTTACTGGTCTCCAGCTGGACATTGAGCCATTGACCACAACTCTTTGTGTGTGGCCATCCCGCCAGTTCTTTATCCACTGAGTGGTCCATCCATCAAATTGATGTCTCTCCAATTCAGAGACAAGGATGTCGTGTGGGACAGTGTTGAACGCTTTGCACAAGTCCAGGTAGATGACATCAACTGTTCTACCCCTGTCCCTCAGTTCTGTAGTCCCATCATAGAAGGCCACCAAACTGGTCAGGCAGGATTTCCCCTTAGTGAAGCCATGCTGGCTGTCACCAAGCACCTTGTTGATTTTCATGTGCCTTAGCATGCCTTCCAGGAGAATCTGCTCCAAGATTTTGCCAGGCAGAGTGGTGAGACTGACTGGTCTGTAATTCCCTAAGTCATCCATTTTTCCCCTCTTGAAAATGGGGGTTATATTTCCCTTTTTCCAGTTGTTGTGAACTTCACCTGACTGCCATGATTTTTCAGATATGCTGGACAGTGGCTTAGCAACTTCATTTGCCAGCTCCTTCTGGACCCATGGATGGATTTCATCAGGTCCCATGGACTTGTGCACAAATATCTGAAATATATATATGGAATATATATATATATGGGTTATTTTCCTGTAGCATTGTGGGATATATTCTGCCCTTAGGTGTGCCAGTTCTTGATGTTTTTATTTAGATGGACTTCTTTATCTGCTGAGACAACTCACTCTACCACCTACCAAAACATACTCACATGGGGCTTGTGCTTGCCACAAACGCAGGCTTGCCTCCCTGGAAGTTCCCTTGCTCCCAGATTAGCCGCTGACTCCCCCAAGGCCACTAGGATCCGCAGGGTTGCTTCACTCTGCTTCCCACTCTGTCCCAGACTTGATAAGGCACAAGTTGATAGGCACTTATAGCCTAGGTTTTTTGCTGTGGCTTCTTGTGTAGCAGCAATGTATCACACACAGCAAAGCTCACCCATTTGCCTGGGGAGCTGCTGTCTGGTAGCAGTGATGGTCACAAACTCTAAGGCCAGGACTACTCTGCAAACGTTTGCTTTTAGAGCTGTTTGATGAGCTGCAGTGAGAAACTTGGCTGTGCTAGGGAGGCCTAATAGCATTGACACAGGGACTCTGCAGTCTTCCTTGTGTAATGCCTTTAATCAGAGTGAAAGCAGGTTTTGCTGACAGAGCTACATAGGCGCCTGGAGATATTGTTAGGAAGGTGCACTTGTATGTGCTAGAAAAAAGTGTTCCTTGTGTTGATTTGAAAATAAAAGGCAACTCAAAAGTTTTCTGTCTTCCTTCAGAAGTTAAATCCCTCAGACTTCCAGTAGGATTTTGTAAATTAATAGCTTTAGAAAACTAACATAACAAAACCAGTCAAATCAAGAGATGCCTAAACCCCACTGACTTCTGGTAATTCCACTTTATGCTCTGTCCTGGGTTCAGCAGTAGCAGTCATTTCTCTCCTCCTTGGTAGCTGGTGCAGTGCTGTGTTTTGACTTTCAGCCTGGGAACAGAGCTGATAGCGATGTTTTGGTTTGGCCAAGGACTTTGTGAGCCTCATGCTCTGCCAGGGAGGAGGGGAAGCCAGGAGGAAGCAGAGACAGGACACCTGACCCAAACTGACCAAAGAGGTATTCCATACCACAGCACGTCATGCCCAGGATGTAACGGGGAGTGAGCCGGAAGGGCTGGGAGTCTGCAGGGTTGGAGGAGGCATCGGTCGGAGCTTGGTTGGGCTGGGGGGGGCGGGTTATCGGTCAGCTGGTGATGAGGTGTTGTATTCTCTTCCCTTGTTATTTCCTTTATCATTATTATTATTGGTGGTAGCAGTAGTGTTGTGTGTTATACCTTAGTTACTAAACTGTTCTTATCTCAACCTGTGGGAGTTGCATTCTTTCGATTCTCCTCTCCGTCCCTCCAGGAGTAGGGGGAGGGCAAGAAGGAGGGGAGTGAGTGAACAAGTTGCCTGACTGGGTTTAAACCACGACATGCTCCTAATCTGAAAAGTGATTTTTGAAAATAGGAAAATCAGGCTCTAATAAATCACATAGGTTATTCACCTGACCTTACTTTCACCTTCTGAAATGTATATGTGTAGTCTGGGACAGTCCCCTGAATTCTCACAAATCAAAGAAATCAGTATTTTTGAGGGAACGTCATTGTCTCTCTTGTTTCATTTTTCTCTCAAGGGGCTATCAAAGTCTAGCTTCAACCAACAACCCAACTTTTAGATGTTTAATTGTAGATGAGAATGAATCTTGTCTTTAGGGCCTTCTGAATATGGATATTTTCTTTTTTGCCTTCAGTCTCCTCAACCCCTTTCCCTTTCTCATACCCCTTCTGTGGAGAAAGGACAAGCTGCTACGAGAAAGGCAACATGAACTGAGAAATGAACCCACGAGTAACTGTCAAATTTGAGCCTTCGCAGCTCTTTCAGGGAAAGGGAAACCTCCCACACTAGCTAAATGAACAGGGCATAACACAGAGGAAGGAAAGTCTCTTCAAAGGGTCGGGGGCATTTAATTTAGGGAAAACTCCCATGACAACATACTCAAAAATATCTTGCTTGCTGTATAATAAAGCCATTCACAAAAATGCAGAGGAGGTGTTGACATCCTGTTTCTGTTTTCCAGGGCAGTGGATTGTCCCTTGCCTCAGCTGCTCTGACAACAGGACCTGTGACTGGAGAGAAATAACGTGGCAGCCCCATGGTTGCCAATATGGTGTGCTAGCGAAGCCTGAGCTCCAGCGCTGCGTGGAGGGCAGAAGGGTATGTGACAGATTTTACATTTTAATTTGGTATTATTTAGTGTCCAGAAGCTTTAAAACCACTGTTATGATTGATGTGTAAGAAAATCCCTTTTTATTATAAATGGAAAATGGTACTGATGGAAAATCCACAGGATCAAAAAACAACCATTATCTATAGTTAAGACTCTTATGCAGACACAGTTTTCTGCCACCATTTCGCATAGGACCTTAGGTCACACCAGTGGAGCTTCAAGACCTAAGGTGTACACGGTTACCGGTTAGACCTGTAGTGAGTATGTAAGGACTGTAAATGGAGGATGGCTTTGCACTGTTGTCACAGTTTGTGTCACACTTGACGTGCAAGTTGGGTTTCTTCTGCTGCATACCTAATGCATGGCATTGCTTGTGCACACTAATCTTACCAAGTCTTCTTGCACATTCTTTTCTTGTAGTGAAGCTTCTAAGGTGATTGCTTGGAAATACAAGGTCTCCTTAATAAGCATGCTATGACTGTAAAACTGTTGAAACAGAACTCTGATCTGAGGCTCAGGTACCTTACTGAGGATACAAGTATCCAGAAAGTAAGTAATTAATTATTATAAAGATTTTTATAACTTATTGTCTAGGTAAGAAAATGGTATCTAAAAGTGGCATTTTTATAAAATCTGAGAGCATGTCCATATAGACAAATGCAAAAATAAGTCTTCAATTAACATATCCTCCTTCTTTTCTGGTAAATTCTTTTCTTGCACAAAGTCCTGCATTGCCATTTGGTTTTATTTCTGCCTGTGGTTTTCTCCATTACCATAGAGCTGTGGGCTTCTCCTAACATATTTTTCTAAAAAAAAAATAGGTTTATATGACAGAGGAGATGCTTGATCTGCTCCTTGTGTACAAAGCAACCACTTATGGATTGACCACAGCAACAAATATAGAAGAATTTGATAGCTTTGCTTTGGTTTTAATTTCCCTAGATGTCAGGCTGCTTCAATAGGCAATCACCCTTTGGTCAGGCAATTGAAGGATAGCAGAAGAGCAATACACCACTGTAGAAGCAGATTGGCAGTGTGTTGCAGGGAGGATTTTGCTGACATTCCCACTTCCTGAGTCTGACCGCTCACGCTCACCAGTGTGAAAACCAGAACAGTGTTTTTAAGGGTCCATTGAAACTAAGTATATTAAATGCATGTTTGTAAGCTTAATTTCTTGATTCAGATTCCAATTTCTAAGGTCACTGATCTAGTCTAGTGTCAGATGAGATCCAGATCCTATGTGACCTATATTAACAGAAAAATCTTCTTAAAACTTATTGCACTTGTTTTCCTTTCTCCATCTTTTGCAAAATCTTCCATCATTTTCTGATGTTCTGGTTTTGGCTGGGATAGAGTTAAATTTCTTCCTAGAACTTTCTAACCTTCCTAAACTTTCTAAACTTCACTGCTCTGTAGAAATCTGATGAATTTCTCCGGTTACCTTTGCACAGATGTCCATTTAACTCAATTATTCTTTTAAAGTCATCGCTCTAAAGCATGTTTCTCTTTTGGTATATTTTCCCTACATCTTTCCCTCTGGTGTAATTTCAGTTATCGTTTTGCAGTGGTTTTAACTTTGTGTGGCAGTTTTCAATGGGATTTTTGCTTCTGTCACCAAATAAATGTAGAGCCTGGAGCAACAACCTCATGTCAGTAGAGCTTAAGAACTAAGAGAGAATTTGTTTATGCCTAAGTCAGATGAGTAAAAATGGTCCTCTGCTTGGGTGATAAGGTCCTGATTCTGCCTGTGATTAAGGCAAACTTTAGAATTACTTTACACAGCCTAAGCTATGTAGTAGAGAAAGTATTTTCAGGTGCTCACTGAAAGACTTTTGCCTGTCAGTTGTTTTGAATGTATGATATATGTTTAAGCAAACTGGTCTTTGATAAGGGAGCTGTTGAGTGGACATCAAGATATAATTCTTGTGAACAAATAAATTTTTATTACACAAGAGATTTTGTTAACCATCTAGAAATATTTATATTTCTTAATTTGTGATATTAGTTTCTAACCATTGTATACCTTGTCTTTAAGCCCTACGGAGATCACTGATTTCTCAAACTAATAACATCACAGTTTCCATGATAAAACAAGCAGAAAGTTTCAATGTAAACGAATTGCAAAAAAAAACCCACTCACAAATTCTCAACTGAAGTGAAGAAGACTGAGATGATCTAGAATGAATGCTGTTTTACTTATATTGTCATTTGCTAAAGTTAGCTGAGAGCAACAGAACTCTCCCATGTGTCCACTTCCCAAAATGGGCTCAACTAACCTGTGAGCTTCTGTATTCTGGGTTTGTTTAGTATGGCACCATATTTTGAATATTCAACTTGTGTAACTGGTCTCTGGAGTTCAAAATTCTTTACAAAGGAGACATCTATATGATCTACGTCTGAATTCTTGCTCAAAGTCTATTCTGAATGAAGACAGTAAAACCTCCACATAATTGCCAATCCTTCCTCAGAAAAGCAGAAACATATATGTCTGTAGTATCTTTGAGTCAAATGACATCATACATTCCATCAGAACACTAACAGCCTTCTATGATGACTGAATTTCACTAGTGAGTACCTTCATAAAAAAATCAGGGTCCTGCAAGATTTCACCAGGAATCACAGGTAAAGCAAGTAGTGATATTTGAAATTCACTAGGCTGAAGTCTCTGTGGTTTTGTCCTGGAAAAAAAAAAAAATAATTTAGCTTCAGGATTTTGGTCTTACAGTTAAAAACATCATGGTAAGATATTATAAGCAACATAAGTATCTGTGATTATTTTATTTTAAATAGCAGGTGTTAATCTGTATGTCACTGTCAAATTCCGACTATGATAACAGCAGGCAGCTTTCTTGTGCTTCCTTATTAGATTTTTATTAAAATAGAAAAGGAAAGAAAAAAAGAGGCAAAAAGAAAAAAAAAACCAGCTTGCTTGAGCCTGCTTGTCTTTCTGCTTTCAAAGAAATGCAGTACATGTAGGATCAACTGTATCTTTAAGTTCAGTCTTTCTGTTTTTCTCATGTTACAACAGTAAAACGTAGCATTCAAATATGTCTGTTGCTCATTAATTTCTTCTATGCATTTGTCAAATTTTCTTAAATATGCTTATGGTCATAGAATCATAGAATAGTTAGGGTTGGAAAGGACCTTAAGATTATCTAGTTCCAACCCCACTGCCATGGGCAGGGACACCTCCCACTAGACCATGCCACCCAAGGACACCCAACAGAGCACTTCTTTCCTATCTGCATCATAAATAAGACCACAAAAATGCTGTCTAATTTGTTTTCTAGCTCCAGGCTGCTTTCAAGTCTAATATTAAAATTTATATGTTTTTCAGATCTTATCTCCAAAATTATCATCCTCTTTATAACAGAAATTCGTTTTCCCTGGCTATGACTTCCAATTGATTTCACATCATCATTAACTGCTATTTTAGTTTGTGTGCATATAAAACTGCGTTTGAGCTAAGTTGTTTCTGTGTGTTGTGGTTTAACCATCGGGCAGCCAAACACCATTCAGCCATTCACTCATTCCACCCCAGTGGGATGTGGGAGAGAATCAGAAAAATAATAAAATTCCTTTTTAAAATTGAGATAAAGAACTCAGCACCATGCCAGCTGCTAGGAAGTAAATTAATTCTGTCCCAGCTGAAACCAGGACACTATTTCACAAAAACATAAGACCACCTGTAGTGAAATAGTAACACCCAGATTGGTGGAGACATGACAAAGGATATACATCCATGAAAGCAGTTTATGAGGCCCTACTTTGCTTTATGATGTGTTGTCAAGACTAGTCAGTCATATGTTTGCATTTTAGACACAGCAAACAGGAAAATTGTCAAGTATTGAGGCTAAGGTGATTCTGGCTAAGTAGATTTTCATTTTCTACTGCTGGTATCTGGTCTTTTCCATTTTTAACTAAGGGTAATGAGATGCATGCTGTGTTGTTCTTAGGGAACTCCATGTGTATGTCCTAATTGAATTAAAGAAATTGGCAATCATAATAAAAATATCTGTATTATATTGTCTCAGCAAAATCCTCTGTAATTGTGGTTAATGAGTTTTTGCTGTAATATTTATGTAATTCTATTAAGATATAATAATTTTTTTATATAAGAACTTTAAAAATTGGGTCAGGAAAAAGGGGTTCTAGCAGGTAATTATTTATCTAATTAGCAGCGTATAGAAAGCTGGCTTCAATAGCAGGGAGAATATATATTTTGCTTATCACTGAGAAATACTACTCAGAGTTTAGTCTTATAATAAAGTACCATTGAGTCATGTGTAATTAAGAACAGGAAATATGAAAAGGCAATATTTGCTGAAGTACTTAAAATTCAGCTGTTAAAACAGGAATTTTAACTTCTAATTTCTTAATAATATTTTAGGGTTAAGTAGTGTTTTGGACTTACAGGTGTTTAAATTTCCTAAGTGTGGTTAATTTATAATGATAGGTCTGGTTAAGAAGTGAATTCCACTATGCTTACACAATCTTTTAAAGCCTTTAAGCTATAATGGAATTTTTCACACAAAACATTTGCAACACTGAAAACGTCTGTCTGTGTGCAAGTGTTGTTCTTTGGTAAAATTATAACTTGATGTATGTCTGATGCTTTAGTCATCCTGCAGACAAATGCCCCATCAACCTGAGCAGTACATGACTAAGCTTTGTGCCAGACGGTAAAGAGAATGAGATATGACATATTCAACACACCCGAGTCATTATTTTGCTCATTATTGTTACACAGCTAAATGCAGAATCTTCTCTAGAGCCCTTTGTTCAAAACATATTAAATACCACATGGCACACACAGCTACAGGAAGTTTATGCAACCATATAGAAATAAATGTGGCCATAGCTACCACACATTCAATTACACTGAATAATTATTCTAATTTATTGAAGCTCTTGGGTTAGTTGAAGGATCTAAGTTTTCTTCCTGAGGCTAATCACCACTTATTTTAGCCTTTGAGTCTTCCAAGCATTTTCTGAAAATGAAGCTGACTTGTAGAAGACGGACTTTGATAGATACTTTGGTAGATGCTTTCTTATGTCCTAAACAACAAAATGTGCTTGGTCAGTTCTACAGAAGGGCAGTTTGAAAAGCAGGGGGGATTACCTACAAATATCCTCTTTTCCACCTCATTTTTTTAGGGGGAAGAAAAAGAAGGATTTGTTTATTTTTCCAAGAATTGCATGTCTGTCTTACGGCATTTTTCAACAAATAGAAAGAAGCAGACTGCTGGATGTAGTCAAGGTCTTAAGGAATGGATGATCTGAGTGTGCAGACTTGCTGGTGATGTACCATCTTGGGGTGCATTGGATTACAAGTAATGCACACCTACCTTTCTACCTTCTTTAGACCTGTGACAGAGAATTCCCTCAAAATCCCAGACTCCAGAATGTGATTGGTGATACTCTCCTATGACAACTGAAAACAGACTTCAGAACTCTCCATCAGAGCTAGAGGGCAGAGACCATAGGTTTCACATACTGCAGTCCTAGTTTTAATTTGACGTATCTTTCAACAGTGCTGTTATTTCACTGTGAAAGGCATAGCTGGAATTAAATGGATTTGCTTGATTCCAGTGATACAGTCCCAGTATGGCTTAAACCTATTTGAACAAAGACTTACTGACTGAAATCTAACATGGCTGCAACAATTGACTGACATCTTTGAGCGTGACCTACAATTTTGATATGGATTTCTGTGCAATCACAAGTCCACTTTGCCTCATTTCTCTCTTCCCCACTTACTTGTCTTGAGTATTCTCTTATCAGGGCTGTTCCTGTGTGTTCAGGTTAATTTCCCTAGTGAAATAATCTGTATTCCTCACCAATGTGATGTTGCCATCTATCACATTCCTGACTCATCCTGCTCAGCCGCACCTACTTCTAGGAATAAGTATACATTCTCAGATGGACACTCAGGCACTCAAATGATAATAGCTGTCTGATCTAGTTTCCTGACCTCCTGCTTTACCTCCTCATAACAAGCTCACTTTAAGAGTGAAAATGAAGATGTTCTGAGACTCAGAGCTTACTCCTTCAAAGATGGGCTGTGTGAGGTCTCATCAGTCTTGTGATAATACTTGAAGAAGTATGTGTGGGCCCTAACAGTTATCTGTTTCCTGCAGTTATACTGACTGCTCTAAAGGAACCTGCTCTGACTCCTTTCACCCCCTTCATGTTCTCAGAATATCAGGACAACAACAATAGGACTATTCTAAGCCCCACCTGATATTTTCATGATGCCCAGCATCATGGCACCTACAGTCTAGATCTGCCACTTTAGGATGTGATCATAGCTAAGTTGTCTCTCCTGGAACTGTTTTTCTAAATGGTTGCACATAGTGACTTCTCATCTGCAGACCTGACCATCTAGGTATCCCAGGGCAGACTTGAAAACTCATTCATAGATCCATTGCTTATGTGTTTGGGCTGTGCAGATGCAGAAATTATAAAGCCCTACAGCACCAAAGTATTTAATAGTGTAAATTGAGTGTGTGTTGAAAGAGGGTTGTTTTGCTCTAATTTAAACATAATGAGAAAAATGGGAAAGAGACTGATGAATCAATCTCAGTCTTTGATGCTCTGCAATGTCTGAGACTTTGAAAATATTGAGTGTGACGCTTCATACTTAAATTGCTAGAGAATGCACAGTGTTGGCAAAACAAAACATCTGTGCATCATGTTCATTGGTCTTGGCCGTGATTCTTCTTTTTTCCCATGAAGGGTATCCTGTTATTTGAAATCTGTAGTAGATGAGATTAGACCAAATACAGTTAGAAGGAGAAAAGTATCTATCAGAATCTTAGTCATGGTAGAATGAAGAGTGAGATAAAAATGCCACATCTGCCAAATCAGTGCAATTAATAGCTGAAATGCTCCTTTGCAAAATCCTTATGTGCAATGATGATAACAAAATGGTATCATATGTTACTACAAGTCGAAGGGAAACAATTGAGCATGTTCTACCAACTGCTTTATGTGTATGAACTAGTAGAGCCTGTTTGTTATTCTGCTAATGCTGTGTTGTGTTATTACAGCAATGTTCTCACCCACATATTGCAAGTTAATGATATCCTTGCCTGCTAATATCTGAGAACTGCTTTTAAAATAGGTATACATTTAGATAATACAGTGATGGAATTACAAAATGGAGATTAAAAAGACATGGATATAGACAGACTGGAGAGATTAAGAGATTTTGCAAGTTAAAATAATTGTTTAAAACCTCAAGTTAACCTACTTTATAATTAGAACATATCATAACCGTGGACTATCTTCTTAATTGTAAACAATTGTGTGCATGTTCACATCTGTCAGAGAGGGAAAGAGTGAATATCCAACCAGTCCTTCCAAGGGTCCAAGGATCTCTGGCTTCTGTGAGTCATGTTGCGCTCGGTTTAAAAAGGTTTCATCTGAAATAACGGGAAAGATCTGGAAATCCCCTTGCGTGTAAGAGAAGTGCTTGTGCAACACAAGCATGAACAGCAGCTGTTTAAGAATTTACTTTGTGAAGCAGCTTTGATAGGTCCAGGACAGGAGGTAAAAGAACCTCTATGTGCCCAGTGCTTGTTTTAATTTGTTTGCTTTTCTGCAGCCCACAATGAGCAAGGCTTGGGAAGTTCAAGCCATTGTCATGCTGTCCTGGGTTCAGCAGTAGCACTCATTTTTCCCCTTCTTGGTAGCTGGTGCAGTGCAGTGTTTTGACTTTCAGCTTGGGAACAGAGCTGATAGTGATGTTTAGGTTTGGCCAAGGACTTTGTGAGCCTCATGCTCTGCCAGGGAGGAGGGGAGGCCAGGAGGAAGCAGAGACAGGACACCTGACCCAAACTGACCAAAGAGGTATTCCATACCACAGCACGTCATGCCCAGGAGGTAACTGGGAGTGAGCCGGAAGGGCTGGGAGACTGCAGGGTTGGAGGAGGTATCGGTCGGAGCTTGGTCGGGCTGGGGGGGGGCGAGTTATCGGTCGGCTGGTGGTGAGATGATGTATTCTCTTCCCTTGTTATTTCCTTTATCATTATTATCATTGGTGGTAGCAGTAGTGATTTGTGTTATACCTTAGTTACTAAACTGTTCTTATCTCAACCCGTGGGAGTTGCATTCTTTTCGATTCTCCTCTCCGTCCCTCCGAGAGCAGGGGGAGGGCAAGAAAAGGGGGGGAAGTGAGCGAACGAATTACCTGACTGGGTTTAAACCACGACAGTTCTTTTTGGCGCCCAACGTGGGGCACGAAGGGTTGAGATAAGAACAGATCTGACTGGATTGATAGTCACTCGTCACAATGCTGATTTATTGGCTCTCAAGGTTGTTCCTCTTGATCTCACAGTTTCAGTATATGATATCTTACGTCCATCCGGTACTTGCTGTATTAGTGTTTTTCAAGTGTGGGGCTTGGGCTAAGGTTTTTATCCCATTGTACTTTATGGTAATGACTTGTAATACAATAGAATCATTGATCATGAAACTGATCTGGCTTATGTTCCCAGTGTGGTCACCACCTTTATACTTTGGGAGGTATATGATGGAGGTGCTTAGCAATTACACATCTTTTTTCTCCTTCTCAGGTGCTCAACCTGGGAAGGAGACATCCTTTTACCCTCCTAGTCGTCCCCCCAGACCATTTACATTTGAGAGTTTTGAATTTTTTGAATGGCCTTTTAATGCTGTTGAGACTTGTTTGCTGATGGTGATGGGAATCACCATGCTAACACGCATACAGAGTGTGTTTTACCCACTACTGATTTCAAGAGTTAAGCAGATTCAGGTTTGGGTCTTGTCTGGGGTCAAACGACGATGTAGGAGGACCGAGAGATTTTCCCTGAGGCTGGACAGCCATGAGTGGCAGGGTGTGTGGGATAGTATGGGCAAGTATCTAGGTCAGTGGGCCCCTCCAGTACTTTGGAATTTCACTACCGAACAACTGCAAAATCCAGAAGAATTAGTAAAACACTTAAATGAGGTGTGTGGTCATTCTGGCCATACCAGAGATGGACAAATCACGGCAACGTGCTGGGGCTTGGCCTATGCTTACAGGGCCTTGTTCAACACTATCCAGCACCTTCAAAAGGAAAAGAATGTCGGCGGATCTGAGGGCAAAGCAACAGTCGCTACTCAAACTTTGGCTGCAATGAACAGCACAGCTGTCCCAGTGGCAAGTACAGCAGCTGCTCAAACTTCAACTGCAACAGACAGCGCGGTTACCCCAGCTCCAAGCACAGTAGCTACACCACCCCCAGTAACAAGTACAGTTGCTACTCAAACCACAGTGATAATCACTGCAGCCAAACCAGAGGACCAATTCGTACCAATATCAGTTGCCCCTGTACGCAAGCGAACAAGCAAAAAGGAGGCAAAAAGGGTGAAGCGAGATGAAGAACCAATGAATTCACCACCCGGTCCAGAATCTGATCAGGAGTCATCATCACATGACGAAGAAGAAGAAGAAGAGGTAACTTCTCGACCTCGGACCTCAACCGAGCTGCGGAATATGCGAAAAGATTTTACCCGTCAACCAGGGGAGCACATCATCACCTGGTTACTCCGATGCTGGGACAATGGGGCTGATGGTCACGAACTAGAAGGTACAGAAGCCAAGCAGCTGGGATCACTTGCTAGAGAAGGGGGAATTGATAAAGCAATTGCAAGAGAGAAAAAGTCCCTCAGCCTTTGGAGGAGGCTCTTGGCAGCTGTGAAAGAAAGGTTTCCGTACAAGGACGATGTTACGAGTCGTTCGGCCAAGTGGAATACTATAGACAAAGGCATCCAGTCTCTGAGGGAATCGGCCATCGTAGAGATGATCTATCACATCAAGCCGAATAACGGGGATACACCTATAGATCCAGATGAAGTTGAATGTACACGACCCATGTGGCGAAAACTTACACGGAATGCACCGTCATCATATGCCCATTCATTGGCAACAGTGACCTGGAATGACATAGTACCACTAACAGTGGATGAAATGGTTCATAAACTCCGAGAGTTCGAAGACAGTCTCACCCCTTCTATCATCTCAGCTGTGAAAAAACTGTCCCAGGACATCGAACAATTGAAGGACAATCTATCTGATTTATCCGGCTCCTCATGTGTACCAACACACGTCTCAGCTATTAACAAAAGGCGTCCTATTGTTCAAGAGAGGAGATACAGGAGGTATACGCCACGGGGTACCCTATGGTTTTACCTGCTGGATCACGGAGAAGACATGACAAAGTGGGATGGAAAACCTACTTCAGCTTTGGAGGAACGGGTGAGTGAACTGAAGAGGGGAGCAAGGGCCAAGACTGATCGTCCCATGAGAGCTACGGCTTCAGTCTCTGGTGATCAGTTTCCCAGATGGAGTGGAAGAGCTGATTTTACTCCAGCTCCTGTGATAACGAAGAATAATCCCTTTCAACACGACTTAGGTGTCCAATGCTGTGACGACTGTTAGAGGGGCCCTGCCTCCAGCCAGGTGGAGGTAGGGGACAATCGGATTTACTGGACTGTGTGGATCAGATGGCCTGGCACATCAGTCCCGCAGAAGTATAAGGCTCTAGTAGATACCGGTGCACAGTGTACCCTGATGCCATCAAGCTGTCAAGGGGTGGAACCCATCTATATTTCTGGAGTAACAGGAGGATCCCAAGAGTTGACTGTGCTGGAGGCTGAAATCAGCCTGACTGGGAGGGAATGGCAAAAGCACCCTATTGTGACTGGTCCAGAGGCTCCATGCATTCTCGGCATAGACTACCTCAAGAGAGGGTACTTCAAAGACCCAAAAGGGTACCGGTGGGCTTTTGGTATTGCTGCTTTGGAGACTGAGGAAATTGAGCAGCTGTCCACCTTGCCTGGTCTCTCAGAAGATCCCTCTGCTGTGGGGTTGCTGAAAGTTGAAGAACAACAAGTGCCAATTGCGACCACAACAGTGCACCGGCGGCAATATCGCACCAACCGAGACTCCCTGATTCCCATCCATCAGCTGATCCGTAGACTGGAGAGTCAGGGGGTGATCAGCAGGACCCGCTCACCCTTCAATAGCCCCATATGGCCAGTGCGAAAGTCTAATGGAGAATGGAGACTAACAGTAGACTATCGTGGCCTGAATGAAGTCACACCACCATTGAGTGCTGCCGTACCGGACATGCTAGAACTTCAGTATGAACTAGAGTCAAAGGCAGCAAAGTGGTATGCCACGATTGATATTGCCAATGCATTTTTCTCAATCCCTTTGGCAGCAGAGTGCAGGCCACAGTTTGCTTTTACTTGGAGGGGTGTCCAGTTCACTTGGAACCGACTGCCCCAGGGGTGGAAACACAGCCCTACCATTTGCCATGGACTGATCCAGAATGCGCTGGAACAGGGGCAAGCTCCAGAACACCTGCAATACATTGATGACATTATTGTGTGGGGCGATACAGCGGAAGAAGTCTTTGAGAAAGGGAGGAAAATAATCCAAATCCTGCTGAAAGCCGGTTTTGCCATAAAACGGAGTAAGGTCAAGGGACCTGCGCAGGAGATTCAATTTTTGGGAATAAAATGGCAAGATGGACGTAGACAGATCCCCACAGATGTGATCAACAAGATAACAGCAATGTCTCCACCAACTAATAAGAAAGAAACGCAAGCTTTCTTGGGTGCAGTGGGGTTCTGGAGAATGCACATCCCAAATTACAGTTCGATTGTAAGCCCCCTCTATCATGTGACCCGGAAGAAGAATGATTTTAAATGGGGCCCTGAGCAGCAACAAGCCTTTGAGCAAATTAAACGCGAGATAGTTCATGCAGTAGCCCTTGGACCAGTCCGGACCGGACCAGATGTAAAAAATGTATTGTACACTGCAGCTGGGGAGAACGGTCCTACCTGGAGCCTCTGGCAGAAAGCTCCAGGGGAGACTCGAGGTCGACCCCTCGGCTTTTGGAGTCGGGGATATAAAGGATCTGAGGCCAGCTATACCCCAACTGAGAAAGAGATACTGGCAGCCTATGAAGGGGTTCGAGCTGCTTCGGAAGTGATTGGCACTGAAGCACAGCTCCTTCTGGCACCCCGGCTGCCCGTGCTGGGCTGGATGTTCAAAGGCAGGGTCTCCTCTACACATCATGCAACCGATGCTACATGGAGTAAATGGGCTGCACTAATTACACAACGAACTCGAATAGGAAATCCCAGTCGTCCAGGCATTCTAGAAGTCATCATGGACTGGCCAGAGGGCAAAGATTTCGGAATGTCACCAGAGGAGGAGGTGATGCGCGCTGAAGAGGCCCCACCATATAATAAACTGTCAGAAAGTGAAAAGCAGTATGCCTTGTTTACTGATGGCTCTTGCCGTATTGTGGGAAAGCATCGGAGATGGAAGGCAGCTGTATGGAGTCCTGGACGACAAGTTGCAGAAACTGCTGAAGGAGAGGGTGAATCGAGTCAGTTTGCCGAGGTGAAAGCCATCCAGCTGGCCCTGGACATTGCTGAACGAGAAAAGTGGCCAGTACTTTATCTCTATACTGACTCATGGATGGTGGCAAATGCCCTGTGGGGGTGGTTGAAGCAGTGGAAGCAGAGCAACTGGCAACGCAGAGGTAAACCCATCTGGGCTGCTGCACTGTGGAAAGATATTGCTGCCAGGGTGCAGAACCTGGTGGTGAAGGTACGTCATGTAGATGCCCATGTACCCAAGAGTCGGGCCACTGAGGAACACCAGAACAACCAACAAGTGGATAAAGCGGCTAAGATTGAAGTGGCTCAGATGGACTTAGATTGGCAACGTAAAGGTGAATTATTTTAAGCCTGGTGGGCCCATGGCACTTCAGGCCATCAGAGCAGAGATGCAACACAGAGATGGACTCATGATCGAGGAGTGGACTTAGCAATGGACACTATTGCCCAGGTTATTCACGAGTGTGAACACTGCACACAGTCTCTCCTGCTCTGGAAGACTGTTACAAGAGATGGAGCCTGACATCATGGACCAGATGGATTCAGCAGCTTTATAGCTACTGGTCCATGCACTTAGATAAGAGTGATGGTATATTGAAAATGTGGGATCTGAGCATGACGTGAATGGTATGGAATAAGGGGTGGATAATGTCCTGGGTTCAGCAGTAGCACTCATTTTTCCCCTTCTTGGTAGCTGGTGCAGTGCAGTGTTTTGACTTTCAGCTTGGGAACAGAGCTGATAGTGATGTTTAGGTTTGGCCAAGGACTTTGTGAGCCTCATGCTCTGCCAGGGAGGAGGGGAGGCCAGGAGGAAGCAGAGACAGGACACCTGACCCAAACTGACCAAAGAGGTATTCCATACCACAGCACGTCATGCCCAGGAGGTAACTGGGAGTGAGCCGGAAGGGCTGGGAGACTGCAGGGTTGGAGGAGGTATCGGTCGGAGCTTGGTCGGGCTGGGGGGGGGCGAGTTATCGGTCGGCTGGTGGTGAGATGATGTATTCTCTTCCCTTGTTATTTCCTTTATCATTATTATCATTGGTGGTAGCAGTAGTGATTTGTGTTATACCTTAGTTACTAAACTGTTCTTATCTCAACCCGTGGGAGTTGCATTCTTTTCGATTCTCCTCTCCGTCCCTCCGAGAGCAGGGGGAGGGCAAGAAAAGGGGGGGAAGTGAGCGAACGAATTACCTGACTGGGTTTAAACCACGACACATGCCATTCTTGACCCTGCCACCAGATTGGAGTATGTTCATCTGAAACTGCTTCTGTTCTGTGGGAACCATCATTGATATACTGTAGTGGCTTATTTTTAATCAGAATAGGTTTATACTGGGAACTGGAATCAGTTCCTAAAACTGACATTCCTGAAGGTAATAGATAAATAGAGAGGTATTAGATAAGAGGAGTCCAAGATGCTTTCACCACATAAAATCTCTAAGAGAAGCTTTGGAAATGTACTCTTAAACACGTAATCTTGTGCAGTCTGAATTTTATTTGCATAACTAAATATTCAAGGTGGAAGTGGTAAAGCATCAAGTCCCAAATCAAATTAAGATACCAAACAATAAAACCCATCTTACAAGGTGCCAACTACTCTGAGTGCCAGAAGTAGGAGAAGTTGCATACTGCTGTGCAGAAAACAGGGCTGTTACTGTGTTATGGCTCTATGGGGTTTCTGACTCCCAGTTTTATATTTATGCTCCTCTGTGTGGATTTCTGGTTGAGGTGATAGTGGTAATAGCTGATTACACACACAGTTTCATTGGCAAACCACAGTGAACCTGGCTTCTCTTCCCCTTTGGATTCTTGACATTGCTTAAATATTCTCTTCAGCAGGAGGAAATGCTAGTTCTAGCCACTAAATATAGGAAAATTACATTAAAAAATCCCATACGCTAAGTTCTGCGGTCTCCACATACAGAGATGTTTGATTTCTCAGGGGAGTCTACAGAATGAGTAGGAGCAAGCCCCAATCTGACTTGTTCATTCACTTGCAGGTTCAGAGCTGCCCAGTGAAAACTGCTATACTTGAAGTACTTCTGTCTTTTTGACAGCACTTCTAACTCCCTTCAGGCCACAATGCTTCCTGGTGGTCACATCATACATGCCAGGACTCTGTTCATGTCTTCCACCAAAATAACCCTCTTCCTCCACCCCCTCTGAAATTGCAGAAAGGCCATCTCTCTACAAAAAAAGTCAACAGCTCTGTGTGTGTGTGTGTGTGTTTGTGTGTGTGTACGTGTTACTTTGGTGTAAATTCTGGTGAATCACATTTATGGAATACATTTTAATGAAGACATGCTGTGTAGGAACAAACCACATAAAAAAACTGGATGAAAGAAAGCAGGAAGCTGCAAGCAACCACAAGAGGCTCTATACTAGCAGCTGAAAGTAAACTTAAGCAATAGAAGTTATCAAGTATGAAAAATGCAGGGCTGTGCAGCTATAGCCATCCATAACCTGTACTTTTCACCTTTTGAAATGTAATTTTTTGTTAATCAGATCACACAGTTTTTGCTAAAGGGGAACTTTAATATTGAGATGTCACGGCTGAAGAGCTGGCAGCTCACAGTGATATTTCTTGAACCTTATGAGAAGGGTTTAAAAGACCTTCAGATTATCTGTGTTCTTTTCTTAGCTTTTGGGTTTTGGAGTGTATAACTTCTAAGTAAGTCCTATCCTTTTCCATCCAAAGATTCTCTTTATAGGTGACTCAACTAACAGAGGGATGATGTACTATCTTATAGAAAGAGTGAATAAGACTCTTCAGGAATGGCAAAAGACTCATGATGTTAAATGTTATCATAATATCAACAAGGGGAAAACATTCATCAGTTACTCCTACTACCCCCAGTTTTGGATAAGCTCAAACCAGAGACCAACTTTTGAAAAAGCCCTACAACAACTGCTGCAGAGGTACCGTACAAACTCTATTGCCAGCTTGCTTGTATTCTCATTCTAGTCACAAATGTGTTTAACAGATTTTACAATTAAAGTCAGTAAACAATTAAACATAACGTGTGCAGGCTGTATTGTGTGGTTGAAAAATAGTAGAAAATGACATCAGGCCTCTGATCCGGATGCCAGATACAGTTCATTGAAATGCAATGCAATGCAGTTAAAATGTTTGCCATCTGTTTTAAGGCAACGTGTTGTTTTTCCTTTCTGGGTTTCAGATCACGTCCCCTGGAGAACACAGACCAGACTGTATTAGTTGTAGGTGGTGTTCAGTGGCTTAATTCCAATCATCTGCAAATTATCCAAAAGGTGTTGAGCAGGTAATGCTATGTACTTGGTATTATTCCAAGTCTTGATATAATAAATTACAAAAACCAACTTAACAAACCACTTCATTTGTTTTCTCATGTGTGTGCACTTAAATGACTTTGAAAAACTCAGTGAAAAAGACACTAAAATGCAGTGTATTTTGATGTTTCTGTTAAGTAAAATCTGTGAACTTCTTTTTAATTTGCCAAACAGGGAAAATCTGTCAAATATCCTGGTAATTATCAAATCCATAGGGATGGGCTTTCACCTACCAGTGGATGGAATACATTCTCTATCACAGGTAAGCTACAGTACATTTAGAGTGCATTTTAGTGGAAGACTTGTCATTTCAGCAATAATTTTACTGTCTGGTCAAAATATGTTACAACCTCTGCTGAGCAAGCTTTAAATGGATCAAAGAAAGATTAATGTTTGTATTTTCTCATACTGCTTGCTAATATGGATTCAAACCAATTTGCCGTTATTTCACGGATTCCACCGCTGTTTGAACAGCCATGCTCAGTCAGCCATCCCAAGAACCAGAAGAAGCTCCAATATTATAAGATGCTGAAGATGAGGAATTGAGCCGGGGATAGGCAGATTTCTCCTCATACCACATTGAGAATAGGCCCTCCTCAGGCTTCCTTCGTTGTTACTACTGGATCAGATTCACTGGTCTGGCTGCATTGCACAGCTATCCATAAATCCATTTTAACCAGCCTGTGAAACCAGAACATTACAGAGCAGTTGGAATGTAGTGGTGAATCTAGTCTGTTATTTGTATGTCAATGGGGTGTTACAGTCAGTTTAAATCATATCCAAGACTCTCAGAGTAACAGATGGGCCCATTTCAATGCGCTGTGTAACTCATTCAATTCAATATTTTTATTTACAATTTGAAGGGTGGCTCTCCACTGAACCGTCCATAGAAAATATGTGGATGACACAGGGATGGGAAGAGCTGGAGGGCAAAAAGAAGTAAATGGTGCTTACTAGAGCTGTGCGTAATGTTCCAGCTATTCACAGGTGTTGAAAAGAGAAAATTATTTGCTTTCGTAGTTTAAGTACAGCACTCCTATCGCACTGGGGACTGGTGCCCACATCTTTTTTGCAACCGTAACACACTGTTGTAGGACCTACTGCTACTCTCACCCTTCCTTTTGCTATGGAGACTGCCCTGTCATATTTTCCCCATTCTTTCTGTCTAAGTTAGTATTATCTGCCTTGTCTCTACTGAATGTCTTATTGCTTCCAACCATTTCCTTAATTTATCTGGGTGATCAAATTAGGATGCATTAGGGAAATTGTTGGCATCAACATGAAGAAATGTCGTGGCTTCTCCCATGGCTTTCAGCAGAGTTCACTCCTAGGAAGAAGCAGCAGAACTTTGATCAAAGGAAGGTGAGGTAACGATAGAAGGAGTATTATGGTTTCGCAGGTTTACCTTTTTCTGTTTCTTATCCAGTAAATTTATGAAACTCCAGAAATCAACTACATTGACCAGCGTAACTTATGTTCTCTTCCCTTTCAATACTGGAATCACATGCCAAATTATCCATGTGGTTTTGGTGCTCTGGACTTCTGGATTATGCCAGCTACTCTCAAAGCTCTTCTGCCTGCAATGTCAAATCCACCACTTTGCCAAATTTATGGCTAACATTTTTGTATTCCTGGCCTTCCTGCATCATCTTTAGAAATAACAATCTGTTCTTCGGTGTAACCATTTCTAAGATGCCCATGGCCCTATACTCATTTTTAAGAAACAGTCTCAATGAGTTTGATTTGATTAATTTTAATTTACAGGAACAATTTCACCATTCACTACAGACAACTTTATAATAGGATTTTTTTTTTTATTTTTTTACACCTCACATTAGCTAAGTACATATTAAAACCAGTTATGCAATAATTATGAACAGCATTAAAATCTTCATATGAAAGAAGCTTCACAACTGCTGAAAAGTAATTATAATTCCTGCAAAAATCTACAACAGCCTTGGAGTAATAGCTGTTTTCAAGAGTGAATATATAGTAATTCATGTCTGGAGTATAACATAAAAAGGACATGGAGCTGTTGGAGAAAGTCTAGAGGAGGCCATGAGGATGATCAGGGGACTGGAGCACCTCCTGTATGAAGACAGGCTTTGAAAATTGAGTCTGTTCAGCTGGGAGAAGAGAAGGCTGTGTGGAGACCACATAGCAGCCTTCCAGTATCTGAAGGGGGCCTACAAGGATGCTGGAGAGGGACTCTTCATCGCTGTAGTGACAAGACAAGGGGTAATTGGTCTAAACTTATACAGGGCAGATTTTGGTTAGATATAAGAAAGAAGTTCTTTACTGTGAGAGTGGTGAGGCATTGGAACAGGCTGCCCAAGGACATTGCAAGCGCTCCATCCCTGGCAATGTTCAAGGCCAGGTTAGACAGAGCCTTGAGTGACCTGGTCTAATGTGAGGTGTCCCTGCCCATGGCAGGGGGGGTTGGAACTTGATGACCTTAAGGTCCTTTCCAACCCTAACTGTTCTATGATCCTATGATTCTATACTTGCTTTACTGAAAATGCAGTCTTGCTATTCACTTCCATGGCAGAATAAAGTTACTTTTAAACAGTCCTTCTGACAAGACACTACAATATTTTGTCTGGAATGCAGGCACAAATACAAAACCTGTGGAATGAAAACTTGGTTATTCTGGATACAGCAAAAAATTTTGGCTATGAAGTTGTTGACACCTTCGTCATCACCATGGGACGTTACAAAGAATTCCTGCAAGGGAAGTGCGGCTGCCATTTCCATGAGGTAATAGTTTACACCTATATCATTCCCAGATATTTAAGAGAGATTTTAACTGCCAGGTGCTTAGAAACAAAACTGTACACAATGAGGTTTGAATCTGTAAATCAAAGTTAGGCCTGAATTTAAACCTCAGGGATAGCAGTTTGTACAGCAGCACTTGTCCCTTGCTGCTCAGAGTTCAACGACACCCAGGGACAGGCTGAACTGCTGTAGTGGTGATTCCTTGAAATAAAATCAGGCATGCTCTTGTGCAAAGGATGTTGCATGGTTTCCAGGTTGTTGTATTATTTGCTGTGTGTTTTGTATTGATACTGCTTGTGTACGGACCCAGTTTATCTTTTTGCCACACCTCTGTCACACACTTCTTCACTGAGCAGCTCAGCAGACTCCCATCAAACCATAGGTACATCTAAAATGGAGTTTAAAATTGAAAGACCAGTCTTACTGCTGTAGATCTGTTTTCATATGTCTGAGAAAGATTTATCTGGGATAGTTATAGTGGTTGAGTATACAAATAGAAGTGTAAATGTCACTTGTTGTTGCTCAGACCCATAGTTCTCCTTTCTTCTTTGTCTGAAATCTACAGAAATTCTGTCTTCTGTTTTATAATTACTCAGCTGGTGAAACAAAGACATCAAAAATATATGAGTAGGGCAATTGAGAATATATTATTTTGTTCATTTGAAATTCTGGCAAGGAATGCTCACAATATATTACAAATGACAGGAGTCCATGGATTAAATCAAAAATGAATAAGCCAACACATTATTATACCTAGGCACAAAATCAGCCAAGAGGCTGCCAAACCAGTGAAAGCAAAGAGTTTGAAAAACCAAGATATTTAAAGTTTTACTGGTTTCCTTTAAGATGTATTTTGAGTGTGTGTTATGTCTTTTTATAGTGAATGCTCTTCCCCATCAGCAAAAGAAGGATCTGTTTCAGTTTGGAATTTCTTGTACCTTATGTATATATAGCAAATGAAGAAGTGCACCTCTGGCTTACTGTAGGTGACCCTGAATTAAAACAGGGTATAAATGTTGAGTAGCAAGTGATCAGATACCCTCTACCATTAGGCTGATAGTAATTTTTCCATATGATAGTTGAACTACCATAAGAACTGCCACCGACACCACCAGATTTTCCTACAGCTTCCAACCAAGCTCTTCCTCATATCCATGACACCAGTTTGTTGGTGTAAATGGCCAGTTCCCAGTTTCCTGGTATGAGCAGGAAATCCACCTGCTCATCTGCTGAGAATCCAAACACATCATTGATTCCCCAGAAAAGATCCATGAATCTTACATTACGTCCTTTGGAAACCTGAAAAAGCTTTGAGGAATAAAGGAGGCTCATATCTTTCCAGGTACTTAACTCCTGATTCACAGTAAAAATATTTCTTCAGTGAAAACTGGAATCATGCACTCAGACATTGTCAGTAGTCCCCTGCCTCAATTCATTGCTGGATATAAGGACAGAGAAGCCTTCTGCTAACTCTTTAGTTAAAGTCATGTTTCACAGAGTGGGAGATTGCCTGTGAAGCTACAAGGATCTTCATTTTTATTAATCGAATATGGGTTGTCTTTTTTACAAAAGACTAGGAAACTACCACAATTTATTCTGTTAAAACCTGTCTAGGGCAATAAAACTTGAACTGTTGTATCTTTCAGGAAGATTGCATTTCCTCTGAGTGATCAAACTAGGCATGGCAGGTGCAAGTTCTTTCATAGAATGAAATATAGAATGAGAAGAAATTGTTACCAAAAAGCTTGAAAGGAAAAAAGGATACAACAAAGGATGCCTCTTTGACATCAAGTTTTAATGAATTTATGGTGTTCCACAGTCAGCTGGGGGCTTTGAGCCTGTAAGAAGCTACTACTTAGAAGAAATCTCAGGATTTTGGTTAATGACTAAAAATGACACAAGCAAGTTGATGTGTCATTTAGAAGACAGAACTCCATAAGTTATGTCTTATGGAGAAAATTAGAGCTATCAAAATTGCATAAATATTAAAAAGACTATCACCAACACAAGTGAAAGGCTAGCATTTTTCCAGCATGAATTTAGAATTTGTTTTCCATCAAAACAAATTAATTCAAGTAAGAGATACCACCAAATGTTTTCTTAATCTCTCAAGAGAAGGATAAAATCCTTTTGCTTATTTTGCCAAGTCATGCCTATTTTTGTGTAAGCCTCACTCTTGGCCAAGCCTGTTCCCAGGACCTGGACTTGGGCAGGGTTAGCACAGAAGCTCCATAGAGCTTCACAGATACAAAGGTGGGCCATGAGACCAAGACTGAAGTGGAAGCACCAATTTTTGCTGTGAAGAAAGGTCAGGACAACTATGATATATTTTCCATAAAAAGCCAAAAAAAGCAAAAATATAAAAAAAAGGTTTCCTTCATCAGGCACCCACAGTATACACTGGAAAACAAAATATACTGTGGCTAATTAAACTTAGGAGTATTTTAAACAAAACAAACTGAAATTCAGTGGTGATGATAGTAAAATTCAAGCATAGGCTCCAGTGTGTCCTTGTGGTGTCTGCTGGCCAAGGACTAGCATAACAATCCTGGCTATTTTCTCTCAGCCGCAGCAGTCACCTTTACATAAAGCAGAATAAAAAAAGTTAATAACTATAAGGCTTCGCTTTTTCTCCTTAAGTATCACAGAGAGATAATATCAGAAGCAAAATACCAGGCAACAATGTATTTCCAAAAGAGAGTGCGGGGACAGTGAGCTGCCATTGGTTGGGACTGGGCTCCAGTGTGAGGCTCACTGGGACTAAGCACAGCTGTGGGAGCATTATCAGACCCATCTGACCTTATGTGCTGTGTGTCAGCCTCACAGCTGGTTTCCACCTCAGGCTCCTCAGCAGCTCACATGTTTTCAGCCTATTGCCGTGGCCTCTGTCCTGCTTTGGGACCAAACACAGCAGGCGTGGTTAACCAATCCTTTAATCTACACTGCTCAGTACATGAGAGAGGCACGAACACAGCTCAGTTCAAATGGAGCTGGAAAAGAGGAGCAAGTCACCGAGCAGATATTTATGCAATGGTTAAATAGTCCTGTGGAGTAAATGCCTCCTTCCGTTTTACTCAGACAGCTATGTTGACCCTTTTTTGCCTAGAACCCAGATGTTGATGTCTTCATGGGTCATTGCTGGTGCTCCCCATTTCCACAGAGCTTTCAAGTGAAACAGGGAGCTTCAAAGTAAAATATTTCAGTTGCTTTGTATGGAACTGGGTGGAAAACAGCAGGGCGTGATCAGTCATCAGCATTTTTCATGCACTCCTCCATCATTTAGTATGAGCTCATGTGCAGATTTGTCCTTGCTTCCCTGCCAGAGGAATCTCAACCGAGAGTATGTGTTTCTGGGGAGGATCAGGGGAGAATTTGGCTCCCAGAGCTGTTAATGAGGCTTGAGAGGTCATTGTGCCTGAAAGAAGCATAGATGTGCTTGAGAGAATCCATCAGCCACCAAAAAACCAGAATTGATCCTTGAGGAAAGCAGAAAGAAAGTCCTTGAATGCTTTTGATACCTCATTAGTTTTAACAGTTTTGTCATCAGTTTATTTCTGCATCCTGGCAAGTGGAGTTTCATCAGGTGCTAAAGCAGTTTGCACTAGGAAAATGGAATTTTGCCTTCGAGGACAGAGCCAAGAACACTGTAAAACCAGCACTTTTCATGTTTTAGGAAACCAGATGAAATAGATTAACTCTACTGCTTTGTACTTTCACTTTCTTTCTCTTAAAAAAGTTATTCCTAAGCTCGCAGAATGCAGCACCCCTCTTTAAATGCCATCTGAGCTAAAGCACAGCCATGTGGGAATGGAGGGCTGGCCATCCTGTGCAGTCAGAAAACAGGAATTGAAATGCATTCAGCTGTTCTCATTTAATTCTCACTAGCTGGCCAAACAGAAAACTACTTCTGCCGACTGTCCTGAGAAATTGAGTTCCCACCAACCCACTTCAGAGGGCCTTGGGTCACCCTGATAGCATAGAAATACACAGCTCTTTAGACCCTACGATCTTCACTCAGATTACCAAGGGATTATATCAATCTAGGACAAAAGATCTTTCATATGTCTGTCACTTTCTGCCCAAACATCCTTCTCGGTCTATGCACACATGCAAACCTGACTTTTTAATTACCTCATTCTTCACAAATGCTTATGGAGAAGTACATTGGCCAGCAATTGTAAAGACCTTTATGGAACCTATATTTCGATTCAAATTTATTTCCTAATTTAATGGCAATGAATTCATGGTCACAGTATAAAAACTAGCAACCTTGAGATTTTGGTATCTCAATCACTGCCTGGCTGCTGGATGAATATTAGATTACATTCCTGGGAGATTATGCCTAACAGGAATGCAGTTTGGGTGATTGGTTCAAGGTGGCATCGTTCTGAAGTAGTTGTAAAATCTAAGGCACTAATTTAGAAAAATGAACCTGCAGTAATTGCATGAAAACAAATAACAGCGCTTGGCTTACCTGTGTCAAATTGATCAGAGGATATATTAATTTTCTATGTGGATAATTTTTGGTCTTTTTTAGTTCAGCCAGCTCCCTCATAGCCTTTTTGCCCAGTCATTCAAGCCTTTGAACATGTTAATCCTTCACATTTAATTTTGTTCGAATTGTTTCATTAATTATGAGCTTCATTACATATGAACATTGGTTTCGATTGTTCAGTAACCCTAAATATACATGATCTTTTTAAAAAGTTAATATGCTTCTGCATAAAAATGTGCATTAATAAATAAAATCTGCTTTTTCAAATGTCTGCTGTGATTGATCAAGTCAGAAAATTGATGGGCATAAGAGCTACCAAGTCAACATGCTATTTTGAAAATAGCTTAACCACTTGGCCCCTTTTCTGCTTTCTCTGCATTTGCCAATGCCAGGGTCAGGGTCCTTTGTCCTGCATCTGTGCTAGGTCCTGAAGTTTTGTCTCTCTTGATGTTGCTTCATTATTCATCAATGACTGTGTTTTCACTGAGATGAGACCTTCAGCATTTCACAGGAGATCACCCCCCAGTCATTAGCCTACTGACAACCCTACCTTTCACTTTCTCTCTCATTAGTCCCACAGCTGTTTGTTTATACCATACAGATTGAACATGATAAACCCCAAAATATATGCATATTTGGGAGACAAGGAGGAGCATTCTTCTGTAGTAAGTCACTGAACCACATTGTGGTTATGTGAGGGTGATTCCCTGGGGAAAAGGATGTTAAACCGCACTGTAACTCCCTTCTTGGAGAAACATGACACGAGTGTTTTCATCTTAACATGGAGCTGGGCTGGGTTTGCAGCAAGATCTGAGAGTGACACATTCTCACAGGAATCACAGCTGAAACACAGCATGTGTTCCTCAGGTGCTTGGGATCAGAGCAGGATTTAAACCTTCCTCAAGTCGGGTGTCTTAAGTTTATTTTTTTCCCATGGTAAATACACGGACAAGTTATCTCTGAATTTTGTTGTTCAGATAAATTTTCCCTAATGAAGAGAACGGTCTAGTATATAAAGGCATTACGGAATCAACCAATTGAGTATAATGGGCCTATACATTTAGATTTCAAGGCTCAAGTGAATAAAATTTTGCACTTTAGTTAGTATGTAACATAAAAAGCTGGCCCACTAAAATACTGTTTGTGAGCAAATTGCAACGCAAGGTAAGAGTGTCAGGATCTGCTTTGTGGAGAACTGTCTGAGCATTTCTGTGCACACAGCTGTGTATCTATCCTTCTAGGTGCAGGCAGAAAGCACTCACATATGTCACTTCTTTTGCAGGTGGTGAAATCCAATCCCTCTGAAGAAAGTCCACACATAACAATGACGTTATCAAGGCACTACACACTGGGGAAATATTTCGGCAGTCAAAGCAAGCCATCACAACTGCAGGACTATGCAACAAATTCACAGTCCCCATATCATGTCCGAGGTCCAATAAATCAAGTTTATTCTGAAATCCTTCTCAGCAGGCTCTGTGCGAGTAGGAGGGAGATTGTCAGCACATAGCCTCTGCTGAATATAGTACTGGGACTCGAGATGTGCCACTACATAAGTGATAGTAGTGAAAGACCATGGTGAATTTCTGACATGCTTCTTTGATTGGCTGTACAGACACCAACAGTTTGGGACACATGGCATTTTCCCTAAAACTTTATGAAATCAAGGTATGCCTGGCAACTCTGTGGTGTCAAAATGGAAGATGGAGGTTTGCAAAGGAGAGAAGAGGGGAAGTTACTTGAACTGTTGCCAAAGGCTAGAACAGCTGCAACTCAAGCAACTGTGTATTAATGACAGTAAAGAGAAAGAAATATATACACTTGAACTATTTGGAAAGGACTGCTTTAGCTTTTCAGCACTATCTAGTTTTCTATTTATAGAGACACTGTAATATTTGAATGTATTTGGAAACTGGCTACATTCCATTTTAAAGAGTTTTATTTTATGTGGATGAGTTCCCCTTCGATGTCAAAACTTTTCTGTTTAGACACTTGGTTTATACAATTTGAAAATGCCTATTAGCCTTTTACTGAGGATGACAAGTTTTGAACTCCAGTGTTTTTAGTGAAAACACACCCCTTCTTTGTATCTTAGGTGGAATAGATGTCTACTCTATTTTTTGCATGTTCTAAAGCTAATCTAGAGATAGATTACTTAGACTCGAGACTGATTACAATTGTCTTGATATAACATGTAAATATAGTGAATATGTTAACATAACCCTTACTTATGGTGTCACTTTAGGAGAGTGGCCATATGCAGGAATACTGCTTAGATATGTGCTTCAGTGTCTACCTTGGCTAGTAAGCCAAGCAAGTATTCTCCCAGCATGGAAGTGCCATTTCTTTAATGATTTATTATAAAACACTGCCAATGTGTGAAGCCAGAACAACAAACGGAAGCACACATAAGAAGTTCAGGATATGGTTTTTAATCTGTCATGAGGAATGCATGATATGATGGGAGCATGATGTACTGCCTTGTGTCTCATGCATAGCAGGGACAAGACCTTTTCTGAATGCCAGTTTCATGCTGTAGCCCAGCTACATCACTCATGTTTGCAGACCTACTCTGGGTGAAACCCCAAGGAAAGGTTTTACCACTGCAGGGGGGAGCTGTCTGCTGATCTGCCACAACATTGGCAGCACAGTCATTCACAGTTGTGTTGCCCTGATGGGAAACCAAGTATGATCGAGGCTTAGCAGCTGGGTGATGAGTTAATGGCACCCATAAGACTGTTCTGCCTTCAAATTATCCAGTTAATATCCAGTATCTTTATGAATCCAGTCATGGAGCAGGGAATCAAGACACCTCTTTCTCCCATCATACACTAGAGAGGGGAGTCAGAACCAGGTAAGTACAAGTCTAATGAAGGATCCACCAAGCTCTGAGGCATGCTTCCTCCTTTACAATTTTACATATACTCCTCCACTAGCTTCTGCTGTCTTTGGGAAAGGAAGCTGCAAGCAATGTCAGTGAACAAACAAATAAGCACAGAACTAATCACCATTTTACAGGCCTTAGTAGCCCACAGTGTATAGTCCTGCTCCTATATAGAAGTAGGGCTAGAAATTCATGACACCATATTTGGGATTTGCCAAAGATCCTTACACTCACCACAGTCTGTATCCCTAGCTATAGTTTTGTACATTCTTGCTTCAGATAATATATGTGAAGATATAATGGGAAATTGTCATGCAATATGGAGTTTGGCTTCCCTAGATGATACAAAGATCCTCCAAAAGAGGATTTGACATATCTAACTTAGGAGACTTTCTTCTATACTGACAAAGCTCCTAATTCTACTTCTGTTAAGGTTTTTTTGTGTAGCTCGTTTAAATCCACATGCTGTTATTATTATTGTTCTGTACACAGTTGTTTTTAAAGCATAAACTGGGGGTTTATGTTTTTGGTTTTTTTTTATCAAAGCCTATTTCTGAAACATCAGCTATAATGATGAAAAGGAACAAGCTGACTTTGTTATACTGCAGCTGATATCAGCAAATGTGCAAATCATCACTTCTGTTTTCACCACAATATGGTTTATATGTGCTGTACACCCAGATGTCTTAATGTTTTCCAAATCTTAATGTTTTCCAAATCTTAATGTTTTCCAATTGTATCAAGTGGATAGTTCCTGTGTGTTTTCTATTTTTTACATGTCTATGTACATATATATGTCTGTAAAAAGCCATTGGCAAATTGATCTTTATTTAAAGGAGTTCTTTGGATGAGTTTTTCCAACACTATATATGATCCATGTAATATTAGGAATAAACAAAGGGAAAACTAAAACAGGCAGACTAAAACAGGTGCCAATGTACATTTTTCATTATTTAACTTGTTTAAAATACATCTAGCATTTGTAGGTATGCAAAAAAGGAGAGCTGAGATCGAAGTGGAAGCATTGCTTGCTAATACACATTAAAATTCACAGATTAAGACAATAAAAAAATTTACCATGTTTGAATTCCAGTGAATGTGTTGCTATCAATGGTTTACTCTAGATTTATCACGTCTGCTGTGACATTTTGCCTGAATAACCATTAAAGTGTTCCTGCTATTTTAAGACTGATTGATAATGCAGAATTTTTCACTCCATATATTTACCTTAGCCCCATTACTTACCATAAAAATAGCAAAGGACCTAATTGTCAAGATGAGTTCCACCTCCTAATACAGGCATGAATGGCCCTGGAACTGGTACTAGGATTGAAATAATCAAGTTGGGGAACAAGTACACCAGGAAGTGGTGTTCCCTGATCGATATCTGCCCAGTAACGCACAGAGTTTGGCCTGTAACCAGAGTATTCTTTCAGCTACAAGTAGAGAGACTGAAAGTGTGCTGGAAATACATAGATAGATAGATAGATAGATAGATAGATAGATAGATAGATAGATAGATAGATAGATAATTCCAACATGCACAGCATCGATCTCAGCTATTATTATTGTTGCATTCCTTTAAACTTCAGCTGAAGCTACAGTATGATGTGCCAGTGTCCAATGAGTTATAACTCCTTATCTCCACGTAACTGCATAGGTGTTGAACAGTGATTTGGGTTTGAGCCTTGCAGGACAGATGGCCCCCATGATCAAGTTCATCTCAGTGAGTGTCTTTGGAATAACTGGCTGTAATAAAACATATTTTCCTATTTGTAGGAAAATGCCTTGACAAGTCAGCTCTGTCATTGGAGACCGTATATTTCAAATATAGCAAGCTGCTGAAAGAATGGACTACAAATACCAATTTACACTTAGTATTAATTTGAAAATGTTAATCTTTAGAATAATCACTTTCACACTGTTAAATATAAGGCCTTTGTTTTTCTGTTCTGTGACATATTAAAGGGACATCAAAGTCAATTTATTTGCTTGGTGGGTGGGGTAGTGGGGCATCCAATTACCTCAAGGTTGAAATAACCACTTGTAGTTGCTTCTGCTACTATGCTGAGCCAAAGAGAATGCTTTGAAGATGCAAATATGTGTGATATTAAGTTGACTGCAGTCCAGGGATCTTTCAGATTACTTTTTAGAGTAAAGCAATTTTTTAGAGGCGCAGTGAGCTATTTGGCACAGAGTCAAACTGCTAAACAAGCCTCTGTAGGCTCACATCAAAAATATAATCTTACCTTTTTGTTTGCCTTCTAGCCTTGCAGCTGGCTTGTTTTACCTCACTGTTATGACTATCTGTACCTGCTCTACTCCACATCAGCCTTTCTTTCAGCTGACACAAGAAGTTTTAGTTTCATAGTTGAAGCAGCTCTTGAAAATCTGAGAGACGATGGTTGCAAGTTCAGGCTGACTCTTCAAAATACCAGTGCTATTATCTTGATGTTTTTGTCAGTTTAACAGCAAAGATTTACCAAATGCAGCAAGGGTAGAGCAAGCCTCTTTTTCAGGGCAGTGATTTTCTCTGATGAATTTTAAACAGCTGTGGTAAGTGCTTAGTTTGCACCAGCACTTAGTTCTTCTTGTAGCTTGCCTTTGCCAAGTCAAAATCCATCTTTCAAGATCCACTGCCATCTTTACCTGTGTAAATCCTAAAAAAAAAATCCTCAGAACAGTCAATGTATAAGGCAGGCATACCAATGTATTGATGCTGGTGCAGTATTTATTGGTACCTTCACGATACCCACTGAAGAGAAAAACCCTAACTACACAGTAAAAACATTTTAGCCTTGCCAGCCTGTGGTTTGGTGGTGCTAAACAACGTTACCTGTGTCAGTCTAGGCCAGTACCTAGAATCAAGTGTTCAGAAATCTACCCAAGTCTTTAACTTAAATGGGCAGGATGGACCCACAGGGTCACAACAAGGGCTTCTGCAGCACTGGTTTCTATTCAAATGGACTTGAACCTTTTCTAGGTTCATTCATCTGGCTACTTGGCCAGCTCCTTGGCAGCTGTGGGCAGCCCTTCCATGTTCAACAGCCTTGGCAAGGTACACTATTAAGCAGCCCTGAACTGAAGATAAAGAGTATGTTTAACTGAAATCTGAACTGAGGTCTTTGTGAAACACAGCACCTACTCAGCATCCCCTCGATTTCCTCTAGAACTGAGCTGCTGTAATGAGAAGCAGAATTCAGTCCCTTTCAGCTGACTCTCAGGTAATGAGGTCTTTTTTCTCCACTGCTTGTTTGCATGAAATAAAGGGAGGGATTTTCTCTGCATGCTCCTGCGAAACACAGTGAGATGAGTTGTGTTTTCATGCAGTCACTGCAGTAGGCACTCCCTCACACACCTCATTACAGGGACAAAATTCCCATGGCAGGTGGTGTTTTCAGTATTACATCTCGAGCTGGGTCAGGCAATGCAGTGTCTGCCTGCACCACCTGTCCTGGTGCTGCTCTCAGGATGATGGACAGGTTCTGAGTGAATACTGCAGAACTAAAACCCTTAAGTAAGGAATCAAAATGCCTCAGACACATTTTGGTGAAGTCAGACCAGTTACAAACAGCTCACTGCAGATCAAGTGTGAGAAACTAAAGTCGGACTTTGAAATCAGTAAATGCCATGGAATATTGCCAAGGTTTGGAGACCAGATCTGTGTTTGGCAGTTTCTCACTCGCCATGTTCTGAAAATGTTTTTTTATCTTTCTTTTTTTTTTTTTTTTCCCACTTACCATTATCAACTTCCATATTTCTGTTATGATTCTCTGGGATTAAGGAGCTGCCCTGCCTGATAATGACTGTGCAGCCTCCCCAGATGGTAGTCAAATTTTCTTATACATCAGAGGAGTTTTATTATTTCTGCAGGTTTTTTGTTTTTCCTTTACTTCCACATGCCAGCTCTAAAGATTTTGTATATTTACAGTTAATCATCAATGGCTTTAGTTATAATAGCTTTAATGCTTTAGTTACAATAGCTTTAATGACTCCAACATATTCAAAGAAACCTGATAATCCCTATTTAAACTAATAGAAAAACAATCCTTAAAAACTTGACCTTGTAAACAATTAGACAACGCAACACCCAGCATGATCTAGCCCACAACTGGCTTCCTTTAAAATAGAGAATCAGTCACATCTTCATGTGTAATAATGTGACGTCTCTTACTGAAGTTTTTACTAGAGTCATTACAATTTGAACATGATTGTGTGGACTGATAGGCAGGTTGGTTTTTAAATCTCAGGGCCTTTGTTGAGCTCTCTTGACAACAAATGGTATCTATCAGCTACTGTAAAATCCTGTTTCAACATCCTTTTTGTATTGTGTCCTGCCCTGTTATTAGAAAATATATACATAGAAGGGGATTTTCTGCTGGTGGTAAAAGGTTAAATCATAACAGGTCCTACTGCTCCACCAGTTGCTGGTCCTAAATTCCACATTGCGTCATTTCTTGTAGTAACAAGGAGTTAGGGTCTAGTAACCCTGTAATGCTGGCTGCCTGCATGGCTCCCCTGCCTCTAGAACATTTCAGTACTGAAGCCCTCTTGGAGCCATCAAAATAACACACCTTCAGCTATGAAATGCATAGAACAGAGCCTGCAGACTTAAAACATGCCTGCTGGGTTAAATTCAGCCTGGAAGTCAAGGATGACATCTTCTAGAGACTATTTTCAGGCACCAGAACCTGGATTCCTCCTTAACTCTAGATATTTAACTGAGGCATTTTAATTGTGACTAGACTTCTCTGTACTCATCACAGAAAGACCAAGATCTAAATTATTCTCTAGAGGTGTCTATTACTTCTACAATATTGCTTACCATACAGGGAACATAAAGTAACTCTCAGAATTGTGAGATAGGTGCCTAAAGTTTTGAGACATGCATGTCAGCTCAAGAGAGGAGTGGCTGTGGGATTCACTGTGCAGGTAGAAGATGCTTTTGCATCTCCTCTTTGCTCATTTAAACCTGGAACTTGGTCACAAGCCCATGGCCACCCCCACCAGAACATGCTCCCCAGCGTGGCCTAGGGTGGTGTATTCTCAGCATCTGCTCAATTGTACAACACTGCACTGAGTCAGAGGGAAGCCAGCCCTGTAGGTAACCTGGTGAGCAAAATGGTAATATGGGATATGCAGGTTCACGACCCTTCATTTGGAAAAATGAACAAATCTCTGTCTATTGCATTACAAGGGGACTAGGTAAATCTCTCTCTTACCATGAGAAAAGCCAAGTTGACAGACGTTTAACTCCAGAAGGTTCCTTTTCGGGTTTAGTGGTAGGTACCTGGTTGGTATCTGATTGCTCCAGCTTCTAGCACTTACACCTGTACTAGAATTGAATGGTAAGCCTAAGTAATTTAGGAGATGGTGACTACTAAGAAGTAAAGCATCTTGTAGGTATTAAAAACCTGAGCCAAACACCTTGCTCACATACATCATTTTGGCTCTGTGAAGGATTTATTGCACTGATCATCTCTTCACAGAAACACAAACACACCGCAGCACTACTGCCCTGTTACTTTGTGTTTTATAGCTGTTCATGTAATTGCTAACTCACTTCATTCAAAACAATACAGGCCAGAAGAGACCTCTGTGAATCAGAGTGTAAACTAAACTGAGCAGTTTCAGAGGGTTTGGTGTGGGCAGCTGTTAAATAGCAGCTATGCCAGGAGGTGAATGGTAGCATCCCTGAAGACATGAAGGGGGCAAATAGTGAGCTGGAGGCAGGATGGAGCTGACAATCTCTCCACAAGTTAGCTGCAGACAGAAACAGCATCCTTCCCCTCTGAAGTCCTGCTGATGGACTTGTGCTGCAGCTCCCGGGGTTTGAATGCCTGGCTTCAAAGCATTATTCTTTAATATGAATAAATACCCAATACGAATACAAGTCTGTAAATAAGACAAAAAGTTTCAAAATCAGGAAAATCTAAATGTTAGGTAACTATATCTAACTGTGCCTAGATAGTCCTGAGAGACTATAATGAGTCTATAAAACATATAAAACAAGTTAACACCTGCTCCTCACACTTTTGTTAATTAAGATTCAGTAGAGATGTAAGTCATTTCAATGAATGATCTGCCACTCCACAGGAGCCAGTCTGGAGTGGAGGCTGTCTCAACAACGCCGCAGTTACCACACGTTGTATCTGGCTTACCATCTTCAGTGCTGCTCTAGCCCAGGCAGTTGGGTTTTTTCCTAGGGTCTGAGGGACAGACTGTCAACCCATTAGTTATTATTTGTCCCTCAGGCTAACAGTTTTTCTAGTTTGGACTGATACCCTACAGAAAACCCGTGTTTTGACTGTGGAAATGTCAATTCAGGTGTGCTGACCTTCCTGTAAGGTATCAACACCAAAACTACAGTAACACCATTGCAACACTATGGAGCGCAGTCCTACCACTACTAGGAGAGAGTTGGTACAGTAGCACAACCCAATCTTGCACAAGCAAAGTGACAGAACTGTACACCAGCCAAGGGCAGCACTTGCACTTCTACCAAGACTTTTCTTGCTCCCTGCCGTGGGCTTGCTTCAGTTTCTTCCATTTGGGAACATAAGACCTAGCCTTGCTCTCTGCACCATAACCAGGCATCTGCTTCCTGAGGCTTGGGGAAGCTGGGATGATCCTGCCCCTTACTATTGTCCCAGACACACATTTCCTGGGATGTTTGTAAGTGAAAATACCACACTGACTGTTACCTGGTTCAAGGTTGTCCTTGACTTTGCTGGGCAAAGGCTTTCTACACAGAGTATAGAAGATCTGGGTAAGGAAAACTAATGGAGAGAAAAGTCCTTTGGAGAATTTTTTTGACAGTAATTCAGTGCAGACAAGTTGCTGAAGTGAAAAGCATGGCTAATGTCCAAGTGGCAGCACACTTCGATATAAACTGAAAGAAAAATCAAGGGTTGATTTACAAGGGCTCTGGTAAAACTTCTATGACACAACACTGGCAGTTTTCTCCTATTTGTGTCTTAAAATCTTTCACCAAGCACTATTGAGAACCTAGCCTTTTGGGGGGTTGTTTGTTTGTTTGTTTGTTTCAGATGGAATATTTGCAGGTTTTTTTCTCACCACACAATAATATTGATGGTAATGCAAGCTATGCTCAATAGGCAGAAATCTAAGATCCAGTTGTACCTTGTTCATGCATGATATCTTATTGCTTTTGAAGGAAAAGAAGATGCCCAGCATAAGTACTCAGTATCTTTCCAGGTTATTCTTCACAGATGTAGACAACTATGAAAGTGTCTAAGCAAATGGTCTTCACAGCCACACATTCAACTGCTATTAGTGGACCTGCTCCCTGGATCCAGAAATATTTTATGGCCTAGTCTAAGAATGCAGATCAATCTAGTCAAGAATGCAGATAATACTGTTTGGTATTATTTTCTTGCACATAGTTCCAACATGTGGACCTGCTACCTGAGTCCTTCTCCTCATGTATAGACTCCTTCCTCCAACTGTTCACATTTTTATTTGAAAGAATCCCCCAAAAGGGCTTCCAGAGGGCCAGAAAATGACAAACCTCAGAAACCCAAAGTTCTTCAGATTTGCTCATGTTTTACTTGGATGCACACACTGTGCTGTGTGAGCATGACTGCATGCAACCAGTTCACGGGCTTTTATGGCCCACACTGACAAGTCCTGCAAACAAATAGTTCCCGTTCTATTACAGAAGCAGTCCCAGTTTCTTCTTCTCCTACCTTTCATTGAATATTCCTTTGTAAAATCTTTCAGACTTTTTTCCACTTCCTTTCTTCTTGTGAGGTTGCACACTTTCCATCTCCTCATGCCCCTGTCTGTGAACAGTTGATTGACTTCATTTTGCAATCTCCACACATCACCTTACCCTGCCAACTAGCATTCAGTTCTCAGCTGGTGAAACTTCGCTGTCCATCAGCTTTCTTTTGGTTGACAAGTGGTGAAGGCTTTGTGACCAGCTGGTGTGCTGTCATGCTATAGCCACATTCATAAGGATGACAGGCTACCTTGCCAGCAAAGCCAACAGACAAGTTGCATGGTTTGTTTCCTCAGAAGTTCAGAGACAGCTGTACAGCCAACTCATAACAACCTTCACATCTCAGCAAGCTGCTGGACCCAGCATGCCTTCCCTGAGCTAAGACTCCTTGTGTTGATAACTGGGGTCCACTGCGTGACTAAAATCTCTTCAAAATAAAATTTGTGAGAAGATGAAAATTAAAGTAAGGTGGGAATGAATTTCAGTTTTCCGTGTTCCCTTACAACAGCCACTTCCTCGTCTCCCTTGTTTTGTTTGCCTGTAAGTCAATTTCATCAAATCTCTGTTTTCATAGAAATATGTCCTACCTACCCTTTAATCTTCCATCACATGCGCCTGTTTAGGTGAAATTACACAGTGTATTTACACAGGCATCTCTTCCTTTTTAACTGGTCCTAATATAATGACAGTGTACTAAAGGAAGGAAAGTTTTGTCTTGTTGAGGTGAAGACCCCTGATTTAAATAGGTGGAGCTGTACTCCTGTAACATAGCAGATTCATGACTTTGGTGAATAAAGTGCACCAACTCTCACACTCACACGTGTGTAAGTGGTCTCAGGAGTCATATTGTAAAGCAGTCTACCTTGTAACACATCACCTCAGCATACAGCTTTAAGTGTCTTAAAGCTTACTTCTATAAAAAAGTTGTTTCCATAGCTCCTGGCCACTTTCTGAAACTCACAGATTCTGAAGCTAGGGAGTAGTTTTACATCTGATTATTTTTTTAAAAAACAGTTTGCTTATTTTTGTAGGGCAGGTAAATTTAAAGTCAATATACAGCCCCTCTGCAGCCACAAATACCACAATGAAACTTTGTCCTCTGATATTGCTGTAGGGATCTGATCCACTAGGCACTTACTGTTGAGTTTATATGACGTAAATTTCATCTGATATACTTTGATTCAGCAGACATTTATTTTTCTGCTTTACTTATACTGTACAGATAGTGCCATTTATTTCTTGAGAGTAGTCACAGATATAAAATAGAAACCATGCGGAATATTTGCAAGCTCTGTTTTTTTTATAACCAGATCTGAGAATATGCTCCTCTCCATTTTGAATACATATGATTCAGTTAATATTTTGTATTTAGGCTTCCCTGCTGCATCAGGCTTTGCCATTGACAGTTTTTATAACGGTACACGTCATTTTTATTGGTAAAGATAATTTACCCTCTGTTGTTCAAATTCAGTTAATATTTTTGTTTTGACTTTGTCAGTATATTTTTACCTCTCTATTTCTACATTTACCAGAAGAAGGGCATTAATGGAGACATGATTTTTGGCATTGCTAACAGCAGCATTTTCAACCTCAAATGTAAAAATAAAAACAATACATCAGTGCTTCAAAACCATGATAATATAACAGTTGTGACAGCTACAATAAAACAAAATACATTGAGCTCTTTCATATATTTTTGCACCTGAATCACACACTCAAACTTCCTCTACAATCATAAAAACTTTTAATGACATGTGTCTATTAAGTTGTACTTCAAAACATAAGCCAGGTATCACCAAGTGAATCTGCAAATCTTTCCAGTTGAATCCCCTATGTTATTGGCCAGCATACTGTGACGTCCTGGATAGCCTCAGGGCTAGAGAGACAAGAAGTGCACAGAGATACTGGAATTGCATGCTAGGCAGGTCACTTTTCTGATAATAAAAATAGAAATCCCTTATTGCCTTCCTCCCCTTTGCTCCAACAGATATTGAAGAGCTATAACAAGCGTTGGAAAACACAAGATGAGGTGCAGACAGCAGCAGTCATTTCCAGAAAACAGGCTCACTTTCCTTTCTTTTTTTGATTTTGGACCAGGCCTGTAGTGTATCATTGTGGTGTTTGTCCAGGAATGAATGGACTCTCCTGGGACCCTTGCAGATAACACTCCGCAGGGTGCAGCTGAAGAGGGTGTATGTTCCATTCAAACACAGATAAGAGGAATTCCATTACCCAAACATATTTCTTAATCACTTCTGTAAAAATAGCCATAAAGAAAATCAGAAATGAAGCACCTGTTGGGCTCTCACACATGGAAATACAAGCACAGCTGGGGCAGAGTGATGAGATGGAGTAAATTCTACTGCAGCTGCTGAGGATACTCAGGAAATAAAATAGATTAATATTTACACAAATGAGAAATTAAAGGACTTGATGGACCTGCCTGCTGTCCTTCACTGCCTGAAGGGCAGAAAAATTCTGAACTATAAGATAATTGAATTTTCTGAGCAATAACAAGGGTTGAAAGTGTTTGCTGTGACCATATTGAAACTGTATAAATGTGCCTAATTTCTAGGCAGAGAAATTAACCTGGTGTTAAGGTTGTAAATAAATTGTTCATTCAAGAGGGAAACTTAATACTGTGTATGCAATTAAAATGAGATATTTATGGCACCATGGCACTTAATTTTACAGCTGTGTTTGTGAGGTCCTTTGCACTTCATCTGGAGATTCTTTCACATTGTGAAAAGCTCCTCACAAAGTGCAGGAGCTGCAACCGGCAAGAGATTTCTGCCCTGTCTCTTCAGGATGGGCAAGGAAAGGCAGAGGGGGTGACAAATTTCCCAGATCCACTGTCGGGGTCAGGAATAACTGCTGCACTTCAAAGGGGCTGAGACTCTTCCTTCAGAGGTGTTTATGGAGTCCTGACATCACCCAGACTCTCCAAGGCAACACTGGACCACGTGCCTCCTTCTTGCCTCTCCTAGCAATGACTATCTGTAGTGCCTCCTGCACGGGGATGGTGTAGAGGGTGCCTTGCCCTACTCTCCAGGATGACACCCAAGGCACGTTTACTATTGCCTTTGCCATGCTAAGGGATACTCCCCTCTGCTCACATGAGTAGGGAAATTGTAGATGATCAGGCTGCACACTGACCCCATTTTCACTGGCGGCCACTGAAGATTCCCACAGCAGTTGAACCCCTCAAACATCTCAAAAGACAAGAGTTGAAGTAAGTTTTAAAATAAAGACAATAAGAAACTACCTGTGGGAAAGGCATAAAAAAACCCCAAAACCATCCCCAAACAACCCAAACTATTCCCTTTTATACCCACAGGCCTTAACTTTCTCATTATTTCTGTCTTTGCTATTACAAGGTTGTTGAGATGTCAAACCCCAGCTACTTTGGTAACTGGCCAGTTTAGCAGAGTTCAATTAGTTGGGGACAGACTGAACCCTGTAGACTTTGGCATCTTGCCTGTGGCTACACACATTTTAAACCACAACCACCCTGCCTTATGCAACAGGGGATAAATATCACAGCTGCAGGGATATAGCACAGGTAAGATTTCCAAAGCTGAAAGACTGAAAAGACTGTCTGTGACAAGAGTGCTGAGAGGTTTAAGTGGGTTCAAATACATCAGTGCCAGGCCCAGCCAAAAAAAAAAATACACATTAGAAGGAGAAGAGGGGATCACTAAGGAGAGGAAATAGAGGGTGGCTCAGGAAGCAGGTAACTTGTAACACTGATTTAGCAAGATTAAGTAGGCTCAAGGAAGGATTTTATGTTTATCATCTAATCCAATCAAAATTTTGGAAGTCATGTAAAACCTTCTAGTTCAACGCAACCTGTAACCATTTGACATTAAAATGAATCTTTACAAAGAGACAGATTACACTCTTACTAGAGTTTCTTGCACCTTGATTTTGAAAATCTGCTGTGCTTATTATCCGTGAAGAGATTTAATTTTACATGGACCGGTTACATTCTGGCCCAGAATGTAACTGTATGATTTTTTAAATTTTATTTTATTTTTATTGGTAAAACGTGCTAAGTGGGAATGGTGAAAGATGTGAAGCAAGGAGTGTGGAGGGTCTAAAGGAAAAATGCTGAGACAGAAAAGATGAGGTTAATGTACTGAAATGGGTAAGATCATTGAAATTGGGAGAAAGAGTGGGTAATGAATGGAGTTTTGTGATTTTTTAAATGTTGTCTTATAACTTGAAAAATTAGGCCATTCATTCTTTCCTCTCACCACCACATTGCAGTAGAAAGTGACCGCATGCAACCTGTGATTCCAACACAATACCATTCACTCCCATTTCTTCCTAAGCTTTACCCTTTTGAAACTGGCCTTGTAGGTAAATTCCCACACACATACAAGTAGTTTGATTACTTGACCAAATGCTTTATGGACTAGGCACACATCTGTGCCTTGATGAGAATATAATAAAATGAGTGCCAGCATTGCATTACGACAGTTACAGTGTAGATTCTTTTGTTTCCATTATTATCCTCATTCAAAGGTTAAGTACCTCATTAGAAATGGAAAAACTAGGTCCTAATCATGGGTTTCATGGTCATCTGCCACCTGACACCAGCAAATGAAATCTGTCTCTCAAACCCAGTTCTCTCGTCACAGGATGGCAAGGATTCTGTACACATGAAACATGTCACTATGATGAGATATAACGAAATTATTGTTATAAGAGATGTGTGTGAGGTGTTAAGGCAAATTAGCAAATTAGCAGTTGGGGCAGGAATATGAACAGAGTTGCCCCTAGGGGAACAGCTCCCCCTCCTTCCTCTACCTGTTGTATACCTAAAGTACAGCAAACTCCTTGTGAGCATGCTGCTTCTGTGCACACAACCTATGTGCATGTATGCACATACGTGTTCACACAGAAAGAGTATCTCATCCTGCTTATCTCAGGAACTTCTGCATAAAGCTTCCACTTAGAGAAGCAAAATAGTAGTTTAAACCCTCAGAGGAGTCTGATTTAAAATCTAAATTAGAAATACTTCTAGACTTCCCCTCTCCACTAAGGTGACTTGGGTTTTTCCATACACGTGAGTTACTGTTTTCATCAAACTGTGTAATTACCTCCTAGAAGCTCTGCCACAACAGCCAGCAGCACCAACCCTCCTCTCATCTCATACACTTTATCTACAAAAGAAAAAAGCTTAAATAATGCTGCTTTAAGTATAAAAAAGGAGCAAATTTTCTGTCAATGAAAGGTTTCATTTTGCATAATATCTCCTAGAGCATTTCTTGTCCTCCTCAAAACAACCAGGGAAATTAATTGGTGGCATAAAGGTGCACTGTTATCAAATACAATTTTACTACTCATTTTAATTTTTAGTAGTAATTACGATGTGGGTGAAATCAGAATTAAAATTTTTTGTTCCACATTCTTCACACCCCTCTTAGTTATGCTTTGAAGCCTTATCAGCATTCCCTTGAAACCTTTTATTTAATCCTGGTATGCCAAAATTGATATGTAAAAACTCCAGAGTAAGTCTAGAAAATACCTACTTTTATACTGTCCATATCAGAGAACAGAATTTGCCTGCAATATTTTAGAAGAAACCTGTATCTACCCCCAGGATCCCCCAAAACACAAGCAGATCTCAAGCACTCATAAATATTGCTTGATCCAGGACACTGTTTCCAAATTTGTGACCACACGGAACAACAGACTCCAAAATCAAACTGAGTTCCCTCTTCCTAAGCCCTAGCTTCCTGGCAGCACATCACCAACAGACATAGATTGCCAGGAGATCTGCTCAGCAGTTGATTCAGCACCTGTCTGGAGTTACAGGCTTCAGAAAACTTATTTGGAGGCCACACTAGATTTCTTCTGGATTTTTTGGTAAGGATGGAAGGAATTGTGAGAAGCTGCCTTTTCCTTGCCTTTCAGGTCCTACTTTGCCATTTTCTATATATCCATGCACATAACAAATGCAGTTCTGTGTACTGTGTTGTGCAGCTATTATAAAGATAATATTAAGGGGTAGCTCTGGAATCACCACGTGTTTGTGAGGTCTGTTTGTGAGTTCTCCATCTGCCATCATGTCATTACTAGATGCACTTTAATTGCTGTCCCAGTCACTTGTGAACTCAGCATGCCAGATCTAAATTAGCAGCAGATGTGTGCATTTTCAGGCTATAAGTACCAAAATGCAAAATAGCACTGATAGCAAAAATAGTGTAAAACCTCTGGACAAAATGCAGAGGGACTCAAGGAACTATTTATGGGAGAGGGGGCATCTCTGTTTTCCTCCTAACTTCCCTCTACTACTAGCCTGACCTTATTGAGGGCCTGAGACTTACCTGTTGAGACATCATCTTTTAGAAATGCTGCAATGTAAGGAGGCATTGTACCAAGAGTGTAAGGACCCCTGGCCTAAAGGTTGGGGTCTCACTGCACTGCTCTCCTCATATCCCTTCTTGCTAAGGGTACAGAGCTCTCACAGCCCTCATAGTGCAACAGCTCTGCTTGGATGCCACTATTTTGCTGATACTGTTCCAGTTTCTTCACTGCAAAGACTCATTACATCTGTGATTCCCAGGGCTGCGGGATGACACTGTGCAGCCAGACACTGAAGTGAATTGAAAGCGCACTACAGAATTTGTGCTTGGTCACCAAACATGATAGATTTCATAACTGAAGGGATAATCTGATTTAGAGAATATGGGAGATTTTCCTGTTTGGATGGCAGGTTTACTTCTGCTCAGTATTTTAAGATAATGGGATAATGCCCATGTTGGTTAGTAGTAGAGCCCATATGTATCGGTGGGATAATTAAGTCTGTAGTGTTGTTTTTATGCCTGTGCTGGGCATCAGAAGCTCCAGGAGAGCAAAGAAAATGTAAAGGAAGCTTTCAAAAGTGGCAACTTGTATAGGAGAATTTAACTTTGTATGTATTTGCACCTACTAAATAAGATGGCAGACCTTGGTTATGGTGAGAGCACTGGCCACTAACTTTTCAGAGATAATTGGTCTATCTGTGAAGCATACTATTTTTCAAGTGATCTGCTTATTCCCACAGATTCTGTACAACAGAGCATTTTTCCTTATCTAACAGTAAATCATATGTGTGTATATATATATATATGGAACTGATTCTGTCCAGACCACATTAATCATCATTAAATAACTTACTGCTTACTTACTGCTAAATCAGTAAATTAGTAAATGCCCATTCAAGAAACACCAGTAAGCTTAGACACATTTCCTTCCTTTTTTTTCTTGTAACAACAGTTTATTGTCTTCTTTTTAATGTAGAATATTATGGGCATTTTATTATGAATAGCCAGAGATAGCCCCACCTTGGCCAGGGAAAGTTATATGAGCAGTACATCTAATTTATCTTCCCTGATTTACAGTAAATTTTGATCTCTGTGGCTTGGCACTTGACCTTGGCTTGGATTCTGGTTCATTGTCTCTGCATCACACCTTGGTTCTGTCTTTCATGGACTGAATGGTCTTCCAGCACAGAGGGCTGTGAAGCATCAGTGAATTAGAATTACAGACTTTAAAAACATTTGGCAAATTTCAATCCATTTTAGTAGATCAGCAAGATATTTCCAAATTGTGCTCCTTTGTAGGTCTGCAAAGTGCAAAACTTGCAAAGTAATTTGTTTGCCCTTCCATTTCTGATAGCCAACCAACCTATATGCAGTCACATAGCTCTGGTCTAATAGGAATACTCCTGTATGTGCTGCTTCTGCCTGGAGAGAAGAGTATTGCTGGATGAAACAAAGAGAGGTGGTGTAAATGGCAGGCAGGAAGCTGAGAGGCAGGAGAAGGGCAAGGGCAACCAGGATCTGGTGGGCAACCAGGCTGCAACAGCCAGAGAGGAGATGCAGGGGCTGTGTGTAATGGGGGAGTGGTTGTAAGAGAAAGAAGTGGGAAGAGACGCAGATGGGGGCTAGGACACAGATATATAATAATTCAAACTTCTTTAAATCAGATGGTCGTGAGAAAATGTGGTTTGCTTCCAGTCACTGCTAACTATTGAATTGGATGACCTCAAGAAGTCCCTTACAGTTTATACTGGGATATTTTTTTTAGTATCAGATCTCCAAATTGCAACTGTTTAACCTTATACAAGTGTATAGGATCAAAGAGTTTTCCTAAAAACTTAGCGATTTCTGTACCTAAAACGTGTAGACAAAATCAGATCACAGCATATGGAAACTCAACAGAGAACTAATTTATTTATGGTATCATATATAAAATATGCTACAAATACGACCAGATTTTTTGAATTGATATTTTTCTAATTTAAATCTTACATTGCTATTACATATAAGATTCTGCAGGTTCTAGAAAAAAATAAATAACATAAGAATTTAGGACTGAAAGCTCCATACTAATTAAAATTTAACGACCAACAATACAAAAATCCTAAACAAGCAAGCAAACAAACAAACCCCCAAATCACAGTGACCCCTGTTAAATAAAAGAACTGGCAGGAAAACGAACCATTTCAGAGTGGTTGATAAATGCATATAGCAGATAAAGAAGCACATAAGAAATACACAGCTGCTAGACCAGGGCTTTGAATTAACTTTGGTAGGTGGAGCCAGGAAGCAGCAGTGAGGATAAAATGAACCATTTGTCCTGAAATAATTAGATAATTCTCTGACACAGCCCACACAGTTTTGGCTGGTCCAGGACTGTTTCACAGCCCATTCCCTGTGTTCCTATGTCGTCCTCCATCCATTTCCGTCACTCTGAACTAAGTTCCTCTGCAACCACAAGCAGATGCTCTCCAGACTAAAATTCGAAACAGAGAAGCCAAGCCATATCCAAAGGTTTAAATAGTTCATGGGGTCATGTGGCATCTAGCCAGAACTGGCGATGCTTTTGGAGACCCTTTTAAGAGCAGGCAAATGAGCGCAGAGTAGGAAGGAGACATAATTTGCCTAAATGTACCACAGCCTGTTCTCTTAAAATATCTCAGCACATCCAAGGGGAAAAAGTGATGGGGAACATCACATTTACGTGGTTATTTCTCAATATGTTGTACTCTTAAAAATGTACATCTATTATTTGAAATGATTTGTTGTGCTCTTCACTTGGAGATGTTGTCAGTCAACAACAGCTATTTAGCTGATTTACAACTGTGTCAAATCAAAGTCTTTACAGTGCTGCCGTCTCATCCAGATTATGTTTAGTGCAGGTGTTTCACTTACACAGAAGGAAGCAGCAATATAGCATGATCAAATTGGACTTTAAAGTCCAGAGTGCCACCACCAGCTCTTCACCGGGTGCTAGCTGACTCATTGGCTGTTAATGTGTAAAATGAGTAACTAACTATTATTGAGGCAGTAGCAGTAGCTGATAAGAGCGTCTCACTGAAGTTAACAGGAGTGGACAAATTTTGTCCTAATGGCTACTGATGCTGACTGTGGAGCCAGGCAGTTAATACTGCTAAAGCACTAGAAAATTTGAATTAAAAGTGTAGTGGATGTTATGATTAACGTCAGCATTTTGTGCCTTCTCTTCGGCAGAAATGTGATGAAATCACTGCAGACGTACCGGTTCCCCCTCCTGCAGCCCCGCTCTGTCTCGCCGGCCATCCGCCAGCGCCCTTCGCAGCCGCTCGCAGCGTTTCCCCGAGGGGAGGGGCAGCCCGGCAGCGGGGCTGGCGAGCAGCGGCACCGGGCCTGGCGGGCCACAGCGGTGCGGTGCGGAGCCGCTGAGGTCCTCCGCGCCCCGCCCCGCCCCGGCCCGCCCCGGTCTCGGGCGGCCAATGCGCGTTCGGGGGAGGCAGAGCCGGGGACAACATCGAACCCAACTTTCTCACCTTGAAGGGCATCACGAGCTCCCAATGCTTTCCCTCCAGCTGCCCTCCCCTCCAGCCCGTTCTCTCTGTCAGGGCCCTCCGACGGCCCGGGCTTCCCCCGACGGCTGCAGCCTGCCCCCCGTGGAGAAGTGCTCCGAGTAGGGGTACTCCACCGGCAACGGTCCTGCTCGGTCCCTGCTGCCCGGGGAGCCGGCGGCGGGCAGCGGCAGCGCAGCGGGGCTCGATGCGGCGGTCATGGGGCGAGGGGCAGATATCGGAGCGCGGCTGCTCCTGGCAGCGATGCTGATCTCCCTCTGCCCTGCCGCCGCCGGCGGCACCTGGATGTGAGTAGCTGGGCGCGGGATGGGGTGGCTGCGCGGAGCCCGTCCGTCCCTTCGGGGCCCGAAGCTGACGAGGGGGCTGCTTCTGCAGGTGGCTGGGCATCGCCGCCGCCGGCGGGCAGGAGAAGCCGGGCTGCGCCAGCCCGCCGCTGAGCCTCCGACAGCAGGAGCTGTGCAAGCAGAAGCCGGAGCTGGTGCCCGCCATCCGGGAGGGAGCGCGCCTGGGCCTCCAGGAGTGCCGCAGCCAGTTCCGACACGAGCGCTGGGACTGCCGTCCACCACCCAACGCCCGCCGAGGACCCGCCGCCACCGCTGCCGCCTTCGGGCACCAGCTCAGCAGCGGTGAGTGTCTGCCCTGTCGAGGCCGCGGGGCCGCAGGTGCCGGCGGGGACCGGGCTCCGGCGGGGCGGACGCAGGGACCGGGCGTGGTAGTGAGAGGTTACCGCATCCTCCCCGGGAACCTGACACAGGTACACGAAGCGCAGGGAGCAGACACAGCCTACCATCGCATTTCCAAAATCGTTGTTCCTCATTGCAATTTTGCTTAATAGGTCCGAGGATGACAGCGCCTTTAACTAGATCTACTTAACTGTGTTGAAATGTTATTCTTAGACTGATGTCGGCTTTATCCCCTTATGTCATAATTACTCAATGAGTGGGGTAATGACACATAGTATTTCGAAAAAGTCACTTCATTGCAGGTAAAAATCTGCTCACAGCGCTGTATGCAATGTGAATTACTTTAAAATGTGCTCAATTAGGTGGTATTGCTCAGCATAGCAAGACCAGAGCTGCTCGAAAGCACTGGAGCTAATGATGGAATTGCTGAAACTTAGACTGAAATTGGGACACTTTGTATCAGGTGGCAGGTCTTGATCCTGCAAGTTTGTTTTGAGCACTCTGCTTGATGATTTTGGTGCAGGCATTGATGTGAACTGAACTATTTTACTACTTCATTTTGAATTTGTACAGTCTTCACTTTATGCTGCAACAGTGGAAAAAATCAAACATTAACTACAAAAATGTAAAATGTGCAATAAAAAATGATGCATACTCCAAAAAATAAGTAAATAAAAAAAATAAACAAAACAACAACCAAAAAAAAAAGCAGGGAGCAGTTTACCCTACTGCATGTAGTCATACATGCTGTATGTCAGTCCTTATGTCCAGTGGGAAAGACTATTCCTGCAGACCCATAAATAAGCAGTACTACTAACCCACAAAGTGTCACTAGTATGTCCTGTTGAAGCATTTTATGAGGTTGCCAGCACCACCGATTAATATGAACAGGAGAAACAAAGAGGAACTTTTCTGCCTGTGAGCAGAAACTTGGGAGACTGGAAATAGCGCATTGTTTTTACAGCAGTGAAAATCAGTACAGTGAAATTTCAGTTACATTTAATGGCCAGTCATTGATTTTCAGGTTGCTTAGACAGTATACATCTTGCTTAACACGTTTACAGAGCTGTGCTACAGTATCTCAGAAGTCTCAGAGCTTAAGAGGCCCAGGCAGGTCCCTCCATGATTCTTCTGAGATATAGCCTAACAGTTAAAGGTTTTTTAAACTGCTGTCTTTCCCATGGAAAAGCACATGGCCTAATTATCCTTGTGCCATTCTGATTTCTGTCTTGTTTAAGGTTTTTAGTGCTGTTTGCAACCTTTATAAATTAGAACCTCGATATTTACTAAACTTAGCATGAGGTAAGTTCTGGCCCTATACCAAAGTAACCTGGGATTGTGACAGCTTCAAGCTCCTCCTCTGAGGTCTGAACTAACTTTTTCTTCTTCAAATGAATGTGAATAGTGAAAAGCAGTTTGGAGAGTAATGGGGTTGGGGGTATGGTTCGTTTGGGGGTTGATATTTTTTTATTATCATTATTAAAAGCAAATTGGCTTGAAATTTTCTGTGGTGAATAAAGTTCCAAACCAGATTTAGAGAGGAGTTACCAAAAATTGCATGGTGCAAGCAGCCAGAAACAGCATCATTAATAGCACGGTCATGCTAAGAGGCCTTAAAGTCTTTTTTGGATGTGAATATCCACTGCTTTAAAGAAGTTAACTCTACAGACCAAGCTGTGATGGCTTTAAACTTGTAACTGTTCCCTTTTAATAACAGTCTGGCTTGTAAAATGGCTTTCTAGAGCTCTGCTATGGAGGTAATCAAAGGGAGCGATGAAGTAACATGCCCGCACGTTGGTTTGTAGGCACGAAGGAGACCGCGTTCATATCAGCAGTGACATCGGCGGGCCTCGTGCATTCGGTGACGCGGTCGTGCAGCGCAGGAAACGTGACTGAGTGTTCCTGTGACACGAGCCTGCGGCACGGCGGCTCGGCCATCGAGGGCTGGCACTGGGGCGGCTGCTCCGACGACATCCACTATGGAATGTCATTCAGCAGAAAGTTCCTGGACATGCCCATCAAAAACATAACGGGCAGGAGCGGGCTGGTGGCGATGAACCTGCACAACAACGAGGCTGGGAGGCAGGTATGTGTCACTGTTCAGAAATGGCAGCAATTCCTTTTTCACCTTCATTGACAAAATGGCATCAATCAAAAAAAACTTGTCCCTGACTCCAGGTACAAATGGGGCCAGTGGCAAGAACAGCACTAAAGTCACCAATGCAAACATGTACAAAGTTGGAATCAGAGCTGGTTTTAACCAGATAACTAAACTCCACAAGTTAAAATTAAATCCACGAAGTAAGAACCGCATCCAGAGTGCTAATCAGAGTTATCTTAAGTAGATATTTGATATTCTGTAACAAACTTGAAATGTTATCAGCATAATACATTAGGAGCTTTGTCACTGATTATTCCATTATTATCATGGCCTGCATTTTTAATTCAGTATTTAATTTAATACTGAATGAGCAGGCAGACTGGACATGAGGCATCATTACCCATCCACAGTCTCGGGACTGTGCCTGAGAGTAGAAGTCTAAAACCATTCAGAAGAAATCAAGAGTTAACCTTTTCTTTTAAAAGGTTGGATGGAAATGACATCTCTGTTTTAAAAAAGCCCATTGGTTAGGGCACTTATCAGAGAAGTGAGAGGAGACTGGCTTCAGATAGCTCTTCTTCAGCTCAAAGGACTTCAAAACCATGCTTCCAGAGGAAATGTGTATGTATGTGTGTGACACTGGGTTCTTCTGTCCTGGTTTGCAAACAGCAATGAATGGGAGCAGAAACAGCCAGTATATGAGTCTGTAAACTGGTGCCTGGGGCTTACATCTGAAATAGCAGAGACTTGGATGCTGGTTCTTGCTTTAAAACCACTTTCTCTGCTTTACCTTGGAGTTTTTAACTTCATGTTTAATGGGTCTCTCTGGCCCCATTATACTTTAAATCTGTTCTGCTCAGTGACACAGCTGTAATGAAAGAAAAGACACCCTCTGGTTTTGACTACATATATTGATGGACTCCATTGTAACTCAGTAATTTCCTGTAGCCAAAAGCAGCATCAGTGGGTTTTACTGAAAATAACTGCTCTATCTGCCATAGATGGGGAAGAACCATGGTGATATTGTTGCAAAGTATTCTAATTTAAACTAATTTTTACAGTTTATAAGGTTATATATGTTATTTAATATAATTAAGTTGGAAAACCAGAAAATCTGTCAGGGACATAGGCCTTTTTTAAGACTGAAATACAAGAAGCAAACTTTGAACCTAAGTAAACTGAGAACAGTTACTGTGAGTCTAATTTGATGTCAGTAAGCTAAATCATTTCCAAGGAAAGGTGGTTGATATTGTGTTCTAGAGAATGTTGATAAGAGGCAGAAGATTAAGCAGTTATTCTTTAGGGAAAGAGCAAAGGGTAATTAATCACATTTGTAGAGAGAGTTAGGCTGTGTGGAGACCTCATAGAACTCTTCCAATATCTGAAGGGGGCCTACAGGGATACCGGAGAGGGACTTTTCATCAGGGACTGTAGCGACAGGACAAGGGGGAATGGGTTTAAACTTAAACAGGGGAAGTTCAGGTTAGATATAAGGAAGAAGTTCTTTACTGTGAGGGTGGTGAGGCACTGGAATGGGTTGTCCAAAGAAGTGGCAGTGTTCAAGACCAGGTTGGAGGGAGCCTTGGGCAGCACGGTCTAGTTTGAGGCATCCCTGCCCATGGCAGGGGTGTTGGAACTTGATGATCTCAAAGTCTTTTCCAACCATAACTAGTCTATGATTCTATAGTTAACCCAGCACCTCCTGCAAGCCTGAAAGGCCAGAAGACACTTATTTCACTGATTTTGCTTCAATGGTGTATTTGTTGCTCGTTACCTTGGAAGAAAATACACAGAGTATTTAGTCAGCTTCCATGCATAAATATTTTGTAACTTAATGGCAAACTGTAGGATAAAGCAAATATTTTTGACTGCTGTCCAGAGTGAAAGAGAATGTTTATTGTTGGTACTTGGAATTTCTAACAGCAATATCAGCTGAAGTAAGTTTAGAGAACTCTTCTGTATCTCCAAAATCCTTAACTAGGAGATATTGGAAAATGCTGACCTTCACGTTTGAGAGCTTACAAGAAGGATGTTTTGCAATATATTTTGGTACGTTATGACCTTTTGTAATAAATACTATCATGTTCCTGGTTCTGTGTCTTGCAAGAGCAGTCTTCCATGCAAAATACTTCCCTGTTTGTTTGGAGTTACTAATGGAACTAGTATGTGCAGAATTCTCTTGCTACTTTCCCATTTCTGTACAAAATGCTATTTCTACATCTCTTAGTTAAATCCAAAATATATACACTTTGAAACAGTAAGAATCCTTTTACTGAGTTATCCACTGTTTAGGATGCTAACCTGAACCTCAGAAGGTTCCAGTTTCAGTTGTTATTCTGCCACAAGATAAATGTTCATCTTTTAGCACTGCAATGTTCAGTGTACTTTGATGTGCATATGTGAGTTGTGCAACCCTGCTCCTTACATAAAGGTATAAAGGTGAGTCAGGCACTATGGTTTGACTTTTATTGTAGTAGTATTTTTTTACTGATGGAAGAATTCTGCTTAGTTTTCCAGTTGTGGAAACCTATTTGATCTGCAGGGCTTGTGTTCTCACACTGACATAGATTGGTTCATCAGAGAGTTTTACTTATGGGTTGGTAACAGACCTACCAGCGGTCTGCAACCATTTCTTAAGTGCTGTACCTCCAGCAGGACATGTGCTTGTCTTCATGAATAGTCCTATTAGTTCTGCCAGTGGGTTAAATTAGGCTGTTTCATTATAGGCATTGGCTCCCATTGCAAAACAAGTACTATCAATCAGCCCCTGTCTCACAGCTGAGTACACTGCCTACAAACAGAGAGCTTGGCTTGAAGATACTAAGCATTAATTGGCATTAAGGGGTATACAAACTGTAATCCTAGTGACCCTCCTTCACCGCAGACCACTCTCAGTTCCACACTGGTCATTTCTCACAAGCAGTCAGTTTCAGGATCCACCCGAGAGAACCGAAAACCTGTCCCATCTTGCACAGGACACATCTATCCACCACGTTTCTGTGAGTAACAGTACTCCTTTGAAATTCTCTATGAAATTCTATTCCTTAGGGAGAATCCTCTCACAATTTCATAAATAACTGAAAAGATTTATCATGTCAATCTAAAGGTGTGACACTGAGCACTGTTTGTGGAGTCAGTCTGGAAGTCACACTCCCAGTAATTCTGTGCATCCCAGTAACTGTGCATCGCTGTAACTGCACTGCTGAGACACAGGTGTGTGCTCAGCCATGTCCCACCAGAAGGCTGCCTTGACTCTGTAGGCACCATCTTAGGTTTGCTTGCAAGAAAACAGTAAGAGAAGATTCCTAGTACCTGAATTTTGCTAGATGTTCAACTATAGGGGTTTGTTCATTAAAGCTTTCATGGCAGCCTGAGATCCAGTGGCATGTTTTTTCATCAGTCAAAGCAAGATGTCAGCTCCCTGTGCTGGCAGTAGAGGCAACCCAAAATATGTTGGAGTCCAATCAGAAAACTTGCCTATCCTAGCAGCCGGGAAGCAGCAGGCTGGGGTCATGCACAATTCTGATGACACCACAAATCATTCTGAAACAGTGCATCAAAGCAGTCATCTGATCACCCATCACTGCTAATATATGCTGTGTTTTTAATGATATATTTTGATATCAACCTGAGACTCCAACATCCGTTTCTGCTCCTGTTTATAAACTGCTGGACTACTTGCCTACATGGAAGTAACTCACCCTTAGCACCTAGCAGGCATGTCCAGGGCTTCCCAGACAATTTGTGGATCGTTCTGCCTCATCCATATTTTACTATGCGTGATTCTATCAGACTTGGAATTACACTTCTTTTCTCAAACCAAACTGTATATTCTTCCCCTGTTGTTTCTTCCCTAATTAGAACCATCATACTGCAGTGAAAGCAAGGATTATAACTGTAATCTTATAAATCCTATAGTACAATGTGATTTCAGATGAAGAGATTCTAGTTAGTTGCCTTTGTATAAATAAGTAATTGTTAGAAATTGGAAAATACTATTAAATCCCTTCTGGTTTTAGATCATGTGTAAAATTTATGGTTAGGTATCATGTTTGTCTTTTCCTTGACATTTTATTAGATTATCTGTGTTCTAACAAAGACTTTCTATCCTTGGATCTCAAATTCTTGTCTGCCTCAGTCACTGTCAGTCTTAGTGACATATTCTGACTACCCAGTGATTTCCTTATTGATAGATTTGTGAGATTATTGATAGATACTTGAGATACAAGCACAAGGTCAAGTCTGTCCATTAAACAGTAACTAACCTGGGAAAGAGAGAAGATAGGTATCTAAAAGAATTACTGCCAGTTGATTCGCCACTGAAAAAATCTGTGTGTGCTCTGAGGTGAGGGTCTGCTTTTTTTCAATGTTCTTATGTTTCTTCCAGGATAGGGAAAAATCTCCAATCCCAAAGGCAATCTACAGCATCTGGAAATATCATCTCCTGTACTGGTGTATCACTTCACCAGGCTGAGTTTGCAAAGGCTAGTGGCTGTTCTAGGTCAGGGCATACACCTGTTCTTTGTTGATAATGGTTCTTTGAGTACCTTGTTTGCCTTCTGTAGTAACCTCTACCAACAAATAGGTCCTATTCACTCACCAAAGAAAGATGTGACTCTAAGCACTTTGGTCATGTGCGGTTTTAATAACGTTTGTAGAGTTATATGCAAATACCAACTTGGGCTTGTGTCAATATCTTTGGGGCAGAACATGTCAGGAGGCCTTGACTACCACTGAAATCAATGGATTTGACCACATTGGACTCATCCCAAACTTCAGAGACCACATTCCCAGTGATGAAAAGTGACAGTTTAACACACAAGGTAGAAACTGCTCATTTTATGTGCTCCATGCCCTGACTAGCTCTGAAACTTTTGCATTTGTGCTGCCTGAGCTACAAATAAGCAGCCTGGCTTGAGTTTATTTCTGGTCCTAAATAAGGTCAGTAGAACTCAGTAGGATTTCAGGGTTCTGATCTCACTGCAGAATCAAGACTTAGGAACAGGCAAATGAAACTACTTTCTCAGGGGAAAACAGAGGAAGGTCTTAGGTAGATTCGTCTTCTGCTCTTTTCCTTCCCTAAGACAGTTTGTCAAAGACAGAGATTGACCTCAGTTAATATTTGTGGGGACTGTGGGGTAATGAAGGTTTAGGGTGAAGTTTAATAAACATCATGAAGTTGGAGGGGAAGGGGTGGTGTCTTCCCCATTTTGTGGGAAATACTTGCTCCTCCACAGAAGAATAATTTTAATCTGCATTGGCCTTTCTGCATGAAGAGTTTCAAGATAGAATTATTATAAGTTAATTTAAAATTCACACTTTCTATTACATTTCCCAATTGCCTCAATTGTGGAGATTAAATATGGGTTGGGGGGATGGGGAGAGTTGGAAATGTTAGTAAAATGGAAGATGATAACACAGGCTTTCCACACCGTTAACCAATGGCTCATTTGAGTCTATAGGATGGCTCCAGAGAGTATGTTAATGGAAAGGTAAAACAAAGCGAAAATTATGATACCTTGTCCTTGTGCTGTATCTGTGCAAGCAACAGTTTTTCTGTGTTCTTTTACAAACTCTAATGTGAGATGTGTCACAAGCCTAATTGAATAATGTTATGACTATTAGATATCCTATAAGGAAGTATACTGATTGTCTGCTGACTGTTTGAGTTGCAGTTCCAGATAAAGAAAGTTACTGCTTGTTTACAGATTCCAGTTCTTTGAGGCTGGGTCTTCTATAAACTGAGCCAAAATTCTTCTGTGTAGCAAAAGCTCAACACAAGCTGCAGATTCCCGGTTACTGTTCAGTCCAGTGTTTACTTTTGCTTGGGCATAGAAAAATAGCCCATGTCAGGGTATTTTAATGTTGGTAATAACCGTGGATATCTTGCTAAAACACTGGAAGTTATGAAAGTAGTATGAATGAATAATAGTATTATGATACTATGATATTATGACTACTATTGTCTACTTATGATATTATGACTACTATTATGATAGTAGTATGAATATCAAATGGTGTTAAATACAGCTATTATTCAACTGGAAACACTAGAAACCCATGATAGTACTAGTATGCTTATATTACAAGATCAGGACTTCATCCTGTAAGCGAGAAGCATCTGAGATTTACTCCAGAATACCGAGTTCAGGACACCTCTGCCGCACTATAGTGGCTCCTTTGACACACTTCCTATGGAGCTCAGAGATGTGGGCATTCTCCTGCTATTCCAACACAGGTCTGCCCTGAGGAGCCTGCAGCCTGTATGCTGCACTGCTTTGGATGCTGAGCCACACTGGTTACACACTTGTGCAACCTCAAGACATTCCCCTGACCTTAGTTGCATACTGTGCTGTGAATGTTTAGTGATCTTGATTGTAGCTTCAAGGCACCCTTAAGAGATGGCATAGAAGTGCCAGTAAATGTTTTCCAACATAGGAACAGTGCTGTTACCTGCCCTATCCCTGCACCCCCTCCTACTATTCCCTGTAAGGGCTGTTTGCATTCCAGCAGTGGGAGGAGTGACACAGGATGTGTCGCTTCAGGTATTTTGGAGCCTCCAGAATGAAAAGCCAGCCAGAAATACAAGCTTTTCTTATTATGATTTGGTATTGCTATGTAATTGCCATTGCAAAGTGCAAATGTAGATCACTTCTGAAGACCAGGCTTCTCATAGTGGGGGTTTGGAGTTGGAAACCTGATTTCTAACATGTATCCTCCTGTGCTCTGGCTTCTCCACTACTGAAATGGCAATGGCAGCTGTAATACTTTGAGACCTCTGTGTTACTGATGTCAGGCAGTATTCCTAATGAACAAAGGACCACATCCAAATGTTGTTCTCTGCTTTGCTTTCAGGCTGTAGCGAAGCTGATGTCAGTGGATTGCCGTTGTCATGGTGTTTCTGGGTCCTGTGCTGTGAAAACTTGTTGGAAAACAATGTCCTCCTTTGAAAAGATTGGCCGTTTTTTAAAGGATAAGTATGAAAACAGCATACAAATATCAGACAGACTGAAAAAAAAGCTACGCAGGAAAGAGAAAAGCCAACGAAAAATACCAATTGGGAAAGAAGACCTGCTGTATGTGAACAAATCACCCAACTATTGTGTTGAAGACCAAAAACTGGGGATCCCTGGAACTCAGGGAAGGGAATGTAACCGCACCTCAGAGGGACCTGACGGCTGCAACCTCCTCTGCTGTGGGCGCGGGTACAACACCCATGTTGTCAGGCATGTGGAGAGGTGTGAGTGCAAGTTTGTGTGGTGCTGCTACGTGCGCTGCCGGAGATGTGAGACCATGACCGATGTACACACCTGCAAATAAGTACAGAGTACACACCAACCATCCTGCACTGCTTGGTACACACAGCTGCCACACGGGCAGTAATTACTCTTGCCATGTGGAATTGCAGGAGGATCAGCCTCAGGGGGAATGGGTATTATCAAACAACGGGTAGCCCAAGCATTTGGTGTATGCAGAGCAACAAAGCGAACAGCAGCCTGCACACAGGTACAGCTAAAACAACAAAAAAGGACTCCTGATGACACATTTGAACATGTAACTCCATAAACAGGGACAGACACTGAACTTTCCAAGTTTTTAATAGCCACTATGTCCTGAAGATCCATGTAGTCAGTAGGGACAGTGGAGAAAACTCAAGACCTCATTAGTCAGAAACTGAAGAGTAGGAGGGTGTGTAAGATACATGTGTACGTCAGATATGAACATTAGATATAATCCTTATGTCTGTATTTTTAAAACTGGGGCTAGATGGACCCACTAGATGGTTCATTTCTGCAGGCTTTAGAGAGAAAAAGCAAAGATAGGGCAAATGTTCTGCTGTTGACCATAAAACCTTTGCTTTGCAACTGTTCAGAAAGCTGTCTTCTGCATAATATGCAGGAAACCATCTGGCATTGGGAAACATGCATGACTGCCAAGAGCCAGGCACTGCCTGGGTAGAGGAGGAGGGTCCACCGGTGTGGGGCAAGCTGCGTCCAGAGTAGACAGGCTGGAGCAGAGCTTGAGGAACATTGATGGTGTGCCTTGGGATTTTTCATAGGTTGTCTTTCAAACGGACAAAGGACAGGTCTGAGGAGGGCCAGAAATGCAGTTTGGTATTTAAAGGAAATAAAATCCTTTGCAGGCATTTCCTCAGTATCTGAACACACCATTTGCAAGTCAGTTGGTCGATGCCCACTGTTGGACTGTATGCAACAACCTGCCATGTTCAACCATCTCACTGGTGGTTCGCCGTCATCTTCATAAATAACCATGTGAGATTCAGCCCAAAGAAATCTGCCATAAAGTGGAATAGTTTTCTAAGCATTACTTTCTGTTATAGGGCTCAATGCTAGAGCTTCTTGTTAGTCTGGCACCCTAAGTAAGTTCAATGCACAATGTATTTCACGGATTGACTCACACCACTAAAATACTTAAACTGTCATTGATAACATTTTCTCCACTTCCATATGTTGTCTCAACTTCATTTTACAGCTGTGAAAGGTTGTTTATGTTTATACAGTGATTTAATGCCAGGTTTAAAAAGCACCATGTGAAAGGGTTTCTGTTGTTTAAATGTGCAAAGACCTATTTTTGATAAGACAAGAAAGTTTATATTTTGTAAATATTTAAATTATGCAAGTTATGTAAAAGGTTTCCAAAACTAATGTGATAAGACTACAGCCTTTGACATTTGTTGGTTAGATATTTGTTACTATTATAGTAGCCTTTAAGTGATTTTTAATTGCATGTGCAAGGGGGAAATTAGTCAGCAAATTACGAAAATGTTCTCTTTTCTTACCATCAGGGTGGTTATAATTATTGTAGTTAATGCACACTGATGAGAAACACTTACTATGACTTTCTAAATGATCAGTTAATACTCTGTATACTGTTTTTATTCATTTAAATCCATTTTACAAACAGTGAAATCCCAACTCTAGTGGTAAGTGCAGAACTCCCACTGACATCAGGGGGACTTGCAAGGGTCTACAGTCCCTGAGCTTTTTCTACACTAACAGTTCTTAGAAAGAAATCATCTCAGACGTCTTAGTTGAGGCTTTCAAAGTTGCTTTGGGGAATTAATTTCCTAATTGTCAATTATTTTCCTATGAAAGATGGTGACCAGATTCCCTGTCACTCTTTAATGGATGTGTAGGTCAGGAAGAAGCAAACAAAATCTTCAGCGTTGTGATAACTTCATTGCCTTATGTGGAGTGCCTTAGGAATATCAGGTCAGCAACCAAAAGTTCTTTATTTGCTCATTCTCTTTGGACCTTTCTGCCACCACATTTGGCCAGTCTGTCTCCATTGACCTAGCCTGATAGATAATTATGCTGAAGACACAAAACCTGCTCTCTGTGAGAAGGGTGCTCAGTGTGCCAGTTGTTGTCACAGGAAGATTTAACACCCTCCCTGTGAAAACTTAGATGGGGAGGACACACCCTGGCAGAAGACCTTGAAGAAATTTATGAGCGGAGGCTGTTCCCATCTCCCATCAATGAAAATAAGCCCAGAGGCTGTGCCACAGCTCCTCTTGGCAGTATGGATGGGACATGTTCCTGGTCACTAGTCATATGGAGGTGTTGTAGAGACCACCTTTCACTCTTTCTGAATCTGCCTTACATCAAATTGCTGGCAGAGGTAAGTGCCTCCCTGCCCTATGTGAGACTGCTCCTAGAAGTACGTCCATTGCGTTCAGCGTGGAGGTCTCCACCATTTTGTTGTACGGAGCTCCAGCAGGAACCAGCCACTAGGAGTTAAGTGTGGAGACCAAGATCTTCTCTTGAACCTGCCTCAATGTGTATCTCAATACAACCTTAGGTTTTACCAGATCTAAAGGTTCTCCCATGCCTCACCTGTAAAGTAAGGAAAATTGCCAGTGAACTTCTTAGTATGCCTTAACTTCTGGCAGGGTAAGAAATGGGGAGAAAATGGTCCTGGACTCCTGGGCCTAAGGTCAGCTTCAGGGATTCGCCCAGAAGGAAAAACTCAGCAGGCTGTTTCTGTGGGTTTGAAGGGGAGACACGGGAGCTGCGAAGCAGCCAATGAAGTCAGGATGTCCCTTGCCTACTTGGCTATCCAGTTTTTTGGTGCTGCATTATTTTTGAGATGTCATCTACTTAAAAAAAGAAAATCTTTTTGTTCATGAATGTTGTAAATAAAAGACTTTTTTCCTGGTTTGTGGGGGGAAGAGTTTATTTTTTTAAAGGATGACAAAAGACAATGAAGAGAAGTGGCAACCCACCAAGTTTATGAAAGCTACTATGACTGAGGAACAAGGTAATGGGTTAGACCTTCACTGGCAGCAGCAGGAGGAGCTGAAGAAAGCTATTTCATGGGAGGTGGCATTACCCTTTCTGCACTGAAGGCAGAGCACTGGTGAGAGCAAATGCATGTGGTGTGAGAGGGTGGTGGTAGCTCTTCTGCTGCACTAATGTCAAGGGTTTGCAGGGGGAAGAAGAAGCAAAGCTGAGTGCACTGGGGAGACTGGAGCATGAGCCCCTCTCTTTACCTGTCACAGCTGAAATTGATGCTTGCTCTAAGTCACATCCATACATACTAGTTCTGGATAGGCAGCATCTGTAAAAGCAATTCTGGATGGGATCAGGATATGAACATATTTTTGTAGTAGCATCACAAGGATAAAGAAATTAGCTGATGTCTATTGCAGTATTTATTCCACTCTGGAAAAGCTTTCCTTGGGTGAGAAAGAGATGGAGAACCATCTGTAAGACAGCATGCGTCTGCTTTCAAAAAGGAGCCTACATATGACATACGTGGTTCAGCTACTTTCGTGGGCATATGGCACTAGGATGAATTTCAATCAGTTTAATAGGGTGGATCTTTTTTCACCCTTTTAAAACAGCCTTATAATACTCTTGTATAGCTTTGCAATAAAACATCCTTTCTGTTTAAACATAGCCATGTGTGTGCTTATTTGAGCAAGTGAGACTAGAAAAAAATGGAAAGAAATCCACAGTTTGAGTGGGAGAGAGGTCTTGTCCCAGTCCCGTGCCCTCACACTGCCCTTTTATGCACAAAGCAGCAGTTTGTGAAAAGTAGCAAACCTATGAAAAATGCCACAAGTTTACTTTTTGAAGAAAGGATAATTGTAACCTCTTCTGAAAGTGAAAATGATGTATGTTATTTTGAAAACAGAAATATATGTGCACTGGCTGCATTTTTTAAGAGCAAAGCTGTGTTGTTGACCGAAGTGCTGACATACTGAGAGGAGTTACTGCAGAAATACAGCTGGTCAGTTTATCAACATGCCAGTTTATCTGTGCATGCATCAGCCCCTGAAGAACACCATTTTGTCCCTGCCTGTTGGAGATCCCTTGTCAAAGGATGTGTACTAAACGGATGTGTAGCCTCCAGTACTGTCAAAATGCCTCAGTGCTGGGCAGCACTTTTTGATGAATGACAACTATGTGAAACGTATGTGTAAGGTAAACAGCAACAATTAGCACTGGTCACTCAGAGGAAATGATGTTAAAAGGATATCCCTGGCTGAGGTTTCTGACAGAGCTGAGGCGCCTGATTTCAGTGAAGGATGAGGTTTCACAAGACAAAAATCTTGACTTTAGGGCAGTTCCTCGTAGGTCAAAACCATCAAGGCTGAGTTACGTACAGTGCTGAACCTACGCCAACTCATACTGCCCCAAAGTTATTAAAAACATATAAAAGGATCATCTCACTGTGGCAGTGTCATGCCAAATGAGGCACTGTTTGTCTCAGCCCTCTAACTTATGGTAGCTATCACACAGGGTGGAATATCAGCAAGTATTAAAATGGAAAAAACGTTATTATTTGCTCTAGATGGCCTGTCAAAAATGCTAACTGTGAATCCTCTCCTGACGGGGTCCCATCTCTGCTGCCAGGTGACCTGGAATGCCCGGATCCAGCTGCAATAGTAATGGTGAATGAGGTATCATGTCTTTATTTTTCCTTTCATGCAAGCATTTGCAATAGCAGTTTTTAGGAATTTACACACTTTCACAATTTTTACCGTTAGTGGATCAGCACAGGCACAGGCAGACAATAGCTAACAGTACCTCACTGAGAATCAGGGCTTCACACCCATACGTCCAATGAGCATTCCCAAGGAGGGCGGCAGTATTAGCAGTATTCTGACTATAAATGGGAAGCTGGGAAGAAATGACTTGCTCAAAGGCACTTGCAAAAGCAGTGGCAGACCTAGGCTGAAATAAAATTATAACAGCCAGGTCTCCTGATGGTCAGCCTAGTGCTTTGGCTACCTGGTCACCTGCATTTGTTTCTCAGCACATAGATTTGAAAACTGTGATTGACTAGTTAGGACAATCCAAGTCGTGACTACTGGGCAAGTCCTGCTGTGGAGCCCATCAGAGTTTTTCAAGGACAGGCAAAGACTAAAATAATCAGTTGACTACAGTTCAATTTCCTAAACATGGGATCCTGTTGTCTCTATTTCTGGGAGTCAAACATGCTTTTTTTACCACACACACCAATGATAAATTCATCCTGAAGGGTATATACTGCCTGTGAACTCCACATTAATGCTGCAGGTAATTACTGCTAAAATACCCGTGCCCATCCCAGAGTCTGCTGTTACACTGAATTGACAATTGTGTAATTCCACAGGCAGGTCTGTTAAATAACTAATGGTTTACTCAGTGGAGAATCAATTGGGAATTAATCCTCTATGGCTGCTGTATTGACTCTGTACCAGTGCTAAAAGTACAATGGCAGATAGGAACACGAGACCGCAACTTTTTTCCCAGCTAGCAAATAACACTGACTGGTGATCCCTCTGGCTGAGGCTGGAATTTGGATGACAGGGCTGACTGTAAATGGATGACCTTCAGTGGAGGTGAGCTATCACTTCGTTTGCACAGCAAAGAGATGTAACAAATAAAGTGTCTAGGAGAGTTAAGGCAGACACACACATGGAGTTCAGATGCACTAACTGAACTGAAGAAAGAGAGGGTCAGTACAACATAGGGCCACATGCCTTGTGAATCCTTCTGCTGAACCTGAGCCTGTGGGTGTGAGTACAGTTCATCACAGGCTAGAAGATGAGAACCCATCTCAGGGTTTGGCCATTTCATTTTCCTCTCAGCCTGGCTGTTTATGACTAAGCAGTGTAATTTTAAATGAGATGCTCTTTTTCCTTGCTACTTCAGGGAAATCCTGTTGGTTTTTTTTTCTTTTTTTCTTTTATTTTTTATCTTTATGTGTGCATCAGGCAGGATGAGCAATTAAAATGCTGAAATTTCTGATTGGGTAAGATTTCTACAGTCATTTTCCCCTAAGCCCTGACAATCTGCGTTTGTGGAACAGAGTGAAACCCATTTCACAAGCATTTGTTTTCTATAGGAAAAACCTTGACACTCTACTAGAGGTTAAAACCAGACTGCAGTGTTACTTATGTGGATGATGATTTATTCCCTGTGCTGAAAGGTACATTGCGCCTCGTGTCATTAGCACAAAAGCAGCTAACAGCTGAAACAATGTCCCATTCTTTCGCATGGACCAATCTGCCCTATAATCTAAGAAATTAATTTGACACTCTATTGTGTCTCAGTATGTACTAAATAATATTTTGATGTTAAACATAATGAGGCTTTGGAGGACCTATATATCATTAGGAGAATCAGTGTGCAGAGGAACACACAGCAAGATACTATTCAATTCCAGTTTCAGATGGGCTATTTGGGTTTTTAAATACAATTCTGGCTAGTCATTGCTGATTATGCCACTGGGACAAACCCAGAACTTACCTGAAACTTAGAGACATAAGTAAGTGCTTAAGTTCTATACTTGCTTATTCTGGAGCTCTAGACAGCAGTGTCAGGCTGGCGGAGCGTGGGATGAGGCTCTCTACCCCCTGCCCTGAGAGCACAGGATTGACAGCAATCCTGACAGGACTGGTTTAACAACATGGTTCACAGACACACTCCTCAAACTAATAGATTTGGCTCAGTTTGGAGCAGCAAACTGGCAATGGCAATAAGAACTCAGGGAGGTGACCAGGGGTAGAAACTCTGAGCTGTTTGTGCTGCCAGGGCCATACTATTATCCAACTATGGTTTCACACTTCATGTGCATTGAAAACTCCAGGTTTTCAACATAAACCAACAAAACCAGAACCCAAGCAGCATGAATGGACACTGTTTGACAGAAGTTCTGAAAACAAAGCAGCTAGTGAAATAAACCCATTTTAGTGATTTCCATGCAAGAGAACCAGGCAGAACCCAACTTTTGGGATTATTCAATACTACAATCACCTCCTGTAGAAGTTTTATGATTCCTCAAAATGTGCTAACATAGGAGCCTTCTCAGGAAAATAAGCAGGCCACGTACAAAAGGAAAGATTGATACTGCAGGGCAGGCACCTTTTCCGTTGATCAGTGATTTTATGGCAGTACAACTGAAAGTAATATCTTTAAAAAGCCCTCCTTGCTTCTGGTCACTGAGGACTAAACTGCAATAAGGAAAGATAGAACAGTATTCTGCTAACACTGTATTTGGGATAATACAAGTTTAAGCACTTCAGTAACCATGTTGGGTTATTTGGGTTCAGTGGGTTTTGTTTTGCTTTTTTATTAGCTGATTGTCCGATAATTGCAATACTAAGAAATCACTCTGAACCTCTTGCATTGTAGTGCAAGATCAACAAGAGGAACAGAATTAACCAGCTACTTTGGGCTCCTCCAGCGATCAGAAAATTCCCAGAGGATGGAGAGATTTCTGTGCATTTTACACAGCAGACAATGTAGCTGGACTATTACAGTGCTCTATACTGATCCCTACCTCTCTCCATATATAATCTAAAGCCCTGAAAGTTTTCATTTGTACATACTTTAAAGGATAACAAACATACAATGTTCATTTTATCTACTAATACACTACAAAACTTAACACAAGGTGTAGTTATATACACTGTATGTTAGGGCTAAGATATAAAAGCCAGAGATCAAGATATTATCCACCAAGTTTTCCAATGGGAAGGATGATTCAGCTGCCAACATCTGGAAACATGAGGCTGTGCTGATAAAGACAATGCTGAAATATTTAAGGCTGAGAAAGATAATTAGTCAGAGAGGATTGCTGTGGGATTTGATAGGAAAAAACATTTACAGACTACATTCCACAGAAGACAGCACTCCCTTCCACTGCCATCCATCAAGCTCAATGGGGAGACATGATTCTTTCTCATCTGGGAGTGCCTTTTTTCATGTCAGTGAGGTTGTAGCCATATCCTGCTACAGACACCACCCTAAGGAAGGAATAGAACTTTTTGAGGGAATGGGTGGTTACACATTATAGCTACTTAAAAGGGATATATGCAAGATTAAAGGCACTGTGTTGCATATTCGAGAAAGGAAAAGGGCAGAAAGAAGGCAAAAAACACCTGAGGAAAATCATCAATTTTTAACTTGAAAAAAAAAGTGATCCATCAGCAAAGAAGATTTGGATGGTACATGAGACAACCTATCTAGATGAGTAGTTAAGCACAGGAAGAGATATTTGAGGAACCTGGTTTAACCTGAGACTGTGAGGGACACATTAGGTCTTGTTTGTAAGGCTGAAAGTGCTGACTACAGGAGCAGCAAGGAGGAACTGAAAGTGGGTTTAAGCTAATACTAAGATAATGAGAATGTAATGAAACATCTCAAGTAGAGCACATTCTCATTTGCTATAGTTCACTTTTTCCCCTCCAAGGAGGTAGCAGCAGGAGATGGCTGAGACAAGATACTTGTGCTCTTTTGGCACATTGCTCAGAGGGCGAGAAGCAGAGTCCCTCATGTCCCTAGTTCAGCCTCAGGAACCACTGACACCTCATAGTAGCACTGGAACAGGCTGAGAGCTGTTCACGTACCTTCCTACTTTGGCTTCAAAGTTCCCATCCAGTCTTCCAGGTTTCTTATTCAATTTTCTTAGCCAGGCCCCTTGTATTAAGCTACAGAATAGCCTTAGCCTGGCCTTACAGACATAATGCTAAGCTGGATTTCATCAATAAAAAGTCCCATGCTTGGTATCCACCTTAGCTGTGACCCATCAGTTGAGGGAGGAAATAAAGCCCTTCCTACCCTTAACACAGGTTAAGTCAGTCAACACTTAATGGTGGCAGTATTATTTTATTTCCCCTCCTGAAGCTATCCACCTGGCCTCTATTTATTAATACACTCATTCCTGAAAAACAGACTGCAGAAAATCCAAACAGTTTAGGAGACATTACATACACATCAAGCATTTAGTAGCCACACCAACATTAGAGGGAATTAAGTGCCGCAGTAAGATATCTGGAAAGCAAAACATGCTGAGAAAAAAGGAAGCCTTTTGCAAACTAGCAGTTGGTAAACTAAAGCTGTAAAAGGCTCTGCTGTTTCCAGAGGAACACAAAATACAAAGTTTGATCATGAAAGATACTAGAAAAGATGCAGAGGGTATGAGGTAGAGGCTTCCGTCACCTTCTTTCTTAAAACTCCTTTTATCTATATAAAGCAACACTAGTGGAGCAATCGAGAGCTGTGGTTTACAATGAAATTGTTTTCAGGTGGCTTGCATCCCAGCTAGGTGCTCCTTGGTGAAAATGAAGTTATACCCTTCTTGTGCCTTTCCCCCATTCTCACAACCACGTTTTTTGAGGTAAGCATCCCCCCGTCTTTATCTTTCATTCTCTCATTGCTCTGTTCTCAACAATCCTGCAGGACACTGCAAATGCTCTCATCGTCTTGCATGGGAAAATACACATCCTGGAACCTTGTCACACATGGGTACTTCCACATAAAGCTAACTACAAAATGCCTTCCATCTTTTCAACTGACTGCTTCCTAGGACCAGCTGTGGGAGAGATCAAGGAAGTCTGAAGAGTCAAATTAAATGCAGATAATCAGCAAGTCTCACTTCTGAAGAGTAAAGTTTACTTCAGCAGGGGGATATTGTGACTAGCCTGCTCAAGGCATAAGAGAAGAGTTGGCATGACCGAATGCTGTGGCAAGTCAACAGATCATGATGATGAACTGGAGCAAGAAGAGCACATTGCATGCCCACTTCAGTGGCAGTTTTTTATTTTACTTGGAAAGTCTTATTAAATGTGACATGATAAAGCTGTGAGGACATGGGTTTGAGAATAAGAGGAAGATTTCCATCAAAAACAACAAAAAAAAAAACAAAAACAAAAAAAACCCACAAGAATCAAATTATCTAAGAAGTCATGAAAATAATCCTACCAATTTATTGCTTAAAAATCTGTGTAAGTTTTGTGACTGTATACCTGTCACCTTCCAAGGGGGTGATAGGCATAATATATTTATTTTACACTGGAGAAAAAAAAAAAAAGGCACAAATTTAAAAGCTACAAGGGCTAAAAGAGGTCTGCCTTTAGTCTTATTCCCTCTCCATTTAATTTTGCAGAGGAAATGCAAAACTTTTGATGAAAGATGAAATGTTCACTGGCACACAAAACTGGAAGAATGAAGGCAAGAACAGTCCACAGAAACTGGTAATGCAGACAAATGTGGGTTTTTCTCCCTTAAGTCTCTGCCAAGTAACTTCAAAATCTTGATACTATTCTGGATAGCAGCATAACCAATACTGGCATATACACCAAGCAAAACTGTATTTCTGTGACAATTCCAGGACTTGCACTGTTTTCCATAATAGCCTAACATTATGAAATAGAAGTTATTTTCCAATTGATAACAAGAGGGGTTTACTGACAAAAGCAGATACATTGTTTTGACATGTCCACCTACACAAAAAACATCTGAGATTTAACAAAAGGAGTTTCACTGTATAAGGTGCAGTTTATTGCTGTTCTACATTAAATTTGAGGGAAAACCACACTATTTAACAAGCTAAACATACAGAACTCTGAATCCAGTATTATTCAGGTATAACAGGTCATTTACTTGACTCACAAAGTAATTCCCAATATTGCTTGAAATTTTTAGTGCACAGCATTGTCTTGGAAGACCATCAACAACAACAGTATTTTGAAAGTCACTGGTCAACTTACACTGTAGGTTCCTCAAAAAATCTTTTGTGCCTTTTGCCCCACAGTACTAGCTAGAAATTTGTGTAGATTAAACCAGAACTTACGACATAATGCTCCAAGAGAGTACACCTAATTCTCTGCCAGCCCCTATTTCGTAACCGACACCATCAGTTGCATCACACTAACTGAGTTTCAGGAAAAGTTCAAGCTGGCCCTACTTAAAACACAAATTTCCAAAGCAAGCAGTATTCCCTCACAGCTGTGGTACAAGCTAAAGAATAAGGCCACTTCAACTTGGTCCGTATTTTCCATTAAAGAAAAGAACAAAAAGGATGAAGGAAACATTGCCAGTTAAGTTGAAATGTCATACAACCCAAGACACAATGCTTTCTCAAACATCTCACTGTAAGAACAAATTGCCTCAGATCACATTAAGTGTAACATAGATGGTGAAGAGGCACATAATTGCATACCCTGAAACAACACCTACTAGAAGCAAACATTTTCAAGTAAAGTACAGATCCTTCCAAGCTGCTATCATGACCACTATTTACATATTTACTTCTGTTCTTCCCCTAATAAAAATATTTTAAATGTGCTTCTCAAGGCATATCTGTGTTACACTATCATGTATTCTTCCTTTGCTGATTATTCAGGTTTTGACAGGGGTCTATAAAATAAGTTTCTGGAGCGCTTGGTATTAGAATAACCAAACAGCTTTAATAGAAAGCGATGCTGCCATTAAAAAGGCAGAGGATAAAAAAAAAAATAAAGCTCTTTATTAACTTATCACTAAAATCTACAATATTCCACAAAGCTTATATACTCACAGCAACATTGTTAAGAGGACAGTACAGCATTTGGCAGGATCTGTTTATTATCTGCATATGCCATTTTAGCCAGTTGATTTACAAGATATTATTTACCACAGGAAAACTAAATACTGTGCTTTTAAGAAACCTGCATAGAAATGATTTGATGTTTCTTTTATTTTGGACATATTTACAAAAAAGAGTTCTATGTGTGTTAGCAATAAATAATCCAAATAGTCAAAATGTCAGTGCTCATGCACACACCGACAAGATGGTTGCATGCTTTAAAAATATTATTTACAGTACAGTCTCCTTCATAGCCCTCTCCCTAATAGTAGCAGAAAGTGCATTTTCTTCCAGATTCTCTCCCCCTTCCTTTGTTTTCATTCAGTCTTGCTTCTGAGGGATACAGCCTTCCATCTCAACAACTTCTGGCCAGCCTTCATATTTATTTGTGTCCTTGTTGTTCTTTATATGCTATAAATAGAAAACATCAATCTACCATTAATGTAAACTCATTTATTCTTCTGCTTTAATTTACAGTTTTAAAAGACATTTTATTTACTTATTGTCAAGCCATGGACAAAAAGAAGACATCTCTATTAGACTCTTGCGCTTTGCATCAAATATAACAATCTCTCAGTATTCACCACTTCATGTAACTTGCTCAGCCGGGTGTATACTAAAAACAGTGAAGCCATACCGGGAAAACATGTCCTAGATTTATTATGGATGTTTATTTAGGAAGAGAAACAAGCAAGGAAAGGACCACCTGCATTGAAACATGAAACACTAGGGAAAAAATAAATACGGATATAAATGTACAAGGCATTCAAAAAAATAGTTTTTAAAGAACATTATCTAACTTTGAATGTTTGCCTTTTTTGAAAGTTAGGGGTTTATTTTTCCACCACGCAACCATCTGCAGTCAGGTAACACACTGCTGCCTCCAAGAGTTTGCCACTGCTCCTGCACTAGTTCCCACTCCCTTGTAAAGCTGGCAAGAAAATGTGCCTTCCTTACTCTCCCAGTGCAAAGTTATCTTACCAGTAATTAAAGAGAACAATGGCACATCTTCAGCTGTAACAGCTGAAGTGTGGAAACACATTCTATTTCATAAATTTCACTCTGGCAGCACTAATTTTTGACAGAAGAGCAAAGCAAACAGGTGCGAACACCAACACTTTAACTCCCACTTAATCTGTTGGAGGTCTACCATTGTTAGTGCATCTAAAACACAAGCATTAGGCAGTAAGTTTTGAATTCTTCAATTTAATTGGATTCATTAAAGAGATAAAATGATCTAGTTATTGGGATAATAAGATTGACTCTGTATAACATTTTTTTCTTATTTGTGAATCACCAAAGAATCTATGTACATTTAAAAGGAGGAGGCTAGTCAAAGAATAAATTTGAAAATAATCCAGTGTGTCACTAGCGCAATATTAGACACCCATCCTGAAAAAAATGCAGGGTATTTATAAAACATGCTAAAACTTTATTAACATAAGCTGTTAAATTCTGGTAAGTTGAATCACAGACCTGTTCAAATGGACTTTTAGTCTTAATTCCTTTTCCACCACAGAAGACCCAGTTGTCTCTAAACCCAAGGTTAGCAATAGACGTGCTTCCTAATTCAGCAATTAGTTTTCGTGCTTCATCATTAAGCCTTGAACAGAATAGAGAAGTTCATTAGATGAATAAAATATATTCCCTTAGAGCTTTTGTTGTTCTATGGACCATTCAGCTTTAATCCAATTAAATATAGTTTAAATCAGTCAATATTGAGCAAGATTTATCTTTCAAAATCAGATAACTCTAGCTCTGAAATCACCTGATCTAATGAGCACTGCCCCCAATATTATAATCTCAAGGAAACAGCATACAAACCTACCAGTAACCAACATAAGCCAGGAACACTCTTGTGAGAAATTATACATACCTCTCAAGTCATGTTAGCAATTCTCCAAGCAACTAAAAAAAAAGTCAGCCTTTAAAGTAAACACTGTTTGCAGGCTCAAGCTGAAGTCTAGATAAAGTAAAAGTTATTTTAGATCAGAAGAATGACCTAAATATGTGAAAGAAGTTCTTGTCTGCTTGAGCCAATTAATTCAAAATTCAGCATGCCGCCCCACAACACAACACAGTTCAGTGCCTGTAGGTCTGGGCTGGATAATTTTAGTATGGAAGAGAAAATGATTCTGTAGGATTATAAATTATCATTCCAAAACCTCCAAACAAGTGCTCTTTATTTCTTCCTTTCAGTTACTATATTTGCCTGATTATTAAACAACACACACAACATCTGATTATTACTAGTGAGATAGTTGTATTAGTCAGCTAAAATTATGAAATTAAGTAATTTGGAGGTAATTTGCACAGCTCATATGCCAAGTTTCTAGAGCATGTGGACAGTTTATATATATACATCTAAAAAACACCCCAACCCCAAAACTTTTAAAAACGTTGGTTCTTCACAATTTAAATTGTTTTCAAGAACTAGCATTTATGTTTACTATCAAAAGCCAGAAGCACAGTTTTGGCTAGTTATGTAACATCCCTACTACACAGTAGTTCCTGGATGTCAGCACAAATGGGACAAATTCACCTTCTTGCTTAGCTGATATTATGTCTACATGCAAGCTTTCAAAAACATCAGCTGTGATAGATTACTGAAACATACTAACTGTATTTATCAAAAAAAAAGGAAAAAGAAAAATGTAACAAAACAAGTTAATGGAATGACAGACAGAAGATCCAGCCTTGGCATAAAGAAACATTACTTTCTTCTCCTTTTAGCAGTGAACATACAGACAACACTGCACCCTGCAGAGTCAGAACTTTGTCATTGGCAAGATGCTTCTATATAAAAATACAGATGAGTTGTGGATAACAAATTGAACCAAAAGATTAAAAAAAAAAAAAAAAGAAATACAGAACACATTAAAAAAAGGTTAAATATTATTAAAACAATGGAGGAGTAGTGGGGGAAAGAAAAAAGCCTTAATTTTTACTGTGAAAAGCAATTCTTTGGACAGGATGACTTAAGTGAGAAGTAGATTACAATAAAAATTCTACAGTAATTTTTATCATCTATTAAAACTGACCAAGGGAAGGTTGGAAGACAATGCTTAAAGAGAACCAAAACCTCTTAGGCTATGTCTACGTTAATAAATTAAACAGCTTTAGGGTGGAACAGTACAAACACTGAGGCCAAAATGTATAAGGTACACACATAGTAACCTCTCAGACTTCAAAAGAAAGGATACAGGCAAGGACTATTGGGAATGGTTTCTGCACCCAAATAACCACTGAGCTCAGTCTTGGGAGTCAATGTGATAGAAGTACTGGATGGAACAGACCAGTTTCCACCAGATTATGTCCTCAAAATCTTGTTTCTCTATCTCAACATATCTGAATTTACTAGCATGAGACAGGATGAGATATCACCAATAGAAGACTCAGCGCATACCCAAAAGACATACATACCCTTGGCAGCATACATTCAAAAAAAAGAGGTGGAGACAAATTCTAGGAGATCAGCTAGAAACCTACAGGGTCTTCAGAAACCAGGGAGGATAAGGGAGTGATTTAAATGTACAGTGCCTAACATAAATATATTCTTCACAGCTATAAGTAAGCAGTATGTTATTCTGACCGTATGCCCCACATTGTATTGTTGCATTAAGAACTTTTCTCAGAGGAGCAAAACACAGTTACATATACTGATATAGCGCTTGCTGACTATTAACCTCTGTCCTTTTCAGATTTTCAAATGATTGTGGCATTTCCACTCAAGGGTCTGGTTTAGTATCTAATTTATTGTTTCCTCTGCTGTTGGGATCACAAAAGTATACACCTAACAGTCCTTTATGTAAATACTATTGCACCTGGTTAGTTTTTAATTTGATCCTTGTTGTCCCCAAATCACATCAGCATTATAAAACTAATAAACTGAAAGCATAGTTTCAAACCCATCATCCTGGAAGATGGTCTAGTGGGAGGTGCCCCCACCCATGGTTGGAGGGTTGGAACTAGATGATCTTAAGGTCCTTTCCAACCCTAACCATTCTATGATTCTAACAAAACTTTATCAAGTGATTATATGATAAAGAATACTTTTTCAGCATAAAATGGCATTTAAAAGTTTAAGTGATATTTACTCTATAAACCAGTGACATACTTGGTTGCACCATCATCATATGTTCCCATTAACACTATTGTTCCATCCTGGATAGACTTCAGAAATTCAATGAATGGAGCCACATCTGAAGAGAGAACACAAAACTGCTTAACAACAAGCAACCATTCAATATTTAAACACCTGCAATGTCTTCCTTAAAAGACTATTTGGAGAATATTCGTAAATGTACTTAGAAATTTATAAGAGAGAAAGTGGGAGAAAGATAAAATGCATCAGAGAACTCCATTTTGTACAAAGAGTTTCATCCATATTGTGTACAGACATAACAACTAGTGGGAACCACTTGGGAGAACAAGTGTGTTTGATTAACCATAACATTCCCTCTGACCTCAACTATTTGTGTTTCTTTAAAGTTTCATTCTCCTCACAATTACAAAGGTAGAGGTGAAGGACTCCATCAAGCTATCACCTTAACCCACCACAGCAAATGGAGCCTGGGGGGAGTAGGAAGGAGAGAAGTTTAAAAAAAAAAAAAAACAAACCCAGAAGAGACATTTGCCTCTCTCTAACCAGCTCAGGTAACTGCACTTACCTCCTCCCCACATGTCAAAGAATTTAGTGTCCAACGTTTCTCCTGTTTTACCTGGAGAAAAAGAAATAATGTCATTAAATATAGCTAAAATTATTTTAAAAGACAACATGCCAAACTCCTCTTAATGACTTGGAGAAACAGCTGCAGAAGGCACCATGTAACTCAATTATACAGAACTCTTTTATTAAGATTGCTCTTTAAAGAGCATAATAATCCCTGAGAAGGCGCAGGAAGACATAAGAGGAAACGAGAGAAGATGCAAACTTCTAATTTTGCTTCAAGTGGGACACAAAAAGCCCCCAGTCTCTAAAACCAATGAAGAGAATTTGCTTCATACAGTGGCCTTTTTTCAAGTTTTTTTTTGGAAATAGCATAACTACAGGTTGCCTTTAGTGCCACATAGAAAGTAAGAAAGATTAAAATTACACTGCATGTTTTGCCATAGGCTGGAAATTCCTAGTTGATTTAAACATCCAAAACAAAAGTGGACAATATTGTAATCTTACAGTAGTTTTTTTTGTTTGTTTTTTTTTTTTACTATGCTGTTCACAAAGGCAGTAATTGACAGAAGACAGTTTAATACATACACTCAAAGTTTGGAAGACTGAGAGAAAGACTGGCAGCTATGTAACATGAAGGTAGTTATTTTTATTTTGAACAGACTGAGACAATTCAGAAAGGCAAAATAGGATTAGGCAAATATTGTTCAAGTCATGCTTTAGATGATGTAAACCTGAGCACGATCCAGAAATAACATGAATTTATAGTGCAGTGAAATGTCAAAGTGCTATCTCAGTGCTGTAAGAAATTGCTTCCTACACAGGAAGGACAAAGCTGCCAGGACTGACGTTCAGCTCAGCTTTCAAGGTGGCACGCAGGTAAAGTTGTGTGGTTTTAATGAAAGAGAAGAATCCTGAACACAATTATATAACATGATGTTCCTGAAGAACAAGACCTACATGCGTGGACTAATCAAATATACTGATTTCAAGCTAGGGAAAAAATGAGCTGGTCTTTCCAGTTAGTAACAGAATTGTTAAATCAGTTTCACTGCAAAGAAAGCAACAGAAGAATTTAGTCTACAGTTTTATTAGTGTTGGCAATACACAAAGTCAAAAGTAGCTGCATGCATGCATCTTGTGTCTTTTTCCCTTTTATAAGTGCATTAGGAATTTATCTGACGTACCACTGAGACAGCAAAAATAGTCACCACAGCACTCCACATTACTAAAATGTGCTGTTTTTCTAAAAAGAAAAAAGGTACAAGTGCCAAAACCTGACATTCTTTCAGTATGAATATGCTGACTACTTCCTTTTCTCCTCCTGCTTGACCTTCACCATCCCTTAATATTTCACCTCAATGAAAACAATATGCTCACCTAAAATGTCACTTACCATTGACCAAGGCCACATTTATTCCTCTGCCAACATTATTTTTCACTCCACTCATTAAACTGAAACAAAAAAATTATTTTTAGTAGGGCAATTTTGTGATGTGAAATACTTCTGATTTCTAAATTGGACCAATCAGACTGTAGGAGATGAGTAGTTGAAAAAACACATGTTCACACAAATGAAGCCAAGTCTCCTTGAACTGTGTGCTCTCATGGCACCCCTGAATTGAAAATAACAGATTAGATATCCCCAGTTGTATCCATTTCATTTGATTGCTTAATCATCTTGGTTTCAAACTATGTGTGTATATTAAATGTGTCACAATAAATAAAGTGCTAATTATGTATTTTAAAAGCTTCCTTGCAGTTAAAGAGCCTGAAATAAATAATAACTTCAGCTTAGCACAGACACATAACCAACAATTTAACCTTTTCTGTAAGCACATGATGAACAAGAATTAAGTTTCACAAGAAAGCTAACCTAACAGAGGCATTTAGAATCAATACTGCAGCGTTACAAAAAGAAACAATAAAGTCAAAGGAGTTAGCTACTTATACCTGTAATAGGAAACCTAAATCCAAGAAAACTATATAATACACCGATGGGACTTCAAGCTAAAGTTGAGTATCATCTTGGAGTACAGTCACACATCCCCAAAAAACTGTCACAGTCTGTAACAGCAGTTACTTGGCCAAACTGAGAGTTGCAAAGAAGCTGGAAAGAAGAGATGCAGTGTGAAATGGAAGCTCTTCAGAGCTGCAAAGGGCTAATGGGAACATCAAGACTGTTAGCTAGGATGTTGTACTGCCTTAGGCCATGGTGGGTATACCACTTCAGTGAAAGAAAGCTTCTAGACCCCCTCATCCCTTTCACTGGTACTGTGCAAAGATCTCCATTCTGCCTCCAGGCCAGAATTAATATTTTGAAACTAGGAGAAAGAGTAAATATAGGAGAGTTGAAGCAATTACATAAAATTAAGTCCTATGCCAAGATTCAAAAAAGCACCTCAGTGCAAGCACACAGGTGCACACCTAATTAATGACACATACACACTTGAACTCCATCCTTATAAGGATTTCTTTAAACCTCCCTCTCTGGCTCTCAGAAGGAGCTGCAGATGTGTGCAACCCTGTTATGTCCAGAACTTTTTTCACAGTTGTTCTGCAACCATACGATTTTCAGGCAATGTATGAACATCCATTCTAAGCAATGTTTCGGAAGGACCACGTCCTTACCCACAAAACTGCAACACCAGCCTTCTTATGCTAGCTTATTAGTGATAGGCTAGAAACAAGAAATGGTCTATCACAGAAATATGACAAAAATCTTCATCTCTGACATTATCTTTTGCACCCATGATGAAGACTGAAGCCAAAAATGTAGAGGAATGTTAAATTCAATAGACAACTATCAGGAAAAGACTCAGTTATTAGCTAGTTCAGATGCCATGAAAGACTACAGGTTAATGGTAACTCTTGGCACAGCAACTTAGGTTTTAAAGAACTAGTAATAAGAGATGAAAGAGTCCACAATTCTCCTTTTAGTCCTCAAAGTCATACCATCTGCCAAAAATTCTGATTAAAACTCTAATTTGTAACTTCTGAAACAAAAGACTTAATTTTCTGCTGAAATGCAGAATTCAGTTCTAGTTAGTAGGGAATTCCAGAAGTACTTTAGCCACTGGAGCATCATTTCTTCTCTGATCACATGATTTTCACATTGTATCTCAGTATCCATTCTGAACAATAAAGACATGGCAAATAAAGAATGAAAATATAAATGAAAAAAGGCAGTGAAGTCCTGAATGCATTCCTTTGCTCGTATAAAATTTAGTGGACATTTAACTTGCCAAAAAGAATTAAGAACTTCCTTTTAATTACAAAATTCTCTGGAAGTAAATACCAGTCAAAAAATACCTAGTACTGGGGTGACTAAATGCTGAAAATTTACACATATGTAACAAAAGTTGTAATGGATTTCAGTCAACAAAAAAACTGCAAATATCAATATAAGTATTACAAGTTATTAAAGGAACGTAGTGCAAAATTGTCCCTGCTTCCTTGACATGGAATCACGAAGAATACAAAGTAATCAGAAGAAAAAAAAAAAAAAGGCATTTTTCAGGAGTGACTTCACAAAATATCACTCAAAAAAGAGCTACTGAAGAGGAAGCAAGTTGTTTCAGAGCTCTGAGATGCTACCTTATACACATGAGATAGCTTGTGCATCAAGACAAACACAGCAAGCTGTAATGTGACAGTTTTCTCACAGGGGGGCAGCCGTTCATCAGTTCTAGAATTCTTCCAACAATTTACAATCAAGTTATGGAAGGTTTTGAAAGACAAATTCATTGTCTTGCAAGCACAGTAATGAAATTAAATTTAATCAAATTTTCTGGTGAACATTTAATAGGCAAGTTCTATGAAGGAATTCAGAAAGATTTTTGCCAAGGGTTACTGGATTTAAGACTCCTATAACTGTGCACTAAGGTGCACACTAGTATTAAAAGAATGGATTTCTTGCCAGCAACAACTTTCTTTTCATCACTTTCTCCAGTGGAACATCCAGTAGAGGTTTTTTTCTTTTTTTTTTTTTTTTGACAGGAACAACAAATCTCTTCTTAGTTAACCAGTGAGACACTTGGAAAAAACAACGACGACCAAACAACTTTCATCTGCATAGATACTAATCGTCCTAGCAACCAGAATGAGAAAGTAGCAACCTTTATAACACCACCAAGAATACCATGCAGCGAGACTGAATAAGGCTGTCCAAGGTTATGAAGAAAATCAATGATAAGAATGGGAAGCAGAACCTAGCAGCTTTTAGCTAGCATGTGCAAAAAGTGAGCTCATGCTCACCTTACGTGTGCTCTCCAACTACACTGTGATGCTCCGTTGCAAACTTACCTCTGCACCAAGCTTGAGCTATATCAGCTTTACAGAGAATAGCCTGAAATCTGAAGGGTGCTCATGTTTCTACTAGTAACAAAGCAAAGTGAAACAGCTGCATGTGTGTAGTTGCAGGGAAAGTAGCTATTTCGACCTCACTACATCTTAACTGCTAGAGTCAGTGATACAAATAGTCTTGTCTAAGATCATGTAAGACTAATCTTACAGAATTACTTTACAGAGTAAAGTGATGGAAAATCTGAACCAATACTTTACATTCTTTTATAGATTAATTATGCTATTTACTCTATTACATGGGGTTATATTCACAGTGAAGTTGCCATTTGCTCTAGAATTCATTAGCACCAACTGCAGTATGTGCAATCTGAACCTCTCTGTATTAACATAGCAAAGTCCCAGAAACAGCTGAACTGGAGTAGTTTAAATGCAAATGCAAGGCAAAGGCTCCTAAGTGTGATTGATGGTAAAACAAAAAATCTCCTTCTGACAATGCTAACATCCCGTCTTTTCTGACATGTGCCATGCAAAACTGAGAGGATAGACTATGTTACCACAAAGCTACACACTCTGAGTGACAACGAGCAGGAACAACCTAAGTGCAAAGAAACAAAGCATCTAAAAATAAATATTAATATTCCTATTTTGGGGATTAATGAAAAGTATTCAGTTAAATTCTCTATGCACAGTATTATAATACTGTGTTAACAGTTATTAGAAATACACGATTTAAACTCAAAAATTAAACTGTGTTTCAAGCAGTTTCTTTCATTTCAAAATTAAGATTATTACACTTTGTTACCATCACCACAACTAAGTAACTACTAATCATTAAAATATTATTTTTCCCTTTTGAAATGATTCTTTAAAACAAGGTGGAAAATATGTTCTAATACTGATACTATGATACTATGAAACGATACTGTTTAAAAGATGACTTGCAAAAGACAATGCCATTGCAGTTTTAGTTGACAACAGTTACAAATATCAAGAGTAACCCAATAAAAAAATAATCACTCACTGAAATGTTTTGAACAAGAGCCTGTTACCTGGAGGCAAGTTTGCATCTGACTCAAAGTCTAATTAATTCTTAAGTCTGTAAACCTGAAATAGTGTAAGCTACCTTGATTGTATTAAAGTAGCTTACATCTCTGCATTTACTGCAGAGTATTAAGCATGCTTCAGAAATTAATTTATAACACAATATAATTTTTTCATGTGGTCAAACTGTTGGCAACACAAAGAATCATTTAAATTACTGATTTTGTGGGCAAAGTGATCCAAGACAGTATTTGAGATACCTATAGACAATACGCAAAAATACTTACACGTTATCTTCTACACAAATTTTAGGTCCAACTACATTCGCTGCTCCACTTGCCATTTTGAATGCAAAATGTTTTTCAGGACAAGCTTTAGAGATCCCACATTTGTATCTTGGAGGTTTTGTAGCTTTGAAAATGAAATAAAACAGGGTTTTAGAGACAATATCACAGGTAGGCTAACGGAAAAATATCAGTGTTCTGAAGAAATTCAAGGAAAAGAGCAAAGAAGCTATATCTTATCTGCAGTTTCACAGAAGCTTAAAATAATATAGGCTCCTGCAGTACATCCTTACCCTGCTTCTTGTTCTCATAGTGCTGCTTGCTCTGGCACGTAATTAAAAGCCATGAAACAAAACTACAAGTGAAATGCTGGCAAAAAAACCCCAGACTTCAACAGAAATTTAGGAAAATCAGGGAAAGAGAAAAATTAGTTCTTGATTGCACTTAAAGTATAATTAAGACTTTCTTAACTATGAAAATTCAATCTTTCTGTTATTAGCAAAAGCAAGTCACAGTGGTAACACATGCATATGAATACTCACAACGCACAGCTGCATCCAATGCTGATCTAGCTAAAGTACAAAAAAAAAGTTACAAGATATTATTACTAAAATGTCATTTGCTATAAAATATCCTATAAATTAAAACCTTTTTGTAGCCCTACAAAAATAGGTTGGTTGACATGAAATATGAAATACATCTGAACATTATGTTCCAATATAAAACATTAAGCTTTACATGGCAGAAACACAAAAGTGATCAGGAAACACATTTAGAAGCACTGCCTTAATTTATGGCTCTCCAATTAACACAAAGATCCATGGAGATGCAAAGCCAGCAGGGATTCCTGGAGGTGTGGGTACTAGAGTGAAATGAATTCCTTTCTTACAGCTTCACCAGGATAGGGTTCCTTTCACCTGACACTAGAAGCCTGCAGTTCAGGTCCCTCTGAACCCAACCATTCATGACTCCCCTTCTTGGGACAGAAAGGGTCGCAAGCAACCGCAACCACATCATGGACTTACGTATAATACATCTGTCATACTTAACGACACCTGTGTCTTTCCAACAATTATTCAAGATGCCTCCTGGGGACTGGTTCAGATGTGAGCTCACAGTGGGGTTAGATAACAAACACCTATATCATGTACCTGAAACTAGTGTTTTCTAATGAAAAACCCCTTAAAGCTGATTGAAAAAAGACTCTGAATTTTAAGGCACTTCAGCAGCTAATCCTTTTTTGTGTAGGACCTGGGCACATCTGAAATGTTCTGATTAGTGCACATGGCAAGCAAAAAAGCCCATGCAAAACAAATTGTGAATTGTCTGAGCAGCAGAAAGGCAGATTGGAAACTTCTACAAGCATCACTTAAGTTGCCTAGTTTACAACTCCAGATTAAGACTGTAAGTAGCAGTAAACAGAAAATGCAGACAAAATTATGCATATTTGGCCAGCAAAAGAATCAAACTGATTAAGAGTAGGTTAAATATTTCATACAGAAAGAAACTTAATACACACATTCTATATGTATAATACAGATATAAAAAACAACAAGTACACACAATAAGAACACATAACTTTTAACTGGGAGAGCCTAAAAGAAGCTTAAAGCAATCTGAATATGATATTCTTGACTTTGGCTCAACTGAATATTTATGAATGTTCAGAGAAAACGAAGTCATCACTTTACTTACCAAATATGTGTCCTAAGTTTGCATCCATTTTTATTTCAAACACTTGAGATATGACATAAAACGTCAGTAAAAATATTGCTACGACTACTACCAACTTTGCAGCACCTATTCAGAAGCAGAGAAAGTTTCAGAACGTTATTTGCAAATGGTAACATTAAGTCTACCAAAATTAATGACATGAGAAATGTGTATGAGATTACACATAGGGGAACTCAGGAACAGGATGACCATTTGTGACTCATTAAACAGAAGTAATCTGTAAGAGAATGGACGTTGTAACATAGGAAGCAACTGAACCAGTCCATCAGGTTACTATACCAAATATATACACCCTTCCCTCAGCTTCCTCCAGCTTCATGCTTGTTTGACACTACAGTATGCCACCTCAGCCCAGCAGCCAGGAGAAACCAAGGATCTTTCTGTGGATATCCATCTTGACAGGATGAACTAAGCCGATTTAACTGTCTACTGGTCAAAGGGGAAATTTCCATCTCCCTCCCATTTCACTGCCCTGTTCTTAACTATGTGTACCTGTTTCCTCCCTGTTCACAACGACTCCTCTTTTTTCTGCCTCCCCTCAAACCGAGCTTCCTCTATTTTAACGCATGGCCAAGATTGAGTGATTATGGATCTCTTCATGCACTGCAGCTTGGGTGCTTTGGTCAGTCAGGTCTGAGCACTACATTAAAAAAGCCAAACCACACCCCCCCAACAACCAAACATACACCAAAATAGCCTCCTCACCTCCTTTTCATCAAATTAAAATTACTGACCTTCAAAAAAAAGAGCTTGAAGACTCGAAAGAAGTATTATCAAAAGTAATAAAAAGCCCTCCCCTTCCTTCTTTAATATGTTGAAGCTTCAGGTAGGTTGAAGTTTTACATGCCTAATTTTCACCAGTGCTGAGTGGTCAAACTGCCTCCTAGGAGAAGAGCTGGAATCATACAACCACAGTAATTTATATCTGAAACTTGGGTCTATGTGGTACTGCCATGAGGACCACCATTTTTTAGCATAATTTAATAGATTTTTTTCAGAATCTACTCTCAGTTTATTGTAAAATACTGACTGAGAGTAGAAATTAGGTAAGGAGGCATCTGATCGACATCCTGCCTCCCTGCCTCACCCCAGTATGTCCAGCTGCTTTGGAAGAAGCAATTCTAAATCATACTTCTGTTTCTCAGATTGCCAGCTAAATAAATCCTTCAGAAAAAAAAAACTTCTGAACTCCAGCAGATCTCAGATGGCTGATGTGATGGGCTGTTCAGAAAACCTTGAAATAGACCAATTACTCAGCCTTCAGAAGGATAAGAGATGTTAATCCTTCTAAAAGCCTAAATAAAGATATGGGGATGAAAAAGAAAAGCAACATGAAGAGATACAATTTTTTTTCTTTGTTTGTAGTTCAACCTTCCTCTCCCACTTTCCCTTTTCATGCGTGCAAGCACATACGTACTAAGAAAGCACAGGTGCAAACTCAACTGAAAAATGTCAAGCTGGAACTTCAGAGATTATTGCAATTGAAGGGAAGTGAACCACATGTAAGCACTAGAGAAAACGTATGATCTGAACATACGTTAAGTGAAGAAAAGGTTTTCAAAGCAACACTGCTGAAAAAGATGGTACCAGACTTTGGAATGTGTCACATAGCAAGTGGCACTTGGAAAGCATGGTATTTCAGTAGACAGTAGGCGACATGAACAAGAACTCAATCTGAGCACTAACCATCTCCTCCCCTCTATATCCGGAGGCTTTCAACTGAACTGCAAGCCCTCCCTCCTAAGAGAGAGGTAAGAAATCTCCCAGAAAATTCTTTTAGCACTTGAACCAAACCCAGCCTGCCTGCCACAGGTTAAACATTCTCTAGAAACTGCTGTTATCTTTATTGTCTGTGGGTTTTAGCAAAAAACTGAGAGAGAAGAAAAAAGGAGGCTTGGAAAAGTAATTTTCCAGGTGATTTAGCTATCTTCTAAAAATCGATGCATTTTCCAGGTCTTTATCAGATCTACTTTAGCAGGTTGCTCCCAGTTATACATACTGTAGTGATGAAAATTAGGACTAATTTCATGCATTAAGAAGGTTAATGTGCAGCTCTCTTGGAAAAGAACGTATCATTCTCTCCTAGAAGTGCCAACAGTTGCTTCTTCTGCAACATAACACTACAATTCCTGATAAAATGCAATGCATTAGAAACTCAAAACTGTTCAATTGCCACACAAGCTATTCTACTGCAAGGAAATGTCTAAAATAGTACTTTCTTGTAGTGTTATATCGGAAAAGATCTTATTTTTACAACCACTACACCTTCTGTCAAGTTCAGTCTGTTTTGCTACCCTGTACTACAGTAAACTACCTCTATGAAAAGGCTTTTATAGCTTTCAGTCTCCCAGTAATCATTTAGGAAGTTTCAGACACTATAACAGTGCATAGCATTTTTGGTTGGGGTGTGAGGCAGTTGAGAAATTGCTTAAGACATCAACTGGCCATTTCCTTATTCTTTTAACACCTTACAGCATTAGCAGGCAGGCATATCAAGTTATGGCACCTTAAACAGTCCCTACAGATCAGCTGAAGTATTTTAACCATATGCTTCCGCTTAGACCATCCCAAATGCCAAAATGAACTTCATTAAACATCAGGTAAATTGAACAGCAATGCCTGTATGCCAGTTAAAATTATTTTAAACCTCTATTGTTACTACTTGTTAATGCTGTATATAGAGACTTATTTCATAAATGGCAGAAGTCTGCTTTTACCAAGCGTGCTTACCTGCTATTCTCATGTTTAGTCTTCAGCCAGCTAATGACACTATTGCATTAAAAACAGCCACCTGGGGGAAAAGCACATCATTGTAATGACAGCTAAATGAGTACTTTCATGATGAGTTACCAGTAAAAAAAAAACCACCCTACAGATTTCCTAGCCAATAACCCTAATTGTCCTGAATACCTAATTCTTAATGCTTACAGTAAAGGGAAGAAGATTTAAGATGGATTTCTGATGCATTACTTTCATGTGTTATTCCACTAAAAATACGTCCCAAAAAAACATAAATTTAATTTCATCAAATCTACTACAAATTCTGTTGAGCTTTCAACCTTCAGTCTGTGAAACAAGTGTTTGTCAGTGCTGTATCTAAGCAGCCTTTGATTTCCTAAAGTTATGTGGTAAAAGTCAACAACTCTATCTGCATTGCTTCAAAGTCCTAGCAACTTTCAGATGCAAGTTGTTATTTGGCAACATAACAAAGCAAACTGTGCTTTGAAGAGAAAGATTTAAGCATTTTAGCCTTTAGGATAGTGTATAAATTGCATTTAGTGGAACTGAAAAAAGGTTATACTAATATTTTAATCTATGCACTACAGAAACATAGTAACACACTTGTTACTCACAGCAGCATTCAGAAGATTTATGTTGGTCAGTAGTGACAGAGGTAGCAACCCTAGAACTATTTCAGAATAAACTGAAAATCACTGCCTATGAGCAAATATCACATAACATCCAAAAGTTTCCTCTTCAGAGGTTTACCACCATGTAAAGTCAGAAGGGGCCACAACCTACACAGGCTCTGCTCAAAGGCAACCACCTTCTCTTCAAGCCTCCCCTTGTCCCTGGCCTGCACCAAATCCCTTAATCTCTGCCTGCAGGGACACAGCAGATGCTGGCTCTGCACCCTGGTCATGTTCAGCCACAGTGGACCCATGCTGCAGTGAGCCTGGACATATCCAGGCTAAAGCTTCCCCCCACTCCCGATTCAAGAAGCACAAGAGCAGACGGCCATGTACAGCAACACAGAACTCACAGCATTGACATGGTATCTATGCAGATCAGGACCCTTCTTCTGGATTAAAAAAAAAAAAAAGATAAAAAATAAAAATAAAAAGGAATTCTGAATTAGCATTTTGCTGCATAACTACTTACGTCTAATATGGCAAAAGAAAAAAAATTACTGGCATTCAGGGATCTTGCTGGATCATCTATATGAAGGCCAAATTTGAAAACATGTAATAAACTACCATCCTAACTCAAGTAGCCATCCCACACCCCCACCACAAAAGGTACAGCATCCCTAACACACTGCAGTCCTATGCCACGGTTTCAAAAACTGTCAAAAATATTATCTTGAGAAATTATTTTAAAACTACTGTTACCACAAGACCAGAAATGCAAATCATTTAGAGAAGATCACTGAACACCCCACAAGGTAATCATAGCCTATTCTAGGGAGGAAAAATTGGTACTACACAACCTTTTGCCCTCACTTAACTCAGTATTTTCAAGTTCGGTGATTTGCATCCAGATCCTTTTTGCCAATACAGACACTGTGCTCTGCTGCTACAGTTTCCAAGAAAATGGTTAGTAGAGAAATAAACAGGAAAAAACAAATATAAGTATAGAAATACTTCTACTTGCTAAGAATTTGAAAATAAGTATCAAAGTTTGAAAAGCAAACCTGTGTTTTTGAATGCCAAGACTGTACTACAAGGGAAATCTCATAGCACAGTATGGAAATAATATATCCATTATATTTATAGCCACATATAATATATCCATACATAATACCTTCTTTCAGTGAGCAACTAGTATTTTTCTGTCTTGTAAAAAGGCAGAAAGATTCTGGCAGGGCAGATAAAGCCATTTTATTTCAAAGTCTGTGAAGAGAATTATTCTAAGCTCCTTTCTCTCCTCTCCCTACCCCCAGAAATACATCAACATTAAAATAAACACTGCCTTAGTCTGAACAACCATGAGCTTGTTTTAAAGCAGCACTAAAAAGAGTTTCTTTTTTGTTTTACTATAAAAAAACCACATATTTCAAAGCATCAAATGAAGGATATGTAGCAAAACAAAAAGCATAAAGTGAAACCATCACATGATTCAGCCTTGACTGCAAGAATGCTTTTATCCCAACACTCACCATCAGTGGGCTCAGCGACTATTTGTTGCAACTAACAAATACACAAGATGCATTATTAAGTGTTAAATATTTTTGATTTAGAAAAAGTAAAAATGAGTATGTTATGCCTCAACTTCAAGGAATTTTAAAAGCGATTTAGAGATTCTTTTCCTAAATTACAACATACCAAGAAATTGTGTGTTTTGATCATCCAGAGAATAAAAACAGGAATCCTACAGCACAGAAACTTTGAAGAGTATTATCTAACTGCAGGAGAATAATTCATGAACAGCAAGTCCTTCTCTAATACTGCATTATTTTATAATTTTTTTGGGGGGGGAGTTTTGTTTTTTTTTTATTCAAGACATAACAGGAACAAAAAAGGACAGTCCATAACAAAAAAGGACAGTCCATGAACCCTTATGACTGCTTATAGACCATTACTCCATGTCCTTAGTATTAAACCTCATAACTAGAGCTACAGAAGTGATATAAAAATGGATTTAGAATTTCTAATAGTGTGTATTTTAGGATCATTTAAAAACAAAGTTCACAATGGCCCCCAACTGAGCTTACTCAGATACACAAAACTAGTAGCAACAACATTCCTTTGACTGCTGTGAAATACCAAATAGTAGAAAACAAAGAACACTAGAACAGTTTAGGCTGGAAGGGACCTTAATATCATCCACTTCCAACCCCCCCTGCCACAGGCAGGGACCCCTTCCACTGAACCAGGATGCTGAAAGCCTTGTCTAACCTGGCCTTGAACACTGCTAGGGACAGGACAACCATAGCTTCTTTGGGCAACCTGTGCCAGTACATCTCCACCCTCACAGCGAAGAACTTCCTCCTAATATCAAATCTAAATCTACTCTATTTCAGTTTAAGGCCATTACCCCTCATCTCACGCCTACATGACATCTTGTCAAATGTCCCTCTCCACATTTCTTGTAGACCTCCTTTAGGTATGGAAAGCTGCTCAAAGGTCTCCCTGGAGCCTTCTCCAGGCCGAACAACCCCAGGTCTCACAGCCTGTCTTTGTAAAAAAGAAGGGAAACTGATGTAGCAAGTTCTCTCTGAATCAGCAGAACATGATGGACTGAACGACAGAGGTAAAAGAAAACCAGCAGTCAGGCAGGAAGCTGGTGCTGCCATACTGGCGAGTTCTTTTTCAGCCCAGCGCATGGGTTGCTCAATCCTTCAACAGTAGGAGTGAAAAGGTAGACAGTTCTCTGAACCAGAGAAGACAAGATGTTACAGGTTATAAATAATTTCTGAATGCTGGCATGTCACTGTCCAGTTCCCTGCATGGAACTGCACATCTATCCATGCAGAAAAAAGAATTATTTATTCTGGATGCGAACAACTAAGGAGGGGATATGTGGAAAGACAGTTGGGAGCTGTGGTTACTGGTTGTTTTTGTTCTACTCCACCCATCCTTGTGCACTGTACTTTGTCCCAAGGCCAGGGCAATTTCCAGATGCTGCAAATTTCCACTGCCAAAGCCATTCCAAGCAACCCCCATGAGAGCCCAAAATGCTATACACAGGGCAACACAAAAGTAGAAGAAAAACAGAAAACAGCAGCTTAAAATAAAAAAAAAAGGGAAGAGAGTAAACAGCTTCCCCCCATCTCTGCTCAACTTAATAACTTGTGTGGGGATAACAAACTCAACACAAATCTGAGGAATTTAGTATACAAGTCCACACAGCTACTGCACATTTAACCAGTAAAGCAGCAGATGCTTTTAAAAGTGACCCGTCTCGCAAGAGAACCGTGTCAGGTACTTCACACAGGGACCTTATAACTTCATTTAGAAAAAAATATGAGCCTATAATTCTGCCAAGCAAATCATCATCATGTTTTATTAGATAATATAATGTTTCCAGCACACCAAGATTGAGTTCTTTCCAAGTCTGTGTATAAGATGTGATGGGTCATCAAGCAAGTTCTCCCATAATCAAGGTGCAAGACAAAATTGTATTGAGGTGTGTAATCAACAAAATACACACAAACAGTTCTTACTAGTGTTGCCATACTGACAACCCTGAATGAAGTCAGATTTCATGATTTTGGGCATGTATCCCTTGCGCACAGCCTCAGCCCTACTTACCGAGCACGAAAGCTTTGGCCGCTTGAAATCTATTTCTGTTCGTAAGGCTTTTGCAAATATGAATGTAATGCTTTTATGGATAATAATGAAACATGCAGATCAGTTTACTTAATTCCCAGGACAATGGTGTTTCCATGAGCAATTTGATAACGTGTGTAGGTTATATTTATGAAATGAGCACACAAAAACAAGCATAGATGAGAGGCAACAACTTAGAAGGTTGTGATATTTTTGAATTCTGACTATAGCTGATTAGAAAAAGGTCCCAAAATGAACAATGTTTAATAAACCAGAAAGTAATACACTTCAGAATGGACATCAAGTGCAGCAAAACAGGCAGCAAGAATGAAAAAAAAGGATCCAAGAGATTAGAGCAACTCTCTAATATTGGGGTCAACATTGAGGTGCTGCTGCAAAAGTGTAACTGCTCACTGTGAACTGTACCAACAGCACTGCAGTGTGTGAAACAAAAAGCAACTATTCTGCTCTGCCTAAACAAACAAAAAATACTCTATGGGCTATCTAGACTTTTGACAGAGACCCATATGTAGTGTTTTCTAAATCTATTTTTAGAGCATAATCCCCAAATGGAAGAATCTAGATAACAATTACATGACCTAAATAAAACAACTAAGGGCTAAAAGAATTTGGTTTGCTTTGCAAAGAACTGTAAAAGCAAAAAGAGGAGTAGGGAATGGACACCTTTGCCTCTTACCTCCAAGGTGTAATTTAAACATATTTTTATGCTGAGATGGACTGGATGCTGCTTATCTACTTGTAGCTATAATGTTAAAGAACAATTTTCCAGCTACAAGGACAAACAAGGAACACAAAAGGTGGCTGTACATCATCATAAAAGTCAAAAAAAATACAAGAAATGGTTTTTTTTAACCTAGGTAGTCTACAGGATAAGCATGTCACCTTCAGTATTAACCCCATATTTTTACACTACTATATGCACATCTGTACCCAGATTTGTCACACTACATCTGTATCAGCCTGAGATGCCACGAATTAAATTTGGAGGGAAATTTTTCCTCCTAAACAGGATTTAAATGTTTGTATACTTTCAAAAATGGTCAAATAATGTTATACCTAGTTTTATCTACATGTATGGTTAATATGAATAGCATACAAAGTACACTATACTAGAATCAGATAAGCATTCAAAATTACTTAGTACAAAAGAAGAGGTGAAAAAAAATGCTTGAGCTTTTATTTTTATTTCTGAGTCATGAGTAGATTAGGACAGCGTTCATTTTTTGCAGCACAAACTGCCTTCCTCAGTGATTAGCAGATGCTTTTTCCTGGGAAGAAAAACAAAAGACACTTCACCTTTTCATACCTGTTAAACCACATTCAGTGAAACAATACGCTATTTGAACCAGACCTGCTAATAGATATTCCAGTCTGTTTTCAAGCAGTTCAGAGGAGTGGTGGTCTTCTCAAAAATTACACAATGAATTAGATGTGCGAGAGACAGCATTAGCTATTCTTATGCGAGCTCTAGTTTTAAACCAGCAGTTGTGCCAATCTCAATTATATGGCATTGTCTCAGCTGTTTGGTCTATCAAAAATCTTTTCAAGTCTAAATCTGAGTAAGAATCTGGGCTTCTAATATGATCATTTTATTCAAATACAAGATGCATTTCCTTACCAAGATGATTGCTTACCCTTCTGGTAGACTAGACAGTTTTTCCACCACGTTTACAAAATCTATTTTATTTGAAACTGGTGAAGGGCACATATAAAAAAGAATAATATCTTCAGAAAAGTAACTGCTGTAGTTCAATTGTACTGCATAGTCATGCACCACTGGTGTCTTCTGATAACACAGACTGCCACCCAATACAGGCACTTCTACATTCATGTGAATTCCTTGTGGTTATGGCAGAACTCCACACAAGCTAAAGGTCTGTGCACACCGAACACCTTAGAGAATCCCGTATGTGTATTTTTTCCACCTTTGAGGCAAATAGTACCATGAATTATAACGATTAACTTCTTACAAAAATGATACCACCTGAATTGTATTCTTCCGTATATTGTGCAAGACTCAGCTTGGTATTCTGACAACACTGAACTAGACCCAAAGTGTTTGCTTGTTCAAATGAGACATTATTCTACTTCTATTAACTGCAAATGAAACCCACATAAATTCAGCAAATGAAACCAAAATTAAAACCAGGTTAATTCAGCTACCACTGCATGTCCTATGTTGCAAATGCTGCTGTGTAGTTTCACTCCTATGAAAGGAAACCTACACAAGAAGCATCATTATGGCTGAGTGTTTTGATACCTGCTGTGCATAATAAACTTTCCCAAGTCACCTGTCAGATCACTGACCATGCAGGCTTTTGCTGGTGGCATTAATCCAGTACTTTCACCTTAGGCAACACACAAAGTAGTCAGCCTCAACCACAGAAAAATTTTCCTGAATCCTGGGAAGCCTGAAATAGAAGCACTAAGGCATTCTTCCCACTGAGAATGAAACCCAATCCACATTTCTTTTGCAATTGAAAAAGAAAAAAACCCACACACCAAATGAAGTACCTAATCCATACTTTGAAGACTCTTCCCAAATATTTACCCATAAAATTTACTGGTCCATATATTTAAAAACAGGATTTTACTGTCCCTACAATCCACACAATGTGATGAAGTAAACTGTACCACTGGTGCTGACATTCCTATTGAAGAGAATCTTTAACCCTGCATTTTACAGGGTTGGATAAAATCACGTAGAGAAATTCAGTTTGTAAAATCCTCAAGGACAACCTGCTGAACTTCATTCACCTACCTCTTTTACAACATCATCACAGGGAAGTACATAAACCTCACAACGGGTTTAAGATAGTGAAATTTAACATTTTCTTCTGTCAAATGATGAACAAGCTATCACGGAATTGAAGCACCAATGCAATTTCTACCTGTTCAAAAGTTCAAGCCGATTTGTTTTGTCTTGTATTTTTTTTTTTTTTTTAAGAAAAAAATTACCACCTTGACTTCCTAGGACAGCAAAGTCTGTTCAGTCTTTCCACAACAGGGAGGAGTACATAAAGCTTTGCAATGTGTTTATCTGCAAGATCACCAGGTCTCACTTGAAACAAGGTATTGTGAAAATCCAGTAAACATTGCAAATGTGCAACAGCTCTCACATCTTTGTATCAATACAGAAATACCAAGCTTGTTATCACAATAATGCATCACTACCATGGATTGTATCCTGCCCCATACAGTAATTCTCAATAGAACTACCATAAAAAGAGGTTATGGGTCTGAAAAACAAGTAACATACAAGTAATTACTATGAGTTGATATAAACACACACGACCACCGCAGAAATTTACCTGAGGCTATGGTTACAGTCCTGCAGTTCACACTGGGGCCCATTTTAAATAATGTTATCAAGTAAGCAGAACAGGAAAGCAGCATTATAAATACTTTGCCTATAGGTCCAAGTTTACTGCAGGAATACCAATCTGCTTCTCTGCACTATTCACCCCAAGCACAGCCAGACTCTACATAGCAGCTGTAAGATGTCAGAAATAAGATCATCACCCTATGAGTGAGATTCATTTTCTGCACAGACCCCCACATGGACCTCATCAGAGCTGCACACCGAGACCACAGACACAGCGAGGCACAGAACTCCTGTACACTTTGCAAAGCAGAAAGGATCAAGGGTACTGATAATAGCAAGGGACACCACCACACACTGCTGCCAAAAAAATGCTATGATACTACCAAGCATTTAAGCTTCTTCAACAGAAGTTCAGCATGGTCTGAGGCTGCATGTTGAGGAGGTGTTTTAACCTTTGCTCAGGAGCAGCTGATCTTGGGAAGCTGAGGTGTACCTCTGGGGAAAGTACTGTGGTGACAGCTCAGAGTACTGCTGGTATCTCCTCCTCCTCTTGGTCCATGGGAGACACAAACTCCTGCTCCATCACAGAGCCTCTTCTCATCCATTCAATCTCCTTTGTGAGTCAGTACAGGACAGAAAGAGTGTGCCACCAGCTGAGCGGAGCACCCATGAGAGACATCATCGTGCATCGGCTCTGGGGAGAACTGGCAGCAGCAGCCCAACTGTCCTGGGTTCAGCAGTAGCAGTCATTTTTCCCCTTCTTGGTAGCTGGTGCAGTGCAGTGTTTTGACTTTCAGCTTGGGAACAGAGCTGATAACAAGGATGTTTTGGTTTGGCCAAGGACTTTGTGAGCCTCATGCTCTGCCAGGGAGGAGGGGAAGCCAGGAGGAAGCAGAGACAGGACACCTGACCCAAACTGACCAAAGAGGTATTCCATACCACAGCACGTCATGCCCAGGATGTAACTGGGAGTTAGCCGGAAGGGCTGGGAGACTGCAGGGTTGGAGGAGGTATGGGTCGGTGCTTGGTTGGGCTTGAGGGGGGCAAGTTATCGGTCGGCTGGTGCTGAGGTGTTGTATTCTCTTCCCTTGTTATTTCCTTTATCATTATTATCATTGGTGGTAGCAGTAGTGATTTGTGTTATACCTTAGTTACTAAACTGTTCTTATCTCAACCCGTGGGAGTTGCATTCTTTTCGATTCTCCTCTCCGTCCCTCCGGAAGCAGGGGGAGGGCAAGAAAGGGGGGGAAGTGAGAGAACAAGTTACCTGACTGGGTTTAAACCACGACACCAACACACAGAGGGGCCATGCTATGCCTACTGGACACTGCAGAGTGGGATCAGGTTGCAGAGACGAGAGTGATGTATATGACTAATAACCTCCGCCCTTCATGATGCACTCAGAACCGCAGTGCTACTGTGGTACAGCCAAGTCATAGCTACTGGTCCACATTAGCACTGTACAGGACATCATCTGAAAGCAACAAGGACGAAGATGCTCAAAAGTGGAAAGGAAATCAGTCAGTCACATGATCCTTAACAGCTCTAGAGTGATTCACTTCTTTCTACTGAAGACATAGAGACACAACAAAAATTGCAGTCTCTGCATTGGCTTCTGAACGTGAAGGGATTAGAATAAAAATCTGTAACCTAACTCCTGGCTGTGTTCAGTCTTCCAGAAGCCAGTACCAAACACAAGCCATATGTGAGAAAATTAATTTCACAGAAAAATAAAATCACGGGCAGTGTATTTTTTATGTGTATATACTTAGTATACTTGAATGTTTAGTTAACAATTGGTACACACCCCACTAACTAAAATCCAACACAGCCCCCTGCTATCCTTTGAGGTTTTAAAATCCAACAATTATCATAGGTGGGAAAAAATACGTGGGACAGCAAGTTACTGGATGTCAACACCGATGGATAAATTTGCCACATTAAGTACACAAACTAATTTGAGGAACAGCATCCCTCAGTAACAGAAGGGTGCTTACCACAGTGAGCTTACTACTGAGACACAGCTGACATGAAGACACTGATGTGCAACCACTGTGTATCACAACTCCTGATACCATGCCTCTCTGGATCATGCTGTTTTAAGAGAAATCTGCTGATTATTACAGACGTTCCAGTAATAAACTTCTGCCTGAACCAACTCAAGTGCAGTTTCAAAATCACTGAGGTGTCACTGATGTCCAGCTGATCAGCAAGCAAACAAACAGCCATGGCAATTCCCTCAATCACCTCTCCACATACTTTCAAGAATATCTGGGCTTATCCAAAAGCAGAAATAAGTGTCTGGGAGCAAGTCAGCAGCTTTCTACCTTATACCAGCTTAATTTTTTGTGAAATGATAACTAACTGGTGATAGCAAAACAGATCAAGAAAATAAGTCTTTGCTACTAGGAGATAGTTACTTTTTCCTCAGATAAAACTAGAGAGGGTGGGAGAAGGGAAGTCAGCCAGTCACAAGAAGAAAGCAAGTCTTGCGAATAGAGGGGAGACTAAGTGCGATACATTTTGATGTTAATTAAGATTTTAACTGGACACTCATGAGAACTACCATGCTTTTGTACATATGAACACATTGCACCATTTTCTGCCATTAAAACTGGCTCAATAGCAAAGTAGGGCTTACTCCATCAGCTCCCTCTGTCCTTATAAGTCTATCAGAGCTTCCCCCTCAACCACAAAGTTTCTTCCATATCCTCTTGGCACCGAGCTCCAAAGATGAAAAAAAATATATAAAAAAATAATAAGTTGTAGCTCTGCCTGAAAGTGAAGATACAAACTATTTTTGTATCACAGAAATATGGTACTGTATATGGGGAGCAAAAATAACTGAAGAATTCCAGAAGAGTAACTTTTAAGAAAAGAAAAAGAAAAAATCCTAAAGTCCTCTTGTGACACATATAGCATTAAGAAAAGCATGAGGAGGTTGTGCTTGGCATCTATTCATAGGTTACAGATGTGTTAACATAGAATCATAGAATCGTTAGGGTTGGAAAGGACCTTAAGATCATCTAGTTCCAACCCCCTGCCATGGGCAGGGACACCTTACGCTAAATCATACCACCCAAGGCCTCATCCAACCTGGCCTTGAACACTGCCAGGGATGGAGCATTCACAACCTCCCTGGGCAATATGAATTGAAAATTCTGGTGCTAAATGGGGTTTCAAGCAGCAATACCAGTTTAAAGTTATTCCTCATCACCACTCTTCTCTGTTCTCAAGTCACTGGGCCTCAGGCCTGGCCAGTTCTAGGAAGCATGGAAATTTATGAGATAGGTGAGCTCATGTGCCAGGCTGCTCCAGCCCACTCACCATTTCTTCAGCCCAGGCCACATGATTTTGCTCACCAAAGAAAGTTAACCCAGTACAAGAGAATTAATATAATTTCTGACAGATTAGCAGACAACTTTTAGGAGCGTTGGGAGGCAAAGCACAGCAGCACCATGCTGTTAAGATTTGTTCAGTCATCTCATGAATTCCCACTGTAGGACACTTAAGACTTCTTGCACTACTGCAGATTGCATTTTTCCTAAACCAGTCCTGAGAATTTATGAACAGGGTTTTAGATCAATGTGAGAATTCCCAGAGGGATCCTTCTAAACTGTAAAACAATTACAATAACTCCATGCAGTTGACAGCAAAATGACTGTCACAGGGTAGTGCAGCTGGCCACTGGCAGAGAAAACATGCAGGTTTACTATAATTATGCCTTACGTCCTAGACTTTCTCATCAGATTTTAGTGAATAAAATCAAAACTGAACATATGCATCACTTACATTAGGGTTCACAGCGACTCCGATCGCCTATATAAGTGGTAAGACTTGCAGCCCTTACACTCACATGTTAACCCTTCAACTTTGCTTGGACTCCAGGTTTTAAAACCAGAACCTAAATTCTATTTGAATACCAACTTCTCCCAGAACAATTTAAATCTTAATGAACAAGCTCTTTGTGCTGCAGATTCATCTTATGGACATCTAATGTTTAAGCTACAAACCAATCAGTAAGTAAACTGGTATTTTCATAGATTACATAGTACTGATCTACCTTATCTTACAGGAAAAAAAGCACAAAAAACCAAAAAACAACACCTTCTTTCGTGCATAGTGTTCTAACATTCCAAACAAAACTGGAAACTAAATATTCAGGAGCTCACTTTTAAATGTTAGCTTGCCAAAGTGCCACTAAATTTTCAAGCTCTATATTATCATTTTTTTTTTAGAACACTAAGAATTCTCAATAAATGTGGATGGTCACACTCAAAGAATTGTTATAAATAAGTCGATGTCCAAGTGGAGATCAGTGATGAGTAGCGTTCCTCAGCGGCTGGTACTAACATCCCTTTAACATCTTTGTAAGCAACATGGACAGTGGGATGGAGTGCACCCTCAGCAAGGCTGCCTACCACACCAGGCTGTGCAGTATGCTTAACATGCTGGATGGAAAGGATGCCATCCAGAGGGACCTGGCCAGGCCTGAGATGTGGGTCAAAGCCAACTTCATTAAGTTCAACAAGGCCAAGCACAAGGTCCTGCACCTGTGTCAGGGCAATCCTAAGCACAAACACAGGCAGACTGAGAGCAGCCCTGAGGAGAAGGATTTGGGGGTGTTGTTTGATGAGAAGCTCAAGATGAGCCAGCAGTGTGCGCCTGCAGCCCAGAAACCAAATGTACGCTGGGCTGCATCAAAAACAGTGTAACCAGCAGGTCAAAGGAGGTTACTCTCCCGAGAACCCACCTGCAGTACTGCATTCAGCTGTGGCACCCCCAACAGAAGAGGGACGTGGGCCTGCTTGAGCAAGTTCACAGGAGGCCACAGAGGTGCTCAGGGAGCTGGCCAGACAGAGAGTTAGGCTTGTTCAGTCTGTAGAAGGCTCAGGGAGACCTTAGAGAAGCCTTTCAGTACATAAAGGGAGACTACAAGAAAGTTGAAGGACTTGTTACAAGGACATGTAGCACAAGGTTGGAATGGCTTTAAACTGAGAAAGGGTAGATTTGGATTAGACATAAGGAAAAAATTATTTACTGTAAGGGTGGTGAGGCACTGGCACAGACTGCCCAGAGAAGCTGTGGCTGCCCCATCCCTGGCAGTGGGCACGGTTAGTTTGGACGGAGCTTGGAGCAACCTGGTCTAGTGGAAGGAAGGTGTCCCTGCAGGTTAGAACTAGATGATGATTAAGGTCCCTTCCAACCCAAACCATTCCATGATTTTATGTAGAGCCCATGTGCCCTGAAGCACTCAGGCTGCACCTGGAGAGGCTAGGCAGCAGCTTGAGGGTACCCTGAGTTGACTTGTAACTATTTGCACTCTTACATGGTGAAATGGTCAGGACTGCTAGAAAGAGGAAGCAATGGCCTGCTCCATCCCGAAATGATTAGATATTATTAGAGAACAATGCCAAGTTATTAGCTTGTGAAGAGCCTACCTGAAGGCTTAAAGCAAGTTACAAAACCTGTTCTGCCACACAGACAACTATGCAAACCAACAGACAAATAGATTTCTTCATAGTTAAAAGAATCCCCGGGGGGGGGGGGAATATGTGCTAATGAAGACATTCATACCTTGACTACCTTTTCAGTCTTAACCCCCACTCCCAAAAAAGCCCAACAAACAAACAAAGGAGCACACAGACACAGAACTGGTTTAGACAGTCCTAAGCCAGCCATTTCTAAGTTGGATTTGTTTGTTGTTCATTCCCCCCCCCCCCCTTCCCTAAGTAACTCTCCTGTTAGTATTAACTAAATACTTTTAAAAAAGAGGACCAGTTAGCTGCCTTCACCAGCAAAGAATCACCATGGCATCTAAGCCTGTGAGCATTACGGGACACACAGAATACTACAAAGCATACCTGGTACAGGCAGAAATCTTTACAGAAGTCTGGAGTTATGCTATTACATTACCATTTAACTTCTTTAAAAAGTGAAAAAATGGAAGAATAAATTGACTAAGTTATACAGCTCTTCAGCAGCTCATACAAAAACATTAGATACAGTATCACTTACCTACAAAAGAAAAAATATAGAATTATTATATTTTTCCCCTTCAGGAACTCAGAAGCTAGAAACTAAAGGGACACAGACTGCTTCGAAAAGTATACCCCTGCAAACCTGGATGCACAGCACATTTCTCCTTCCTGCTCAGTTCACGACCGCTCTCTGTAACGGTGTTATTTCGGGTTTTTAAGTCGAGGCTTATAACCCGCGACCCGGCACCCAACGGACTAAGCGAAGAGATCAAACCCACTTAAGAGCAGCACGATGCATTCTGCAGAGCTAAGGCTTTGACTCGGCACCCAGTGGCTGCCCACACTTCACTCACTCAACCGGACCGAGGCGTTCAGCTCCGCCGAACCGGAACCACACGATGCCCCCCCTCCGCCGCCTCCAGGGCACCGGCAGCACCGGGACTGGAACGGGAACAGCTGCTGACGCCGTATCTCCGCCTGGCCGTGAGCCCCGCCGACGGAGAGGAGGGAAGGAACGGAGAGGAGGGAAGGAACGGAGAGGAGGGGATGAGAAGGAAGACCCCCTCCCGGCTCCCTGCCCCGAGGAGTGCCGGAGGACAGGGGTGCCACCCGGCTCTGACCCGCGCCCGGTGCTCCGGCCCACCTCACCCCTCATGGCGGCGGCTCCGGGCGGGAAGGGCCGGGGGAAGGGTGAGACTGCCCGCAGAAGCTGCAGGGCCGGCAGCGGAGGCAAGGGCGTGGGGCCGGAGCCAGCGCCAGCCTGGCCGGGGCTGCCCCATGGAGGGGAGCAATGCGCGCCCGCGTGGCAGGAACCCCGACAGGAAGGGCCGGTGCCGCGCCCCCCCCCCCCAACCCGGGAAGGATGCGAGCCCCTACCTGGGCTGTACGGCCGCGCCGCGCCGTGCCGTGCCGTGCCGTGCCGTGCCGCGCCGTGCCGCGCCGCGCCGTGCCGCGCAGGCTGCCCGGGCCGCCCGCCGGCCACAGAGCAGGAAGCGGAGCTGAGCCGGCTCACAAGCAGAGAAAGGCGCGGAGGCGGCACACCCGCCCCCTACCGGTGGCGGACCGGGGTGACTCCACCCCTCAGCTCTGAGCGCGTGCGTGGGTAACGTCCGGGGGGCGGATGCTGCAACAGCCCCGCACGTGTGCGCATCGCCGGCCGGCGTCCCGAGTGCGCGGCTGAGGGTGCCGTAGGTGCCCTAAAGTCAGCCTGGTGCCCCGGGGCGGTGGGTTGTGTGACATGTTCACGCTTGATTTCGTTCATATTTTATACAAATCTCCCCAACACACCAGGAGTTACCTGTTACCCAAAGGAAAAGGTATTTTCTGCTTAAGAAAACAACCAACCAACCAACCAACCCCAAAACCCCACCAACAAAAAAAAAAAAAAAAACCAAACAAAACCTCTTAAACCTCCCCATCTTTTTGATGAGTAGGACAGAACTGATGTGTTATCATGTAAGAAGAAAAGGTAATCTCTTCTTTATCCTTGGCTGTGCTCTGCCACTGCTTTGTCTTTTCCCCTTTTTTTCTCCATTTTTTTATTATTTAATTATTTGATTATTTATTAAGTTATTTATTTTTATTGGCACTGGTATGCCTCTAGCCCCGCAAGAAGCTGGCTTAGGTAGGGAGACAGGCTGGAAGGACAATGTTTTTTTGTGTGTAAGATCTCTGCTGGTGGTACTCCCTTGGCTGAGCTATCGCTGGGGTGTGTATGGGAAGTGCTGGGACGGCAGATTCAGTCCATTCCACTATTGTCACACCACAAAGAGCATTCTCCCCAAAACAGCGTGGCACTTCTGTTAGCAGAGAACAAAGCCACAGCTAAAATACAGGACATATTGCACATCATCAAAGTCAGGTAGACAAAGGGAAGTTTCCATGTCTTATTTTTACCACATCTGGTCAACAGATCTTTCTTTTAATGGGTTTAAAATAGTATACTTTAATGCCAGCTGTTGCTTGGTATCGGATAGTTATTTGAACATTAGTCAAGTAATTTCTTTAGTAAATTCTCACAACACATTGATGTTTCAGACATACTGTAATCTCAAAATGAACAAAGAAATAACCAGTAGCATTGCTCAAGAAAAGAATGGCTCTGTAGCTTTTCATTCTAAGTGGTAATATAGCTTAGCTTGACAATAATTTCAGTGCTTAATATACGAAATTTCACCATGTTCCCCTGATTACTTATTAGGTGATACTGTCTACATAACAAACTAATAAGGTCAGTATGCGAAAGGAGGCTGGCTCCTTTGATAAACAACTGTTTTCAATAGAAATATTTTGAAGATATTACAGAAATAGCAGTATCAAAAAAGAAATATTACCTGCACAATAGCCAGCATTTCAGAATACATCTGTATCAAAGTCAAAAAAATAACTAAGACCTGAGAATGGCTGTGATTAAATCCTTTGATTATTTACCTTTCTGAAAGGGTGCCACAATACGTGCCAGGTGGAGAGTTACAGTTCTCTGCAAATGAGGTATCTGGCAGGAGCCCAAAAAAAGAGGGAGTATGCCACCATCCCCAGTGTCTCAGGGAGCCTCCAAGTTCTTCTTTTCCCTTTTTTTCCTAATTTTCCTTATAACTTTCCCTTTCTCAAATTTCCTGTTTTTTTGTAATTTGCCTTATAATGCCATGGCTATGGCCACTAAGTAGAAGTCTTCCATAAGAAGTACAAATTATACCTACAGGAGTTTATTTTGCTTCTTATTATTGTCTGTGGTGAACTGGCCATTTTTGCTTCTGTAGATTAAGAAATTCAGTATGAAACAGAAGGTGTTTCATAAGCACATACACTCTAAATGTTTTATCATGACATAATGTTTTCTAAATTTACAATAGTAAAATCTAAAATGCTTATATTTATTAAATCAATAAAACAATGAATTACCTTGAGTTTATCATTAAACTGTTAAACTCTAAGAAAAACACATACTGTTAATTCTTTATATTTCAAACATCAGAAACGAAAGTATCTTAATAATTCGGGTATATTGGGCCTGAACAAAGATGACCTTGTTGGCCTCACATCTTTGACAAGTTTCTGAACTTTCTTATCTTTCTTATAGCTACTAATTTTTACTAAATGAAATTATAGTACTGCACTACGTTTTTTGTTGGGTTCTTTTTTGTTTTTGTTTTTGTTTTTTAATTGATAATGAAAACATCTCCTTCATGTAATTACTGGAAAACTAAATGTAATGCATACCTTATTTAGCATCCTAAGGCTGATGGGGATAAATGAGAACAAAGTAAAATACAAAAGCAAACCTTTTCAGGTGATTTATCTTTAGGCTGTTGATTATTACCTTTGGCAATGGATGTTCTACTAATAGTCATCAGTCTTGATTATCAGTTCTGGCATCAAAGCAATTCCTGATGTCTTTTAAAAGGACTTTTTTTCCTGTATGCCTAAATTTCATGTTTGTGTACTATGAACTAATACTTCTGCCCTAGCAGGTCTTTCCATGGTGTTGTGAATGAGCCAGCCTCAGACTGGTGGCAGAGACCCAGCTCTCCAACAGCTGGAGTATCTGTGGCATACAAGGTTTTCTTCTCAACACAGAAGCACAATCATAGGAAACAGTTCTCATCTTTGCATTTGGTAGGACTCTGGTTACAGTGCTGTGTTAAGTAAGATGCCAACCCTAGACCATCTTTTAATTATTATACAGAAAAAAAATGGAAAGAAGAGAGGAAAGTTACTTAGAGAATGCTGCAGGCAGTTTGCCTTGGAGCAATTGGAAAATGTGGTTTTCACCAAGTTGTGAGTCGTGTAACTATAAATAGAATCGAACATGTACAAGCACAACATGAAGCCCACTCCTCTCTCCTCTCCTTCCTCTTACAAACACATGAGAACATGCATGAAAGAATCTTCCTTAAATGACATTTTATTAGCTTTCTGGCTGGTGTTATCAAGTTTTATGTCGTCAGTATGGATGCATGCCTGAAACAGAATGTATCATTTAGTGTTTGCCTTATGATGTGGTAGATATATATACTAGATACCTTCTCATTTTGGTGACTTCACCTGTTGCTATCAGAAGTTTATTTGCAAGCAGCCAAAATATCAGGTCGCTGATATAAGAAGTCTGAGTAACAATATACAGAAAGGATGGGTAGGAAGTAATTAAAAAAATCCAAGTCCAGGGGATGGATTTGAGCACCTCCAGACCTTTCTTGTCACTGATGCACTGAATCTGATCAATGTTTCACAGATATCTCTTTTTTTTCTTTAATATCAAAATAAGCTCATTTTTCTTTCTTTCTTTTGGCTTATTTTTATTTCAAGGTAAGTGCATATGATTATAAAAGGAAATCTGTATGTAAGTGAGCAAAATTCCACTGGAGTCATTATAATTGCAATTGCTAAAATAATGTCACATTTTGAGCACAAGGTTTCTTGTTTCATTTTCTTCACTGTGAGTGCATCTAGTACTGTTTAACTCATAGACTGGCAGTACTAGTGATCAGAGTCTTCTGTAATGTATGCAGGATATGTTAGAGGAAGCTTTCTTATCTTCTTTGTTAAAGTTCCTTAAATGCTACAAGGGCTGTTCCTTGTATATGATGTTTTATTAATTTCCCTATGATTATTTTTTCTTTAATAAAATCAGGCAATTTGATGCCAATGAGGGGAGGATATTCTGTCATTTAGACAGAATTGGAAGGTGATAGTTTTGCCATATGGGACTCATAAATATTTGTCTTAGCATCTGGTACATAGATATTAATGCAGATGCAGTGAAATGTTGGAAATATTGCTGGCTAGAGTTCTTATAAGCAATGTGTAATGAGCTAGAGACCCACACTAAATCTGCTCACCATGATGAAGATCAAAATGTCAATTTTTTTGCAAAACCTCTAATTTGTGGATGTGGATATCTTAGAGTAATAATTTATGATGTTACTGAATCTAAGCAGTCTCCCAAATTGCTTTAGAAGTCCTAAAAATCATTGTTCCAGTTTTAGATGAGGAGGATCTGAGAAACACTTGCAGCTGAGATTCAGGTCAAGAACAAGCATCACCAACTGGAAACTGTAGATGCCCTGAGACAGACGCGCTACAGATAGTATTGTTCACGAGTTGCAGCTGCATGAGAGCTCTTCTCTTTCGCACGATGAAGCTCCTCCAACTACAGCTCTTCCTCACAGGAAGCATATAGAGCTTGCTTCCAAGTTTATTAATGTTTCATTTCAACAAGATATAGTTCCTGACCCATAAACTCGCAACTAGCTCACACCTTTACCAAGGCAGAGCTCCATGCATCCCTGCTGCTCTTTCACAAAAAAGGGCAATTCCTCCCCTCCCTTATAACCTGTCCTTGCTAAATTGCCCATATCCATCCATTAAACAGCCCCCTTGTGTGAGCTATCCCCTGAAGTCACTGTGATCCCAATGAGATACTATAGCCCTGTAATGAATGCTCTGTAGAGTATCAGACCTCTAATTTCTCCTGTTGGTTCTCCATCCTATGGACATTAATGTACAGGCACTTCAGATGGGCAGGCACCCAGCTGTACTTATTTCGCAGAACATGTATGAGAACTATCCCCTTAATAATAAACTGGCATATATGTCATATTTAGTGCCATGGTGACATTTCCTTATTGATGTTTGTTTGCTTAAGTTGACCTCTTTCACCTGTTCTGCTGATTACACATCAACCTGCACCACTCCCTTACTAGATTGTAGGTCCTTATCTCCCTTGTCATTTCTAGCTTAGAGGTCTCCTTACCAGACTGGCCAGCCATTTGATAAAGTTGCTTTTGCCCTACTTTTTCAGGTGGATCCTGTTTCTTCTGAGCAGCTGTTGACCCCTAAATAGGGTCCTATAAACATAAAACTCAAATACTTGCCATTGATGCCAGCTGCATGATGCCAGCTGGTGATCTGCAGTATCTGTCCACTTCTCTGCAAGCCCTTTCTTTCCTTTCTCTGGCAGGATCAAGCAGAAAGCCCTTATGCCATTATATATGGACCCTTATGTCCTTGACACTCCCCACCAGAGCCACATAGTTGTGCCTAATATGCTCACAGCTTCCCCTGACAATATCATTGCTGATTTTACGGAAAAGCATCAGAGGACAATAGTCTAAGACCTCACAAGTCAACAGTCTTCCTTCAGTATCTGAGAGACAAGTCCCAACAAGAAGGAAATGCCCTTTGCCAACAGGTGAGATAAGCTGACAGGGGCCTCCTTCACAACAACAGGGAGTCTGCTCCTGCCATCCCCCTAGTGCCAATCTCCCCTGGTGCCACTGCTTTGCTGGATTGAGCTCCTGACCTCTCAGCCGCTACTGGAGCACTTGGTCTAATTTGTAGGTTGCTAGAAGTCACAAGCCTCCAGCTTTCATTTTTGTTTCTTTCCTCCCACTTGTGTAACTGCATGAGCCATGTGCTCTGTTTTTCATAACACAAACTCAAATGAGGGAGGAAGTGATGGACAGTCTCTCCCTGCCCACCCATACCTTAGTGCTTAATCAAGATAATAACTCTTCCTGTCTTACCAACATATAAACCATTGTCAATAGTTGTCATGTCTGGGCTTTTCTAGTGGAAAGGAAAGAATCCCATCTTGTGAGAAAACTCTCAGGTGATGGGGCAAAAAGACAGGGCAGCTCAGCAAATATCTACTGGGTAGAGCCTGTACTCAGTTATATGATAAAAAAACATTAAATCCTATATGCACAGAAATAGAAAGCAGTCTGTAATATTAAGGATTCTGACAGCTCACACAGTTGGCACCAGCATGGAATGACCAGACTCCATCCTTTAAAGCCTCAGTGATGAGTAAGATAAAAAGTGGAGAGACATTGGTGATCACCCCATCCTTACTGCCATGCTTGGCTAGACCACAGAAAATAAATCACATCCTTAGCTGTAAATTGATAGGCACAACCCTGAGGAGGGTATTCTAGTTCTAACCACAGTGTTACAGAACTGGTAGCTGAGGCATCTGACTGACTTTGAAAGTGAAAAAGAGAACTTGGACACCAAACACACTTTGTGTGAAGCAAATCCAAATACAGCTGGTTTTAGGCCAAAGGGATTTAGCTAGAGACCAGACTAAGCTACATCATTGCCCTGCTAGCACAAGCAGCTCAGCTCTAACGAAAGGATCCCTGGCAAATGTGGAAACTCCAGGAGCAGACACCTGGTGATAAAGCAGAGTTTATGGCTCACCAGCCATAAGATCACAGTGTAAAAATGATCTCTTCTGAGATTAAAATAATGAAGCTGTGGCAGTTCATATACTGAGGTTATGAGGTTACTTTGCAGCTGTGGGGAAAAGAACCAGAACTGTGAGAACTTCTGGAATGATTTGGAAAGTGTTAGCTCCTCAGTTAATCTGTGTGCCCTCTGATACTGTCCAGTTGCCATCTTCACACTGGTATTATGCCTCTGTGGGTCTCACTGCTATTGCTGAGAGTCTCAAAGTAGCACAGTAATATTCACAGTGAAATGCAAGCAGACTCTTGGTTTTGCCTGCCGCTGACCAATTGCTCTCTCAAAAGCTCTTCACACTCTAGCTTGGACAGAGGTTCAGCCTTGCTGAGTGATAAAAACAAGTGCAGTGAGGAATTTCTGTTCATCTGGTCACAGGCATGGTGGCTTTCTGAGTTTGGCAGTTTAGGAGGAAGAAAATATTTCTCATTGATTGCTTCCTCCTACCACAGAGTTGACAAGGTCACTGAAACTCAGATGTCTCTGAAAGAGGCTTGTCCAAGTAGTATGATATGAGAAGCAGTTGATTTTAACAGTAGTCTCATTAAGCAAGATGCCTTGTCAGAACTGACACCTCCTGTTTGCAGCAAGACACTCATTGCTTGTACATCAGCACTTTTACCACTTACTCGTGCTGTTGGGTTCAATAGCATACAAGCCTAATCACACAGATTTTCTGACAAAAGAACAATATGGCTTGCAGTGGCTTTTAAAAACATAGATTCCTATATTCCTATATTCCAACTACAGACAGATTTTAATTCAAATAATGACCCTGGGAGAATACTTGCTCTGTTTCATGGTAATGTGCTGTACAAACAGCGTAGGAAAGAAAGAGCTCTTGAGATACAGGAAGATGCAGTTTGTAAGTAATTCAAGTCAGGCACCCTGTGGTGCTGGAGTGTTTCCTACTCTGCTTTTGCAGTTTGTTAGGCTTGTGTTTAAATCTCAGCTTAAATACTAGCTTGTGGAATTTCCAGACAGCACAATCTCCTAGATTCTACCCCCTGCCCCTAAAAATGCAGAGGGGCCCACCTTCCCAAGGAAAGTCAGCTTCTTCAAGAGAGCATGGACTTCCTTCTTCTCCAGGTCCACACAGCTGGCCATGCACTGTCTTTCAAACCTATATCTCTGTAGGAAATTTTGCTAGTTCTAAAGGATGTGAGACTGTACATGTGCCTGTCGGAGGAAGTGCACAGAATGGTTTGCACTTCTTAAATAAAGTAATAACAGCCCTTCCTAGCAACAATCCCCAAACATAAAACAGCAATTTTGTTTTTTACCATTTGCATTTCCTGAATGTGTTTATTTTTCTTTTTCAGTTGTTTGGGGTTTATTTGTAGGTTTTGTTGGGTTGGTTTGTTTGCTTTTCCTTTTTTGTCTTTTTTAATTTGAACAATATAACTTGTCAGAAAGAAAATCTAACACTTGTTCAGAATATAATCTAGGCAAGACTTGAATTCTCAACTTTTATTACTTGCAACCAGTCTTTTATCTTGCAAATGGAAACAGCATGAAATGAAAGGAAAATACTGGAGGAGTGAGAGTCTGTTATGCTGTTGCACAGTTAGTTTCTAGACAGGACATATTGAAGCTAAAGTCACTTGATTTACACTAGACAGAAGTGTTACTGTAACAGATTTGTGTTACAAAGCATCCTTTCAATGTACTTTCCTACTTGAAGTACTGTATTTGTGTTAGAAATTCACCGAAGATGCTTCTCCCAGTATACTGGTTTAAATTATTCCTAAATCATTTCCTTTTACAGTATGCCAAAACTGTTACTGGTTGATCAGCTAAGTCACACATAGTTGTCATAGAATATTAAGAAGAAAATGAAAAGGACCTTTAGTGGTTACCTAATCCATCTATTTCCCATCAGAAACGTGAACCTTTTGTTTCAACTGTTGCTATATATTTATGTTATCTCCATCTGATGATGGAGAATGTAGTTTCCATTAGGGATCCAATCCGTACTATTACCTACTTATGTTATGATCCTAATGTCTAACCTAAACCTCCCTTGCTGTAGTGCAAGTTCATTTCTTCCTTTCATCTACAGTGAAGAGAGAGAACCATGTATCTTCTTTGCCTCTGATATTAGCCTTTTATATGTTTAAAGACTATGTTTTTTCTTGTATTTTTTTTCAGCCTTCCATAAACAAGATAGTCACACTTCCTCTAATCCTTGCTCATGGATCACGTTTTCCAGACTTTCAGTCTCCTCTGGATTACAGTTTATTTGAGACATGGTGGCCAAACCTCAACAAAACTCTCCTGTTTAGGTATTACCAACACAAAATCATCTATGGCACACAGTACTCTAGATCTTTTTTTTTTTGCATTTTTGTCACAGCAGTCGTGTTGACTGATATTCATGTTTGTCTATAACCCCTTCATCTTATTCTGTGGAACTGCTACCCTGCTGAGAGTTTCCAGTTCTGTGTTTACACAGCTGTTTTTTTTTACTCTAAATTGTAGCCTGTCTTTTTACACCATTTCTGCTATGTGTTCAGTTCTTCTTGAAGCTAATCATATTCTCTAAAGTCCTGTCCTTGGTTCACCTGTAACAGTCATTTTTCTCTTTCTTTAGTAGCTGGTGCAGTGCTCTGTTTTGGCTTTAGTGTGAGAACAATGCTGATAACACTGATGTTTTCAGTTGTTGCCTGATAGCACTTGCCCTGATCAAGGGCTTTTCAGTCTCATGCTCTGCCATTGAGGAGCACAAGAAACTGGGAGGAAGCAGAGAGAGGACACCTGACCCAAACTAGCCAAAGAGGTATCCCATACCACAGCACATCATGCCCAGTATATAAACTGGGGGGAGTTACACAGAAGGCCCAGACTGCTGCTGGGATTGGGCTGGCTATTGGTTGGCATGTGGTGAGTATTATTGTGCATCACTTGTGTTTATTGTTTTCTTTTATTCCTTTCCCTTTTTAGTTTTATATTCTCTCCCCTTGTTATTTCCTTTATCATTATTATTACTGATGGTAGCAGTAGTTTTATATTATGCTTTTGTTATTGGACTGTTCTTATTTCAACCATGGGGTTTACATTCTTGTGTTTCCCATCCCCATCCCTGGAGAAGGGGGCGGTGAGCAGTTGGCTGTGTGGGTCTGAGTTACTGGCTGGGCTTAAACCATGACAGGTCCTCACAGGCTTCTGCAAATTGGAAGTGTCTGCTTATTTAAAAATTAAATACTCCATTATCTGGAATGTTAATGTACTAGAACTAACACAGACCCCACTGGGGGTAGCACAGCGCAAAGGGATTTTGGCATTATCCAGCTTGAGTGCAGGGTTTTTCTGTCAGTGTTACACCCATATTGTAGCAGGTTTTCTCTAAAGCCTGCATGCCAAGATTGCTCCTGAAAATCTCATGAAAGGCAGAGTCCACAGCCCCACTCCTATCAATGTATATGACATGCACTGCATTTCTCCTATCCAGGTGGCCTGTTACCTTGGTTAAGCATGATAGGCTTTAGCGTGATAGGGCCTCTGATGATTACCTGAGGAAAGATCTTTGGTCTTTATGGTGTTTGAAGTAACATTTCTTCTTCATTAATAGAATTTTCATTGCTTTCCCAGCAATTAGGCAGTATTTGCCCACCTAACCACAAAACATATTTATAGTCACAAAATGAATGTCATTTACATATGACCGTTTTTAAATTGAAACAATCAGAAAATCCTGCACTTTTTGAAGCTGCTTTTGGGGGATTAGGTTTTATTTCTTGTAGCACTATTACAAACTGTCTAAATAAACAGAAACTGCTTACAGAAACGTATACCAGGATTTTCATAGGAAATCTTCCCTTCCTTTGTTTAAGATTAATCTGATATTAATGTGTATCTTTTATCAGAGGCAGGGCTCTAGTTAAATTAATTGCAAGGGCTGCTCTGAACTTAAGAGCACTTACGGGCATACAAGAAATGTAGCAGTAGAGAGCAATTGATTATCTTCTGGTATCAGTGTGCTTCACTCGATAAAGTTTCTCCAGCTGAGGCCTGAATGATAGAGCTGGAACTTAGATTTCAGCCAGAGGGAGGGGTTCCTGGAGTAAAACCTCAGAACCAAATGCCATTGAATGTTCAGAGTGCTTTTCTCATTAATCTTATCCTATCAAAACATGTGGGAGTTGGGGGGGGGGAATCCATAAAATAGCTTTATCTACCTCCAACAGAGAACAATCTGGCTAGAAAAATTCTGATGAAACATTTTCTCATCAGGATATGCTGTTCATTGAAATCAAAATGTTCCACAAGAGAATTTCCATTTTTGACCAATTTCCAATGGAATCCAGGCAGGTTTCCAAGACAACTGAGCCTGACAGCTTCCCTGTCTGCCTTCTCAACAGCTCTTCTGGCTGGTTCTAGGGGATCTTGGGCTTACAGACTCCTTTGCTTGGGGGGCTGACAGGACACTGAGAGCTGGGAAGGAAGGACCCTCCAGTTTGTGGCTTCTTGGCAATCCTGATTCCCCAGACATACAGGGGTGAGGCTGACAGGCTTCCCCAGAGCTGAGGCACCATGCCATGAAAAGACTCAACACTCCTTGGTTTCATTCCAAAGTCTGAAATATTAAAATCTTCTACTGGAAAAAAAAAGCCTGAATTTCTTCATGCTGGTGCAATCAGCCTGTATTCCTGATCAGAGCCTAATACTGCAGGAGAGTGCATATCTAGTTTTACAAGGCATTGTAGAAAATTGCACAGATACTAATGGGGCTCTGGCAGGCTGACTGCACATAGGCATATGAACATAAGGCAGTACTACTGCCCATGGTGATGTGGTTACATACTACTGTTATTACTAACACTTTTCTTCACAGTACTTAACAACTGATTAGTTCTTCCAATATATCCTTGAAGTACTAATAAGTAATATTCCATTCTAGGGGAAAAAAAAAAAATTACATAGAAATGTTAATGGCTTGCTCAGAACCACAAAACATATCAAAATAATCTGGTTTACTATTGGACAGTCCTGCATATTCTGTTATGAGTCTTAGTTAACATAAAATGTGCCTTAGGTGATCATCCAGTTCTGCCCTCAACCAATGAAAACAGCACCTGCCTGTTCTTTTCATGTTTCACTTTTCACTTTTCATATGCTAATATCACAATCAAGGGACTTACATCCCTTACAGATCAGTTTACAGAGGGAGTGTGTGACTGTTTCTTACCCACTTCCATGTGATGGCATTGCCTCTGTCTCAGACTTAGCCTAACATGGCAGTACATGACCTATGTACTGATTTGCTGTTGGCTTGGGTATCTACAGGAAAAGGACTGTAGAAAACAGCTAAGGAAATAGTAATGACTTAAAAGCCACACCCTGATTTTTCCAAAATGGCTACTTACCATTCATATTATTCAGGGTTGGTTGTCATTCCCTCACTATTATGTTTTGGGAAAAGCTCCAATATCCTTTTCATGAGGCATAATGCCAAATATAGAAAAATATATGATTAGATTTACTACATGTAATGAAAACTACTGACAATCAACTAAACTGCAGTAATGCATGACCTGCCAAATAATAGAGCCTCAGTACAGAAAGAGGTTTGAAAACTTGATGACTGGGCCAACAGAAACCTCACAAAGTTGTAAGAGGGGAGGTTCAAAGTTCTGCACCTGAAGCAGGATAACCCCATGTACAGAGAATTAACTGGCTGAGTAGCAGCACTGATGAAAAGGGCTAGTGGCAGGTTTCACAGTGGCTGCTAAGTTGAATATGAGCCACTAACACTATGATGGGGTAGGACAATGTACTATACAAAGCCTGAGGGATTTTGTTCAGCCTTAACAGAAGGTCAAGAGGGCAATCCAATTGCTGTTTGAAGCAGTCTAATGAGGGAGGGTTTGAAGATAGCAGAGATATTCTCCTCAGAATTGCACAGCAAGTGAGAAAGAGTCCACGTTGAAAACCTGCAGCAAGGAAGATTTCAACCAGATGGACAAACACAAAGTCTACAGTGGGAGAGATTAAGCACAGTGGGAAAGATTGACAACTTCCTGTTGTGGCTGTGGAATCTCCATCCTTAGAAATACTAAAAGCCTGGTTAGAGAAGGGCCTGAGGATCTTAATCTGTGTATCCACAGAAGGAGTGAATCTGCTCACTTTGAAGTCAGTGAGAGTAAAAGTGGGGCCCCAGTATTTTGGAAAGAAAATCAAGAAATAAGATCATCCTTAATGCTTTGCACATTAGGTTGAAACAGGTGATCTAGAGCAGACCTTTCCAATCTAAATTATTCTGTGCTTCTATAACTGTGTTGTCAGGGTGAATAGGGCAAACTGCATACTGAGCTCTATCAGGAGGACACTGGTCAGTAGGTCAGTGGGAGATCTTATTCTCCTTATTCAGCACCGGTGAGTCTGTCTCTGGGATGCTTTGTGCAGTTTAAGGGTTACCAATTGATGAAGGATGTCAAGAACTGGATAGGACCCACAACACAATCAAGGGCTTGAGATGCTTGACTCATAAACCATAGTTTATCGGCTAGCTGGCTAGGCTTAATTTATCCTGTAAGTTGGAGCTTATGGGATTTAAGCTTGCTCACTCCAGATAAGAGGAATCTCAGGGGTGATCTGATAGCAGCCTACACCTGCTTGAAGAAGTGTTGCAAAGACAATGGATCTGAACTCTTAGTAGTGACAGATAGCTTGAGAAGGAGTGACAGCCACAAAATGCCAGTTGGGAGGTTCTATTTGGGTGTTAGGAATAACTTTATTTCTAGGAAAATGGCTCAACAGACAAACTGGTCACCCAGAGAGACACTGAAGTCCCTGTCCTTGCAGGTTTGGCAGTCCTGAGTAGCAAAAATCTAGCTGGCCTGGTCTAATGTTGGCTATAGTCCTGCTTTGAGTGGGATGATGGACCAGTCCACCTCCGTAAGTCCCTTCTAGTCAACATTTGTATGATTCTATTAAAATTATATTTTCTAAAATTCTATTTGCTTAACATTAAACACAATTGTCTAGCTTAAAACAAGACCTCTGGAAGTTTCTTTATTGCAAATAAATAGGATATTGGGCCACACTGTGAACAAACCCTATTATGTTGTACTCATGATTTTTCCTAACCCTTTTTCCCCAAAATATATAGTATTAGCTACTGTTAAATACAGAGCTAAATGGACTGTTACACTGACATATCTATTAAGGAAAATACCAGTTCCAATTTCCTAAAGGAAAGTATAATGGCTCTTTCCACATTTGTAGAATGTAAACCTTTGCTGAAGGTAATAAAAACTCTGTCTTGCAGTCAAGAGGTAGCTGGTAGTCGCAGCATGTTCAGATACTGCTTCAGAGAGAGCATGAAATCCGGGAGCTATGCAACATCCATGGAATTTTACCTATTGATTTCAGTGGAGCCAGATTTCAAGCAGATTGTCTTAATCTGCCCACTTATGAGACAGTGGTAATTTACCAGTCATTGGCCTGAAATTGAGAAGTATGTGTATTTTAGAAAATAATGTAAGCAAAAAGGTGTGCCTTGTATAAGGATTAATATGTGTTGGCAAAGATTAGGCATTGGATGGGTTCACCTTTGACTACTTACTTATTTGATTACTCTTTGCATGTAATAAATGAGTTTTTAAATATCCTTAATTTTGCTATCATGCCCAATATTCTGCCATGTGATCAATATGGGGAAAATCCTGGCTCCTTTAAATTCATGGCAAACTTCCCACTGCCTTTATTGGCCAACACCTTGTGTGGACAACACTATGTGAGGCACATGAAATTATGTGAAATGAAATTAAAATTTTAATTAAATTAATGATATAAAATTTTAACAAATGTGAGCAAGAGTTTCTGGCAGAGTTATATTGAGGACCAAATTATCTGTTATGTAGTGATTAAACTTTATCTCCCAGTTAGTCAAACACTCAGTCATGTTACAGGATAAGAGCTACTATGCCATAGATGGAAAACACAGAGCAACTGGGCAGCAGATGAAAGGCTAGTGTCTGAGCCTATCTCAAAGCTCAGGCTCTTCATTCTATCTATCTGTTGTAGCATTCTTATGTTAACCCACACTCAAGTTTTATGCTTTAAGGATGATCTTATTCCTTGATTTTCTTTCCAAAATACTGGGGCCCCACTTTTACTGACTTCAAAGTGAGCAGATTCACTCCCTCTGTGGGTACACTTTCATCTACTGTATTGCAACATTTTGCATTTAATGGGCTATTTTTAAATGAAATCCCATATTTTTAGTTATACAAAACCTCTGGTTGGTTTTGACTCAATCTGATATTTATGTATCTTTGGGCTCCTGCTACTATTTCTCTTGGCTTGCTTTGGCAGTTCTCATTTCTCTGTATGTTGCAGTGCTTGGGAACTCCATTGCTCTTGGATAGGATTTTTAAGTATAGTCTAACACTTTCCCAGGAGACAAAAAAGAAATATTGGATGCAAGAGTGAGAGGAACAGCTAATTTCCTCAAGTCTTTGCTTTGATCCAATAAGTAATCAGCCAGTCAGAAAAACACAACTGAAAAGGCGTTTCATAGCCGTAAAGTTGAGTTCAGTCTGGCACAGGGTGAAGAGCCCCACCCAGAGAAGTTAGAGGTACCAGTATAATATTAGTTACATGTATGCTTATTATTTCTGACATGGGTTGTCAGTCCAGTATATTCACTCAGACTTTTTAATCACAGTTTAGCTTATCATAGAATCACAGAATGGTTTGGGTTGGAAGAGACCTTAAAGATCATCTAGTTCCAGTTCCCCTGCCATGGGCTGGGACACCTTCCACTAAACCAGGTTGCTCAAAGCCCTGTCCAATCTGGCCTTAAACACTTTCCAAATAGTTTTAAAGCTCTCTGAAATAATGTAAGAACCTAAATCAGTTTATTTGTAATGTACATGGTCATCACCCCCCAGTTACACTGTGGTGTGGCATTATGACTGAACTTGCATGATGGCCACACTGGAAAACTAACCTGCAGCACTGCTCTGCCAGGCGTGCAACTCTTACTTTACCCATTTTAGTTGTAGGCTGCTGCTTTTGCAAATCACCTTCTGAACTACTGTTTTTTTGCCACTTGTCAAGGATTCCTGTGTCTGAGTGTCTTCACGTCCACAAATCCATGACATACAGCCACCTCTTATGTGCTTACTTGTGCTATAGGATATATGAACAACATGACAGGTTTATAGCATATGAGTCCCACTGTGCAACTGATTTGTACACGCACTGGAAGTTAGACATATTTTGAAAACTGATTTTGCAGCAGATGCATTGAAGTTTAATCTGCATGTGCACCATAGGTCTGATGCATCTGGGACATGAGGCTGCATGCACATACAAATATGTATGAGCTGTGTTAGTCTGAAGAAAGTTTACAGGGATAGATTAGGCATAATTGAAAAGATGACAGTCTTTGAGTTCATTGGAGGCACTGGCAGAATGAGATTCTGTACAACACATGCTTGTAGCATCACTGCTTTCAGACAACACAAATCATTTCACAGAATCACAGAATCCCAAGGGTTGGAAGGGACCTCAAAAGATCATCTAGTCCAACCCTCCTGCAAGAGCAGGGTAACCTAGAGTACATCATACAGGAACTTGTCCAGGCGGGCCTTGAATATCTCCAATGTAGGAGACTCCACAACCCCCCTGGGCAACCTGTTCCAGTGATCCGTCACTCTCACAGTAAAGAAATTTTTCCTGATGTTCACATGGAACCTCCTATGCTCCAGTTTACACCCATTGCCCCTTGTCCTATCACTGGACATCACTGAAAAAAACCTAGCTCCATCATCCTGACACTCACCCTTTACATATTTGTAAGCATTGATGAGGTCACCCCTCAATCTCCTCTTCTCCAAACTATAAAGACCCAGCTCCCTCAGTCTTTCCTCATAAGGGAGATGTTCCACTCCCTTAATCATCTTTGTGGCTCTGCACTGGACTCTGCACTGGACTCTCTCCAGCAGGTCTCTGTCCTTCTTGAACTGAGGGGCCCAGAACTGGACACAATATTCCAGATGCAGCCTCACCAAGGCAGAGTAGAGGGGGAGGAGAACCTCTCTTGACCTACTAACCACACCCTTTCTAATGCACCCTAGGATGCCACTGGCCTTCTTGGCCACAAGGGCACAGTGTTGGCTCATGGTCATCCTCCTATCCACCAGGACCCCCAGGTCCCTTTCCCCTTCACTACTGTCCACCAGGTCAGCCCCCAACCTGTACTGGTACATGGGGTTGTTCTTCCCCAGATGCAAGACTCTACACTTGCCCTTGTTGAATTTCATCAAGTTTCTCCCTGCCCAACTCTCCAGCCTGTCCAGGTCTCGCTGAACGGCAACACAGCCTTCTGGTGTGTCAGCTACTTCTCCCAGTTTAGTATCATCAGCAAACCTGCTGAGGGTGCATTCAGTTCCCTCATCCAGGTCGTTGATGAAAATATTAAACAGCACTGGTCCCAGCACCGACCCCTGAGGGACTCCACTAGTCACAGACCTCCAGCTAGATTCTGACCCATTGACCACAACTCTCTGCCTTCTGCCTTCCAACCAGTTCTTGATCCACCTCACTACCTGATCATCAAGCCCACACTTCCTTAGCTTATCTATGAGGATGATGTGGGAGACAGCATCAAATGCGTTACTGAAATCAAGAAAAAACACATCTACCGCTCTACCATCATCCAGCCACCTAGTTACTTGCTCATAGAAGGCTATAACTTTGGTCAAACCTGACTTCCCCTTGGTAAAACCATGTTGGCTGTTCTTAATGACCCCCTCATCCTTGATATGTCTAGAGATGGTGTCAAGAATAAGTTGTTCCATCACCTTTCCAGGGACGGAGGTAAGGCTGACCACTCTATAATTACCCGGGTCCTCCTTCTTGCCCTTCTTATAGACTGGCGTGACATTTGCCATCCTCCAATCCTCAGGCACCTCTCCTGTTTCCCACGACTTACCAAAGATGATGGAGAGTGGCCCAGCAATGACCTCTGCCAGCTCCCTCAGCACCTGTGGGTGTATTCCATCTGGACCCATCTTTAGCAGGGCAAATTTTGGCCTTTTCAAGCAATTGCTAGGGGAAATCCCGTGGGCAAGGCTGCTTGAAGGTAAAGGGGCCCAAGATAGTTGTTTGACATTCAAGGATTGCTTTTTCCGTGCTCAAGATCGGAGCATCCTGACACGTAGGAAGTCAAGGAAGAGGGCCAGGAGACCTGCGTGGCTAAATAGGGAATTGCTGGGTATGCTCAAGTGGAAGAGGAGAGTTTACAGGTCATGGAAGGAGGGGCTGGCCACTTGGGAGGAATATAAGGCTGCTGCTAGAGGATGTAGGAAGGCAGCTAGGAGGACTAAGGCCTCCTTAGAATTAAACCTGGTGAGAAGGGTCAAGGACAGCAAAAAGAGCTTTTTCAAATACATGGCAGACAAAACTAACACCAGAGGCAATGTAGGCCCACTGATGAACGGGATGGGTGCCCTGGTGACAGAAGATACAGAGATGGCAGAGTTACTGAATGCCTTCTTTGTCTCTGTCTACTCTGGTTCAGGCAGTCCTGAAGAGCCCTGTACCCCTGAGACCTTAGATGAAGTCAGGTCAACGGAGCGGTTTGCCTTAGTCGATGAGGAATGGGTTAGAGACCAGTTGAGCAATCTGGACATCCATAAATCCATGGGTCCAGATGGGATGCACCCGCAGGTGCTGAGGGAACTGGCGGAAGTCATTGCTAGACCACTCTCCATCATCTTTACCAAGTCTTGGGAAACGGGAGAGGTGCCTGAGGACTGGAGGAAAGCAAATGTCACTCCAGTCTTCAAAAAGGGCAAGAAGGAGGACCCGGGTAACTATAGACCTGTCAGCCTCACCTCCATCCCTGGGAAAGTGATGGAACACCTTATCCTTGGTGCCATCTTAAGGCATATCAAGGATAAGAGGGTTATGAGGGGCAGTCAACATGGCTTCACCAGGGGGAAATCATGTTTGACCAATCTCTTAGCCTTTTATGAGGAAATAACACGGTGGATGGATGATGGCAGAGCGGTGGATGTGGTCTACCTTGACTTCAGCAAAGCATTTGACGCAGTCTCCCACAGCATCCTCACAGCTAAATTGAGGAAGTGTGGACTGGATGATCAGGTAGTGAGGTGGACTGCGAACTGGCTGAAGGAGAGAAGCCAGAGAGTTGTAGTCTATGGGGCTGAGTCTAGTTGGAGGCCTGTAACTAGCGGAGTGCCTCAATGGTCAGTGCTGGGACCAGTATTATTTAATATATTCATCAATGATTTAGATGAGGGAATTGAGTGTACTATCAGCAAGTTTGCTGATGACACTAAGCTGGGAGGAGTGGCTGACACGCCAGAAGGCTGTGCTGCCATCCAGCGAGACCTGGACAGGCTGGAGAGTTGGGCAGGGAATAACTTGATGAAATATAACAAGGGAAAGTGTAGAGTCCTGCATCTGGGCAGGAACAACCCCAGGTTCCAGTATAGGTTGGGAAACAACCTGTTAGAGAGCAGTGTAGGGGAGAGGGACCTGGGGGTCCTAGTGGATGACAGGATGACCATGAGCCAACACTGTGCCCTTGTGGCTAAGACGGCCAATGGTATCCTGGGGTGTATTAGAAGGGGGGTGGTTAGTTGGTTGAGAGAGGTCCTCCTTCCCCTCTACTCTGCCCTGGTGAGACCCCATCTGGAATATTGTGTCCAGTTCTGGGCCCCTCAGTTCAAGAAGGACAGGGAGCTGCTGGAGAGAGTCGAGCGCAGGGCAACAAAGATGATTAAGGGAGTGGAGCATCTCCCTTATGAGGAAAGACTGAGGGAGCTGGGTCTCTATAGTTTGGAGAAGAGGAGACTGAGGGGTGACCTTATAAGTGTCTATAAATATATAAAGGGGGAGTGTCATGAGGATGGAGCCAGGCTCTACTCAGTGGCAAACAATGATAGGACAAGGGGTAATGGGTACAAACTGGAACACAAGAGGTTCCACTTAAACTTGAGAAGAAACTTCTTCTCAGTGAGGGTGACAGAACCCTGGAACAGGCTGCCCAGGGAGGTTGTGGAGTCTCCTTCCCTGGAGACATTCAAAACCCGCCTGGACACATTCCTGTGTAACATTATTTAGGTGTTCCTACTCCGGCAGGCGGATTGGACTAGATGATCTTTCGAGGTCCCTTCCAATCTCTAGCATACTGTGATACTGTGATATTTATAGATGTCCAGATTACTTAACTGATCCCTAACCCAATCCTCATCCACCAAAGCAAACTCCTCCTTTATCCTGACTCCTTCTGGGGCTATAGGAATCTGGGTCCCTTGGGGAGAGTCTGCAGGAGTAAAGACAGAGGCAAAGAAGGCATTCAGCACCTCTGCCTTCTTTATATCCTCTGTCTCCAGGGCATCCATCTCTTTCAGCAGTGGGCCTATATTGCCTCTTGTGTTAGTTTTATCCGCTATGTATTTGAAGAAGCCCTTTCTATTGTCCTTAACCCGACTTGCAAGATTAACTTAAGACAAGGAGGCCTTAGCTGTCCTAATTGCCTCCCTACATTCTATAACAACTGTCCTATATTCCTCCCAAGTGGCCAGCCCCTCCTTCCATAATCCATAGATTCTCTTTTTCCACATGAGTTTGCCCAGCAGTTCCTTGTTTAACCATGCTGGTCTCCTGGCTCCCCTACTTGACTTCCTACCCATTGGGATACTCTGAACCTGAGCTTGGAAGAAGTGGTCCTTGAAATGCTGACCAACTATCTTGAGCCCCTTTACCACCTAGTACCCTTTGCCATGAGACTTCCCTTAGCAATTGATTAAAGAGGCCAAAGTTGGCCCTTCGGAAATCCAGAATTGTGGCCTTGCTAAGTATTCTATTCCTCCCACACAGGCTCCTAAACCCCACCATCTCATGGTCACTGCAGCCAAGGCTGCCATTGACCATCACCGCTTCAACCAGACCCTCCTTGTTGGTGAGTACCAGATCCAGCAGCGCTCCTCTCCTAGTTGGTTTGTCCACCATTTGCATTAAGAAGTTATCAGCAGTGCACTGGAGGAACCTCCTAGACTGTGAATGATTGGCTGTGTAAGTCTTCCAGCAAATATCGGGGTAGTTAAAATCCCCCATAAGGACCAAGGCATGTAGTCGTGAGGCTGCTTTCAGTTGCCTGTAGAAAGCCTCATCAACTCCTTCGTCCTGATCAGGAGGTCTATAATAGACCCCCACAACTGTGCCACCTGTACCAGCCTGTCCCTTAATTTGTACCCACAGACTTTCCACTTGCTCCTCATTTGCCCCTGGACAGAACTCAATACATTGTAGTCTCTCTCTCACATAAAGAGCAACTCCACCACCTCGCTTTGCTGACCTATCTTTCCTAAAAAGGACATAGCCATCCATGACCACATTCCAGTCATGTGAGCTGTCCCACCGTGTCTGTAATTGCCACCAGATCATAACCTTTAGACCACACACAGACTTCTAACTGCTCCTGTTTATTCCCCATGCTGTGTGCATTGGTGTACAGGCATTTCAGGGAGCGAGCAGAGCACACTAGTGGCACCCTTGGGAGGCGGGAGGCCTTCTGGTCTTCATTAATACTAGAACAATGCCCCACTAGTTCAAACCCAGCTACAACCCCATTACACTCTGAATCTAACCTAAAGCTTTGTGAGTGAGCCCTGGTACCTTTTTTCCCCTTTGTTTAGACAGGGTCAAAACAACTATCCTTTCCCTCAAATGAAACACTAGATTGAGAGTCCTCCCTAGTCCGCCATCCTTCAAGCCCTAGCATGTTTCTCTTGGGCTTGTCCCTATCTCCCCTTCCCCCTTCATATCTAGTTTAAAGCCCTGTCAATAAGCCCTGCTAACTCCTGCCCCAAAAACCTTTTCCCCCTCTGGGACTGGTGTATCCCACCTGCCACCAGCAAACCAGGCGTCTCATATAGCAGCCCATGATTGAAAAACCTAAACCCCTGCCTTTGGCACCAGTCCCGTAGCCATACATTAATCTGCAGACTCTTCCTATTTATCTCTTCACCCTTGCTTGTAACAGGTATGGAGGCAAACACCACCTGTGCTCCAGACCCTCTAACCAGCTGTCCCAGGGCCCTGAAGTCTCTCTTCATTGCCCTTGCCTTCCTTGTAATAATTTCATCCTGCCAACCTGAAAAACCAGCAGCGGATAGTAGTCAGAGGGCTGCACCAGATCAGAGTTTCCTTTTAACATCTCTAATCTGAGCCCCAGGTAGGCAGCAGACTTCCCTGTGGGATGGATCTGGTTGACAAATGGGCTCTTCTGTTCCCCTCAGAAGGGAGTCACCCACCACAATTACTCTTCTTTTCTTCTTAGTTGAGGAAGTTCTAAGGCATGGGGGTGAGTGACAAGCCCTAGGTGACTCACTAGATAGATCTACCCCTCCATCTCCATTTACCTGGCCCTGTAGTTCCAAGACCTCACACCTGTTATTCAAGGGCAACTGGGAGGGAGAAAGGGATTGCGAGGGTTTTCGCTTACCTCTCCAAGGAGGGACCTCCCTCCATACCTCCTTGTCCCTTAAGTTCACTCCTTCTATCTGATGGTAGGAGGGAAGGGGATCTATCACTTGTTCAACCACTTCCCTCCGCCCTTGCCTTAGGGTGTGGCTCCACCAACCTATTTCACTTTCACACTCTCTGATGGCTCTCAACCTTTCTACCTCCTCCCTCAGTTCAGCCACCTGCCTGAGCAGATCATTTATTCGCTCACACCGCACACAAGCGGTGTCACTGGCTCTCTCCAGTACAAGTGCCAGGCTCAGGCATTTACTGCAGCCAGAGACCCGCATGGTTGCATGTCTGCAGGAAGGCTCGGTCTGGGTACCCACGTTATTCCCAACTACAGGTTTTGATCGAGTGGTGACCATGATCTATCTGGTCGATCGGTCCGTCTACGTCTCTCTGCACAAGCAAGCATTCCTTCCTCCTCCTGCGCTCCAGGCAAGTCCTCTCGATCAGGTAGTCACCCCGCGCAAACTGCCTCGCTGTGCTACCTGGGCAGGTTTTTGGCTCTCCTTGCGTGAGCTGAGCTGCTGGCTCCTGGGCAAGTCCTGTCAAGGACTTGAGGCTCCCTCCTCGTGGCTCTTGTCGCTCTGAGGTGAGACTCCTGGAGGCTGATCTCGCCTCACTCTGCTCCGGTGCTGCAGGCGTCCTCTCTCAAGCTACTCACCCCAGGACTTTCCCCAAGGCTGCTAGGTAGTTTGAAATCAGAGGGCCAGGGTGCTTACAGCTAAGGAAGAAAACAAGAAGTATTCTCATCTCAGCCTCGTACCTTGGTAAAGCCTATGTAAAACTTCATGATTATTGATTTGGAATTAATGGGTGTGCATAAATTATTACTTCCATTAAGGCCTGTGGTGGTACACCATGACCTCAGCTGGCTGGCCAAGATGGACATCTGCCAGGTGACCAGAATTGAAAAGGTGTGGTGCATGAGCAGGCACCACTGTGTCTGTCTGCCTTACATACTTGATGGTAAGCGTGTAGGAAACTTTCTTGGAAGTAGAACTGTGTTTCCTGTTAGGACATGGTGCTATCCTTTTACCCTAATGCTTTGAGAACTCTCTCATGCAATACACAGCAAGGAGCAAAAGGTAAAAATATCAGGTACCAACTCAAGAAACAAAACCCCCAAAATCAGGCTTCATTGCTGAAAGAAGACAGACAGCTATTGCTGCAATAGTTGCTAAAAACTAGAAGTAATCTTGCTTTCTCCATATACCAGAAAACCACCAAACTTACCCAAAGAGCTTCCTGAGGCTGAGCAGGCGGCACATACACATACATGGTACAGCACATTTCCACTGTAGTCCCTTCCATTGTGTATAGGCTCTAGTTCTGAATAAGCTGAGTAATAGTAGAAAGTCTTATCACAAACTAATATAGTCACTGCTTCTTACTTCTCCCTTTTTACTGCCACAGACCTGGGAGTTCAGTAGGAGCACTCACAACCACAGCTATACTCAAGAGATCACTCTCTCTTGCGAAACATAGCTATTGCAACATCCATAAACAGGATATTGGTTTTCCTATTAGCTCATAAAGCAAACTATGCAGCAAAATCAAATCAATTTGACTCTAACACAGCGGCTCAAGGTATGAGTCTGTACAGGTTTTTCCTCATTGTTTTGCCAAAGTATGTCAGCCGTGTTGTAGAGCTTGTAAACTGTTCTGATCCCAAGTCCAGGCTGAACTGAAACTCAGCTCTGGTGAATTTTGTGATGTAAATGCAGACATTGTGTGAGGTAACTGCATCCATTTTCATTTTAAAAATACAGATTAAAAAATAAGTTCAAATGTTACAGTAGCTTCCCAGGCTAAGGCCTCGAGAAAAGAAAGATCTAACTATTCTTTTTTAATTATTTCTTGAAGAATTGAATATTAATATGGTGGTAACAGGTTACAGCATTTAACACTGTAGCCTTGACATTTCTTATTAATGTTGAACTGCTGGTACTTGTGTATTTCACAAGCACCTCTGAAAATGAAAACTGGCTTTGAGAACACAGGTTGGATACTCATATATGAGGAAATGGGTTAAAAGAAATATTATGAAGTTGTCACATGTTTTTGTTTTATTTTAGTTCCAGAACAAGATCTGAGAATTTTCTGATATTTACTTGAATTCATAAAAGTTTTCCTATGTGGACAAAGGCCTGTAAAGTCACTGGAAGAAGTGCATTTAATTCACAAACTGGTGTCTGTGGTGGTTTGTTGGATTTTTTTTTTTTCAGGATTGTATTTAAAACAATCCTTGTAAAGTATGCTATTTTTAAAACAGAGTGGTCAAAATCAAGCAAACAGGTGACAAGGTAGAGAACTTCACAAAGGTAACAGCACTGTGCACCTTTGTACCCAACCTTAGTATAACTTCTTTTGCAATGATACGTTTACAGTGGGAAATATCTGAGTCATTTTGCTTTTGAGAGAGAAAAGTTGGTCTTAATTTAAGTCTATGCAGGAATTTTACCTGGACAAGTAGATGAAATGTAGCAAATTAAAAATTATTTCTTTGATTCTTATGTTAAAGTATTGTGGGTTTGTTTTTTTTTTCACATGAAACAAGAAATTTAATAAATCTAGTAAGTTGACTAAGCACCTGCAGAGCTTTTTTATTGTGTATTTATTTTGTATTTTATTGTGTATTCACAATGCACTTCTTTATCCTTATTTTGCTCCATCACATGGGAGCGTCTAAATTTTTATTGTAAGTAAGTCCTAGTAAAACTTCATTTGAACAAGGAATACTCCAAGTATTGGCAAAGACTGCTTCTCAGAGACACACTACACAAGTCCATCTCTAGTTATTTCTGAAGACAGAAGCTTATCTTCTCTGCAGCATATTCAATCACTTGAATTTTCACAGTAAGGGCAGAAATACCAATTTAATGACTGAGTAAACTGGCTGTCATCATCTTGAATGAAAACTCAAAAGAATAAAAAATAGTTGAACAAAATACCAATCACAAATAATGATAGAATTACATACTTGGTATTGTCATATTTAAGCAACAGAAGAGGGTTCCTAGGTTCTAGGTCTACATACCTAGATTATACTAAGCAATTTAAATTCTGCCTAATTCTTTCTTAAAAAATAATACACGCAAAATATCAAACCTTTAAAATGTGTCACATCAACAGGCCAGAGTTGAAGACCTATTCTCACCCCAGGTCAACTATTCCTGAAACAAGCCTCAAGAAACTAGCTTTGTGCCTGTTGACTGTGGTGTGAGTAACTTTTCTATGTGCTGGTAAGTCATTTAGCATGTTCACCTCAGTTCTTTTTCCATTTGAAAGAAAAAGGGAAGGAAACTTTGGTGTTTCGCAGAACATTTCACACACGTACAGAGCTCAAGTGATTTAGTGATGAAAGCTGTATAAGAACAGATATGTGGCCATAAGTTAGACTTAGGGGAGAGCTTCAGTCTCTCAAGCAGTACACACAGACATTCACTGCTTTCTGCTCCTGTGAGTGTGGCTCAGGCCTGTCCCAAACGACAATCTGTAAAAAGCAGTAAATATTTCATTCTTTTGTCCTCTGGCAGTGCTTTCAGTTCTTCTATTGAAAATGCCAGCACAGGTGCCAGTTAGTGCCAGTAGCAGTGATGATTTTGAGATGCGTCTTGGGAGCTGGATGAAATCCATCGAACTTATTTTGAAGCACTTACTTCAGCAGACTATTACAATGTCTTTCAGTCACCATAAGCCTTACTCAATTCAGATGAGCAACAGATTCAGAAAACGAAGAGGAGTTTATCTGCACTTTTGAAATAGCATTACCATGTCTATTCCCGTTTCTATATGTAGTCATATTTTCTTAGCACTGTTTCTGAGCCATAGTGACTTTTGACAGCTTGTTGCTTAATTTGATTCTCCAAGAAGAGACACAAAACTGGATGGCAGATGAGATGCTTTTATTAGATACACTCATGCCCATCAATGTGCAGGGACTGACTGGGCACTCATTTCTGCTTTGCCTTTGCCCTTCCAGCGTGTTCACTGATAAAGGCTACAGCCATAGAGCAGCTCTCTGCGAGTCACTGCTTAGTTTGTCCATCTCCCCATTGCTCTTTGAATGAGCCTGTGTGTTCCTCCATATGCAGACACCACAGAATGGTTTAGCTTGGAAGATGGAATCCTTATGAAGCAAATAGAATTTAACCTTCTTGTACAAGTGTTGGAAGATCATCAGAGAAGAGAAAAGAGAAGAGAAGAGAAGAGAAGAGAAGAGAAGAGAAGAGAAGAGAAGAGAAGAGAAGAGAAGAGAAGAGAAGAGAAGAGAAGAGAAGAGAAGAGAAGAGAAGAGAAGAGAAGAGAAGAGAGGAGAGGAGAGGAGAGGAGAGGAGAAGAGAGGAGAGGAGAGGAGAGGAGAGGAGAGGAGAGGAGAGGAGAGGAGAGAGGAGAGGGAGAGGAGAGGAGAGGAGAGGAGAGGAGAGGAGAGGAGAGGAGAGGGAGGGAAGGGAAGGGAAGGGAAGGGAAGGTCGAGAGGAGGAGAGGAGAGGAGACGAGAAGAGAAAGGAAGAAAGAAGAGAAGAGAAGAGAAGAGAAGAGAAGAGAAGAGAAGAGAAGAGAAGAGAAGAGAAGAGAAGAGAAGAGAAGAGAAGAGAAGAGAAGAGAGAGAGAAGAGAAGAGAAGAGAAGAGAAGAGAAGAGAAGAGAAGAGAAGAGAAGAGAAGAGAAGAGAAGAGAAGAGAAGAGAAGAGAAGAGAAGAGAAGAGAAGAGAAGAGAAGAGAAGAGAAAAGAGTGGCATTTTTTCTCAAGACTGTTTCAGGACCAAGAATAGGTTGTCCTATATCCTTGGAAAAGGATCATTATGCAAAATAACAACAAACAGAGGTGTGGTATGATTATCTGTGGGATGCCTGTACTTACAAGGTACTCTTCCATGTGTAGGATATGAGGTTTAATCAGCCCCATGACACCTCTCGAAATCATAAGTGTGTTCCAAAACCTTCTCTAATCAATGTATGGAGAGAGGCACTTACACTTGGCTTGGTTAAATCACTCTTTAAAGAAATTTCTTACCATTTGCTGTTAAAAATTGGGTACTTCAATTAGGAGCCTAAAATAACTGAGATGAACTGTGCAAATGGCTACCCAAATTTTGCAACATCCAAGAAAAATATTTGCACTGTTATATTTGAAAAGAACATTTTTTCTTTCTATTCTGTATCCTGTAGTTGCAGAAGGGGTACTACAAGGGGTGCTCCATTCTCCACTGCTGGAACAGAGCTGACCCCTTCCCCAAGAGATTACAAATACTGGGACTGTATTTCACAGGCAGAGCATAAGGGGATGTCTTCTAACACCATTTGACCTTCTTGAATATCTACAGAAAAAATAAAACCCTGATCTTGATCTTTATTACTGCTCCTTAATTGATTTCAAAACCAAACAGCATTTCAGGCAGAGCATTTCTAAATGTTAATTCCATTTCTTTAGCAATAAGTTATTTAGCATGCAGCATCAGGGCTTACAACATTCACTACCTGAGGTGTGCTAATAATTACTCAGAAATAGATTTATTTGTTTGAGAAAAGCCTTTACTGTTGAAGTTGTCTTGATAGGAATGTCAACAAAAGCCACAGGCTTCCAAAGGGTGGACTGAATATTTGCTTGGGGATTTTTGTATATCAGCATCAAGAAGTTCTGCATAATTCAATTTCTAATTAAATCACTTATCTCTGTTATAGCTGCTTGGCTAATTACTCTGGAAAATTAATTTTATTTACTTGACTGGCTTTTAAAAATGATTACTTCTGTGTTGCTGCAATTTAAGGTTAATTAGTTATTGGGAAGCTGAGGTGTCTTTGTGATCTAATGACTATGAGAAAAGAGAAATTTTCGTGCTAGCAAATTTTATTTTTATTGCCTTGATTTCTACATTTACCATGAGATAAATGCAAGCTTGGCACACCAGACTTTGAAACTTTTTAGGTAACTTATGTTAGTTTATGTGGTGTGCCAGATTCATCTGTCAACTCTCAGTCAAAACCAGGATGTCTGTCATTGGTTTTAGTTATCACAATGCAAAATTTTGACTACATAGAGCATAAGGGTTTCATCTAGGTGCTGTTAATAGAAGACAGATTGGTGGAGCTGAGGTCATTCAGGAGAAGGAGGAGGAGTATGTCACTGTCAACAGTGAAGCTGACAGAGGCCTAAGTTTCACCCTAGCTCTAGGCCATGACCTCAGCTAGAGACAAATGAATGGGCTTTTAAGGGTGTGTTGTAGACTGAAGAAAAACTCAAAATAAATGAATAATCTATTTTTCTTTCTTTCCTCTTCCTCAAAACAAAGATATGGATCTTGGCACATGTTTGAAAATAAAGAGAGCATTAACAAAGAAACACGCTGCCAACCACTTTTGGTTCTAGATAGAGTAGCCAACAACTCCACCATTTTTGGCTCACTGCTGAGGATGAAGGGAACAGCAGAATTATATAAAAATACTGCTTTGCCAAGAATATTTTGAGACCTGTTATGTTAGAACATTATGGTTTCATGAGTTACCAGTCCCAAAGGAAATCCAAAGCAAAGGTTGGTTGTGCAAAATTTCACTGTCTCCTACAGAATGAAGCCTTTTAGTGTGACACAACCGGTGGGAAGAGAGATGCAAGCATATCATCAGAACAATAATTGTGCAGGTGCACGTAGATATTATCCCTTGCATCACATTGTGAGGACAGAAGCTTAGCAAGACCCTGTGCCCTTCACTACCACATCCTTACAGGAAGAGCTCCTTCAGCCTCTTGTGCTGTCCCTCCTGAATCATGCATGGCTGCTAGTATTAGCAGTTAAGATTATAAAGCATTTTTAATGGTAATTTTTTTTTTTTTCAGTATCTTACTGTTTAAATTTTAGATGCTCGGAGCCAGAGTTGAATTTGTTGAGAAACATGGCTAAATGAGAGAAGACTCAGACACAGAAGTTCATTAGAGTTGGGAAGCACCATTTGCAATGCTTGCCAAGGCTTGACTGTGTTCAGTATCTCCAAATATTCTCAGCTTTGCAAGCAAAGCATGACTTTTTCTGTAATGCTGTAAAATAGAACAGTGTTGAGTGCAAATTCATTGTGGGCATTTGGAAGCTAGGAAGGAATTAGAAGTTTATTAGTCTGAAAGGCAGAAGAGCAGCAGACAAAAGAAATTGGAAGGAAAGAGGCTGTAGTAACTAGCATATGTATCTTATTATCAGAAAACAACCTCCAAACTTACAACTCTTCTCTTCCTAGCATAACATGGTCTGCTTTTCCAGAAGTTCAAGTGATTAAGTGGGCACTGTGAAAGTTAAATGCTAAAATTTAGGTTCAAAATTGGTGCATTAAAACAGATAAAAGATTTTAAATTCAGATGTTTAGAACCTAAAGAATGACAGAACTGAGGATCTCTGTGTAATTTTAATTTGCTCCTTCAATGCACAGACATTGTGATTGTCTTTAATAATGAGAAAATGTACTGACATTTTTCAGTAGCTTCTCATCTCATCTGGTGATTTGGATTAAAAGGAAATCTCATTTTCTTTACAGAGATTTCAGGAGTTCTGTTAATGGAATAAGTTAAGTGGTTCAAAACCATTATTATAGTTATTTTCACAATGTGACTTACATTAGATGGTATCATTATTCTCATTCTATAGGCAGAAACAGAGAAATGAAAGACAAACTTATCAATACAAAATATATGCTAATTTCTGTTGTTAAAAAAAAGAAAATAAAATCATGGTCTTAAATTCTTAAAGAATGAGGCTCACTTATTGTCCAAGGCAGCAGGTTAAACATGAAAAAAGACTGTCAAGGATCACAGAAGCAGTTTGTAGCTGAAGGAAGGTTAGGATTCAGTCCCTTGAAAGCACTCGGCTATCTAGTCTTAAGATCATCACTTGCCACCCTGTTTTTCCCTGGCTTACCCACTGCATGTCTACTTATGTCTTTAAAGAAAGCTTTTACCCTTACAAGCTCAAAATTTTTCCCAGTGCAATAACCATTCCCTTTGTGAAGCTGGAATGTCTTTTCATTAACTTACAATTAAATATGACATCATAACACTTGCGCAGATGGAAGAACAAACTTACATGAAGAGTTCAAACTGGGACATATTACAGGCTTGTGAATGCTCAGCTTTATTATCTTTATTTTTTCAATGTTTGTCTTAGGAAGGAGGAAGCTAATTTCAAACATGTTTCTGGGAGGACATGATCATCAGAATGCTGACGTACTGAAGTTCAGTGTTAGCAATAAAGCAATCAGCCATCCAAATAATCTTACAGTAGCTATTGTGTACTCAGCTGCTCTAATGAGTAGTAAGAGAAGGGATAATTACAAATTTCAAAGCATAGTGTGTTTTTTATAAAAAATGTTTCAGGACGATATACTGTAAATTCATTCTTTTGCACTGTGTGTTAATTACCTGTCATCTTTGAGATGGCTGAGTCTGATCCAGCTTATACTGAAAACTGTAAGAATCTTTCCACTGACTTCAGCAAGCACAGCAGCATCTCTGTCTGGCTCTAAGGTCTGTTGGCGTTTTGACTTAAACTATGCAGATTAGCTCTTGCAGTTTTGTGTTACTGTTATTAGCTCTTTTCTCCTAATTACAGTGGTTTCACAGAGCTTAATCATTCTTTCATTTGTCTATTTGGAATGATGCTTTGTGGTCATTGTACCATCATGTATTTTTAAATATATGTCATGAAGTATCTGAATGTGAGGAAAAAAATGCAGAATTCTGAAGAGAATATCACTACATCACTGCAGCTTTTCAAGAAGATTGTTTGCGTTCTGGTTACAGCTGTACAAAGAGAAAGCCAGAAAGAGAGCAAAATGGAAGACTTGTAACTACCAAGCCCCTAACATACCCAGAGTACAATGAAAATAGAACAACAACACCTCCTGCTGGAAAAATGCCAAGAGTGAGTTGGACCAAGTCCAAGGTTTCTGGAAAATATGTGAAAATAAAGTTATCACTTAGATAAACAATTCTGTAAGGCCCCCAGACCCACCTGTTTCTCACACATTTCTACTGCATGGTATCAGGGCCATTTCAGCTGTGTTTGGTATGCTCTCCTCTGAACACATGCAGAGGAAGCCTTGCATGAATGTGCAGTGACATGTGTATAATGCATCCTAGGGCTCCCACGTGTAAGCAGGGCACTCAGATCCCTACAAACTTGTATATTCTTCATGCGCATGACTGGGGATGACACTTCACATCACCTTCTCTTGTAAATCCTATGTTTTCCTGTTGATTGTTTGTTGTAAAATGGCGAACTCTATCAGTTACTGCAATAATTTGGTGTGCTTTTCAATGCTTTTTATACCATCACTGTGTTTTTGCCAGGATTGCGAGATTTCTAACAATGTGACTGAATGCTACTGCTCTGACTGAGGTTCCCAGACCCTGGGCAGCACTGAGAAATGAGTACTTTGTATTTCTACTTTGCATACGCAGTGAGTCGGTTGCAGTTAAGATAGTCCATGTTTGACAGAATATGGTGGTTGGCAAATAGACACCAACCCAGCTGCTCTCTTACTTGCATCCTCATCAAGACAGGAGAAAATAAGGTGTAAAAGCTCATGAGTAAAGATAAAGACGGGGAGATCATCTGCCAGTCATCATCACAGGCATAACAGGCTTCACTTGGAGAAGAGTAATTTAAATTTTTGCCAATAATAGAAAAAAAACCCTAAGAGTAGGATAGTGAGATACAAAGACAAAACTAAACCACCTTCTCCCCCACCCCAGACCTTCTTCCCAGGTTCAGTTTCAGTCCTTTGTTCCCAACTCTCTACCTCTTCTGCCTCCTTTTCCCTTGGTGGCACAGGGAGATGGAGAATGAGGGGCTGTGGTCAGTTCATAACAGCTCCTCTCTGCCTCTTCCTCGTCACACTTTCCTCCAGCTCCAACAAGGGCCTTTCCCACTGGGTACAGTCCTTCAGGAACAGACTTCTCTATTGTGAGTCCCTCATGGGCCACAGCTTCTACCAGGAAACCTGCATCTGCATGGGCTCTGCATGAGCTGCAAGTTCCCTCAGGATACAGCCTACTGCGGTGTGGGGTTTCCCCATGGGCTTCAGGTGGGTATCTGCTCCACCATGATGTCCCATGGGCTGCAGGGGAACAGCCTGCTTTTATCCATGGGCTGCAGGGGGATCTCTGCTCTGGCACCTGGAACACCTCCTTCCTTTCTTCCTTCTCTGATTTTGATGTCTCCAGGGTGTTTTTTCTCACATCTCATTCCTCTCTCTCACAGCTGCTATGCAGGTCTTTAAGCTTTGCTTAAATAGGTTTTCACAGAGGTGCCACCAACTTGGCTGGCAGGCTCAGCTGTGTCCAGTGGTGGGTCTATTTTGCATCTGGCTGGAGCTATCTCTGTCAAACACAGGGGCAGACCCTGGTGTCTTTTCACAGGGGCCATCCTTACAGCCCCTCCACTGCCAACAGCAGGGCATTGACACCCAGTACAGCTGCTCTGTAAGTGTGCAGTTATTGAAACTTGTTCAGGCTGCACCAAGTTGCAACACACATACAGCTCAATGCTGCAATTGACCTGCAGATGCATTTGCCCCACCCATAGTGAGTCAGTGTGCAGAATAGGTGTAGCCTAGCCATCCTCATGGGTCGTTGCTTCCCAGAAGACTGGTCCTGCCCTTTCTTCCTATGTTTGCAGCCACATAGCTCTCTCACTCTAGCACACCTTACACCGCAAGTTTGTTGATTCATTTTGTTAATCCAAAGAAAAACTGCTCCCTTTTCATTCACAGAGTTAGTTTTCCGACAAGCTTGTTTCCTGATAGATGGTAAGCATCTAAGTTCAGCTGTAAGGTTTAACTGTGTGTGAACAGCCGTGATGGGCACTCTTCATAGTGTGCATGCACGTTTTTATTCCCAGAAATCCCAGATGAAAATACGTGCCTTTTGAATGTAGAGTGGGATGGGGATACGTGATTTGAGAGTTGCAAATCCCCATGCCAGAGTCTGTTACTAACTTGGAAGAAAATGAACAAGTTTGCAGGATGCCCTATCCAGACACAAAGCAACTAAAACCAGGCAAAGGACTTTATAGTAGGTAAGGAAACCAAAAATGTCCAGCTGAAGGTCCGGAGAAGGATGAGAATGAACAAATGTATGGAACAGAAGGGAAATAATTTGCTTAATAGACAAGGCTATTCAGTCAGGACTGTTCCCCTGGGATACGATATGATAGATGGCTATAAAATCATGAGTGTCATAGTGAATATGAATAGGGAATAACTTCACTGTTTTGTTGAACCACATATTGTTAGCAACTAGGGGACTATGCCTTGTTGCTATGCTTTTATATCAGAGTCAGCATACTAGGCTGGACGGACACTTAATCTGAAGCAGTACAAACACATTCTTAATGACAGCCTATAGTTTTAAGTTAAGCACGATAAACAGTATTCTTTATTGAACATTGGACAAATGATCATTAGTTAATATGCTGTGACCTTTTTCATTGCTCACTTCCTCATCAAGCACTGCACGTAAACACGGACATTAGCTTTGACCCCAGCCAAGGTGATAATACCAATATATTCCACAAGTTGAACATTTACAGGGGAGGAGAGAGCACCCCAGATAATGCTGCATGTTTCTTACTCATGGGGGTCCAGCAGCTTTATCCAGACAAGCAGGAAGCCTGGACTTTAAATGGAGGTACTGCCTGAGGACTGGAAGTGAGGAGCAATTGGGGACAAAAAGCTACAGAAGAAAAATCTCAGTAGATTCTTTGCATCAGTCTTGGGAAAACTCCCATTACCTGTGCATCCATCACAGCACAGAGGTCAGATGAGGTAGAAGGGTTTGAAATAGGCTTACCAAAAGTATTTAGACTAACTAGAAGATCGGAACCTTAGTAAGTCACCAGGATCAGATAATATTCACCCAAGAGTTCGGAAGGAAATGAGACATAAAATTGCAAAACTGTTGGTCATCTACAGCAAGTGTTAGAGGAGGGAACCTGGGAGCTGCTGAGCAGTGAGTCTGCTTCATGGGAAAATGGTAAGAAAGGTCTATAATAAAGAAAGGGATCACTGACTACATGAATAAACAGTCTATTGAAAAAGTGTCAGCATGGCTGGGGTGAAGGGTGTCCTGTCTCCCTGGCCTGCTGATGTTCTGTAACACGGACAAAAGGGATAGTACATTTGAATTTCCAAAAGCCTTTGAACAGATTATATGTCAAAAATTACAAAAAAAACCCCAAACCAAACCAAAACCAAAAACCAAAATAAAACCAAATCAAAACAAAACCAAAGCCCATAAAATCCCCAAAACTGAAAAAACCTCCAAACCCAAACTACAAACTTACACTGCCACAGGGTTGTGGGAAATCACCTTTTATTGACTGGAGGATGGATAAAAGATGGGAAATAAAGATTAGTGCTTCCAGGGTGGAGAAACATCAGCAGTGGAGTTCTGCAGGGGCTGGCGTTAGGACCAGATGTACTTAGCATCCTCACCAGTAATCTGGAAAGGGATACACAGTGAAATCCTGAAGTTTTAAGGTGATACCAAGCTCTTGAAATAGGCAGTGATGAACTCCAGAAGTTTACAAAACTGGTGGACAAAAAAGGCATCAAATTAATCACTCTACCTAAATGAAAAACAGTGCTTCTAGAGAAAAATCTGAAGTGTGCCTACATGCAGAATTCAGAATTGGCAGTTTCAGCTCAGGAAAGTGATCTTGGAAACATCACAGTGGGTTTACTAAAATCATTGGCCTTGTGTTCAGCAGCAGTATACAAAAAAACCCAGCAAGATACAGATTGTCTTCAGGAAAGGTGCTGAGAATAAGACAGGGAACATAATTCTGCCACTATGTAAAACCTTCATCTTGTGAACTTAAAATTTCTGGGTCCTCAAGAAAAGCGCATTGGAGTTGGACAAGGTACAGAGAAAGGCAACTAAAATTACTGAGGGGATGTCATGGCAGCTTTATTAGGAAAGATTAAAAAAACTGAAGCTATTCCATAGGGAAAAGTCAAGTAAAAATAATATGTAAAGAAAAACTTGTCATAGTGAACATATACAAAAGCCACTGCTTTATTTTCTTCAAACCCGTTTCAAAAAAAAAAAAAAAAAGGAGGAAAAATAATGAATTTTCTTGCACTAATTTCTTACTCCCTCACATAAAAATGTCCTACTTCCATTCCTTCCCTTACAATCAGCTTATTAAGCATTAACCACAATACGAGTCGTGCAATAGACTGCTATTGAAAACGAATACAAAAATACAGAAGTACAATAAACACAAGGGCATGGCAGCATTAATAAATACTACATTTGTCTCTGTAAACCCCTCAGCCAATGAAATGGATTATTTTTATTTTATTCTGTGCTCTGCACACTAGTGATCAAATAATATGAGGCTAAATTTCAAGTTTTCACAGTTCTCTTCATCTTGGAAACCTACAAAAGGTTTTACTGTCCTCCCACTCTGCTCACCGATCCTCCAACTGAATGCAAATAAAATCTGCTCTCCTCCATCACCAGCTCCCTTCCTCCCACCAGAACATATAAAGAACAAAGCAAGAGTTGCTTTCTTGACTTCTCACTCTGTTGATGAGCATGCTTGAAACCTACCATCTCACTCCCCTCTCCCATTCACAAACATAGAGAAAAGAAAGGAATAATGCATTATTTCTTTCTGGTACTCATAAGCCAAAGCAAGTCAAAGCTTTTCTTCTCACACTCTCTTCACCCACTTATCCTGGTTTGCCTGCTGTCTTCTTATTAATCCCAACAGGATAGCACAGTTATCTTTAGTTGCTTTGTTACCTTTAGGTGTCTCTATGTTTTCTTATCCTCCTGTAATCTTCATCTATTCAGGGCTCATTCATCCTCTTACCTTAGTTGTGGACTCCCACACGTATCTCCCACCTGCACCTAAAGTCCTGGTTGTTCTGTTCACTTTGACTTCCTCTTGAAGCTGTGATACTGCCTACTGTTGCCTGTTACCCACATCACCTATCCTGAGTGGGGATGCAGCAATATATTCCACAAGCACAGCTCAGGAGTATCCATCCCTTGCTGCTCAGGCAAACATAGTGCTAGTAAAATGGTAAACTGAATAGTGAATATTTGTGTCATCCATATTGAGTGAACCGAGTAAGAGCAAGTGACTGGAAAATCAAAAGGTCCCACAGTCCCTGGGCTCAGAAGCTTTAGAGCACTTCTCTGGATTATGTTTCTTCAGTTGTACAGAAGCAGAAAAGCACTGATCTCAGACCATCCTCAGCTCAGAGAAATACCCTAACCAAAGGTATCTGTCAAGTGGAACAGAAGCTACAGCTAGCCTTGATTTCCTGGGAGCGTAACTTCTTATATAAGACATTTCATTTGCCCTAAAACTAATTATTCCATTTGAATGGGAAAAAAAAAAAAAAAAAGACAGTATTCCAGGTTAGCTAAACTGATATTTTTGAAAAGTTTACATTCTGCCACTGAGTGGGATAAGCAGTTAGTCATAGAGCTTTCACCTAATAGATAGCTCTCTTAGCTTAAACAGCTAAGAGAGTCATAGTAATAAATGTTGTGAAACTTAGGCTTTCTCCTATAATAATGCAAGAACTAGCCCAGGTGTCCTAGGTTGTGTCTTGAGCAGTGTACTAAAAGGATACAATGGTTTATGTATGCCATTAGGAAACTGAACTTCTACAGGAGCAGAAATGCAGATGATGTGTAGTGGCATCCTTAGGAAATTGCAATGCTGTAGCAGAAGGCTGTAAATGTACTGCAGTGGTAGTATTTTAAAGACAAGATGCTTACAAAAATACCACCAGAGTTAAAAACTTTGCTGAAGTTTTGATTTGGTATACTTTTTGACAAGTATTTGTCATTTATGCCGGACTCAAAATGTCAGAAGGACAAGAAAAGACATGAAAGAGGGCAATAACAACTAAAATCAAGTGACTTGAGTCCTGGGTGCTGTCTTGACAGTCACAAAATTGCATCTCAAATAATTCATGCTTCTTCATGGCTATCCAGTGCATCAGAATGTGGAAAAGCAACTGCAAATACAGGAGTACAGAGAATTACTGGTCAAAACAAAAATAAAACTTACTTCTAGTTTTAGACAAGCCGTAGAAATGTTGAGTTAGATAAAGAATTTAGAGTGTTAGATTTTGGTCTAACATTTTATTATATGACATACAGTTACTATATGATGGCTTGACTTCACAAACAAACATTTGGGAAAGGCTTTACCCACACTTACTAGAAGCGCGATGATGACTAAAAAGGACAATGTGAGATAGGCAAATCTGGTTGCAAAAAGCACAGCAAAAGGTCTCCTTGGGTGGTATAGGCGGGGCACGATACTTTCTACATTGTCTTTTCTCCTCGAGACTAATTCTGCATGTGTTCTCAAAGGAGACAACAGCGTTATGTATGGTGTGTCTCCAAGTCTCCCGATTGGAGGCCAAGGTGGACCACTGATGGTAGTCAAAATGGCCAAGGCTGAGGTATTGTTTCAGGGAGTCCTTATATCTCCTGTTTGTGGCAACCAGTAGTGGGTTCACCGTAAAACACAATCTGAGAGAGGCGGTGATCCTTCATCCTAGAGACGTGCCCTGCCCAGCACAGCTACAATTTCAGCAATATGGCCTCGATGCTGGTGATCTCTGCCGGTTCAAGAACAGTAACATTTGACACATAGTCAGTCCAACAGATGATTAGAATTGTATGGAGGCAGTGCTGATGAAAACGTTCGAGGATTTGCAGGTGTTGACGGTAGATAAACGATGATTCAGACACATACAAAAGAGTAGACAGTACAATGGCTCTATAGACACTAATCTTTGTACTTTTCTTCAGGTGTTTATTGCACCAGACTCTTTTATGGAGTTTTCCAAAGGCTCTATATGCCTTTGTTATTCTGTTATCTATCTCTTTGTTGATCATGGCATCCGAGGAAATAATGCTTGACAGATAGCTGAACTGCTGACAAAACTTAAGCACTGACTCGCCAATGGTAATGTGGGGATGATGATAATCTTGTTGTGGTGCAGGTTGGTGGGAACTACTGTCTTCTTCAAGCTGACTTCAAGCCCAAAAAGCTCAGCCACCTCCGCAAATCGAGATGTGAAAAGCTGCAGAGCTGCTTCTGTGTGGGTAACAAGGGTGGCATCATCAGCAAAAAGCAGTTCACGGACAAGATGATTTAGGGTCTTAGTGTGGGCCTTCAGTCACCTTAGATTGAACAGGCTCTCATCCGTACAATATCGAATATAAATGCCGTTCTGTTCGTCGAGGTCTACCGTAGCCCTTTGGAGCATCATGCTGGAGAAGATTGTGAATAAAGTTGGTGTGAGAACGCAACCTTGTTTCACACCACTGGTTATTGGGAAGGGCTCAGAAAGTGCATCGCCATATCTGACTTGGCCACACTGATCCTCATGTAACAGAATAATCATTTTGAGGAACTTGGGAGGACAACCTAATCGCTCCAAGATCAGCCACAGGCCTTTTCTGCTCACAGTGTCAAAGGCTTTAGTGAGGTCAACGAAAGTTACATAGAGCCCCTGATTCTGTTCTCTACACTTCTCTCACAGTTGTCTGGGAACAAATACCATGTCTGTGGTACTTGTATTTGCTCTGAAACCACACTGACTTTCAGGTAGAAATTCTTCTGCAATTGTGGGTACTAATCTGTTCGATAGTATTCTTGCAAGAATTTTTGCAGCAATGGAGGGCAGAGTTATACCTCGGTAGCTTGAGCAGTCTGACTTTACACCTTTTTTCTTATACAGGGTGATGATTGCGTCACGAAAACCTGATGGTAATTTGCCTTGTTCCCAACAGTGCACAACTAGCTCGTGAAATTTAGCATGAAGTGCTTGGCCTCCGTGCTTCCAGATTTCCGGTGGTAATCCATCTACCCCAGCTGCCTTGCCAGTTTTCACCTGCTGTATAGCCTTAAGAGTCTCTCCCATGGTAGGGGCCAAATCCAATTCATTTTTCACCAGATGTTGTACAATGTGCTGTATTCCTTCACCTTGGACTACACAGTTAGCACTAAAGAGTGTTTGAAAATGTTCAGACCAACAATTCAGGATGGAGATTTTATCTGTAAGAAGTGTTTGGCCATCTGCAGTAAGTAAGAGGCTTTGAACCTGAAATGTGGGTCCATACACTGCCTTCAGAGCCTCATAGAATCCTCTGTGGTCATCCAGATCTGCACATAATTGAGTCTTTTCTGCTAGGTTGAGCTACCACTTGTTCTGGATGTCTCGAAGTTTCTGTTGGAGTTTGCTACATGCAAGACGAAAGGCTGCTTTTCTTACATGGCAAAGTGGCTGAGCGAGGTGTGCTTGATGGGCAGATCTCTTCTTTGTCAGCAATTGATGGACCTTCTGATTGTTATCATCAAACCAGTCTTTGTTTTTCTTTAAGGAGAACTGAAAGGATTCTACGGAGGACTGCAGGATGCTATTTTTAATATGTTGCCAAAGCACTTCAGGAGAAGAGTCTGTAAGATGGTCTTCAAGATGGTCTTCCACCATATACACACTTACATTACGTTACATTGATACATATTTATATATGAATTTTATAAGAATTAGGAAGATGATTAGAAACTCAGATGTCATCTCTAGAAGTCTGACAACACTCACAGTTCTCTGTTAGAGGGTAGCCTGATAGGAAGTCAGAGGAAGACAGAGGAAGTCTGGATAGCCAAGAGTGAAACCCAAATATTAGATAGATAAATATAAAGTGATTTCTCACTTTGAGAGAATTTATAATGGATGCATCAAAGTCTCTTAAGGACCTGGAAAAGTGTTGGGTTATAACAGAGGCCTCTAGTTCTTACAAGGAGCTTGGCACCTTGAACTGGTGTTTACCACCTCCAGGTGTGAAGCAAGCTGTTCAACACCTTGAAGTCTGAGGTTTTACTTAGAGTTGCAAATAAAGCTTCAATTAATGTGCATTAGATTCACAAGCTTGATAAAGAAACAGGGTAATTATCATCTGCCTGCTTAGATACTGCTGACTTCTTACAGTGCTGAAGAGCTCCTATATTCTGAAAGAGAAAATTTGTTGGTTTAAGTTAAACACATTTAATGTATGGTTTATAATTCATAAAATCTAGAGGGAATACAGAATTTGCCTATAAATTAGCTTTTAAATAAAAATTGAAGCAACATAGCAAACCAATTTTTCATTTAATAAGAATGATCTCCATAGAGGAAAAGATGTTTTGGCAGGTGTGCAAGGAATTAAACAGATTATGGAAAGACACTGGCAAAGCTAAGGACAAAGTATAATCAGGTTACAAAATCCATTCTATTTTCTTTATCTGTTCCCCAAAGCATAGTATTATATCCATTACCATTCAAATGTGTCCAAGGCCTACTTTTTTCAGACTACCTCTTTTTAAACTCATTTCTGCACCAGCTTTACAAATCTGAGAGATCCCTACACAGTCAAAAAAAAAGGGAGGTGCATCCCTCATGCCTCTGCGAATCCATTTCTGGGAAGCATCTGCAGTCATTTTATTACAAAAGAGGGTCTTTTTCAGAACTGTTGCTAACTGATGCAAGATGTATGAGACAGTCAAGAATAAAGCGTGCTTGTTGGCACTCTTAATTTTAAGAGAGCCTTATCTTGGAAGTCTGTAAAGGACCTGTGTGTCCTGTAATATAGACCACAGTCTTTAAGGTTCTGGTAAATTTTATATTGGCAACTTGTGTCTAAATTAAGAATCAAACTCTAATCAGTCTCTTCCTAAGATTTATTTCATAATATACATATCTAGTTGAGAGAGAGCATGTGGAGTTTTTGTAGACTCTGTTTCATTTAGCTTGTTAACAGAAGTGTCTGTTACATCTCAGGTTCTCTCTTTTGGGTTGGATTCAACACCACTGTGCACTATGCCCTGGTGATTTTTCTCATGTCTGAAATGAATATAAATTGAATTGCTTAGTGGCTAACTGCATTGGTATGAATAACTGCCATTGCTCAGAAAAAGGGCAATTTAAATGTACTGCATGCACCTGGGTAGATATGACAGGGCTGCCTTCCTTTTGGTCTTGTCAGAGGATCTCTTTGTCAGTCTGTCGCACTGGGCTGCACAAAGCTGTTTCATTCATTCCAGCCCCAGCAAGCGAGGTAGGCTCAGTGACCTCAGCAAAGTAGGCAAATGCATTATTCTTCCCAATAGTTGAAGAAGATTAAATATGTTATTTCATCCTCATACTGGGTCATAAACCAATCAATTTCATGGCAGCAGCAAATCTGCTTACTAAAGTGTCATCTTCCATAACCTGCTTGGAAATCTGAGGCTGAGCATCCCCTCTTTTCAACAGGGATCTCCCATGGATCTGCTACCTCCACATGCCTGGACCCAGTAAGTGCCTGCTCTTCTTTTCCCTCCTGTCTCATGTGCTCAGCCCAGCTCAGGCAATACCATGGCACTCACCAGGGAAAAGGTGAGACAGTGCAGTGCTGCCCTCCACTCTTTGCTCTCCCTCAGTGCTTGGGAAGCCTCCTGCTACTGTGGCTGCCCTCCCCATGACATGCAAAAGCAGACATGGGACATGGGTAGGGTGGAGGAAGCAGCAGTACTGCTGCAGTACCTGTGTACTGCAGGGGCTGTGGAGCTTCCTTGATCTCTACACTATGAACCAATCAGAGCAAATGGGGCCATGTAAGGGCCATTTTGTCACTGTTGCTTCAACAGCATAATTTGTTCTGCAATTATCTACTTCCCTCTTCTCAAAGCCAGTCCTGCCCATGAAAAACCTGATGTTTACTTAGGTCCTTGTTATCAAAACATGAGCTGTGTGTATTATTCATCTTCCTGGCACATCAGTGGATTTTTTTAATCTGTCCTCAGTGAGAGTATGTTCCAGATATGAGAGTGAAAAAAGAAGCTGAGTTATGTGTCCACTGAAATCAAAAGTAACATTTGGAACATTTCTAAGGCTTCAAATTTCTTTTTTTTTCCTTCCCATATTTTTTATCCTAAGTAGGCTGTGTGAAAGAATTCTTCACTAGACCATCTTGATTGATGTGATTGCTGGAGCAGGAACTGACAGTGGACAGAGCTCTTGACGTCAGTAATGAAAGTACCTTGCTGAGAACTGTAAATATTATTGAAGTTAGAATATAGTGTACTTAGATTCTGTGTTATCTTTTTGTAATCCTATAGAAAGTTGATCTGTTAATATTCAGCAGAGGTACTTTATTACAAGCAATAGACATTCCGTTACAAGTCAATACTAACTCCACAGGGAGATGCAGATGTATCACACACATACAGATAGGTTAGTTTCTTGTATGTCAGTGGTGTCAAGCCAACTCTTGAGAATTTAGCTGTAGTGTATTAATAAAAATAGAGGGTACTTTTGTGTAGTAACTGCTTTTCCCCTATCTAAAGTGCTCCATAAGTCAATTTCATGAGCTAATGGATGGTAATGGATCAATAGCAATAGCGTGAGAAAATGCCCCTGTAGCACACAGAAGCCATCAGATAAGCTGATTAATGCTCCATCAGTCATCTGGTACAAAAGAAATAGTCATTCTGAAAGAACACCAATACATGATCTCTTTGGAAAATAAACACTCAAAGATGACTTTTTTTTTTATTTTTCCACAAATGCTGGAATGTTCCCTAAAAGCATTTATGAAGCAGTCAGATGCATTGTCCACACATAATGCTAGAAAAAGCAGCTCTCCAGCCATAACTGTTCTTCAGCCATAATCCTGAGAAACACAGAAAGTATTTCATGTTTTCCATGTCTCTCTGGTGTAATAAGTGAAACACCCTTACTGGAGTTACCTAGAGGGTAATAAGTTTGCTTATTGTTTGGGAGTGCATGAACAGGGCCATTCTGTCCTTTGCTTTAGGAGGCACTCACTACACTGATGAACTAAAACCAGGAGTTTAGAGAAGAGCACAAAGAAAGATATGAGCAACTTTTTTTGCCAGTAAATGTCATTATCTCATGCTATTCTGAAGCAGCTTTAGACTTCCAGACCCAGAAATGAGGGCAGGATTCAAAGCCTCACTAAGCTTATAAATCAAAACTAAGCCAAGTTTCACCCTGAAATCTGAGAAAGCCAAATGCCTCCCTAACCAGTTTTAATGGAAAGTGCATTATCACTGGTGATCACTGAATGCTTTGAGGAAAACCTTTATTACCTGAGGAAAGCTTAGGAAGAGTTGAACAGTTAGCATATGTGAATAGTGAATTACACAGTCCTACTAGTGTGGGTTCCTTCCATTCCTGATTTGTTTTTCCTTTTGCCCTCAGCTGGCTGTCAGTGGTTAGTGAAGTTTCTGGGTCCAAGGCTATTTTCAGGCAGACCCATTTCCGGCTGCCTTGAGGATGCTCATGGCTTGGTGCTGTCACCCTGTAGCTGCAGTATTGCTGGAAGCAATCATGGTGTTTCTGCCTTATCGCTTAGCTGTCCATGGCACACTGCCTCTCTGCTCAGTCGCCTAAGTATAAAGACTCTTTTATCTACCCCAGTAGCTCTAGTGGCAGTGCTCTCCCGATTTCTGCTGTCAAAAAAGACCTTGCCTCTCCAAGCAATTACTCCACCTGTGTAAGGCAGGATGGTGGTCCACAGCTAAGATGCTTTCTGTTCTGCAGAGTCCAGACAAAGGAGAGAATGAGTCCTCAGACCAAAGCCCGGGTTTCAGCCCTGTGAGAGCATTTGAGAAACGTTTGAGCACCAGGGATATCTTTCTGCTTGAGAAGACATTTCAAATCTTGCCCTGGCCTGCATCCCTGCATAAGGTGGTGTGTTCACTTGGGTCTTTTGAAGACTTGCCATTTTTTGTCATCCTTCTCTTCTTTTTCTGCTCTTACCTCCTGGATGCTGTTGCAACCTCAACTTCTTGCCATCAAGAGCAGTATCAGCTGCAGTCCATGTCTGTCTCTGGGAGATCCACTGTTGCTGTATGCGGTGAGGGGGAAGTGAGAGAAGGCAGCTATGGCTGGAATCTCTGTCACCCACCCATGTCTGCCAGAGGCAGCAGCAGCAGTGCAGTGGCAGCTCATTTGTAGCCTCTGGAGGAGGCACTTGTCTCTTCAAGTGTCATTCATACTTGAATAACTCTCCCATTTTCTCTAAGGAAGAGACCAGATACAGGTGTTCCATATACCGCATTTGACTACAGCTTGACAGTTAGACTGCACTGGGTCAGACAAGAGGACTCACTAGCTTTACACCCAAAATTCAAAGGATTTCTGGTCAAACCCCATGTCACTTGTCCTGGCCTGAAATCATGCAGAAGCTGTCTGCTCAATTCATTCTCTCCTGGGTGTCCTTTGTAGATGAGAGTTCTCTCCATCTGTGAGTTTAGCCTTCAGGGCTAATGATTTTTTTGTCATTTTCAGTCTTGGGTAATTCTCATGAGTGGCACTTTTACAATTATCACAAATCTGCTCTTTTCTGCAGCGGAATCAGTTGATTCACAGAGCAATAAACAGCATGGAACTGGTCATCAGGATACTCCTACAGATGCTGCAATGGAGACCTATGTCATGAGGTCCATTATCTCCCATGGAACACCAGAGTTAATCACACATTTTATGCCTACAAAAATACGAAGTATAAGAAGATGCTGTGAACTAATTAAGTCTTGAGCATGATGCAAAATTATGCTCACAGAATAAAAAAATTACCAGAAATTGATGTCAGTGTGCCTTTGGGTGTTCTCACTGCAGAAGATTGCAAGGAATTAGTATTTTACTAACTTTTTTCGCTTTATAAAAGTTCTGTCCCATTAAAAAAATCCCTCAAGGGCATGGCCTACTAAACCACATTATCTCATGCAGGCTGAAGTATTATCTGTACAATAACAATCCTGTCATTGGAATGCAAGACACCACATTATTTTTAGCAGATTAGCATCTAAAATCATTCGACCACAAGCCAAGGATCCCTTCCGAGAAAATCATGAGCTTGATTGTGCATTTATTACCTGCTAAAATGTTCTCATTTGCCTTCCCTTTGCAAAATTTGGCTCTCAGTACTCAAAGAGATTCAATTTCAGAAAAGATATTTTCACAGTAATAAATCTATGAATTGCGTCAAAGGGCACAAGTTGGAGGGGAATACAGGGCTGTATCCAGACAAAACTGTCTCTAGGACAGACAGACAGACAGGACCTATTACATATTTGATCTTGGGGGAGTTGTGGAAAAGTCAGCATGAAATGAACCCACTGCTGTAATGTATTGCAAACTCATTTAAGCAGCTAGTACAGACTGGATGCTCCAGTCTGTCCTTCCTGGGCAGAAAGCAAAGGGGGCTGTATGGAGGGCACAGCTGGAAACACCTGAAGCTCTGAGCAATTGCCCTCTCAGTGCATGTATGTGAATGGGTATGCAAAGGCAAGGACGCATCTTTCTAAATACATATTTCTGAAATGGAAATAAATAATAGTCTCTGCCATGAGACTAGTGGTGGCGAAACTGTGAGCTAATCTATCTGGCTTCTTAGGGTGACACGTTCCAGACAAAGCACCTCTGTGTCTTGTAGGCAGAGACCTGGGAATGTGGCTGCCTTGCAGGGAGGAAGAGATGAGCATAGCTTCACCTTTTTTGTTTCTTCCCAGGGAAGAGCACTGGCTCATGCATTTTCCAGAAGGAACAGACTGGCTGCTCCAAACACTACCCAGGGCAAAGCCATGTCTAATGCTGCAAATCAGGCCAGACTGGTTTTGGAAACCTGCTTTTCCAGAGTGGTCTGGCTGACATACTAATTATTCCCTATTCTTGGCAATTGCTTGCTCTGACTGAATGTCCTTTTGAAAACTGTTGACAAGATCTACACACCAACCAGAAGAGCCTGGCCTGCAGGCAGCCTGGTCTACATACACAAAGTGTTCTTTGCTGAAGTTCAGTGTGGACAAAAACCTAGCAAATATTACAAGGAATAATTGAGATCGACAGCACTGCAGCTACCAGTTCATATCACAGATATCCACAGAGAGGCAAACCCCACAAAATCCACAGATATTTTAATTGATTATTGTCAAGAGGTTGATCCCTGGATTTGTTTAAATCAAATGCTGTAGTACTTCATGGCTGGTCTTTCCCTTTCATTAGCAAATGTTCTTAGGCTGTCACTTTTTTGCAGTCCCCAGTCTGAATTAAAAATAACTCCTTATGGAAGGAAAAGCAGGCACAGCTGTACTGCCATTATATTCAGCGGCAATGCAGGAATCCTGGGAGAAGAATAGGTTTTGAAATGGAAGGCACAGGACTGTTCTTTCCTTGTTTCTGTGGCTGATTTTCTGCTTATTTCCACAAATGAGACAATTGTTTGGGTTATTTTCCTTTTAGCAAATTGTCCACACAGTATTAGCCATGAATAGATTTTATTTTTAAAGTGTCTCTTTAAATTCAGAGTGTGTTTCAGTGTCTCATCTGCTTCTTTGTGCTCGTAGTTCAAGGATGCTTCTGAAATCCATTACAGGATGTTCACCTTCTTGCATTTTGCTTGCGAGTGCTAATGATATACCTTCTCAGTACTATATTAGTCAGCAGGGAAGAAGAAAAAGATGAATGATTATTGAACTTTGCAGTAACACTCTACTTAAAAAATCACTACTACAGGGCAAAACATCACCTCCAGTGGTTACAAATTGCACCAAAGGAGAAAACTGTAGGCTGAACAAGGTTTTGCAAAGTGCTTGTAATGGATTTGTTGGGCCCCCACCTACTGTTGGGTAGCATAATTCTCTGAGGATCACCCTAGGATGCAAACTGTTTGCCCTTTCCTCTCTAACACCCATCCTGCTAGCATGGAAAGCAAAAGGGTGGTACTATGCAGCATAAGGCTACTTCAAGAGTGGCTTTCAATTGTAAGGCTGCAATTCCTCAACATATGCTGCTTCCACAAAGCTGCCTAATACCTCCTGCTCCCACAGAACAATTTCTGTATATATATATATAGGCAAAAGAACATGAAATGGAGACATTATTTCTTCTTAGTTGTAGTGTTTCCCTTTGCCTTCTGGTTCCAAAATAAAGTTTCTTTCTAGAAATTAAAGCCAAATGCTGGGGAAGCTGGAGTCCTCTTTCATCCTGATAAGTAGTTCAGTGTGTGAACGTTTGTGAACCAGGATAACACAGTTATAGCAGCTGAGAAGAAAGATCTGTGCCTGGAGAATCACGCACATTTGACTTGGGCTCCCCTGCAGTGCAAATAAGCTGAATTTTGCCATCCCAGAGTGAATTGACCATTTCTTCTACAAACAAGGTGCACAAGGTCAGAGGGTGGGATGGGATAGCTGAGGGAAGAGTCCAAGGAAGCTGGGCTTGCAGTCCCTACAACACCTGGGAGGTAGGAAGGGACAGAGGGGTGATTACAGTGGGTGTCAGAGCCACTTGTTCTGCAACCACAACCAGCTCACAACCCCTGCCCTCCCACTGACGGCACCAAGAGCAGTAGATGACCTGGCTTTCCTCAGCTCTTGCCCAGGGCAGGTGGCTCCCAGGCTGTGACACTCCTTTGTTCTCCCCTTACTCCCCAGCAGTCCTGCCCCATATCCAACTGCCTGTTCACCCCTGCCTTGAAGCAGTCTCAAAATAGGGTGGAACAGAGGTGACCAACCCAATACCAGTGCTTATTTTCTGAGGACAAATGTAATTACAAAATAAAAGTGATGTAAGTTTTTGTAATATTTGATAGGAGGTGCAGCTTAGTGTAGAAAAAAAGACATAAAAATGCACACTAAAAATAAACCCTTTTAGTATGTAACGAGCTTTTATTCAGCACTGACAGGATAATCTCCAATCCTAGAAGGAAAACTTTGCACACACTTTTCTGTTTCCAGGAGCACTATCATTACTATTATTCCTTCATCTATAAAGTGAACTCATGACTCTGCATAATCAGTCTCCCTCCTGTATGAAGCAGGATCAAACCTGAATTGCACATACCATTACTCCTGAAGGGCAGTTTCCAGGGCTACATTTTGATTAGGGTGACATGTTTTGTCTTTAATGGTTCAAGCACACTAGTGAGTTTCTGAACCGTAATAACTTGCCGCATGTCAGCCGAGGCAGGTGATTGCCACAGTGCTTGCTCCTTCCCTGGCATTTGCCAGGGAAAATATTTTTTCTCTTATTAGCCTATCCTGAAGCCTGAGCTGAGACATTTTATCACATCTGCAGTGAGGACCTCCAGTCAATTACCAGTAGCTTGTTAAACTGCAGGCGAAATAATCTTGTCTCTCAGTGTGGAGTGCTCACGGCACAGCTGTGACATTGCCCATCATATCATCCTCAAGAGAGCCTGGTTAATGGGAAAGGGGAAAGTTCATCTTCCTTGCCTTCTGTTTCTTAAAAATGCATGGTAAATGAACCTCAAGTTAATTACATAGGTTTGCTGTCTGTAGGAGGAAAGATAGTTCTGTATGTTAATGATGAATTCACAGGTCATTTTGTATGTATGTTTTGACTATAAAATAGCATTGGGATTTTCTGATTCTGGCTCTTTCTTCCAGTGGTGCAGATACTGCAGTAATTTGGAATTGCAGCTTTCCTGTGTCATTTAACCTTGCTCCAGCTTGTTTATTTATACAGAAAACGGAGAAAGTAATGTTTGTCTTTACCAGAAGGCTGTGAGGAAGCTTTTATTAAATAATGGCTACAAAAAGCTCTGGGAACTTTGGCTAGAAGAAATAACATAAACTGTTCATGTGCTCACATCATCTGAGGGTTTGTTTTTTAATGTTAGCATATTGGAGTAGAAATTCTAGGATCATGCAGTCTTTCCAAGGAGACAACCAGTTATTTTTCTTTTGATGACAAGTATTGATTTGCTATCCAAAATAAAGTTTATTTTCTTCACATTTTCATTAATCCCACAAGCCAAAAAAGCACCACATCTGTAAATTAACAAGGTAGGAAAAGATTGACATATATCTTTTTCCCCTAAGGAATTTATACAATTTAGAGTGGCCTATTGCACAAGTTTGAAAAGATCAAGAAGAAAAGGTGGGAGTGTTACAGTTGGAAGTGTCGAATATATTCTTCTTGTAGTAAACCAAAGTATATTTCAACTTTCTTATGCTGAAATTCTACAAACACAGGTGATGTCTCTGTTCAGGTGGTGATTCACTGCATGACTCACTGTCTGAAGATGTGGTTGTCTCTTGGAACGGATGTGGGGTGCATATGCTTTTATATGTGCTCTTTGGAGATGTGTGTGCACACATGCAGCACCGGGGTGTGAAAGCTCCCACGCCTGGCAGCTCAGAGCAGGGCATTTCTGCATGTGCTTGGGAGCTTATCTCCCAAGTCTAAAGACTGAAAAGATAAGGTCCAGAGAACCCATTAGAATTACAAGGTAGACACACAATAAGTGTAGATGCCAGATAAGCTTTACAAGTACAGAATAGTAGGTGGTCTCAGTCACTTTATACCAAATTTCATTGTAGGCAGACACCTAAAATCCAGTTCTTAACCAATTGCCATCTAATCCTCAAGATGCTTTAAGAAAACAGGTATTAATGCTTCCAATGTAAAGTATTGCCCAGGTATTTGAAGTTTTTTCTTTGTAAGCTTTGGCATCTACAAAAGCTCAGCAAGCATTCCACATTAAGCCACACAATGATTTATAAAGTGGTATTTCTCAGCTGGGGACTCAGCCCTGCAGGCATTTATATTATAATAAGTAGATCTCTCCCAGTACATGTCTGGAAAGCATGGTGGCAGTGCTGCTTTTCTTCTTTTTTGTGCAGATGTTCAAGGATTAACATTCAAGAGGAAAGAACTTGCATTCTGCCTCTTCTGCTGAAGGAGGTTGGAAGCTGTAAGCCTAAACTCTCAGAAAAGCACCCGAAGTTGCTGTGTGTACACTGGCACATGTTGTACTAGAGATTGTGGGTTCATCAAAGCAGTGGGCACAACAGGTGGGTATTGTGGGAATGAGTCAGTGATGTGATGATTCAGGCACGTGGATGGAGACCTGACCTTTGGTTTGTGCTCTAACTTGTACACAAAACATTAATGAGAGCAGAGACTGTCCTGCTTAACTGTAAAGGTCTGATGGCACCACAAGATCTAGGCCCAGGCTCTTTTATTAGGTGGACATTTTATCTGGCATCACACCCTGCCAGAAATCCCAGGTTGTTCTTGTGTGACAGTAAGACTCACCCAAGAATCATAGAATCATAGAATAGGTAGGGTTGGAAAGGACCTTAAGATCATCTAGTTCCAACCCCCCTGCCATGGGCAGGGACACTTCACACTAAACCATGTCACCCAAGAGCAAGACCATTGACTGATACTCATTTTAGACTAGTGAGAAACAATTTCTGTGCAAAGCAGGACTTTTAGGTTACATGATTTAAGGCTAATCACCATAAATGTGAGTAGGGGATCAACATCAGGCAGAGAAGCCCAGTTACCTAATCATTGCCAGCCAAGCACACCTACTCACTGGGTTACAACAGAGAGTAATCAGCCCCTGCCTGGGAGGCTCTCCCTGGATTGACTGGGGGTATGTCCTGCCTCCAAGGATATGAGATCCATTGTAGTATGCTGGGAAGAACATTTTGGCCATGCAAGAGATTTATTATGGGAGGTTTGGGGGAGGAACCAAAGGTCAGACAAGGGGAGGCATCAAGATCGTTTGAGGAGCAACAAATGTGGAGAAATAGTTCGGAAAGTGGATAAAATGTGTAAACAGGTGGCAGTGTTTAACAATGGCCTGCAACTGATCCCCATGGCAGGTGTGTGCTCTGGGAGGTGTGTGCGTGCACATGTGTGTGTAGGTCAAAGTACCAGCAGCTGGACTGGGGCAGTGTCCCAGTGCCAGAAGCAGGGGAGACTGGGATCTAGGAGCAGCTACTAGTCATGTGCATATATATTCACATATTTTCCAGCAATGGACTTTCATCCTGATGAGCCAGAGATGGGAATAGGATCAGGCCTTTTGTGCTATGCTCACTGAAGTACTGTGTTTCCTGTCTGTGTGGCCAGCCATGTAGATGTGTCTAGGCATATATGCATATGTGTGTGCATGTGTGTGTGGCTACTGGGTGTACTTGCTCAGACTCACTACTGGCTGGATGTGGGGTCATGAAGCTGTGGCAGCCTCACCTCAAGTGGGCTGCTGGCTTTGGCAGATTACAGCAGGTACAGTCCAAACTATGATCTGTGAATCTGAAGACCCACAAGAGAGTATGAATCCCTTCACAGAGAAGAATAATGAAGACACCAACATCTCCTTTCCAGTCATAACTCTAGAAGAAGGCTATAGAAGCTAGGACAGGTTAAAACTCTTCAGTGGTGCCCTGATTAAGGTATTTACATTTCAGAAGGAAATTTAGGATATTTTGTAAGGATTAGCTCGGATGGCTACTTGTTCACTGAGCTCATTTGTCCAGGTGATAGACTGCTCCCTTGCATTGAAGAAATTGATTCAGCCTGAAGGAAGGCCTTACTGCTTGGCTCACATAGTAATAGGGAGTGTTATGATATTCTTTCTACATGCTTCTTTTTATCATGAGAAGTTCAGACTTGTTTACTTGTGCAAAAACAGGAGAGGAAGAGAGGGAGTCATGTGCTGCTCATTTTTTTGAGTGGGAGAACTGGATGTTGCAGAAGCAGAAACTACTCGTTCTCAGGACTGTAAAGAGCATTCCAGCTGATACAAATGTCAAAATACAAAGGTATGAGCAGATAAAAAATAAGGAGAAAACTGAGCGTCAACAAATAAAAGAAAAAGATACCTGTATTTATTGGCTGCTGTTATCTATGATAGTCTGGTCCTGGGGAAAAACCTACTATATATGAAGCAAACAAACGTGTGCTAATGTTCTGTCCCCAAAAAAATCACATGGAATTTTATCACTTCAGTGAAACAATTCACCAAAAGTTCTGTTAAAATGTGCAGGGAAACAAATTGTACTGGATAGTATCTTTGGCTAAAGGTAGTGGGAAATGTTCCACCGAATTCTACCAGAGAAGAACTTCTTAATGAACAAAGCAAACCTTTGTTATAGAAAAGTACAGGTAAAATACTACCGGGAGTAGCTGCCAATCCTTAACATGGCATTCATTGTGCTGTATTGGGTTCAGTAAATAAATGTAGTACAGTTAAAACAACACAGGGGTCCTAAGGATTAGCTGAATTGTATATGGAGTCTTAGAGCAGGGATCCATGGAGGAGACATTTCCTAAAGTTTTGTTAGCTGACCTCTGACTGGACTGCTACAGTCCCCCAAAATACACTGGTCAGACTTTGCTTGCGTGTGCAGTATCGGAGGCTTGTAAAAAAAAATGCAAGATTCAAGTAAGCATTTGCTAATCTTTTCCTGATAAAAGTGGGAGTCTCTGAGGGTAGGAGTGGAATCTCAACTTTCTAGCAAAAGCTATGGAAAGGATTTAAGAATTATACTAGGAGGAGAGCAACACAAATGGTAGCTTGCAGTAGCTAGAGAAATCTTTTTGTTTCACGTCTGGTTTATGTCTGTAGTTCTTTTTGGTTATTAATATAAACTCACTAATAGAAGTTGCTTTGAATGTTTACACAAAAGTTTCATTATGGGAGAGAAAGGTTGACAGGGAAAAACTTTCTCAAAACAAACCTTAAGATTTGTGATTTTCATATGATTTCACATACCATTTTCTTTTAATTCATACAGTTTTTATGGCTTCAGTAATGTAATTTAACTAGAGATACGTGCTGCAAGTCCAGTTCAAGAATTGCATAATGCATGTTCCAAGCTGATTATATTCACTTGTATCTTTTCAAATTGCACCCACTTCAGGTGATAAAATCTAAATACAATGAAAAGCAATATTTCCCCTCAGAGACTGCAATCACTGGTGATTTTGTCTATTCATATGGAGTAGCAGGCTCAGCAAGTGCTGTCCTGAAACCTGCTGAGCACTTCAGAATGCCAAATTGACTCAGCTGCTGCCAAAGCCAGCATTGTGGAGCTGGCAGGTGTTTGGCATGTTACAGGACAAGTAGTGAAGTCACATTTTAGGACTTTTCCGTGTAATTACTTTGCCTCATGGGAACTCTGAATTTTCTTTATTCTTTTTCCTTTCACAGTTGATACAGTCATGTGAGGGTTACACATAAATGGGTCGTTCTCATTTTATGAATACTTATCACCAATAATGTGGTACTTGCAATAATATACATCTGTATATATGGTACATATTGTAGCTGTAATTATCCTGAACTGAATTTAAATTTAAAGGTCTTCTCTGTAATTCCTTCTGCAGGATATATAGAGAAAGAGCTGGTTATTTCATCCTCTAAGGCTAGAGGGAAATGTCATTTAATCAAAGTGCTGAGATTTCTTTTGTACTCCACACTCCAACATGTACCCTTCATGATTTTAAGAGACTAAAAACTTCATAGACATGCTCAGATTCTCAGCTTAGTGTGAGATTTGCTGTAGTAGGTCTATAATATTCAGCAGCATCTTCCATCGCAAAATCACTTTATCACTCCAGTAATACTAGTTATGTTCATAGAATAAACATGAATAATTTTATATAGCTTCTACTAGATGCCTGTCAGGAGGTTTGGATTAAGTAAACTACTCCATCAAAAACTCTACTTTGAAATCAGGGTTTTTTCCATAGGTAACAGTTTTCTTGAATTGTATATGTTGAGATTGTATGTAATAATATGAGATATATTAATAATATATCTCATCCTCTTACCTCTGCTTACAACCCTCAGGAGCCTGTTACTGAGGTTTCTGAGGCTGCTTGGCAGCTGTGATGCAATGAGTCCAATTTTGCCTGTGTGGAAGAGAGCTCTGAACTCAGTTACACCACTGGAGCATCAACATGATGTGCTCTTTCACATTCACACCCGCTGGGAATAAAGCTGAGATTTATAAAAGAACTACAAAGATGGTACTTTTTAAATAAAGTAACTTCTGTTCAAAATAAGAGATCCTACGTTATGAATTTTATATCCCTCTCCTCATTACTGTCAAGATGTTCTGGTGATCTTTGTGTCATATTTTAGTCATCTCAGTTTGGGAGATGTGGGGATAGTATGTTTATAGCAAAAGAGAGTTTTATGTAACCTATGAGGGAGAAATTATGATTATTATCAACAACAGCTCCTAGTGTTGCAGTATAATAATTTTATATTTTTATCTACAGTGACTGAAAGTAGGAGCAGAGGCTTAAAAAGGAATCTTCAAAGCTTGTGCCTTGAAATTGCAGGTGATCATTCAGAAATGACTGAAATCCTAAAGGTCCCTAAACAATCACAGTAGATTCAGAAAGGTCAGAGAAACCAGGCCAATGCACCTGCAGTGTACCAGAACCTGCACAACACCTCCTACAACAAGCACATTTCAAATATTTGCATATAATAAGCCAGAGGCATAAAAATTGCACAGGAACACTGCAGGAGAGACCAACACCATGAGAACACCAGGAAGTTTGTTAGGATCTTAGGAAAGGCTTCACGTTTCTGTCATGTACAGGAACAAACATTCCTCATACAATCTGGTTTAAGGGAATACTTTTTTCCTGGTCTGAAGTCCATGACTGTTTATATTGAAGAAAAGAATATTCCCCAGACACAGCTATTAGTTACTCACAAGTTTCTCTGCAAACTAGTCAATCTTACAAAAAATAATTTAAAACAGAATGTCTGCCATCACCCTTTTATTTATGCTGCCCCCTTGTTGTTTTGTGAAACTTTCCCCAGATTATCAGTGTTTCTTTCTATTTAACAGACAAAAAGCATGAATTGCCTAGATCAAGTCAACAAAGTTCTGAGGGGTCATTTGCTAGAGATGAATGAAAAAATGAGTGAACTTCTGGCTTGGGAAAATCCAAAGATGGTAAAAAGGAACCTATATCTTCATTTCAGCTTATCTGAATTCTGCAGCTATGGAGACATTCAGATAAAAGCTTCCAAGGTCACATGCTTTGGTGACTGCATGTGGAGATAAAAATACAGGACTTGGATTCTGATCAGAGTCCTCTCACTGGGCCTTTGGCAGCTGGCACGCTGAATTCAGGGATAGATTTGAAAGATACCATTTAGGTCTGCGCTCAGCATTTCCTTTGCGTCTATTTAAGTTTGATCCCATCTCTGTTAAACCATTATTCTATTAATCAAACTACCATATTACTACATAGCACAGTTATAAAATAAGCTTATAATCCAAGGATCCAAGGCGTGAAAACTACAGCCAGCTTTCAATAAATGCAGGGATGATGCATATCCTTTCAACATATGAATTATTCATTTACTATAGTGATGTTTGAGAAAGTTAGAAATCAGTACCCATCAGAAGTGCACATATGACATGCTATGATGAACGGGTGTTCAAAACTGCTTTGCTTTCAGTAAAAGATTCTTACAAATCTTCATGAAACACTGACAAGATGATGCCTGAAGCGTTTAGTTTAATAACTGCAGCCTGTGACCGAGAATTGCTGGTGCCATCTAGTGATGTTTGGGTGGAATTGAATTGTAGCTATCTTCACACTGTTACATACATGTTACGGATATATCCTCTAAAAAAAACCCTCTCCTAGACTAGCAATAATTTGAATATTTTTTTCATGAAAATAACTCTGAATTCTGTTGTGCATGGATAATATGTCAGAAATCACATATATATCAGTCATTTACTTCTAGACTGCAGTGTATTCAACTCTGAAGTGCAGACACTGCTGATGGGAAAACCCAGCCTTTCTAAAAGACAAAAACAATGATAAATCCAATTTAAAGCAAATGCAAAACATATTTAAAGTTAGTGAACCTGCCACATTTGAACTATCTAAAATGCAAGCTAGTTATATAGATGCTTGATGACCTGATAAAGCAGGAGACAGCAGACACTTGCAACTTTGAGTCTTGCAGCTCTGGCCCTGCATCTTTTCTGGGTCAGTGATTTTCCCCCACCTCCTTTTCTATCTTTTCAATGTTCTGCTTTGTCTTCATAGACACCTTGAGAAAGGTTTGTTGCTTAAAAAAAATTAACTGAAGAAAAGTCATGACAGAAACTTTCAAGGTCCAAACCATGGATGAAGAATTTACCTTCCACATTCAACCCCATAATAACCCTGAGGTTACAGCCTTGACTGATGACATTCACATGTGGTGTTCAAGGCCTATCTTATAAACATAAAATGGCTTGTTTTGCTGTGTACTTACCTCTCTTTCTCTGGATTTTCTAGTGAATTGCTGAAAATCTTAAATATTGAGAAAAAATCTTTTCTTCCCCCCTCTCCCCCAGGATATGAAAGCTCTTTATTGACCATTTTGGACTGTAGTGTTATCGTGTCTGAATTTAAACCAGGTCATTTCTGAAATATTTATAGTATTACAGTCTTATCTTCAGGCCTTCGTTAGATGTCAATATTCCTTTATTGACTGAGAATAAAGCACATACAAAGTGTGAATTCCTGTCTCAGCAGTGCACGCAGTCCAAGTCCAGAGTACAACTGCACTTAAGTGGGTGTACTAAGCGAATGGAAAACTGGTTTTTGGAAGGCTGATAAAAAAACGCTAAAAGTGGGTCTATCTGGATGGTGGGTGCAGATTTACACTGCCCCTGCTCAGAACTGATGGAGCTCTTGCCTGAATGCCTGGGAGCTGAGCTGAGCTAACATGCCTTTTGCAGGACAGGAGAGGCATCTGGTGGTGTCTGAATGTTTTGTATAACACCCTCTATAAAATCTGTGCCAACTGAACAGTTTTGTGTCTTGGAGAAAGAAAAGAAATATACAAACAAGAGCTTATTTCCACTTTGTATTTAAACTGTATTTTAGACCAATCTGCTTAAATGTGGCAGGGAAGAAGAACTCATTTCATAAATATTGCATGGGAGAGGGGACTGCTTAATATAGAAAACTTACTAGAAAGACCACTGATATCCCCTGGATCACCTAAACCTCACTGATGGGCCAGGGTCCCAGCACTGAAGAAGGCAAACTCTGAGAGAAAGGAATTTTCCACTTTTATACATCTTTCATCTGCCAGATTAACTCATGAGAGAAGTGGAGCCACAGACTGCATCAATGCTCAATATTAACACAAAGCAAGTTGTATTCAGGTTTTTTTGTTTGTTTGGTTGGTTCCTTGGTTGGTTGTTTTTTTTTGTAAGACTTGGCACAACAACATCACCTCCTGTTTTGCCTTTGGAGCTATCTTTGACAGGGATGTGTTTTGTGATTTAGAGTAATTAATCATGTGTCAACCTAACTTTCATCTGCAACATCGCACACTGAGATTAGCTGAGTATTAGATAAATTTCGGCTTGGAGTCCCAAAATATGTAGGAGAAGCATTTCATTACAGTTGCACACAACCTTCTCCTAGAGAAACGGATACGTTATGGTCTAGACAAGTGGCCTGTGTGGTGGGTGGGGAACTGGCTGTACTGACAGGGGGTGGGAAATACCTCCCTTTCAAACTGGTGACCCGTCACTAGTGGGGTCCCCCAGGGATCAATATTGAGCTGAATGCTGTTTAACTTCTTAAGTTATCTGGGTGATAGATCAAGTGTACCCTAAAAAGGTTTGACAACATTACCAAACTGAGTGGACACTTTGGAAGGAAGGCATAACCTCCAGGACAGGCTGGAAGAGAGGGCTAACAAGAACCTGATGAAGTTCAGCAAGCACAAGTGTAAGGTCTTGCACCTGGGAAAACATAATCCAGGTGCACAGGCTGGGATCTACCTATCCAGGGAGCTGGTCTGTAGAGAGGGACCTGGGGGTCCTGGTGGACAGCAAGCTCAATACGAGCAAACAGTGCGATGCTGCAGCAAAGAAAGCCAGCAGGATGCTGGGTTACATCAGCAAGGGCACCACCAGCAGTCTCTGCACAGTGCTTGTCAGGCCACACCTGGAATACTGTGTTCAGGTTTGGTCCCAGCTCTACAAAAGGATGTGGACAGGCTGGAGAGGGTCCAGAGAAGGCCCACAGAGATGATCCAAGGGCTGGGAAGCCTGCCATATGGGGAAAGGCTGAGAGCTGGGTTTGTTCAGCCTAGAGAACAGAAGGCTCAGGAAAGACTTTATTACCATGTTCCAGTATTTAAAAGATGTCTAGAAGGAAGCCAGAGATCCTTTTTACAAAGAGTCACATGGAAAATATGAGGGGTAATGGGTACAAATTATTCCCTGGGAGATTCCAGTCTGACACAGGAGGAAAACTTCACAATGAGAGCAATCAGCCTTTGGAATAATATCCTCATGGAAGTGGTGGATTCCCCAGCATTGTACACTTTTAAGGTTTGTCTGGACAGAGTGCTGGGACACCTTGACTAGTGCTCTTGCCAAGAAAGATGATCTTTGAGGTCCCTTCCAACCTGGTATTCTGTGATTCAGATCATTTGGGAAATCTCCTCTATGACAACAGTAGAAAAAAACCACCAAACTGATGACATTCTAGCATCCCAGACAACCATGACCAAAGAGCTTCTTTTACCTCTGATGTGAAGGGATTGTATTTCTTCCTCTCAGATGTGGTCCTTCTCGTTCCAACGTGTGCAAAAGTATTGCATTTTCCAGCTGATCTTGGAGACCAAGTGGAAATTAAAATGAATTTAATGCCCGAATTGCACAGCCTTGAGGCAGTGCAGCCCGGTAGCAGTATGGATATCAGATGGCTCCAGTCCTATATCATTGTCAAAGGGCCTGCCTTGACCTTTAAAGCTAGCAAAAATCTAGGTCAAGTTTTCAGAAAGGCTGACTGTTCTTTCGTGAGCTTTGAAGTAAGTGAAATATCTCTGATTCACAAGGAGGGGGAAGGAGTGAGGAAGGAGACCATTTCAGGTTCTTTCCTAAAACATGATCAGTAACAAAATATACCTGCAGTTGTAAAAGGCAGTATCATCGGGCTCTGTCACAGCACATTTTACCAAAGAGGATTATGCTTACTGCCAAGTACAACAGAACTGTTAATATTTCTGAAGAAAGGATCCAATGGGATCTTTGGCAGCTGTGGATGGAGAGACCTGGTAACCTCCCTGCTGCTGCAAGCTCCCTCTGGGGAACTTAATCTCCTTATGCAGAGGAAGGCATTGGGACTGCTTCTCCTCCAGCCTTCTGTAGTAAGGGAGGCTCTCCTCTCTCCTTAGCCTTCTGCGACCCAAGGTGCTCTGCACTCAACTCATCCATGTCAACTCTGCATTTCCCTTCTGGACAGAGAAAACTGCTGAGAGGAGCAGAACAGACTGTGCAAAACATGGCACGAGTCTGGTTATGGAGACTGTGATACTACGGTGTCTTCAGTGCCCAGGTTCCCTGGTGTTGTCTGGTGGTGGTTTAGCATTGTCTAAACCACCACAGCAGTACCTCTGTGTTTTGTCTGAGTACATGGTACTAGGCTTGGTTTATGCATCAGTATTTCATCAGGATTAACATCTGGCAGAACTCAGAAATTTATCAAATCCAGCTAAGCTTTCAAATTAACTTTGAAGCTGTCACAGCCACTAAGATAAGCCTCCTATCTCTTTCATGATGTAGATTTTTTTTCAATGGTTCATGAAGAAGTTAGCATTTCAAAAGGGTTTTCAGAAGGCAACTCATTAAACTCAACTATATCAAGTTCAACTGCTTTCTGGAATGACCAGCATGTCAACTAAGCAAAACTTTTATGAGTCCATTGTTTGTGATTAATTAGATTTCATTAGCCTGCTTCTTGCTTGTTTTCTGAAACCCATGGTGAACATCCATGACTTTCATATTCAGAAAATGACAGTGGCTCTGTTGGACCAGACTAAAAGTTCCTGTAAATCCAGTATTCTGTCTCTGATACGGGCCAAAAGTGGATGCCTCATATAAAAGCAGGAGGAGCTGTGCAATATATTCCTTAGCAATCTCTGATCTCTAACCAGACCCTGATACCTTCTAAGCTATATTCTCTATATTCTTTGTAACACAGATTATTTGTTCTTCAGAAACCTATCAAGCCTTCCCTTGAATCAATACAAATTTTAATGCCCACAACCTTAAGCAAGGAGTTTTACAGCTTAAATACCCCATGTGAGAAAAAAAACCCTTTTGTTTGTTTTGAGCTTGCCCTTGCCTCCTTACGGTTTCCTTGATATCACCTAACTGCTATACTGGAAGAGAGAGTGAACAATCAATCCCTAGTCATCTTCTCATGCAATTCATCACTGAACACACCTCTTCCTAACCATGATCAAAACCTGTACTCTCTATATCCATCACCTCTGAGTCTTGTCTACATTCACTCCCTGCTCTTAGCAGCAGTCTTCCCATGTCTGCTTCTCTCTGTCTTGGAAACCCCTCCGGTACCTCTTTGCTCCCTTTCCTAACATGGATTTCTCACTTATGGACCTCCTTTGACTTTAAGGCACAAAAAGAGATCCTCCTACAGCTGTCACACTGCATCTGTCAGTCTGCTGTTTATGCTTTCCCTCTTAATGGCTAGTGTGTGTTACACACGATACATGCAGCAGTACTGAATGACTGGTTTTCAGTGTTCACAAGTCCCACTAGTAAAGCATGAGGCACTTTCCACCCTGCAGTATCTGAAGTCAAGATGAAAAGATATAAGGACAGAAATGATTGTTCTGATTAGAGCAAATTTTTTCAATGATGCAAAGTTCTGGATAATGTAATAAAAAATTCCTGAGAAAGAAAACCACTCCATGCCGTTTTTCTTTTGCAGCAGGAAATCTAGCAGGCAGAGCACCTAATAGGATCCTCATCTAAAATTCCTAGTAGTTGAATAATAAGAAACCCTGATTACAGCCACATATTGAGTCATACATGGAATATGTAATGGATTCTTTCTGACAGCTTTGAAGGTGGTTGCCATTTCTGTATGCAAAATTTCATGCAGCACAGGATTCCTGCAGGTGGTCCCAAGTTAAAAAAGAGAAAAAGTCAGATGTCTTTGAAAAGCAGATGTCTCTATAAATCCCTGCTGAGTAACTGAGAGCACTGTGGGCCGAAAGTCACAGGAGAAGGTAAGGCAGGTGATCTGACAAACCTTGCTATTAATCAGAGCAGAAATAAGGCAACCACTAGTACTGTGCTTCAGCCAAACCTGTGTCTCCTGCTTTTGATTTAATAACTTTTTTGCCTGGCAAGGTGCCTGCTGTGCAGTGATTCACTTCATATTTTAATAAAAAATAACTCAAGATAGAAAATGGAATATTGGATGGTAATGCAATGTAGGGAGTTTTGATGACCTGCTAATGCCCTGAATTCACTTAAGTGGTTTGTGAACGACAACAAACCCCTCATATTAAATTACAGTAGAGCGTATATTTTCCATCATGCATTCTTTACTGTAATTTATAGCAAGAAAATAAAATCTATACCACAAACAGTACAGTAAGGCATAGATTCCTCTGCACAAGGACAAACCAGATAGTTTAGGATGTAATAACAGTACCTACCTCTGGTTCATTAAAATGTAAATAAACACATTAACACCTTGATCTGTTTTGCTTGGAGCTACTCCAGCTGATAGATAAGCAGCGTGGGCTGCAGAGTTAACCTGTGCCACAGCTGAAGGGAGGTCTTTGTATGTTAGAAATGGAGTGGGTGGGGGAAGGAAGTTGTATCCTAGCAGCAGCAGCAGCAGCAGCTGTGTTTTGGTATCTGATGTAGAAGTAGGATTATATATGATAGAGTGAAAGAAGGATTACAGTGCATCTGACAGTAGAGGGGGCTTGCAGGAAAATTGTTTGCTATGGATTATGGGGACATGATCTTTAATGTCCTCAGTAAATGTTGATTTTGGAGAAAAGATAGATAAAGTGCATATTAATCTTTAGGGGGAAAGGGATTGTGTATGTAGGTTTCCATAACAACCAGGTATGATTTTGATTTGTTTATTATTGAGAGGGACGATTCCATATCATAATGTTTGTTACACATAGAGCATGGCAAATGTTTAAATATCACCGCTGTAAATAACAGACTTGGAAACAATCAAGAATGTTACATTCCTGTATCTAATATATTATTGATATAGACTTCCTACCAGGAAGCCATGTTTTGAAATCATTCCATAATTCCTGTGAAGAAAAAAAGAAAAACAAAGGTCATGCTGACCCTTTTTTTCTTCTTTTTAAATTCATAACTTGCTATCATCAGATAAGTGAAAAACTTGATGAATATGTGAATAATCTGGTAGTGTTTCATATTTTTTTATTTAAAGAAAATTGAGCAGAAGTACATTTAAATAACCAGTATTATTACTCCACTTCTGGGAACTCATCCTCTAAAACTTGTGTGAACAAGCTTTTACTGCAGGGATATGAAGTATTAAATATCAAATCCACTATAAGAAGATGCAAATCCCATTGAAAATTCTGCAGTTTCAATCTTGCCCCTTCCTCAAGTTTTCTTCCGTAAGCATCCACTGACAAAGAGTGCTGGCAGCTCTGATGTGCACGTCTGAGTACATACTGGATTGATGGGTATCCCTTGGGTCTCACACCTGAATAGCAAACCTTGGCTTACCTGCAGCTATTACTTGATGCTGGTGAAGGTAGAAAGCAGTATACATACTGAGATGTTAAACGCATATCCAAACGTGGGCCAGAAGGTCAGGGCTCAGGCTGGTTTAATTTGTCTTTCTGACAATAAAGGCAATTGACCTAATTTTTGTGATTGAAATCTGTGGGACCAGGATTTTGCTTTGGAATTATCCATTAGTATGTAATTATACACAAGAGGATTGTAGAAAAAGTGTTTGAGGCTTAACTAGGAACTTTAGAATAAATAAATAAATAGAGAACAAAGCACTCAATAAAACCATGTCACCTACCACAGGAATTTAATTAACGCCCCCCAGGCACAATCTACTTATTTGTATTTCGGTACTCAGAAAATGTGGGAATCACATCTGTTACCCCATAGCCTGACTTCCTTCTCAACAGAAAAAAATCTTTCTCATGAGGATCAGAACAAATAGCAATGAGCAACTCTCTCAGTGAGAGAGTTGGGGTTGTTTGGCCTGGAGACGACAAGGCTCAGGGGGACCTTGGGGTTAGAGCAGCCTTTCAGTACCTAAAGGGGGCACAAAAGAAGCCTGGAGAGAGACATTTTACAAGGGTGTGTAGGGATGGGAGAGAAGGAAATGGCTTTAAACTGAAAGAGGATGGATTTAGATTATATATAAGGAAGAGGTTCTTTACTGTGAGGATGGTGAGACACTGGAACTGGTTACTCAGGGAAGCCACGGCTGCCCCATCCCTGGCAAGTGTTCAAGGCCAGGCTGCACAGAGCCTGGGTGACATGGTCTAGTGTGAGGCATGCCAGCCCATATCAGAGGGGTTGGAACTAGATGATCTTAAGGTCCTTTCCAACCCTAACTATTCTGTGATTTTATGATAGTTGCAACGCTCTGTGAGGTCCCACTAAAGGCTGTCCATGTCTGAGCTGCAGTACTTCTACTGTTCAAACACAACACTTTAAATAGTGAGCAAAAAATGGCCTCTGTGGAATAGTGCAGGACCATCTAAATCCTTAGAGACCAAACTGGATGAATTGTTGTGTAATTCCTGCAAGACAGATGCACTGTATTGTTATACCCCATCCAGGGATTTTATTTACTTGACAGAAGTTGAGGACAGTGAGTCTTCAAGCATCAGACCTCACATCTATGGCTGAAGCTCCAAGCAAATCCTGCTCTCCCCAGGTTCTTGCTTATTGCTGCTGGAACCAACAGCAAACCTCACAATGACTTGCATATGAAAGGAATTAGGCTCTTACCCCCTTTTGCAGACTATGGATGCATCTAATGTTAGTTTTGAGTAGTGAATGTCATTTGCAAAAGCAGCTGAAATGCACGTGGCTGATTGTCAATGCTAGTACTAAGTTTTCCTCTGAAATATATTGCTTCTCATCTTCCAACCTATTTCTGCACCTAATTAATCTACAAAACCTAAAAAGTCTTCATGTATCTACATATTCTGCTTGATTATTCTTCTACGGGTATGCAAAATTTATAAGAAAAGATTCTTCTGATTACACATGATTGAGGCAATGTTTCTCTTTTCAGGGAATTTTTACTACAGCAGCTAGACCATAACTAAAAATCATTGGCAGTGTTAAGTGGATTCCACTTAAACAATCACAACATAAGTGATGTTGATTGTCACAGGATTTTATACAGCAGCATGAGTATGACTAAATTTAATATGTGAAACAGAGCATTGATTCATTTCTCCTCTGGCAAAAAAAAAAAAATATCTTCATGCTTTTGCATAAGAGGTCATGGTAGTCTGCATCTTAAGCAAATGTGATCTTCAGAACAGAAAACATTAAGTTAAATATAAAAAAATATGTAGACTCAGAAACTCTCTCTGCTTTCACTGGCCACCTTGCATTTCCGGCATGTAAAAAACCTCCTGTATGCTCAATAGGAACTAACTGTTCCTGTGTACCTGGAAAATTGCCCATAGAAAGTAAATTCTCCAGGCAGTTAAATATTTTGTTAACTCTAGTTAACTGCTGTATTTGGTTAACATGCTAGATGAGGGGTAAAGTGGTATAGGTACATACCACAGCTTCAGATTAGTCTGCGATAAAATTCTAGTGAATTTTATTTTCTTAAATAAGATAGCAGTTCTGGTAGTCCTGTTGTGCTAAGAAATTAACTTTTATAATTATTCTAGAAGCAACTGATTGCAAACCACATTATCTTGGTTTGTGAACCTGTCATGGGCACATCAAAACTATACAAACATCTGCCATCAGCGGGGCCCTGCTGTTTCACCAAGGCATATTCACTTTACCTGAAATGCTGTTGTACAGACTTTCTTGATATTGATGCAAGAAAATTACAGTCAGTCCACTAGTTGATTTACATGTAGCTTGGTGTTAAGGAATACATACTGTGAAGAATTTCAATAGACATTAGGGGTTTTATTTTTCCTTCTATAATTGCCTTTGTGTATGGATTTTAACTCATGATGTTGTATGATAAACAGTCCAAAGGATCATGGCCAGCAGGTCAAGGCAGCTGATTCTGCCCCCCTGCTCTGGTGAGACCACACCTTGAGTACTGAGTCCTCAGTGCAGGAATGACATGGACCTATTGGAGAGGGTCCACATGAGGACACAGAAATGATCAGAGGGATGGAGCACTTCTGTGAGGAAAGTCTGAGAGAGTAAAGGTTGATCAGCCTAGAGAAGAGAAACTCTGAAAGACTTTATTTGCAGTCTTTCAGTTCTTAAAAGGGGCCTATATGAAAGATGGGGAAAGACTTTTTAGCAGGGCCCGTTGCGGTAGGATGTGGGGTGATGGTTTTAGATTAAAGGAGGGGAGATACAAGATGGATGTGAAGAAAAAATTCTTTACCATAAGGGTGGTAAAACACTGGAACAGGTTGCCAGAGAGTTAGTAGACACACTATCCCTGGGGATGTTCAAGGCCAGGCTGGATGTGGCTCTGAGCAACCTGATCTAGTCAAAGATGTCCCTGCTTATTGCAGTGTGATTGGACTAGATGAGCTTTGAAGGTCCCTTCCAACCCAAACTATTCTGTGATTCTACAAAACCATGCTGTTCTGGATAGGGCTTCAGGAATCATTTGTATTTTTTTCTGTTCGTAGGGATAAGAGGCTAAGTAAGAGAAACCCTAAGAACAGGCAGGGCAGTGCCATGAACACTGATGATGTTGGTCAGGATCCTGAAGCAATGGGAAAGGTTGGATTTGTCTGCTTCAGCAGGACAGGAGAAAGCCTGGTTGCCACACTGTCACCTTGCAATAGTGGCTTCAGCAGTGTTTGGTCTCAAAAGTGATTGTGATTGGGCTTGGCAGCAAAACCCAAATGCCCACTGCCTTTGTTAGCAACAGAAAAGCAAAAATAGAATCATAGAATAGAATCACAGAATAGTTAGGGTTGGAAAGGACCTTAAGATCATCAAGTACCAACCCCCCCTGCCATGGGCAGGGACACCTTACGCTAAATCATATCACCCAAGGCCTCGTCCAACCTGGCCTTGAACACTGCCAGGGATGGAGCATTCACAACTTCCCTGGGCAACCCATTCCAGTGCCTCACCACCCTTACAGGAAAGAATTTCCTCCTTATATCCAATCTAAACTTCCCCTGTTTAAGTTTGAACCTGTTACCCCTTGTCCTGTCACTACAGTCTCTAATGAAGAGTCCCTCTCCAGCATCCCTATAGGCCCCCTTCAGATACTGTAAGGCTGCTATGAGGTCTCCACGCAGCCTTCTCTTCTCCAGGCTGAACAGCCCCAACTTTCTCAGCCTGTCTTCATACGGGAGGTGCTCCAGTCCCTTGATCATCCTCGTGGCCCTCCTCTGGACTTGTTCCAACAGTTCCATGTCCTTTTTATGTTGAGGACACCAGAACTGCACACAATACTCCAGGTGAGGTCTCAGAAGAGCAGAGGGGCAGGATCACCTCCTTCGACCTGCTGGTCATGCTCCTTTTGATGCAGCCCAGTATACGGGGCCAGGTTTGATGTCTGCAGGGAGTCCTGGTTTTGTGCATTTCTTCTGACACACTGTAGCATGTCCCCAGGTCAAGAGACAAGGAGACAAGTCAGGTCTTGGTCACCTCATTGTCATTGTAAGAGTGGGAGCCAGCAAAGTGGTCAGTGAGAAAGGGCACTTCTGGAGATCTACAGCAGCAGCAGGGACACCTTGACCCCTTGTTTCAATGCATCAGGGTCTCTTGTGAGAGAAGTTCAGCTGTGAAGGTATTTTCCATGACTTTCACAGGTTTTTGGCTTCACACCATATGTACAGCTGAGCGTAGGCTCCCAAGCAGCTGGCTAAATCTGAGCACACACACACACACACACACACACACACAGAAAATGACATAAGAATAAGCCTAAAGCAATGGGGTCTGAAATAAGAGGTGCCTTAAAACATGATGTAGAACAGTATGTAAAGAGCAAAAAAGCCAGGCATTTAAAGATAGAAAAATCACAGAATAGGTGAAATGAACCCATAGGATTATACTTGCATATTGAGCTGTAGGCAAAAGCAAGATTAACTGTATTGAGGTCAATAAATAAACCTCTCCTTCAGAAACAAATCACTTAATTTAGCTCTGTGGTGAGACAGAGCCATCTGCAATGCCCACCCATCGCCAGAGGTTCTATAAATAACTACTACTGTTGCACTAAAGCAAAAGAGGATTAAAGCTCTCATTTAGATCCCTTGCAGAGACAAAATACAAGTTTTTTACTGCATGTGAGAAGTGTAAGTGGTTGCTCCATACCAGTGAATGATGGCCACCACAAAAACCTTCCCAGGGCACAGTGTGATGCACTCATCTTTCCATTTGGAGCTAGTATTTCCAAATCAGGGACTGAAGAGAAAACCTTCCCAGAAAAGAATTTATAGGCATTAAAATGCAAAATGTAATTAAAAATCAAATCATTGGATAAGTTGAAACCTGGGTTACCAAGACAGTTTGGGACACAGAAAATAACTAAAGGCTTTTTATGTCCCCTCATTTTAATTCAACACATATTTTGATTATATAGGTGCCCTATCAAATGTCATAGAATCATGGAATGGTTTAAGTTGGAAGGGACCTTAAAGACCATCTAGTTCCAAACCCCCTGCCAAGGACCAGGTTGCTGAAAGCACTGTCCAGCCTGACCTTGAACAATGCCAGGGGTAGGGCATCCACAACTTCTCTGGACAACAAATGCCAGTGCTTCACCACCTTCACGGTAAAGAACTACTTCTTTATATCTAATCTAAATCTACTCTCTTTCAGTTTAAAGCCACACCCCCTTGACCTATCGCTACATGCCCTTGTTGAAAGTCCCTCTCCAGCTTTCTTGTAGGGTCCCCTTTAGGTACTGTAAAGGTGACTTCTCCAGGCTGAACAACCCCAGCTCTCTCAGTCTATCTTCACAGGAGAGGTGCTCCAGCCCTCTGAGCATCTTTATGGCCTCCCCTGGACCTGCTTGAGTAGGTTCACAGCCATCTTGTGAGGAGGAGAATCACCAATAACCTGTTGGTCATGCTTCTTTTGATGCAGCCCAGGATGCAGTTTGGCTTTCTTGGCTGCAAGCACACACTGCTGGCTCATGTTGAGCTTCTTGTCAACCAAGACCCCAAGTCCTTCTCCTCAGGGCTGGTCTCAGTCCATTCTCTGCCCAGCCTATATGCACCCTCATGGCCTGTGCCATCCTCTGGGGAAGGTAGCTAACACAGATCAAAACTCTTCCTGGGAGCTTGGTAGTGACTGGATGGCATGGGCGCGCAGATGTCACTGCTGGCAGCCCTGCCCTTACACTCTTTGCTTTACTAGTAAAGCTGTAGCCCCGAAGACTGAAAGTGGCCAGAGAAATAGTGTGGGGATTTTAATCTATCAATTAGCTGGCACTTTCTTGGTAAGTGGGAAAATCACTCCAAATATTTTCATACCAAAATGTGTGCAGGACTCTTCTTTTGTATATCTTTACAGCAGGATTTAAGGAGCTCTAAGGAGGAATTTTCGGCAGATCACGGTAGAAAATAGTAATGAAAAGACAAAGAAGAGGCAATGTAATGAAATCAGAGAAGACCACAGGCCCTTGTCTTTTTTAAATATTTATATATTCCTCTCCACACCTTTGACAATGCAGAATTCCTTTTCTACATCCTCTTCTGTGTCTCCATCTCCATCTCCTTTTCCTTATTCTTTTTCTCCCATTCTCATCATTAAAAATATTTCCATTTCTTTTTTAATCCCCTTACTACAACGATTCCTCCTGCCTATTGCTCTCTGGCTGTTCAACCTACGGTTCCCCCCTCTATTAAAGAATATTTCTGGCAGTTGCATGTTATGAGTAATCGACAGAAAACATTTCTATGCAAGAATAATAATTTGTCAGAATAGGAGACCGAGATTTTATTTTTTTACTTCAACATTATTGTCACGAAGCACTGAGGTATGCTATAAGAGATTTCAACAGGTTAAGGGGTCAAGACAGCCTCTAGCAAGGAGTCTATTCCAGAAATGGATCATTATGAGAAAATATATTAAATGTTAAAAGTGGGAGAACCAACTGAAATTCAGGGAGCAATAAAGTGGAGATGGAGAACAGAGCATGAACATAAATGAGAAGGAGCCTCTGACCATAACACAGTGGAAAATCAGAAGGAATAGAGGGGTTTTATAATTTGATTTTAAAAAGTCAGAAGTCAGCTCTGCACAATACAGAGAGACTAGAAAAAGCCTGCATAAGTTTACATTAGTCCCATGCTTTTTATCAAATAAAATTTTGGTTAACTTAGTAGGTTTAAATCTGCTTACCTTTGGCTGAATTTGGCCCATGTAATTTAGACAATGGCTGCTCAGATACTTCGTTTGATTTCTAATGTAACTGATGTAATTAGTATAGTTAGTTTGCTTGTATAAACATTTCAGTGTTTACACCACCCACGGGCATAGAGTTGAGTGCAAAGTTACTATTATGCACTTCAAAAGGATTGCCACAGTTCACAAAATTACAGAATCATTAAAAAAATTATTTGGAAGGGATGTCTCAATATCATTTCATCTAATCCCCTGCTCAAAGCAGGTTCAGTTAGGTCACAGTGCTCAGAGCTTTGTTTTGAGTTATGGCTATAACCTACGTTTTGGCTATCACCAAGGATGGACAATCCAGAACCTCCCTGGGCAACCTGTTCCAGTGTCTGACCATACTCACAGTGAAAAAACAAACTTTAAATCTAATTTTTATTTCACCTCTTTCAACTTGCGTCCTTTGCTTCCTGTATTGTCGCTGTACCTCTGCAAAGGGTCTGGATCCATCTTGTCATAACTTCCAATCAGATATTTGAGGACAGCATTTAGATGTCCTTTCAGCCTTTTCTGCTTAAGACTGAGAAAACCCAGTTCTTTCACTTTCTTCTCATTATGTCCTGTCCTCCACCTCCCAGTGACTTTGGTGACCCTTTGCTGGACTTTCTTTAGTATGTCACTGCCTTTTTTGCATAGAAAAGACCCTAAAACTGGACTCAGTTCTCCAGGTGTGGTCTCAAAATTGTCAGTAAAGTGGAATAACTATTTTTCTTGATCTGTTCACTATCGTCTTCCTAAATACAAATCAGTATTCAGTTGGGCCTTGTTCATGGAAAGGGACAACACTGCTGACTCATGTTTATCTTACTCTTCACCAGGATTTGCAGTTACTTTTCTTCAAAGCTATTTTCTACTCAGTTGGTGCCCAGCCTGTACTGTTGCATGAGGTAACTCCTAGACATGGGACTCTTCACATGTCTTTGTTGAAACTGGAAGTCCTGCTCAACCATTTTCCAATAGACATAAAGAAAGAGAATAACAGACATGATTCCCAAATCTGGTTGTTTGACTCATTTAGAAGAAAGGAGTCTTGCTTCCAGTATGGAGTACGGGGAAAATAAAAATATCAAAAAACCTTAATAACTGGACTGAAAATCATCTTTTTTTCTCTGTTAGGTGAATACTGTAACTGCTAAACTATCATCATCATCATCATCATCATCATAGCTTGACTTCGTGAGCGAAGGGCTTTACCCATGCTTACTACAAGCGCGCTGATGACTAAAACGGAAAATGTGAGATGGGCAAATCCGGGGGGGGGGAAGATGGTAATCTCCTCGTGGTGCAGGTTGGTAGAGAACTACTGTCTTCTTCAAGCTGACTTCAAGCCCAAAAAGCTCAGTGTCCTGGGTTCAGCAGTAGCAGTCATTTTTCCCCTTCTTGGTAGCTGGTGCAGTGCAATGTTTTGACTTTCAGCTCGGGAACAGAGCTGATAACAAGCGATGTTTTGGTTTGGCCAAGGACTTTGTGAGCCTCATGCTCTGCCAGGGAGGAGGAGAGGCCAGGAGGAAGCAGAGACAGGACACCTGACCCAAACTGACCAAAGAGGTATTCCATACCACAGCACGTCATGCCCAGGATGTAACTGGGAGTTAGCCGGAAGGGCTGGGAGACTGCAGGGTTGGAGGAGGTATCGGTCGGAGCTTGGTCGGGCTTGGGGGGCGAGGTATCGGTCGGAGCTTGGTCGGGCTTGGGGGGCGAGTTATCGGTCAGCTGGTGCTGAGGTGTTGTATTCTCTTCCCTTGTTATTTCCTTTATGATTATTATCATTGGTGGTACCAGTAGTGATTTGTGTTATACCTTAGTTACTAAACTGTTCTTATCTCAACCCGTGGGAGTTGCATTCTTTTCGATTCTCCTCTCCGTCCCTCCGAGAGCAGGGGGAGGGCAAGAAAAGGGGGGGAAGTGAGCGAACGAGTTACCAGACTGGGTTTAAACCACGACAGTTCTTTTTTGGCGCCCAACGTGGGGCTCGAAGGGTTGAGATAACGACAGATTTGACTGGATTAATAGCCACTCGTCACAATGCTGATTTATTGGCTCTCAGAGTTGTTTCGCTTGATCTCACAGCTTCAGAATGTTGTAACTTACGTAGAGCCGGTATTTGCTGTGATAGTGTTTATCAAGTATGGGGCCTGGGCTAAGGTTCTTGTCTCACTGTGCTTTATGGCAATGGCTTGTAATACGGGCGGGCTCCAGCAGCAGGGCGGGACGGACGTGGCCGTGGACTTGTACCTGGCCGTCCGGCTGCTCTTCACCGCCCTGGCCCTCACCCTACTCTCCATCTTCGTGAGGCTGCGGGGAGCCGAGGGGGAGCGGCCCCGGGAGCCGGCGGCAGCCGAACCGGCCCGGGAGAGCGGCCCCGGGGACCAAGCGGCGGCGGGAGCGGGGCCGGAGGCCGCGAAGGGACGGCTGCGGGTGGAGGAGGTCGGGGCGGTCGAGGAGCAGAAGGAAGCGGCTGCCGAGCAGCGGGAGAAGGCGGCGGAGGAGCCGAGCCCCGCGGAGGAGCCCAGCCCCGCGACGGCCGAGAGCGTTTCCCGGAAGCCGCCCGCCGAGCCCCAGGAGGATGCAGGAGACCACGCAGCATTTCCCAGCAAGGCAGAGGAGGAAGAGCTGGACTCAGGAAAAGAGAGGCTGGCGGTGGGAGAGCCGGCAAGCACAGCAGCTGCACCAGCCCCAGTGACAAGGACAGCAGCATCGTTTGAGAGTTCTGAAGGTTTTGAATGGCCTTTGGGTACCCTTGGGACCTGCCTGCTGATTGTGATGGGGATCAGCATGTTGGCACACACACAGACTGTGTTCTACCCACCACCATTTTGTCTGATCTCAAAAGTTAAGCAGAGTCAGGTTTGGGTCTTGTCTGGGGTTAGACGACGATATAGTGGGACCAGGAGATTTTCCCCAAGGCTGGACAGTCATGAGTGGCAGGGTGTGTGGGACAGTATGGGCAAGTATCTAGTCCACTGGGCCCCTCCAGTGCTTTGGAAGCATCGGAGATGGAAGGCAGCTGTGTGGAGTCCCCAGCAGCAAGCTGCAGAAACTGCTGAAGTGGACAGTGAATTATTTTGAGCCTGGTGGGCCCATGGCACTTCAGGCCATCAGAGCAGAGATGCAAAAGAGATGGACTCATGATCGAGGGGTGGACTTAGCAATGGACACTATTGCCCAGGTTATTCACGAGTGTGAACACTGCACACAGTCTCTCCTGCTCTGGAAGACTGTTACAAGAGATGGAGCCCGGCATCATGGACCAGATGGACTCAGCAGCTTTATAGGGACTGGTCTATGCACTAAGATAAGAGTATATTGAAAATGTGGGATCTGAGCATGACGTGAATGGTATGGAATAAGGGGTGGATAATGTCCTGGGTTCAGCAGTAGCAGTCATTTTTCCCCTTCTTGGTAGCTGGTGCAGTGCAATGTTTTGACTTTCAGCTCGGGAACAGAGCTGATAACAAGCGATGTTTTGGTTTGGCCAAGGACTTTGTGGGCCTCATGCTCTGCCAGGGAGGAGGAGAGGCCAGGAGGAAGCAGAGACAGGACACCTGACCCAAACTGACCAAAGAGGTATTCCATACCACAGCACGTCATGCCCAGGATGTAACTGGGAGTTAGCCGGAAGGGCTGGGAGACTGCAGGGTTGGAGGAGGTATCGGTCGGAGCTTGGTCGGGCTTGGGGGGCGAGGTATCGGTCGGAGCTTGGTCGGGCTTGGGGGGCGAGTTATCGGTCAGCTGGTGCTGAGGTGTTGTATTCTCTTCCCTTGTTATTTCCTTTATGATTATTATCATTGGTGGTACCAGTAGTGATTTGTGTTATACCTTAGTTACTAAACTGTTCTTATCTCAACCCGTGGGAGTTGCATTCTTTCTGATTCTCCTCTCCGTCCCTCCGAGAGCAGGGGGAGGGCAAGAAAAGGGGGGGAAGTGAGCGAACGAGTTACCAGACTGGGTTTAAACCACGACACTCAGCCACCTCAGCAAACCAAGATGTGAAAAGCTGCAGAGCTGCTTCTGTGTGGGTAACAAGGGTGTCATCATCAGCAAAAAGCAGTTCACGGACAAGATGATTTAGGGTCTTAGTGTGGACCTTCAGTCACCTTAGATTGAACAGGCTCTCATCCGTACAATATCGAATATAAATGCCGTTCTGTTCGTCGAGGTCTACCGTAGCCCTTTGGAGCATCATGCTGGAGAAGACTGTGAATAAAGTTGGTGTGAGAACGCAACCTTGTTTCACACCACTGGTTATTGGGAAGGGCTCAGAGAGTGCATCGCCATATCTGACTTAGCCACACTGATCCTCATGTAACAGAATAATCATTTTGAGGAACTTGGGAGGACAACCTAATCGCTCCAAGATCAGCCACAGGCCTTTTCTGCTCACAGTGTCAAAGGCTTTAGTGAGGTCAACGAACGTTACATAGAGCCCCTTATTCTGTTCTCTACACTTCTCTCACAGTTGTCTGGGAACAAATACCATGTCTGTGGTACTTGTATTTGCTCTGAAACCACACTGACTTTCAGGTAGAAATTCTTCTGCAATTGTGGGTACTAATCTGTTCGATAGTATTCTTGCAAGAATTTTTGCAGCAATGGAGAGCAGAGTTATACCTCGGTAGCTTGAGCAGTCTGACTTTACACCTTTTCTCTTATACAGGGTGATGATTGCGTCACGAAAACCTGATGGTAATTTACCTTGTTCCCAACAGTGCACAACTAGCTCGTGAAATTCAGCATGAAGTGCTTGGCCTCCGTGCTTCCAGATTTCCGGTGGGAATCCATCTACCCCAGCTGCCTTGCCAGTTTTCACCTGCTGTATAGCCTTAAGAGTCTCTCCCATGGTAGGGGCCAAATCCAATTCATTTTTCACCAGATGTTGTACAATGTGCTGTATTCCTTCACCTTGGACTACACAGTTAGCACTAAAGAGTGTTTGAAAATGTTCAGACCAACAATTCAGGATGGAGATTTTATCTGTAAGAAGTGTTTGGCCATCTGCAGTAAGTAAGAGGCTTTGAACCTGAAATGTGGGTCCATACACTGCCTTCAGAGCCTCATAGAATCCTCTGTGGTCATCCAGATCTGCACATAATTGAGTCTTTTCTGCTAGGTTGAGCTACCACTTGTTCTGGATGTCTCGAAGTTTCTGTTGGAGTTTGTTACATGCAAGACGAAAGGCTGCTTTTCTTACATGGCAAAGTGGCTGAGCGAGGTGTGCTTGATGGGCAGATCTCTTCTTTGTCAGCAATTGCTGGACCTCCTGGTTGCTTTCATCAAACCAGTCTTTGTTTTTCTTTAAGGAGAACCCAAAGGACTCTACGGAGGACTGTAGGATGCTATTTTTAATATGTTGCCAAAGCATTTCAGGAGACGTATCTATGAGCTGGTCTTCAAGCCTGGTTTGAAAGTTAGCCTGAAAGCTGTCCCTCACTGCAGCTATTTGGAGATTATTAACATTGAGCCTCCTCCTCAGAATGCTGCCCCACTTAGATTTGGGCTTGAAGTGGAGGTTAAGTTTGCAACGCACAAGGCAGTGGTCTGTTTGACATTCTGCACTAGGCATCGCTCAGGTGTGACAGACATCATGAATATTTCTCTCGCGCACTAAGACATAATCAATAAGGTGCCAATGTTTAGATCAAGGATGCATCCAGGTTGTCTTCCAGCTGTCTTTCTGCTGGAAAATAGTGTTGGTGATGGTAAACTGCTGCTCTGCACAGAGCTCTAATAAGAGGCGACCGTTATCATTGCAGCTGCCAACATCGTGCTTGCCCGGCACTCCTTTCCAGGCTTCAAAGTTCTTACCTACTCAGGTGTTGAAGTCACCAAGGATTATGAATTTATCATCTATAGGAACCTTTTGAGTGAGGTGATGCAGGTCGGAGTAGAATTTTTCTTTTTCTGCAGGGTCAGCTTGCAGAGTTGGAGCATATATGCTGAAAAGAACAACAGGTTGCTTATTGCGTAGTGGAAGATGTAGGGAGACAATAGGATCGGAATGGCCTATCAGCAAATTTTCAAGTTTAGAGATGATGGAGTTTTTAATCATGAAGCCAACTCCAGAAAGATGGCTTTCAGTTTGGATTTGCCTGACCAGTAGAGTGTATAGCTGGCACCATGCTCTTTAAGGCTACCTTCCTCATGAAGGCGAACTTCAGTGAGAGCAGCAGTATCAATGTTAAGCCGTGACAACTCGTGGGCAGTTAGCGCAGAATGGCACTCAGGACACCCGCTGTTCTCTGTATCAAGCATGGTTCTGATGTTCCAACATGTGAGTGTCAATCTGGACACACCTTTGGAGGCAGGTGTATGCCTTTGTCTCTTTGTCTTTAATCGACTGCAACAGAAGGCGCTTGTTGGCTGTGGCTAGCCAACCAGGTGGAGAGGGAGATGAGCTTTAGTTAGGCCACCTTTTCTAGGCCTCTCTCCGTATGGAGCAAACAGTGCTCTCCTTGAAAAAAAGGCTGCTTGGTCATTCAGGATATTGCTGAACAAGACTGTCATCTCCTGGGTCAGACTCAAGCGACCAATGTCCTGAACCGCCTGCATACAGGGTTGGGTCTGCGACTTCCAGTGCACCTTATCACCTGCCTTTTCATCCCTTGCCTGTCGCTACAGGGCTTTGCAAGTGTGGGTAAACCCTTCGGGCCTGCACAGTGGATATTTTAGGTGAGGCACACCCTTTACACCTGAGGTTTATCTGCCAGGGCCCAGCGATCTTGGACGGTGACAGAAAAGTCACAGTATCACACAGTATCACAGTATGCTAGAGATTGGAAGGGACCTCAAAAGATCATCTAGTCCAATCCCCCTACCGGAGCAGGAACACCTAGATAATGTTACACAGGAATGTGTCCAGGCGGGTTTTGAATGTCTCCAGGGAAAGAGACTCCACAACCTCCCTGGGCAGCCTGTTCCAGTGTTCCGTCACCCTCACTGAGAAGAAGTTTCTTCTCAAGTTTAAGTGGAACCTCTTGTGTTCCAGTTTGGACCCATTACCCCTTTTCCTATCATTGTTTGCCACTGAGTAGAGCCTGGCTCCATCCTCGTGGCACTCCCCCTTTATATATTTATAGACACTAATAAGGTCACCCCTCAGCCTCCTCTTCTCCAAACTATAGAGACCCAGCTCCCTCAGTCTTTCCTCATAAGGGAGATGCTCCACTCCCTTAATCATCTTAGTTGCCCTGCGCTGGACTCTCTCCAGCAGCTCCCTGTCCTTCTTGAACTGAGGGGCCCCGAACTGGACACAATATTTCAGATGCAGTCTCACCAGGGCAGAGTAGAGGAGAAGGAGGACCTCTCTCGACCTACTAACCACCCCCCTTCTAATACACCCCAGGATGCCATTGGCCTTCTTAGCCACAAGGGCACAGTGTTGGCTCATGGCCATCCTGTCGTCCACTAGGACCCCCAGGTCCCTCTCCCCTACACTGCTCTCTAACAGGTCGTTCCCCAACCTATACTGGAACCTGGGGTTGTTCCTGCCCAGATGCAGGACTCTACACTTTCCCTTGTTATATTTCATCAAGTTATTCCCTGCCCAACTCTCCAGCCTGTCCAGGTCTCGCTGGATGGCAGCACAGCCTTCTGGCGTGTCAGCCACTCCTCCCAGCTTAGTGTCATCAGCAAACTTGCTGATAGTACACTCAATTCCCTCATCTAAATCATTGATGAATATATTAAATAATACTGGTCCCATTACTGACCCTTGAGGCACTCCACTAGTTACAGGCCTCCAACTAGACTCCGCCCCATAGACTACAACTCTCTGGCTTCTCTCCTTCAGCCAGTTTGCAGTCCACCTCACTACCTGATCATCCAGTCCACACTTCCTCAATTTAGCTGTGAGGATGCTGTGGGAGACTGTGTCAAATGCTTTGCTGAAGTCAAGGTAGACCACATCCGCCGCTCTGCCATCATCCATTCACCGCGTTATTTCCTCATAAAAGGCTAAGAGATTGGTCAAACATGATTTCCCCCTGGTGAAGCCATGTTGACTGCCCCTAACCCTCTTATCCTTGATATGCCTTAAGATGGCACCAAGGATAAGGTGTTCCATCACTTTCCCAGGGATGGAGGTGATGCTGACCGGTCTATAGTTACCCGGGTCCTCCTTCTCAGGTCGTAGGTTTGATTAGAGTGTCCTTCTCTTAGATGGATGGCCTTACAAGGCTAGACAAGCTCCATCTGCCTGGGTTTGAAGTTAGAGTTGTCCTTCTCCTAGGATGGTTGCCCAAAGGCTAGTGAATCCATCCTGCCCATGGACACACTTTGTCTGACCCTTCAGTTGAGACCTGTCTGGCATGGGAGTCCCTACCGGAGGCATAAGCCACTACCAGCATAGCTCCCAACCTCACAAGGGCACACAAGCTCTTTCCCCATGACAAGGGGGTGTCCATGAAAGAGAACTGCTAAACTATAGAACCCTATTATCTGTCTGCTCAGTGAAACATGAGATGGGGCTGGAAAGAGACAGTTTCATTCTAAAAGACTTGATAACTTAAAGATGAGAGCTGTGTTACACAATAACCTGATTCAAAACTGCTCAGGAAAAGGAAAAAATCAAACCTAATTCACTGTTGCCTGGACAAAGTCCACAAACACTAAGCCACATCATAAACATAGAATTATTTATCCTACAAGATTTGATAAGTGAGCACTGATTCAGTCACTTATCTCCAGAAGAAGTCTGAAGATTATACATTGTAATAGATAGGCATATTTTTGTAATCAAGGTTCATGTGTTTAACCTTGGTGGCTTTAGTGTGATCCTCCCTCCACTGCTATTGCTGTGCTTAGATGCTAGCTTAGAGTCTTTCAGTTCAGCATGACAGGTTCTGTGGAGTAAGATTTTATCTCATGCTCCTTGTCCGTGTAAGGCAGCTCCTTTAGGTATAACTCCATTGGGCTCCATTAGGAACCAAAGTCTAGTTCCATGTCAGATACTTTCAGGACTTTAATCGTAATACCCTGGCGGTGTTCAAGGCCAGGTTGGACAGAGCCTTGAGTGACATGGTTTAGTGTGAGGTGTCCCTGCCCATGGCAAGTGGGTTAGAACTAGATGATCTTAAGGTCCTTTCCAACCCTAAATATTCTATGATTGTGTGAATTCAGGGTGCAATAGCCAATGTAGAGAAAATTCCAAACAGTGGCTCATCTCAGACATCTTCTGGACCACCCTTTGGAGGTACCTATTTTTTTCCATTGGCTGTCAAGGGAGCATACAACGAGGATGCTCCTGACCTAGCCATCTCAGGAAAATGTCTAAACATAAGTAGGTTGATTCCCAACCCTGCTGTTAAAAGTCTGTGTAAATGTAGCCCTAGTCTTAATGACTGAAATAGCTCATGGCAAGTGAGAAGGCCCTCAGGGAGGATGCAAACCATTTGGGGATTTTGTGCTCAAAATTATAGTAGATGAAAATAAGCATTATAAATTGGCTGATGTGGCACTTCTTTTGTTTTGTGCATTTAGAATGGTCAATGTTGGATAAAAACTTCCTAGCTGATGGAAAATAAGCAAAATTTTATGTGTCTTGAAGGCACTACAAATAAGATGCACAGTAACATTCATAAGGTTGTTGGGACTTCAGAAAAAATAGTAGGCTGAAATTTGACAAATATTTAGCAACATTATAAGAATCTTCTGTGAGAAATGATTTGGTGAATTATATCAACACAACGTGCTTGTCTAAACTGTGTTTTGATCACCACCCACATGGCAATAATGAACACTGAAAATAATATATGTTTTATTCAGCACATAAATATATTTTAAATAGTGTTAAAGTGCAAATTGTTATAGAAAATAGAGCACTGAAATGCACTAAGTCCATTATATCAGAATTGCAATGATGGCGAAAGAGGAACCATTCTTTGACTCTAAGAGCAAGTGGTATTGTGCTGCTTGAATTCACATAGCTAAATAGTTTTCCTTTCCTTCCATAGACAAGGTGGTCTCATTCACACTTCCCTTTCAGATGAGTCCATGTTAGTACTGTGCACAACACCTGAAATGGATCACAGTTTTTCCCAGGAACATTGAGTAATTAAACCATGTGGGCAACTATGAATGTGGTTTAACATGTATGGGTTATTCAGAAATCTATTCCTTGAGCCAGCTGGATTTTGAGTCTTGACCACATCTTGAATACTAATAATAAAATTAATGATGAATTTAATAAAAAAATATTAAATTTAATATAAATATTATTAATATGTCCTAATATTCTATACTGAGGGCACGTGTGCCCTTAATTTAAGAAGACATCAGATAATAATTTTTTCTGTTTTTCAAGGATAGCTATTTGTGTCCTGTTTATGACTGTTAAGTGCTAACCAAACAGTGTTTTTATGGTGATAAACAGCAAACCTGTTTTACTGCCGTTGTAAGTGGTTTCCATCCTCATTTTCCCCCTGCAGCTTGCTCCTGTCCCATCAGCTAGAGCAGGGACATTTGATTTGGAACAGCCAAGAGGATAGAGGTTTCTGGAAATGAAGCAGTGCAGAGCAAGGGACGGGAAATTCTATCAGTGACTATCAGGTCCCTGAGAGGTGCAGCTGAATGTCAAATCAACTGTCTGCCTGGCTGCCTTTTAATCTCTGGTATGGGAGCGGTCAATAGGAAAAAGAGGGTTTTAATCTTTTTTTATTCCATATCACTTCGCAGCTGAGCTTTGCGGGCAAAATTAAAAGTCATGTTTCAATTCACAGATGGAATTGTTGCTGAAGCTGTGGCTTATGTAGAGACCAGTTTTGATATCATGTTGGTAAAAGTCTCACTGGAAGGAAGATCAGAGTTGGCGTCCTGCCTGGATCACACCACTGTCTACAGAAAGGTTTCCGCTGCCACCAGCTGCGCTAAAGCTCACCACAGAATTCTTCAAATTTCATGATCTGAAAGTGATTATATACCTCTTCTTAGAATAACTTATCCGTACTCAGAGTTTACTTTTGCCTTCAGGGCAGAAAATTATATGGGAGCTAAGGGGGACTTAAAAGCTCCAGGACATAATTTTGTATCACTAAAATACTAATAAAAATGTCATTCTTGAGAAAAAGTGGCAAAGTAATGGTGCTTCTCAGGAAATGGAGACAGACAAGAGTGTTACTTTAATTGAGGTTAGAATAGAGGTTAGAATTTCTTCACTGCACCATTTAAATACAGCAAATGCACTGCAGTTTCTGCTAATATTTGAATGTCAGGAACACTATTGTGCTAAAGCAATTCAGGGATTAATAATTACACTTTCCACACAGCACTCGACATCTAATTTTTGCTCCATGTACCAACAGTACAACATTTATGAGGGTCTTAAGGAGCAGTTCATGTAAAAAGTGTAGTTCACAGTGACAACATATTCCTGCTCTCACACATGTGATGTTGAAGAGGATTTTAAGCCATTCTTTTCTCAGTTTAAAGAACTAAGTCCCAAAGAGGCTGGTGGCCTTTTGTCTCTCAGAATGGTGCTCCATCACTGCCTGTAACTTCTGAGACTTTATAAGACTGCTTGCGTGGTGTGTCCATGGCAAGGAGTTGATAAAAGTAGGGAAAAGCAGGTCCACATCAGGAAAAGGCTGTGGCTGAGGAGCTTTGATGTGCATGAGCATAGGTCTGAGACATATTGACTTAGCTGGAGAGGGAGAATTCAATTGTCTTCCAGCTTCTGATCTCCAGGAATGCACCCAAAGACATAGGATTTGCTATATTTACATTGCTCTGAGCCTCCTTTCTTGAAAGGATCTCCAACATGCTGTTTCATACTGTCAGCTGTGTTAAGGTTATTAACCTCATTATCCAAAGGAGCAAAGTGTCTGTATCCAGAGGCAGTCCATCACAGAGGAACCAACAAGCAGCAGCTGCCAGAAGCAATCTGTATCCATCAGTGAACGCCTGTACATGAGCAGGCTGTCAGCCCCTGTTTTAGTCCACCCCACTATTCCATCCCACAGCTGACACTTACTACAGACAAAAACTGCTTCTGGGTCTAGAAGTGGGTGGGCATGTCATTCTGGTCATGACAAACTCCTACTGACCCAAGGTACAGGGGTTTAGTGCTATAAAGTCTATGCTGGTAGTAGTTTACTGATTGCCATGGTAACTAGGGACCTTACTGTGCCCATAAATGCTATTCATGCTCCTCAGAGCAATGTTCTGCAATCAGAAGAGAGACTATTCAGCACATGCTAGCACATCCCAGGACAACACAAGTTACCATAGACAACAAATGTGGAGTATGATTAGTTATGCCTATATTGTATGTCAGGACAGGTGCCCTCAGCCTACCCTCCAGGAGCTTCTGCTGCCCTCAGAGAGACCTCTGTCATTTGCATCACTGCTGACTTGTCTGCAGCTTCTACACCTCAATATTTTACTGTGCAGTTACACTTAGGAGGTTGCACATAGCATGGCAACTTAGTGGCTACCACAGCCTCTCTGTGGCATTGTGACATACTCTGATTTCTCATACTGAGGTCATTGTGAGGAAAAAAATGCATTTTATTTTGAGAGAAAAAATGTTCTATTACCAGAAAACAATATTTTTTAAATACTTGTTTGTTATTAGCAGATAATGGAAAGGAGAGAGCCAAAAATAAATTTCAACTTTTTTTGTTAAACTATGAAACAAGAAATGTGTCTGGTCCATTCAGAGTAAGAAAGCCACCATTTACACATAGCTGTATATACATTTCTAAAAATTCTCATAGACTCTTGAACTTCTGAAATAGAATAAATAAATTAGCTGAAGGAGGGGAAAGAAAAGGTCTCCAATCTACACAAAACAAATGAAGATGTGTAATGGTGTTTGCAGGGTAATTAGATGAAGCATGAGAAAATTATCCATTATGAAGCATGAGAAAATTGTCCATTATTATGAAAGGTACATTTGAAATAAAAATGTCAGCCTTATTATGAATAAATCCTGTGAGGTGTTGAGTAATAACTGACCATCACACATCAGGATTTGGTCAGGATAAAGCCCTTGGTGGTCATATCAAATTAGATGAACCTTCTTTAGTGTGCTGTTCAAAAAAATACTGGCAAATAAAAGTATTACGTAGTCTGGAACAACTAGCAAAACATATCCTAATGCAAGTGAAAGAAGGAAGTGAGTAGCTGGTAAACATATTTGGGTTAACTGCTGAATTTTGGTCTGTCTACAGGCATAAGAAGTTTGGACATCATGGACAATAATTTATTCTGTTTCAGCTTTTTTTCTGAACCAGAATCTGGATAAATTTACCAGAGATACAGAAAGATTTTTACAATGCATATTCATTTTAGTTTGCAGTGGAATTCAGTATCTATTGAATTATTGGTGACTGCATGTTGGCACAAAGAAAGCTGAAATAAATTATTCATTACAATTAGCATAGAAGTGCAAGATTTCACAGGAGGGATTAAACTGCAGTGACTCATTCAATCTATCTTGGTGTTTACTGAGGTTTCGGTACTCTGGTAAGGGTGGAAAAATTGCTAAGTGACTGAGGTCAGGTAAAGAGATGCTTTGAGAAAGTTAATTGTAACAGCAGTGTTTGAGTAATGCATTATATGGGGTACTGTTAAAAGGTATTATCAGCTTCCATGAAATGCTTCTTTGGCTTTAATTCAGAATAGCAGACTAATCTACAGATGGTGGATATGTTAGGTCAATGGAACAAGCGATCAAGTCTGTCCACAGAGAATAACTTCAAACACCACTTAAAGCAACAAAATCATGAAAATACCTGTTCAGAAGCTAGGACACAACACTGCTGGGTATCTGTATGCATTTGAGGCAGCAGGCAATGGCACAATCCATCAGAAAATAAGAAGGTTTCAAGAAGCAGCAAAACATTAGAGCTTCTCTGGACCAGAAGTGACAGAAAGTTCAGATATGGCACCTGAAAGCAATGAAATTGTCTGTTTCTTATATGCAAGAAAACACCTATGTGTACATCCCCTGTAAACAAGCAGATTGCAGCAAAGGAAATCCAGCTCTTACCACTTGTCCCTCCATCACAATTAGTCTTGCAAGTCCCTTACTAAAACCCAGATTAATGGGGCCAAATTATATTCAGAATCAAAAGACTTAGATGATGAGAAAGATGACAACTTTTACAGTTCTGTAAGGGCCTTAAACATGTGTCTCTATCTGCCCATGGCAGTTTAAAGTCTTTTCCAAGATCATCTAATATCTTTCTGTGACATCACAGAGTCTTTTACAGGAATTTGAAAGGATGGCAAGATGTTGACTGGAAGATGGCTGTTAAAGAACATTCTAGGACACAAGTCAAGCTGAAGAGCAAAGTTAGAGGAGAATTCATATGGTTAGAAGGCTATAGCAAGATGAAACTGCTAATAAGTATTTGTAATTTGTTGTGCAGCTTGATTCTCCCTGGAGGTGTGAAATCGCTCACAGTTAAAATACAATCTAAGTAAGAAGTGACAAGAAAAATTAAACTTCTCCAGGACTTGATTCTTGGCTGTGATCAATGCTCTGTAAACATATGCCCAATTTTTTTAATTAACATAATTAGTTAGAAGGATATTTGGTGCAAGAAATGTACTTTGGCCCAATGCTCTTAAATCTAGTAAGCAATTTAAAATTAGTTGCATGTCTTTGTTTCATTCTTAGCATTCATTCACTTGGATGCCTTGGATGATTTCTGCTGGTTTCAATGGTGTCAAAACCATCAGCTTACTAAATAGCAGCAGAGCAGCCATCTTTGAGTAAGCAAGTCCCCTTGGCAATGGAACAGTATTTGTAGGTCTTGAAATACAGTGAAATTCAGGTGCAAATCTCAAGGGATAATTTTGCTACAAAAAAGATTAATCAGAGGAGTAATTTGATTGGAAAATGAATTACAGTAAGTGATTCACAAGACAGAACCAAACTCAGGTATTCAGCACTGATCCTGGAAGCTCAGCAGCATGATGGGACTTTTTGCCAGGATGTTAAAAGAAGTAACTGACATTTATGGTTGTCAGACCATCTCAAGAACTCCTAAGTTTATTCTGTACTTCCAAAACCAAGAAAAAAATTTCAAGGAGATTTGCTTAGTCGTTTATTCACCAGCCTCATTTCTGCTCCACCTGCAGTCTGCAGAATCACAGATGGTCAAAGTTTCTGGAAAAAAGCTTCAGGATTTAATAAGTTCAATGTTTTGTAAGACTTGTTTCCGTAGTATCTCTTGGGCTGGGACAAAGGATGGGTCTAACTAAATATTGCTGGTTTGGACAGAAGCATTTTAGCATTTTTTATGAATTTCTGTATACCTTTGTGTAAAAATTAAAATTAACATATGGATACAAATTTGATTTTCCAAAGAAGCTTGATTTCTATAGCTTTTTACTTTAAGTCTAATATTTCTGTAAATTATTTCAATGGCTACTGTCTTTCTCATCTTGTCAGTTCAAGTTTTGGTGCCATGAATCAATCTTTTGGTGTTACCTCATCAGTAAGACAGTACTGGTTTATGCATACACAACGTCAAGGTAACTGTATTTGTATTTGTGTTTCCACACTAATTAAATGAAAACAAACCAACAAAACATGCTTAAATACAGTACAAGCACATCAATCTTGCAAATAAAGTAGAACAAAAAAAGAAGTACAAATGTGATAGGAGAGTGGGATAGAAGTAAAAGATCATCTGGAGATGCATTAGCCTCTGATTTCAGTAAGGATCATGATGTTAAAAATAGAATCAGGGAGTGATTTGAAATGGATTTCCAGAGGTCATCTAGTTGACAAACTACAGGGATCAAAATAAGGTTTAGGCCACATATATCTGTTTGGGGCTAAGGCCCAGACCAAGAATAGGGTTCATGTTAGATTTAGGGTTTGGGTTAGTGATCAGAGACAAAAGTTAGACCTTTCACTCACAATCTGCTTTTAATCTGAACAGTTGTTTCTGTTGTATTTGCAGTTTCTAAGGTGAGGAAACAAACCTTAGCCCCAGACCAGTGGCTTCATCCATCCGTGAAAACACTAGTGCTAATGTAATTTATATCTGTCACAGCAAATATAATGACAAATGGGAACAATGCAGCTTTTAATTTTCCCCAGAGTAGATCTGTTGGCCTTAGAAGCTGAAATGAGTTCAGCTTTAGCTCAATTTTTTTATGAGTGAAAGGAATTTCACCAGAATATGGAATTTTCTCCTGGTTCCTAGTTTTAAACATAAGCTCAACTGCCACAGAAAAAAAGTAACCACATGTATGGCTAATTTTGAGCATCCAGCATTGGGTTGTACTGATGTGTGAACATAAGGATTGATTTTAGCATGTATTAAGAGTTTGAAGGCTTATTTAAATCTCTTAGCACTGCTTAATCAGGCTCATTTTATATGAAAGAGACTCCTACTGCTGTATATGCAGGTTCTCCTGACATACTTAAAATGTTGTATTAAAGAATGTTTAAGCCACACATATCCTAACACTGCATACACTGGACGGGGAAAAAAATATCCCAATTGTTTGAAGAGCTGAAATATTGAAAGAACAGAGCAGAGACAGAAAGCTCATGTGACTATGAAGTCACTTGTCTGAAAAGGACTATAGCAGAAGCAGGATGGATAGAAAAGGCTTCTAATATCATCCATGTTAAATGGACTATTGAGTGCACACTGGGGAAATTAAGGTAATTAGGAGGTTTCATAGTGTGCTCCTAACATTTATAATCTTCCAAGCAACTGACTCTACTTATTTTTTTTTCTGCACTGCAAAGAAAGAAAATCAAGGAAGGGGGCTGGTTTGGGAAGAGAAGAAGATTTTTGAAGAGCACATCACCAGTTTGCATAAGGGATAATTTCAGTGATTACTGTGAGCTTGCCTGCTCACTTACATGCTTCTGGCATCTAGGGGTCAAGGGAAGGGAAGTCCTGAACACACTGTTCAGCTTTGCCTTCCTTTGGCTCCCACCTACACTGTCTTACAGTAGAAATGCACCCACACAGGAGATAATAACCTGTACTTAATCAATTGTCTTGTTAATATTGCCCTAAATAATGCAGAGCAGTGTAGGATTCATAGACAAAAGGAGGTACAGAATAATATTATTCTACTTAGTAAGGGCCTGAGTCTTCTTACCATTACAAATCCAGATCAATACAATTTAAATAAATATGTTGCTTGAGTCATGAGATTGTAGAGGAATAGAATTTGTCCCACTGCTGAAGAACCCCTTAATCAGTTACAGCTACATTGTGCTACCTAAACCTGGTAGCAGAGACCATTACTCCCTCAAAGATTCATGGCAGGAGTGGATACAACCGAGAAAAGGCACTACAGTGTATTAGCACTGCTCAGTGTTATAAGATGGGAAGATGGCTTTTTGGTATTACCTACTTCCTCCTCCCAGTTAACACTTCTGCTATATCCCCACCTATACTGTTATCACGTTGCGTAGACAGTAGACCTGGCTGTGGACTTTGGTTAGTATGAAAAACTAACCCACATTGAATATGTATATGTTAGGAAATTCAACACTGCTTGCCAGCTCCCAAAGCTATGTGTACCTGTAGGCAGATTTTCACTTTGACTTCAGAGGCAATTTCCCAAGAATGAGTGAACCTCCAGTTTTAATTATTTGTCCCAAAGCACTGGGATGCAGGAGATTTTCAGGTAAAAATGACATTACAATTTCCTGATCTCACTTCTGGAAATGACCCCTCAAATTGAAATTAAAAATAATCATTTTAGGTAGCCATCAGGACTGGACATACATTTAAAGATTTCTGATTTGCAATTGAAGAAAGGACCATATAACCAAAAACAGTGATGTGAATTCTAGGCATCGTTATAGGAAGCATGCTGCCTGTAGTGAAATCGGGCCTTTCATTAAACTATAGTTCTTAACCAATTAGAGCTTTAAACATGATGTATTATAAAAATTATAGCAATGACCATGATAATTAAGTAATCTATGATTGCACATGATCTTAATGTCACGCTTAAGGCAGGAGGTGCACTTTATGCTTTGCAATGTTAATTGGCCTTTAGGAAAAGAAATATTAGATGGACTTAATTTGAAGGACTAAATGGTACCTTGGACTGTGTTCCTAAGTAGTAGATTATAGTATAATAGCAACTGATCCCTATATGTCTCCATGACATTCATTCTCCTTGGACTTCAGTAAAAAATATTTGCCGGTATGCCCAAAAATTCGTCAGTTTTAAGACTTCTTGCATTAAGCAAGACAATCACTCATATTTTTTTCTGTTCAAATTTTCAAGAATTTAAACATGTTAATAACAGTAGTTATTTTGTTGGTGGCCATTCGTGTAAGCATCTACCATTAGTGACTGGCACGAGAACCTGGGCTATTTAATGTTTTATGTTAACAGTAAAAATTAGAAAGCAAAGCACTGAGCTTTCAGGAAAAATCTGATATTAACTAATACTTGGGAGTAACATAGGACTCTTGCATTGTATGGGAAGTACAGAATCAGGCTGAACATATTCACAAGGCCTGAATAGCCTGAAGGAGCCTGAAACAGCCTCAACAAGACTTGCAAAGCAGTTGTCGGATTAACATTGCACCCATCTGCCAGTCAAAAGCTAACTGAGATGTTTCCTTTCATTCCTTCTCCTTCCAATGGCCCGTGACTGCTGTGAAAGTGTCACGTCAGTGTTCCATCCACACTGCCTTTGACATTCCCTCATGGTCTCTCCATCTCCTCATTTGTCTTCATCTCTACTTCCCCATGCATGCAGTATTAAAGCAGGGATGTCCATGCAGGTAAAATTATTATACTACAATAATGGGTTTTTCAGCTATGGAGCCTTTCATTCCTCTTTTTGTTTATACTTTATTTTACTGTTTGTTACCTTGCCTTACACCACATCAAAAATGTCTTTGCTCTCATCCCTGACTGCAGCTGTAATAACTAAAAGGGTCCTAATTTTTGTCAGATATCTCTCTAACTCAAGCGCATAATTTGGTACACAATTTTCTTTGCTTTAGCTTGAAACTCCAGTGTGAGGGTCATTAGGCCACTAAGCTTGATTGCAGGAAGAAGTGATGGGGGCACAAAGCACTCGTTGTTGCCCCTCTTAAATCCATGGTCTAAGCAGGCCTTACATGACATACAAGGAGCAGATGAAACTAGCTTACATGAGCTGCCCCATCGTCTCTGCCTTGTGAGCAGAAAGACAATAAAATCCATGGGTTTGCATCAGATATCCACCCTAATAAAAATAAAAAGCTATTTGAGATGATCTATGGTATCCCACATTACCATTAGCTGACGATCCAGAAATGCATGAATCTTTCACAGGTTTTCAGTAGCTGTGTTTTACTCAGTCTGTTAAGCATCTCTCATCTGTTCCAGAGACAAGTATGTTGCTGGTACTTTCAGGTAAAAATCTGTGTTAGCTTTCCCCTCAGGCACTTGTTCTTTTCTCTGATAGAAGAGGAATGATCTTCTGTGAAGAGACCAACTTTATGTAAGAACTCCCTTAAGACATAATTTGCCGCCATACCCCTCAGTGGCTCCTGAATGAGTCTCCTCTAAAATGCAGTCTTCTTACAGAAAGTGAGTAAAGACAGGACAGGGTTAGTGTTTGTAGTTAGGAAGTCTTCAGAAATGTGAATAAACTTCCCCACCTCTGGAAAAGACTATCTAAATCTGCATCATGTCCTGAATGAGGACATTCATATTCAAATGACCCCAGACTAGCTTAGGATCTAGATAGATCTAGATCCCAAGAGGAGGTGTAGATTGCTCCTACATCCCCCTTTTTCACTTTGTGAATTCTGGTAGACAGGATGCCTATATAGCTGGCAACCCTGAACATCTCACAAAGGAATCATCTTTTTTAGCACCCTTTTTCCCTCCTATGTTTTTGTTGCTTTGTATTTTAAGCAGCTCCTCAGGAAAGGTTTCAGACTCACAGGGTCAGGTCACTTGAGGGGATACCCTTTAGGTTTGCTCCCCAGTTCACTCTGAGCCAAATTCACTTTTTACTCCAGCGTCATCCCCTGTTTCCCCTGGACTCAAAAAACCTAGAAAGCTTAGTCAAAGAGGCAGAACATTAGTAAGAGCGAGATGCTGACAAAAACACGTTGGCAGACGCTCTGCTCTTATCCACAGAACTGTGTTGAATAAGAAAGTGATAGACAGCAGCATTCATGTTAGGTGCTTTCAGGATAAGGAATGTTAGAGAAGTGGTAAACAAAACAAGCATGGATAATTTAGCATGCACAGCATGAAACAGAAACTCTGGAGAATAGAAGAGTTAGAGCTGAATTTGTTCTCTGCCTCTAATACGGGCTGCTATGGGCTCTGGCCTCTGTTTGTCTGACGAAATTGAACATTACATGTAGGCATGCACAAAATTATGACTTCTTTTGCCTAAGGTCTCAAGACCCTCTAAGTTTTAGCTCTCTTAAGATCCTGTATACTCAATGATGATTTGAAATTCTGACTATGTAGAAGCTAAGAAAACTGTATGACAGGTAAGAGTGAAAGGGACAAGATCCAAATATTCTCTTCAGCACCTTGATATGAGACTGTATCAAGATGCAAACACTAACTATTACTGAGGCTATTTTGAAGTTGCTCATATTTTCTATTATTTCTTGCTTAGACTTCTCTTCATATTACAGTCTCTTGAGGGAACACAACAGTCCAGTTCTGCCTGTTTCTTTCTTTTCTCCAGTGGATTTCTGATCTCTCAAACCCACCATGCAGTGAGGTACAGGCTGCAGACATGCTGCAAGCTCCATATCTGATCCTGCTGCCCTGACAGCCACAGAAATGTTGTCACAGCTCACAAGGCTGGACTAGCGCCAGCTCAATATAGCTTTAATGGGATCACTTTCTCTGGTGACTGAAGAGGTTTAGCTGCCATATGGTCTCTTTAGGCTTCTTTTCTGCTAGTGCCGTGGAAGTGAATTGCCCTGCCACTAGCTGCAGAAGGGGAGATCAAGAACCAGTGTTCAGAAAGAGGAGGTGAAAGTACAAGACAACAGACAGATTTATAGGTTAGCAGAGGAGTCATTTATCATGAAAACTAAGTCCTAGTGAAAGATGGCAGCAACTGAAGGGGCAGAAGACACCAAGTTCACTGTCCTGTACACAGTTCCCTTCTAATATGGAATCTATCAGCAGGTTATTTACCTGTGCTTTTCTAGCATTTTCCAAACTCCTAAGAGCTGAATGTTTAATATAGCACAGATGAGCCTGCAGAAAGTATCCAGCTGTGTTCAGAGAGCAGGCTTTGGCAGTTCCCACAGGAATACTGGGGAAAACAGTCCTAGCAAGGACCAGGGGTGTCCTGATGAAAGTAGCTATTGACTTTTCAGCACTTCCTTGAACTGATAATTAGACCGAGATGAAAAACAAAGTGGTATTAACATGTAATCAGAGGGTGATAAATGCAAATGTCAATAATTTAATTAGTGCTATTCTTCCTTGAGAAGTAGCAAGTGAAAAAATAAAAAAACCCTAACCAAAACCAGAACCAAAACAGAAGATAGCAGTTTAGGACCAAATCTACACTTCAGGGCTGCCTGCTGTGTAGCTGAAACTCTATTGCAAAACCAGCTTTACTTTCATAGCTGTTCCTTCCACCACCATGGCTATTTCTTCATGGGAGACATGGTTTAACTCTACCAATCCAGAGTATATAAAGTACTGAGACAGATGGAGGAACTGACTGACATAGACCTTCATGACTTACTGCTGATGGTATGGACTTACCCAAAGACTACACTGGCATAGCCTAAGCAGTCAAGGCCCTTAGTTCATTGTTCAAAGTCAGTATCCATACATTAGAGCTTTTTCTGACTGATCCCCTTGAGGGAAACACAGGCAGTGCCTTGTTGAGGCAGACACAACATCATACTTAGCGATGTTGACCTTGCTAGCGAAAGCATTTCTCCATTAGCCTGTTTCCACCTACATTAGCAGTTTTGTTGGCATAAGTATGTGAAACAGAGGATATGATTTTTTCATGCTCCCTTTGATGTCAATATTTAATACAGCTGAACCCTCTATCAGCGTAACTTGAGGATCTTAAGCCAAATGCAAACAAGCTTTTGCTAGGGTAGCAAGTGTTGGCTAAGACAGCATCCTCCCTAAGCAATTTGGTTACACCACCAAATGCTCCTTGTAGACCTGCCAAATGAAAAGTGGGGATTTTTTTTCCACTTTGTTTAGCTCTTTGAAGAGAGGCGTGAGAGCTGCATCGTTAGGAAAAAACCTTCCTCCTGCTGTTCCGCATTGCATCTCCACCAGAGGGCTCTGCTGGCGTACCTACGTGGCTCAGTCGGACTGGGAGCTGGACCCTCCTCCCTCAGGTTCCTTTGATACCGCCGAACTGCCTGGTATCTCTAGGACAGTCCCTCGTAAATCTTCAGACTGGCTGAGAAAACTTAAATACACCAAAGTCAAATGTGGACAAAAAACAAGAAAAAAAAATTAAAAAAGCAAGCAAAACCACCAAAATCATATGTCCACCATTTTTTTTTTTTCAGCCAGCAATGCCAATTACAAAAGTCTTAACCCAGTAGAGATGTGTGTTGTGGACTTCTTTACAAGATAAAGGCCAAAGTTTTCAGTAAAGAGTTGAGCCCTGCCACAGAGCAAAAGACACAACCTTAGAGCATTAGGTGTGTTGTCCTCAGCAGTGTAAATACAGGTGAACAGAATCTTCTCTCTAATGTGGACAGTGCAGTGTTTACCCACCTCATGTGACAACCAAACTAGTGAGATCACTTTATTTCTCATTTGCCCCTGTACAACTGACCTCATACTCCCTCATAGGAGAAGAAGGTCAGTCTGTGTAACTGAGTGTAAGTGAAAGGAAACCTGAGGCTAAAGCTTCCACCTGTGTAATCAGCATAAAATCTTCCTGCATTGAATTATGAGATTTCTGAAATGGAAGTTGACTCTGATGTGCAAAGCACCAGGAAAGCAGAAGTAAAGTCACTTTCATGTCTAGAAAGAAATTGCATGTTTCACCATAGCAAGTGGTTGGCTCTATATATGGAAAGTTGTGGAATATTATTAGTTTTCTAATAACATAACTAATTCCTAGTTTTCTATCTAATAATTACAGTGGGTTTGCATGCCTAAGGCTTGCACATGGGTTTTTTTTCTATTTTTGTATATATATGGAATATTGCTGTACTCTGAAGACTATGTTTTCAAGGCATTCTCGTAAAAACATCTTCAGCAGTGTGAAATAACTGCAAGTCTAAAATCACCTTTGGTAATGTGGGTTATGAATTTGAGACTTCTATAATTTTATTCAATTCTCGTGGATGCCACCTAGGTGAAGGAAATTGCGAATATAGTTAAAGACATTTCTGCAAGGGTCAATAGTGAACATAAAAAACAGCTGTAGTAGAGCTAACTACTGTCATCTTAGTTCATGGACTGAGCTCTTATGTGAGCATAGAGCCCACACACCAGTTTGTACTCTGACTCATGTCTGCAATGAGACAGCTGGCTTCTCAGGCAAGAAAACTCATGTCTGGGCTAGATCTGCCTCACACACCGATTTTGCCCTTCTAGGCAGAATAGGTACATCCAGCTCCAATTCTAGAGCACCAGAGACAAGTATGAAAGCAACCACAGAATATCTCTTATGCTTTAAATACGTGGGGGAGCAAAGCCCTGTGTGAGAGTCTGTGTTTTCCTGTCTCAATGACTGTGTTGTTCTATGATCTGCATTTGAAGAATACCAACAAATTTCAGCTGGTTCAAAATACAGAAGGCAGCTGCCTGCTCTTTCCTCAGCATATCTCCAAAGACATGCAGGGCACTGCATTGCACAGAGTGACCTGGCTCCCAGGCCATTTGTAACCTACAGTCAGCTCTAGCCCACGGAGTAACACATCGTTTTGTCTTTGAGGTTTTTAGAATTTGTTGTCCCTTGTTCTGAGGTTAATGATGAAATTCATTTTGCAGCAGTGGTAGAACATTAGCTCTGAAATTAGGACTTTCATACATACACAAATATGGTACAAAAATCTCACATAAAATTGAATCAAAAATGTAGCACTCCTTCCCCCACCCATATGCCTTCTTGGTCTCCGTCACAGCTACTGAGTTCATTTGAGAAACCTAGTCAGACACTATATCTGTTGACCTTCTGAGACTTAGTGATATGGTGGTCTCAAGGAAGGGCATCCAAGTAGCACTTGCCTTAACCCTTAAGTGGCCTGGAGCTCTTAATTACAGACTATGCTGAGGCACCTTCCACTTCATCTGGCTTCTGATGAAGGAGGTTCATGATGAAGAGTAGCATTTTTAGACAAAGATGTTAAAATCTGATGTTTGGGGTTTTGAAATTTTTATTGTGTGACTCTGGATTTAATTGACTTTTGATATCCGTGTTTTCCCAAATGCTGAGATACATAATTTAATGGACTGGAAAATAAAATTGTAAATTGTCAACATGACTGCTTAGAGATTGGACTGCTTAGTCACTCAAGCCTGTGACATTTTTAAAGGTTGCATGGGATTTGAGATTGCATCGGTTCTGCTAAAGTCCTATCAAATCAGACACCTTTACCTCTCCCCTCTCAGCATCTAATAGGAGGAAAGAAGTCATCAGAATTAGAAGACCACACATGAGTTTGAAAAGATAAAGGCTTTTTCAGAAAACCTAGGGTGGATTCAAATCGTGGTAGTCAGTCTGAAACTGTGAAGTACTGCTTAAAGAGAAGCATCTTTCACTTTACAGGCATCATTCCAAAACACAGAAAGACTTGCAGCTAAAAGTGAGTATAGCTGGGGTATCTATCCGTCTTGGTGTATGTAACAGTTTACTTCTGGTTTAAGGGGATTATCTGTAATTGTTATGCTGGCATTTATATTATTATTTTAAAAATAAAAGAAACACGAAAATGAAAGAACAACTGTGTCAGCAGCCATGTCAGTCAGGCATACGACACTCTCAGAAGAGTAAGCAGTCTAATATTTTCAGGGGTAAACCCAATGCTAATCCAAATAAAAGCTCTCTGCATCTACAAAAGTAGCCTATGGCAAACACCAGGCTGTGCCTTATATGATTTTTATTTATTTCCTCGAAGTACTAGGCAGGAATTGGGACAGTTTTCCCAAACCCACAATTTATACCTTTGTTTTTCTTTCAGACTGCAGTCTGAAGTCCATTCTTTCAGGTTTTCAAATTTCAAACAGCTTTCTACAACTAGGTAGTGAGACATTGGAAAGTCCCCCTTATTCACTATAGCAGCATGCTTAGCTTTGAAAACAAAATCTCTATAACACAGCATGCAGGGGTTTGCCTTGCCTACTCTCTGAAATTCCTGGGATAATTCTGCTGTAGGTGCTGCTATAAAATTCAATGTTAAGAATTGTGTTCCATTGTCTTAATGACTTGCTCTTCACATTCTTCTGCACCTAATTAGATTCAGATCAAATGAAGTCATAAGTGCCTAAGGATAAAGAAAAACTCTTAAAGGGCAATTGACTCAGAGAGTGCAAGTCTCTAAGGGGACTTTGAAGCAGATGCAGTGATTAATTGGTTATTTAAACTTCGTGTGCTGAACTGTTCTGACAGGACAGGTATTTTCATGCCAACTGGTTGACTCCCTTGCAAAAGCAGTTTTGTTGTGTAAGAGTGCAGCAACGAAATGAAGAGATGGCTATTTTATGTGCACATGGGGAATGTATCATCAAAAGTAGCATATGGCGGCTGTGCTCAATATTTAATGAAGAGCTATAATAATTAGTGTAGGGAGCCTGAGAGTGTATTTCTAAGGTCTAGAATATGCTTAATGTTTGCCCCAAAATGGGTGAAGTTCAGAATGGTATGTCAAGTAATAAATATTTGGTTGAATAAATCTGACATCAGTGATTTGGAAGTAACTAATGGAAAATGTAAATTCTTTTGTATTATGACAAGAAAGTCTGAGAGAACACATACTGAACCAGCAGAACAATGGCACTGGGAACAAATGCGAAGTCCATCAGGACCTATGCTATTATTGAGAAGCCATGTCCAAGCACTGGCACCTGTTGCCTCTAGCTCCTTATGGGGTTGACAGTGTTAGGATAATTTTCTGAAATGTCAGTATGGTCCTATTCTGCTCTGATTAGCCAGTGTTGAAAAGATACTCCATACTCTACACCTTCCACTCAGCTTTGCAATGCAAACTCTCAGCTTCTGTTTCATTTACTAACTTGGGCGCAAAATACCATTAGTAAGAGAAGGGATTTCACAACTTGGTGCCTTCCAGGCTATAACTGTACATAATTTCTGTCATATTACTTTGACCTTTTACATATGCTATATCAGTTGACTTGTGAAAGTACAGTTTGTTCTGAGTTTAGCTGCTAACAGTTGCCTCTGGGATTTCTTTGTGCTCCAGTATTGGAAGTACTTCGCATAACAGAGTTTCTTATAAGTGACTTTTTCCCATCATTCCCTTACTGTCATCTACTTAGAGTTAGACTTGCATCCTGGCATCGGTTCCTTAGTCTTTCCTTGTTTTGTTCGTTGCTCTCTTTCTTCTCATTTTTCTTTGCCTTTCCTTTTCCCTACTGCTGTGCCCTGTGCAGACACATGCCCTCTAACGTTGTGTTTTTCTTCTGTTTTTATCTCAATTCTTCCTTTTTTTTTTTTTTTTAACAACATACACACTCAGGTATGCACAGTGCCCAAACTAGCAAGACTCCTGAAGGAACAGAAAAAGAAACATAACAACACACTGTATTTTGGACTTGCTTCCCTTTGTTCTTCCCATTCTCCTGATAGTTTGGCTTCATCTGTCAGGAATAATCAAGCCAGACAAACACTCTGGAGTAGGTACTATATCCTTTATCAGTACAGCACCTAACATGCTTTTGTATGCTATAAAAAGCTACAAGATGTGGTTGAAAATATTTGCCTTAAGAACTCAGTGATATGGGTACTTAGCATTCAGACTTGATCATCTTTCTTATGTTAGGCAATTGGCTCTGAAATAAGGACAGCAATAACAACATACGGAATTTGTCGGCTTGTATCAGTCAAGAGACTGCTCTTGGTACATTTATAGCTTGTTTACATGGAAAAAAAATCAAGGCACCTTTACTGTTTCTCTACAACTTCTGCCTGGCAGTGTAATACTATTGCATTCAAGATTATACATTTAATTTATAGAGGAAGAAGATCAGAACAAAAGCCTGTAAGGTGCAAATACTGTCCAAATTACATACTACATTTCTGTGTAATCGTGGTTCAGTGCTTTGAATTTTCCTGCTTTTGCAGAAGATTTTGCTACTGTGCATGCCTAGTGATAAACTACAGGAGTGCCCTCATCACTAGATCCCTTTCCCAGGCAATCCCACCACATTCACAGGGCTTGCACTCCTATATCCCGTGTTCAACACAGGAGACACCAGCCTTGCCCACAACTTGGTGGTTAGCAAACTTGCCTGGGATGTTTGATTTGTGGGTCTGAGTCTCTCCAGGTGCCTGTGCCAGGCCTGACAGACAAGTTTCTTCCCACGCTTGCAGGGGTGCTGTGACCACCAGAATATTTGCAGGGCATGGAGAGTATTACAGCAGGCATGAAGAAGGCATTTAACTATGCTGAGAGGGATAACAGAGAGATTATATGCCAGCAGCAGTCTCCAAGAAATACCAAAGAGAGGCAGAAGTTCAAACATAAGTTCCCCTTTGGATTTTGCTATGATATCCACCTACCCAAGTAGGCATAATCAGATATACAATAGTATAATCAGATAAATCTTAATTTCTATGCCACTATTCCTCCATTCATTGCATATGAAATTCAATCAGAACTATTAAACACTGCCCAAAGAACCAGATAACTAACTGTTAGAATGACAAAATCAAAATCCTTCTTTGAAGCTAGTCTATAACTTTGTAAGTGGATGTCAACGCAGACCCCTTTATCTGAGGGAACTCCTCTCTGTAAGTCAGCCAGATTCTAGAAATGAAATCCTTACGAAACTCCTCAACATTTCCTGAAATCTCCGTGTTGATTTTATCAAAATTGGACCCATCTGTAGAGAGTTCACCAGAATCATCAGTTTTGAAGTGGTAGCATTTTCCCAGCAGAAAGACTGGAGAGTTTCTGCTGAAGTAAGTTTTTGTTTTCAACACCCAACTCCCAGTGAGTGGTGCCGAGCTGACAACAATCGAGGTCCGTGTCCGTCTTCCCCCCCTGCCTCCCCGCACCGGGGCTCTCCCCTTCCCCGCAGGAAACTGCAACTCCTACGGGTTGAGACAAAAACAGTCCAGCAACAAATCACCACCGCTACTATCAGCTACAACAATGATAAGGGAAAATAACAAGGGAAGAGAATACATCATCTCACCACCAGCCGACCGATAACTCGCCCCCCAAGCCCGACCAAGCTCACCCTGCCGTCTCCCAGCCCTTCCGGCTCACTCCCAGTTACATCCTGGGCATGACGTGCTGTGGTATGGAATACCTCTTTGGTCAGTTTGGGTCAGGTGTCCTGTCTCTGCTTCCTCCTGGCTTCCCCTCCTCCCTGGCAGAGCATGAGGCTCACAAAGTCCTTGGCCATAAACATCACTATCAGCTCTGTTCCCAAGCTGAAAGTCAAAACACTGCACTGCACCAGCTACCAAGAAGGGGAAAAATGACTGCTACTGCTGAACCCAGGACAGTGGAGTAGTTAGGCAGTGCATTAGACAGTGCACAGAGTGAGGCCTTTTCAAACTGATTCATTGCCAGGTATTAATGGCTTATTACAATTAAAATTTAACTAAAAATATTGCAGTGTTGGAAGAAAGCAACAAGCCTGATTTTTTTATTTCATATCATACTTTTAAAGGATATGTTTAAGAAATGCTTCATGTAAAATTAGCTTTAATGCATAACCTTTATGGCATTATGAATAATGCTACATTATTAAAAGTGAATCAGTCTGAAAAATACAGTTTTGCATTCTTGCTGCTGGCAAAGTTTTTGCATTTTATTCATCCATTGTGATGAGTATAGACCTTCAGGTTATCATTTTGTTTCAATCTAGTCTTATATTTCATTTTGCAAACAGAATCAAGTTTTAGCAAGCACTGACTGGAATGTGGTTAAACTCCCTTTCACTATATTTTTTTATACAATAGAAAAATGTGAATAAACTTCCAGTTTAGTATTTTTTTCCCAGTGCTAGACAACACAGCAAAGAGAAGAAAAATAATCATCCCCTCCTCAGATAGGAGAGCTTTGAATCCAAAATTACATCATTAGATAATTTCAATGAGGTTAATGTTCCAAGAACACCTCGGGACAGCACAGGTCAGCTATGGTGCCAAGTATAACCACCTGCCTTATAACATCCCTGCCCTTGGTGGCTGTGGAGTGAGTACACAGGATTGAGGAATTGGTCTGATTAGAACTAAAATAGAAATAAACAAGTCAATCAAACAGGGTTTCACCCTTCCATGTTGTGTACCCCTTCTTTCCCCTCCCCTTCCCCCAAGAAAACCGTTATTTTTAATCCAGGTCAGTCCCCTGGTCACACAGCAACACAGGATAGGTTTCAATTCAGATTCCTGAATGTACTTGTCTCCGTTGTTGAAGTTTAAAGGTGAGTCCCTTACAGGGTGTCTGAACCTCCAGTGCAGTCAAGAGAGACCTAGGCAAGAATTTGGTAGGTGCCAGCAAATATCTCAGATGCCCTAGGATGTCTAAGGTATGTCCATGAAGCTTGCAGGTCTGCTGCAAAATCTAGAGGAGACCCATGGCCTTCCAGATTGCTAGCTGGAGGGCAGTGGGTTAGTCTAGGGACGTACATGACACCAGATATATATGGTTAACCAACTGAATATTAATGTAGACATTTAACTGTCATAATCTCAAGCTGAATCCCAACCCTAAACTACCTTAACCTACAGCAGGAACCCACTCACAAGCACTCCAGCACCAGGGAGAAGGGCAGTGCAAGCTGCAGTTACTGCTCAAAGGCAGTGGGAGTGAAAGCTTTCTTTCTTACAGCAGAAAAACTTCTGAGATTTAAAATTGTGAAAGGAACAATGCTAGAGAGTTAAAAGAGGTTAAAGAGAAATGGTTAAAGAAATGGTTAAAGAGAAAACTCCTATTGACTGCTGATGGACACTAAACCAGAATGTTATTTAGACAATAACACTCCTTCACCTCTTCAAATCACACAGATACCCAAGGTATCTTAGCTTTAGCTACAAACCCAACAGTTTCAGTTTTACACTAAGCACAAATCCAAAGAGATCTGTACAGCCACACTAGCATTCAGTACCTTCAAGGAGACTTCACTGAATTAAAATCTCCTTGTGTACAAGAAACTGTGTTTTTTTATAAATATCATGCTATAGTAAAAGCAACAGCAATAACCTTTTTAACCTTTTCAGAATAGAAGAGGCCATTAGTTCCCCTTTAGTCTTGCAAAGCCCTATGAGGAAAGAGGTCCAGCCCAGATGCATCTTCTTCTCTTGACCTGCAGCCTCTATCTGAGCAAGAATTAAATTATTCTAGAATATTTTTTGTAATTAATTTGAGTTTCTTTCTCCTGAGATCAGAGTCCCTGATACAAAGAGCTTCTGGACTCAGATGGTAAGAAGGTCAGCCAATAAGGCTTAGCCCCCATCAGTCTGGTAACGTCAGTGAACTCTGAGGGCAGTAAGAAAGTTGAGGTGAAGTTTCTTCCGCATCTAAAACGCTGAATTGACTTAAGTTCAAATATGTGTGATTAAAAAGGAGAAAATTGTATTTCAGGGATGCAAACCCCTGCTGATTGTAGGATTCTACAACCAAATACATGGATAACCTGAAATGAGCAACGATAAGTCTAATTCCTCTAAAATTAATGAATTTCACTTCAACTCATTTTTTTTCCAAATTGATCTGAATTCCTCACCTACTCTTCCATAAAACTTATGGACAATAAGTTGGATTTTAATATTTCACCTCTAATGAAATCAAGCATTCCTACATCTTTCTGCTTAGGTGGGATTTCTATAAGGATTTTCCTACTGTGGGAAAAGAAGGAAAAAATCTGTTCATTTTGTATTATCATCTGGACCTTTCCTTCTTGGAGATTACTGCCTTTCCCTCATATCATTCCTCTTAATAGAGACTAAAAAAAAGCTGAAAAAAATGAAGCATTCCAGAAGCGCAGAATCCTTCTTCAATGTAAAGTCTAGTAAGCTTTTTTCCTACTAAACATCATTGCACAATTTTTACATACATGAGCACTGAAGGCTCCAGACAGCAGTATGTAGCAGAAGAGTGGCAGAAAGCTTGTTCAGAAGGGCTGATTCAAGAGCTGGAAGCTGCCAGCCAGTCTCACAAGGCATGGGAAGAACATTCTGGGAAGAGTTGTTGCAACTCAGAAAGTCACTGACTCGGCTAAAACCAAACCTAGAAGCAAGGACTTGCCTGCAGGGACATCATGGGTAGAAGGAGAATTGGATGTAATTCTTGTTTTCTTTTCTCCTCCTCTTCTTGACCTTTTCATTTTGCATTTTCTCTGTGTAGTTAATTAGATCAGCTTGTATAATAAATAATGCCTTTTGTCCTTAGAAGTGCTTTGGTCTTTGGAACTCTCACTATGAAAAGAAATTTTAAGCCATGGGCTCAAAATCTCATTTAAACTCCCCATAAAATTCTCAGGTAACAAAGTTCAAAATGTAAATTCTGAACTGGTGAAGGAAACCGTCACTGGTAGTTAAATAACAGGATCAAGAACTGTGCGGCAACATTATAATAGCTTTAGAATCACAGAATACCAGGTTGGAAGGGACCTCAAGGACAATCTGGTCCAACCTTTCCGTTGTTTAGACTGCTTTTTTCCGGTGAAAACAGGTTAAACAAGGTGGCCCAGCACCCTGTCCAGACATCTCACCAGGCATACCAACAAGACTGCAAATCAAGAAGCAAATTTGAAATAAGATAAAATCACAGAAGTATAATAAAACATGAAATCAGAAACTATACCACATAAAATTAAAAGTTATATCATCTTTGGAAATCATCCATGATTCTGTTCAAGAAGATGGATACTCTTCAGGTACATTGGGTTTACCTTCTGAGAATTACCTTCAACTGCCTACAGCTGGGTAGGCATACAGCAGTGCAATGAGAGCTTCTGCAAGAGACCTCACAAGGATTAAAAAATAAATAAATAAAAGTGAGCTTCCTCGTTAGCTCTTAGGCTGAACACCATCACAGATGACAGACGCTTTTGCTAAATCCTATACTATTAAATATTTTAAATGGAGAGGGCCAGCCTTTTCAGGAAATGGCAGTTAATTATCTTCTCACCATACAAACAAACCAAGGGTACAGCTTTTTTTCTATTAACAGGAGTGTTTTAATGTTACAGGTACAGCTATGATGTATTGAACATTTACTCAGAAGAGTCTCAGAGAAAACCTGCTTGATCCAACTGAGCAAAGAAATGTAAATCATTGATTTCACAGTAGTTGACCTTCAAACATTATATGCACAGATAGTCTCCGAAGCTGTTAAGGGTATTGAAAATCTCCCGACAAAAGCAGCAGAAAATAATAAAGTAACAGATATGCACATTGAAGATATTCTTCAGGTATGGTTTTCATTTAGGTCATTGCTAAATTGTTACTCTGTCTCATTTATTGTCAGCCAAATGTCAGCTCACAGAATAATCACTAAAATCAGCTTAGCATATGTTTTCTAAGCTCACCTAAATAACAGCTGCCTTCAGAAGCAGAGAAGCTAATCGAAATGGAAGATTGGTAACGTTGAACATAGCCGTGCCCCTGTGTCTAACACTAGCACATGGCTTTGACTTACAACAGGAGAATCAGAGCTGAGATGGCCTAAGTTTTCTCATATAGAGAAACTAGGAGAAAATAGGTGCTTCAGAAAGTACTATAAATGTATGTAAAACAAAGACCTTGTTTGAAACTTGCCTGAATTTTTCAATTTATCATTGCTTCTAGTTTTCTGGGAAAAAAAAAATAAAATCCCCCAAAGTCTTTGCAAGCAATTTCAGGCCTTGTATTTCTCTGGGAAAAGAAATTGTATCCAATACTTCACTAAAAGCAAGGCAGTATTTCTTCCAGATTCTTTTTTCACTGGTGCAATCTCCTAGATGCCTGCACCCACGCTACACCTATACACCACATAGTGTTACATTATCCATAAAACTGAAATCCAAAGATCATGTAGTCATCCTCAAAATTCTTCCACTATTTACAGAAATTTGTTGATCCTGGAAAGCCTGAAGTTCCCAAGATGAAGAGAAAGATCTTGTATATTTAAAGACAAAAAGAAAAACTTGAAAGGATGAGCCTTAATGCTATGGAAGAGGTTGCATTCCTAGGTCTTGATACTCTGACAAGACATTACAGAATTAAAACATGGTTTTAAGTCAATTCTCAATTTATTACCCTGGAGCCCTTTATTTTCTTGTCTAGCAGAGGACTTAGCTCATGATTTCTAATGTTAGCTTGACAGCACTGATTACCCAGAGATGAGGTTAAACTTGACATCAAAAGGGCTACTTTCAAAATGAATCACATACTCAAAGCATATGAGAAGCCAGAATAGGATTTAAGGAAAACAATAATGAATGAACACTTGAACACCTATCAGCCAGATGACTTAGGCCTTGATTCTTCAGACATTTTCGACATGCAGTACTTCACACAGCTCAATTAGTCACGTTGAAAATAACAGGACCTTTTGTGTGCACTGGTGTTTGAAAGACATGCTACAAAATTGGCAGGGGCTACTATATATCTATTCTAAGTTACATAAGATGAAAACCCCCAATCCTTTGAATCCTTGACAATTTTGATTTTTTTTTTCTCTTTACAGGTAGTGCTTTGGATGTCAGCTCAGTTCTCTGTTAACTCAATTGTTTTGGTTGGTTGTCTCTGCTAACCTGAAAACAGCAATTTTCTCTAATTTGCAGCTTTTAAAATATATTTCCCATAATTACCTGCTGTATAATATTTCTCCCTGCAGTATCTACTCTGTAATTTGCAATGGATTTTTTACTGTTTCAGAGTGATCTGTAATACCAATCCACTGAAATACTTTGGATGGATCTTCATGGATATTTGATTTAGCATCACATCTGTAGATTTTCACAAGAAAATGTATCTGGCCTTAATCAATTCCATAATCGTTCCTTATAATATTGTTTTAATTCTACCCCTTATGGATAACTAATAGAGCAGCTGCATATCTTCATTTAGCGACACTTTTTGCAAAATAGATACACTTAAGTATATCAAAGAGGAAAATGCATAAAAACATTCTGGTTTTCTGGCTTCTAAAAATTCATGTAATTTTCAAAGGCACTAAGTTAAACTGATTCAGCTCTCAGTCAGGAGTAAGAGGGACTTGTGTTATGGAATCTAACAAAACTCCTGTGAGAAAGGGTTTCAGCCTGGCTAAATCCAGCTACTTTCTACCATCACTTACCTACCTCTGGAGGAGCCTAACTTCAGTGTATGCCTCATTATTTAGCATGAAAACCCTTAGACACTCTAATACCTGTTCCAGGAAGGGGAATGCTTATTTCCCACTTGAGGCTTTACTGCCTGGTAGTTCATTCAGTAGGCAGCATTTAAGTCCTGACAGCAGCCTTAAAGTTAGTTGTGCTCAAAGATAACAGCTAACTTCTCCTGACCTACCGGTATCCTTTTCTCTTTCCCTACCCCTCTTTATAAGGATGTTTGAGGGGATAATTGAAAAGCAGCTGGCCTGCATGTGTGGCTTCTCTTCATTTGTGAAATATAACAAAAGTCACAAGTCCAGGGACACTGGAAAGAGGAGTCTCCTGCCACTGGGGTTTTTGCATTTTCCAAGAACAGCCTGAACTTTACAGAGGACTGTTGCTGGTTAAAAACAAAACCAAGGCTGAAAGTAAGTTTATTTCACATAGCAATTGCCATAATAATGAGACCAGAACTAGGCTTTTGCGTGACTGTTTTCCTCTGTCTTTTGCTCCCAGTAGGATGACGCTCAGCTTTGACAGAGGAACAGAGGATGCCCTAATTCTCAGGCCAATGAATGACATGAATTTAGCTATTCTGAAGGTCTCAATCCTCTTTAGACTTGGGGATTCTAATCACCTAAGTCGTCCCTCTTTGTAAGCAGTTTCATTAATCATTAGGCTATTACATTAAAGACAAGTATCACTGCAAACACACAGCTCCATTAAAGTTATGAGCCTCAGAAAAGCAGGAGTAGACTGCAACATGACTGACAGATAGCTAACATCAGCAATCTGAGTCATCCCTCAAAGTTACCTAGATTTCCCACACAGTCAGAGGGAATTGCTTAAATAAAGCAATACAGGATTCAAACAGCATGGATTTTACATAACTTTTTTAATGGCATGGATTCAGAACCTGGGGGAAGCAAGTTCCCATCTGGCCGCTGAACAACATAATTGGGTAAGAGAGAGCTGAAATGACTCTTTTGCAATACATATCATGATCAAACTGTTCTGTGATTGCAAGAAGTCAAATTAGGTGACTTTCCCCTGTAAAAAAAAATCACATTTTGCTAGGGAGGGAGTTTTCTTATTTTGCACTATTTTATGCGTAAGATGCTCCTAAAAAAAAAAAAAAAAGAAAAAAAGGCACAATGAAAGACCTTCTGGATGCCTATTGTTCTATTGTTCTTCAGGCATCCATTTACCTTAATGTTCCACATTCTCTTACTTCCTTTTCATTAAGGCAGGGAAGATGAAGAAGATCTCACAACTGTTGTGGTTCAGCTGAACTCTGTGGTTAGTTGCATTCCCTCCCTCTGAGAAGCCCCTTTATTTTAACAGAAAAATTATGGGAAAATGCACAGAGAAACTAACTTACTGGTGGATTCCTCCTGTACTTATTTTCTTTTTCGTCTTTTTAAAAATCTTTCCTTATGCAAGGCTAATAAGGAAAAGCAGTGCCTCTGTGATTGGATTGTCACTGGGACAATGCTAATACAGTGAAAGGAAAAATGTGCTTTACAGTATGGCAATGGATGCAAGAAGTTTACTTGGACTGTAGGGAAAAGACAAGCACTTGAAAAGAGGTTCGTTACAGACTACAGAATCTACAGTGGAAACCTCCTGGACTGAAAATGGCCAGAGGCTGAGGGAGCTGGGAGAAGGGTACTGGAAATGCCTGTCCTGTTCTCACTCTTCCCTAGGCGACTCCTCACAGGCACCACTGGAAACCAAACACTGGCTTAGAAGGAGCAATTAGGCTTCTCTTTTAAATAAAAAGTATTTCTGCCTCATAATTAACCAGAAGACTAAAAAATATTCCGGATATCTCTAAGAAACTTTTGAAGTCAGTTCATGTATCTAAAGATGCCAGTTAAACAAATTTTTACAATGAAAAAATTACTATGGAAGTCTTCCTCATCTCTGAATTTACCATTATAATATATGCCTACGGGTCTGTAAGTCAGATGCCTTCTAACATATTTTCCCCCAGGAATTTTCATGTATTCTTTTTGCTTTCCTCACAGAGATTTTAGAGGCTTAGTTAAGAGCTTACAATGTGAAACAATTAAGCAGTGTACAGTTATAAGACTATTAACAACTACAACTGCAGCATTCTTTTTATATACAACCTTGTCTATAGTGTGTGAATAATTCAAACTGTAATGCTGTGCAAATGAATATGAATATTCAGCAGTGAGACTGGGCTGTTACATCACACCCAGGGAACTATTATTTAGTGTGTACATATTATTTTCACCCTCAAAGAATTTCATGAGCAGCCGTTCATCTCTGAAAGATGCTTCAAAGCCAAGCAGGTAAATATTACCATATCTGCTTCTAAACATGAAAGACAGAAAGGATGGGAAAGTTAAGTAGGTGACTCATCCAAAGGCAATCAATAAAGTCAGTATCAGAGACATAATTATAAGCCAAACACACCTGATTATATCTAGACTGCATTTAGGGAAGGAGCCTGAGGCCATGCAAGTCTAAATACTTTTGTCAGCATTGAAAACATGTGGTGGTGGTGACTTTTGGATAAAGCCAAGGAAAGAAATTTTGGATATATTATCCTTTAGTGCAGCATGCCTGATGCAAACACCAACAGCAATGTTTCCACTGTTCCTTGCAGTATGATGAATGTGCACTGAATTATGTGATATCGCTGAGCACTTCTGCCCTGTGAGTGAGTGGGATTTGTTGACAAAATAAAAACTCCTACTGTCAGCAGTATGGATTCATGAGATCAGTTAGTAATGGAGGACAAGCTGGGTTGGACCTGATGATTTCCAATCCTGAATGCATAAGGTGGGTGTGGTTGCCACTACTAGGTCTCCTGACTTGACCATGACTGCATTTTCCCACCCCTGCTCCTTTTATCCCTGTCACTTCCCTCACGTGGAATCTCTCACAAAAGTTCAGACTTTTTTTTGAATCTTACTCTTCCCTGCCTGTCCCACAGAAAAAAACAAATCCTTTGTTTGTACCCCTGTGAAGGGTAGCTGTGACTGTTGACTATTCCTTCATGATGAGGGAATTAATCTCATTCTCATAACAACATCATCGTCTCTTATCTCTCATCCTTATTAGCTTCAGTACATAAACACCTCATAGGATTCCTACATTCTCCATAGCGTATCTCCACAGCAACACAGTTCTACCTCATCTCTCACAAAATTTATTAACCATTTTTTTTAACTTTTCCTATGCAATTTATCTCCAATCACATCTGTGCAGTTCATGTTGGCCTTCTCTCCCTTCTATACCTGCATTTCACAGAGTAGCTAAAAAAATATCTTGCTTTCTCCTCTCACTCTCAATCCTTTCACCCAAGCCCTCTGCACTTCAGCAAAAATCCTATCTCAGCACTCTTTCCCTCCTCACCAAAAGCTAAATACACCAAGGATATTAGCATAATTGAGCAACTGAGATGATTGCAACCAGGTGAAGGTTTGAGGTTCTGAAAAATCTTTACCCTGTTCTCTTTTATCTTAACCTCAACCCATCCTCCTCCACCCACACATAATCAATTCCTTCATAATTAATATCCTTGGTTTTTACAAACAACATATATCAGATTGTAGATGCAGGTTGACTACACAAATAAGAGTTGCACGTTTATTTGTAATTTTGTTCCTTGTAATTTACCATTTAAATGTGGTAAAGCCTAAAGCATTCAATGAACTGAATGAAGCGAGGATCTCCTTGCCTTAGCGGACGAACATCCAGAGCTCAGATATCTCCTTTCCATAGGCAAGAAAGGCAAGAATTGCCACATTCTGCCAGCTTGCGTATTCACATAAAAACATATGCTTTCAGATCCACTTTCTTCTATTTTTCTGTCCTTGTGGCCAGCACATGGCCAACTGTGCACAAATATACAGTGAAAATCTTTAATCATTAGCAAGCCCGTTTTAATTGATTCGTATCAGGGAATTCATGATAAAGAAAATTGTAAAGAAGCAGTAAGCTTAAAGGATTGAATTCCCTAGACTTCAGAAAAATTCTTTGGTTTTGTTTGGTCTTCCTTTATTGTATTTCTTTTTCTTTCTTAGTTAATGAAGAATAGTGCAGCCTGGAAAGCTGAGCTTATCTCTGCTTTCAATGAAGAAACTCGTCAGTAGAATTTATTGATGAGTGAAAAAAGTGAAACCACAGAGACCCACTGATGGGATCCTTTTCTGAGATCAATCTTTTCTGTTTGCAGATATTTCCAACAGTTAAAGCAATTCACTACTGAAAGCCAGTCTGAATGGTTGTAGAACACTTTGCAACCCAGCAGAAAACACACAGGAGACAGTATTTTCAGTACTGTAAATGAACGTATCACTCTCAACTTCAAAAGAACTAAGATGTTTCCCACCAGGTGAAGACCCAATCCCATAGGAATTTCCTGTTGTGCCAGTGTTCAGTTGCTGTTGCATGTCTGGCTTCAGCTGATTTGGATCAAAAAGGTTTCCAGTCCCAGCTGCTTCTCACTGTCTCCTCTGAGGTTTATCCCCCTGTTCCCCATGCTCCCCCTCTGATATGTGTACACAATTGTTCCCTAACCCCATTCAATCACAATGAAACAGGTTAGGAAAAAACCCCTACTATTTAAAGTGTGTGTGAGCTAACTGGATCATTTTGACTGAACTGGGTCAGGGAGTGATTATACATGCAGTTATACCAGCTGAGTGAAAAGGAAGGGAGAAAATCTATTTGCTTGGCTTAGTAACAGTCAGAACAAGCCATAGGACTGCAGCTTTATGTGAACAATATTCATAGACTGGCTTTGGATGGTAGAAATTGGCACGTGTTCTAAGAGATGTCTCACTGTGCACAGCCACTTTCCTTTTGATGTAGTTTCTGCGTACCCAAAATGCCCCAGCAAATCCTCCTGAAACTGTAATTGAGGGGGCAAGTGGGCATTTTAGATCTCCCAGTATGCTGATGCCTTGGGAAGTTCTGCCACACACACTAGGCATGGCAAAACCCTTCAACCAAAATGGTTTAGAACAGTGCTGGGGGAGATTCAGGACAAAATCTAACACATATGTCTTTTGAAATCAGCCCAATGGTTTTATTCTGGCACATAGAGGCAGCCTCCTTTCATCTGAACACGAGAAAGTATTTGCTATTACCATCAGTATGCAAATGTTACTGCTCCTGTCTAACAGATTTAACTATTCTTCAAGTGAGGAGAGTTAATGTAGACATTTGGGTTTAACAAAAAGCACAGTCTTTGTCAACAGCTCATTTTATATAACAAGCTTGTACTCTATATGACCTTTTATTTAGCAGAAAGCAAAAGCATGGCAGAGGCTGTGTGGCCTTGGTTTTGTACATTTTGGGCACGGAAAGCTAGGTCTTTCCAGAGCTGGGGCTAATATTATTACTCTGAAGCTTATTTTCTTCTTGGAAGGAGAAAAAAAATACCCCAAAACCCTCCAGTGGTTTTGTTTGTTTCAGCTGTTACATGGAAACGTTCTTCACTGCAACTCCTCTGACTCAGGTCTCCATTACTCAGGTACTGACAAGAGTAGAGTAACATTGTCCCAAATAAATCAGCTTTCTAGGAATCATCTGGGAAATTACAAAATGGGACTCTAGAGGAGTAATACTCCTGCTTTGCCTAATTCACCCTGGTGTCTGCTTATCAGACTTGGGGCAGGAAACCATCTTGTCTTGCAGACAACACCACCTGGATTTAGCACTACCATGCACTTTGAAAAAGGTCCCTTTGTCCTCATTTCACTGACTTCTTGGACATATAATGTTAGTTTAGTCATTTAACTTGTCTGCACCTTTTTCGTAAAACAGTCTGGAGGATATCCTAGAACCATAGAACAGTTTGGGTTGGAAGGGACCTTTAAAGGTCACCTAGTCCAACCTCCCTGCAATAAGCAGGGACATCTTCAACTAGATCAGGTTGCTCAGAGCCCTGTCCAATCTGATCTGGAATGTGTTTCCAGGGATGGAGAGTCTACCGCCCATCTCTGGGCAATCTGATCCAGTGCTTTATCGCACACATCATAAAAACTTTCCCATTTACATGTAGTCTGATTCTCTCCTCTTTTAGTTTAAAACCATTACTTCTTGCTCTGTCATAACAGGCCCTGCTAAACAGCTTGTACCCAGCTTTCTTATAGGCCCTTTTAAGTACTGAAAAGCTGCTCTAAGGTCTCCCCAGAGCCTTCTCTTCTCCAGGCTGAACAAGCCCAGCTCTCTCAGCATGTCTTCATAGGAGACATGCTCCAGCCCTCTGATCAGATTTATCCTCTTCTGGACTCACTTGAGCAGGTCCACGTCCCTCTTGTGTTGAGGATCCCAGGAGCTGAACGCAGGATTCCAAATGATGTCTCGCTCCTCTTGATGCAGTCCAGGATACCGTTGGCTTCTGGGCTGCGAGAGCACACTGAAGTCAGCTCACGTTCAACTTCTCATCAACAACACCCCCAAGCCCTTGTCCACAGGGCTGCTCTGAATCCATTCATCTCCCATCCTGTATTGATACTGTGGGTTGCCCCAGCCCAGGTGTCATGCACCTCACATGGTGAAGTTAACATGGGCTCACTTCTCATGGTCTCAGTTGAATTAAGAAGCTGAACAAGAGGCAATTTTAATCATTTATTACAAATGCCCGGAAAATATTAATAAGCATTAAGCGTGGCTGCCAGTTCATGCTATTTGAAAATCCTCCCAAGAGCTTTGGTTCACAATTGCTCTCAAATTCGGCATCTCTTCAGACCCGAGGGTTGACTCCAACTGATGGCAGTTTGCATGAGCACATTTGGCTGGGAGCTGTGGAGTGTGAAGAGCAGACACGCTGCATGCTGTACGGACTCCGAAGTAGATTGCTAATCTTTCCCGCAGGAAAAGGGTGGACAGCTGGAGGCAGTAACCTCTTTTGCCATTGTAGTTAAATCCATCAGAGACTGTGAATCAGAGCCCTTATTTTTTTCCACATGAGTGTTCCCCATTTATGCTCTGATGAAATGATGCATTCAACAGAAAACAAAATGAAGCGCTGAAACCATTAAACTCTTTAATAACAGGAGACACTGGAAGTTTTTGTCATTAATCTGCCATAATTAGGAGCTGCTGTTAATGTTTTTCAAAATACAGAATATTGAAATGTTATTACGGGAAACGTTATCAGGAAATGATATGGTGGGATGCAGAATCTCATCTACACCTTATCTTGCACTCCTGCCTTTATTATAAATTAAAGTAGGAATAACACAAACATAAACTTCAAACAGATGTTTTCAAATTAGTTTGATTTCCAGAATTATGGTTGTTTTTTTCCTGAAAAGAATTTTTTCAAAATATAGGGGCTGTGAGGGGAAAATCACCTGTCTGACTGAAACAAAAAATGGCTGGTTTTGACTCCAAACTGAGATGAAATCACAGCCCACAACTTTGGAGTTCCAGGGCTTGAAATCACGGAAGAAAAGTGGTAAGAATATGTGACATATCTATATAGAATGAGGAAGTTTTTTTCAGGTTACCTGATTTTAGGCCACATAAGTGAGACAGACTTGGCTACCTCTATTGTTACATACAATATTTGTTGACTTTATACTGTCTGAAGCAGCACTGCATGTATATGCATGTGTCTGTGTGTATATATGTATTTTATATATGTATTATATATATTGACATCTCTTTCACGGACACCCGCTTGTTGTGGGGAAAGAGCTTGTGTGCCCTTGTGAGGTGGGGAGCTATGCTGGTGATGGCACATGCCTCCGGTAGGGTCTTCCATGCCAGACAGGTCTCAACTGAAGGGTCAGACAAAGTGTGCCCATGCCAGGATGGGCTCACTAGCCTTTGGGCAACCATCCTAGGAGAAGGACAACTCTAACTTCAAACCCAGGCAGATGGAGCTCGTCTAGCCTTGTAAGGCCATCCATCTAAGAGAAGGACACTCTAATCAAACCTACGACCTGAGGACTTTGCTGTCACTGTCCAAGCTCACTGGGCCCTGGCAGATAAACCTCAGGTGTAAAGGGTGTGCCTCACCTAAAAAATCCACTGTGCAGGCCCGAAGGGTTTACCCACACTTGCAAAGCCCTGTAGCGACAGGCGGGGGATGGTAGTAAGCATGGGTAAAGCCCTTCCCAAATCTTTGTTCGCAAAGTCAAGCCACATATACATTTACATAGGCATATGTAGACAGGGAAGAGCAGCAATATAATAAAGTGTTAACTCTTAAATATACATATTTATACAGTGTTTGCAAGAATGACAGCAGCAGATAAGACCCTTTTCAAAGCGGAGCCTCTCAGATTTAACAGTCAAATGCAAAGCCAGTGTTGATTTGCAGAGATAAAAAAACAAAAAAGACAAAGGTATTTTAAAAAATCCAGTCTGAAGAGGATGCTAATCTCTCCCCCAAGAGTTTTCACCATTTCCAGGAAAAAAAAAAACAAACCAACAAACAAAACAAACAACCCCCCAAACCACTTACTTATAAGCAAAACTGAAAGTTTCCATTTCCACTGAAAAGCCTGGAAAGATGATTTTTCCTTCTTTTCCTTCACCAGTACAAGTTATGCTGCTGGCTCCTTTTGGAGCCAGGATATTCAGACTTTCTGCCATACCTACAAGAGACAGAGAGACAAGAGAGAGGTAGAGAGGGCGCCAAGGCTTCCCACTAAGTCTGCCTGGGGGTTCCCAACTGGAATAATCTTTTCAGCTCTCTTTTATTGCTGGGTAAAAGCAAAAGTGATGGGATACTGCTGGGCTTAGAGTTGTGATTTTAATTTTGTGAGACAGAAATATTGCTGACTATGCAAAAGGATGAAAAATCTGTCGACCCTACGTGCAACCTTCTTTTCAGATGTATCACAGGAAATGGAATTAGTAAATACTGCGAGGAGAGGAAGCAACGTGAACACAACACCATTGTTATTCTTGATAACAATATGCATCTCTTGATGGTTCTCTTCAATATGATTTTTTCATGGAAAATTCAATTTTCTTTTTGCAGACAGAGTGGAAATAGCATTAAGCATATGTTATCTTCTATTTTGTTACAAGATCTGTTTCATTCTGCAAGGCAATAAGACTGCTCACAACTAATTGTCCTGTAAAGTCATATTCAAACACAAAATGTGACAGAAACAGTGAAATTCTGGGAGATTGTTGTGTATCATTTTTATTTATGGAATCCTTTGGTATTCTTGCCACTATACAAGTCAGAAAGTCTCTTCCCTATAGAGCCCACAATCTATGGCTTATGCTGTTCAATTTAAGACAAGCCTGAGCTTAAAGCAGTTGAGAACTGCCTCATTTCCTGCAGTGGGAGCATGCCAGCTGCTGCCCTCCTTGTGAAGATAAAGCTTGCACATCTGGTGTGCTAAGACAGCTTTGCTGTTTCCTTTGGGTCAGTTCCATCCTCCGGGACACAGTGAAAATGTAAGATACAGCAGACCTTTGAAAGAGAGGCAAGGCCACCTTGAGGCACAGGCTATGCAGGCAGTTGTCTAGAGCAGCAGGCTGCTAAGCTTGCAAAATAGCCAAGATTTTATCATCTACCATGTGCAGGACAGTCTAGATTTGCTGCTGCTGGCACTGTCGCTGGGAAAGAGGTCAAGGTGGGTGAAGCAATAGTTACTGGAATGTGGCAGCAACTCCAGTGCAATGCCTTTTTCCAAATGTCCTATTCCTGCAGCAGGGTGGCCAGTCCCTGACTTCCCACCTTCTGAGCAACAAAACTTAGATTTTTCTGAACTGGCTCTGAAAAGGAGAGCACGCTATATACCTGTACAATTTATGCAGTGCTGTGTAGAAAGCCCACTCTAGGGCTGGATAAACGCATATATGTAAATAGTACAGTGCATGGTCTTTCAGAGACATTAGCTTGGCTCCCAGAAGCATAAACTCATAGTTTTCCACTGACCAAGTTTGGATGACGCATCATTCTGACATGGCTATAACCCTCACAGTTTTTCAGCCCGTTCATTTGCAGAGAGTTTGGATATGCTACATGCTGCTACACTGCCTAATGTGGATTTATCCTTTGTGATCTTCCTGCCCTCACAGCCTCGATAGCTGAGTAATGACCCACCCCAGGCAGGTCCTAAATTTGCTAGAGCAGCTCAGACACTGGATGTACTGAGTAAGCAGATGGTGTGCCCAACTCAGAGTGGTTTGGATGTCATTTTTTGATTAAAAACTGCGTAGTGCACATAATTCTTGCCACAGACTACTCCAGTCACCAGTTAATCAGTTTGAAGGGAAGATATAATCTATTGCTAGTGTTTTAACTGTTGTATACTAGCTGCACAGTAACAGGTTATTTCTTCCCTATAGTGACAGAATGAATCAGAGGACACTTACTTTTGTCATGTTCTTCCAGTCCCACAAATGCAGATATATATCCCACAGTATGTATTACACAGAAAAAATTGTTGACCAGTTACCTAGCTCTTGCTTTCTGCAGAAGTCTGAATTTATCAGACTCAAAAAACCCAGTGTTCTTTCAGGAGCCATTCAAGGATAAGCAGTAATGGTTCACACTACACATATGTATATTCATTGATATGTATTTTGGTTCTCTTGTGATACCTTCATGAAATTTTACTTTCTTTATAGGAAGTCACGGTCAATACAAATAATAATGTCCTATGTTTCACTCCCTGAGAGGACATGTCAACTTGCTAAAGGCAAAAAGGCTCCTATGGCAAAGTGATGTTTTGTCTCAGTTCCAAAGTCTCCAAATATGAACAATGACTCAGAGCACGTAAGTTGAGGTTTCCAGGAGATCAGTTTTTTCTGAAAGTTAGGGGCTCATGTAGTTGCCCCTAAAATTCACATAGCCTGAATCCCCTATGTACCCTTAAAAATATTCTTGGTGCTCCTTTTCTCTGCTTTCAGAATGTTTTGCCTGATTGTCCTTTCTTATAGATGTCCTTCAGGATCTCCCCACAATAAGCACACCTAAAAGTATTCAAACAAAAGCATAGCTAGTCTCACTGAAGATGTCTGAGGCTGCCCTATATAGAATATATCATTAGTCAGGCACTCATCTATAGATGTTCTGTATTTCTCTTGACTTGAAAGCATTCAGACCTACAAAGCCCAGCTCCCAAGAAAATCAGTCATCAGACTATTATCACGTTCCTTCCTTTTTAGCTGAAGCTGGAGTCACAATGAAAAAAAATAAAATACAAACTTCAGGATGACAGACGGTCAGATTCTGTAGCAATTTCCTTCACATAATGGAATTCAACAAAGCAGACAAATAAACAAGATTACTTAGGGAATTTTGATGTTGAAAATCCATTAATATATGTAAAAAACATGTTACAATTAATTATGTAACTATCTCAGAGATGCTGCATTTTTTCTCCTTCATAATATACATGGTACAGATACTCACTACTGAAACTATTATTAAATCATATACTGATGAATGAGCACAAAACTATTAACAGCACATAATTTGCAGTGCACATGTCCACTAGAGTATCTAGCAAGATGTAAATCTTATAGTATGCCCTATGTGCTTTGATTTTCTCTGTTAGATGATTAATGAAAAATATTCATTAAGAGATTTCTCTAATGAGCTTTGTTCAAGCATAAAATAGGCCACTCCTTTTATAATTTAAGTGTGGGGTTTGGAATATAAATATCCTCTGATTCCCTATAGGAACTGGCTTCAATTAGGGATTTTGTCTTAACACAGATTTCAGGATCTTTGAAGGGTCTTTGAAGTTTATAATTGGGTCCAAGCTGAAATGTGATGTCACTCACTCAAACACTGGAGTTCTCACTACTTATGGTTGGTGGAAAAGATGCACTTTATTTTTCAAGATATATCCCAAATGTTCTGTGTATACACACTTAGGCAGAAAGTTGGGAAAATATTCACATTACGAAATCAGTACAAACCACACACATACACGCACACACACACCCCCCAGCCTCTGGTCAGTTAATCCTGGATCCCATTCATACAATTACATCAGCCCTAGCCTCTTTGTTTTTCATTAATTTATTAAAGGTAGGGGGTGTTATGCTTTTATTTATTCTGTTTTCATGTGAAAGGCACTGAGAATGCTTAAGCAGAGCAATAGGTATTTTAAAAGAATATACATAAAGGCCAAATCTTATGAAAAGCAAAATAGTCTTCTCTCATCTACACAGGTGAAAAGCACAGAGTGAAACAGCCCTCTGAAATACCAAATGTATTTCTCCTGTGTCTTTCTGAAGTCTGTTAGAAGTAGGAACCTTTACAACATGTCCTGAGAGTGAAACAGATCTGAGCTTACGGCCTCCTTGGGGAAGTAAGCCTAGCTGAGGACATTGCTTCTCAGAAGTGGCATTTCTGAGCTGGATGAGCTCATTGTGATTTGCTGTCCCTTTTAAATGTTGAACAGAGTGATAGACCAGGAACATTCTGCTTCAGTGAAGCTAAATAGCTAGTTGTATGATAAAGTGAGGGGACTGAAGCTCCTTTCCTTTGCTATTTCCTCTTTAGTCATAAACGATTGCTAGCTGATGTTAAATTGGAAACTCACTTTAACTTCAAACTCCCACCACAGCTGTCCAGATAGGCTTCAAGCTGAGTTACTGCACTCATCACTGCCTTGGTTTTCTCAAGCAGAGACAAAGGAGCCTTCACATGTTGGTAAATAAAGAAATCCAAAAACCCACAGAGACAGAAAATAGACCTTGGCACAGAGATTCGACATTGGGTGATGGCATATTATAAGCAAAAACCCCCAACATTTTGTAACCCGCTATGTCTTCCAGTAGCTCAAAGAGAAGCACAAAACAGTGGTTCAATCAGAATTAGACTGAGCCACCTAATACAGCTAAAGAGAGTTTGGTTTTAATTTAACAACTGCTCTGGAGGGACAAGCATGGAAGGGCTCTGATCCCACAGGAATGCTCTGTCAATTAGGTTAAAGTTACATTTCCTCATACCAGGGAATTACAGACCCGGGTAATTACAGACCAGTCAGTCTCACCTCTGTGCCTGGCAAAATCTTGGAGCAGATTCTCCTGGATGGCATGCTAAGGCACATGAAAAACAACAAGGTGCTTGGTGACAGCCAGCATGGCTTCACTAAAGGGAAATCCTGCCTGACCAATTTGGTGGCCTTCTATGATGGGGCTACAGAACTGATGGACAGGGGTAGAGCAGTTGATGTCATCTACCTGGACTTGTGTAAAGCGTTCGACACTGTCCCACACAACATCCTTGTCTCTGAATTGGAGAGACATCAATTTGATGGATGGACCACTTGGTGGATAAAGAACTGGCTGGATGGCCGCACACAAGGAGTTGTGGTCAATGGCTCAATGTCCAGCTGGAGACCAGTAACGAGTGGCGTCCCTCAGGGATCTGTGTTGGGACCGGTCTTGTTCAACATCTTTGTGGCTGACATGGACAGTGGGATTGAGTGCGCCCTCAGCAAGTCTGCCAGTGACACCAAGCTGTGTGGTTCAGTTGATATGCCGGAGGGAAGGAATGCCATCCAGAGGGACCTTGACATGCTTGTGAGGTGGGCTGATGCCAACCTCATGAAGTTTAACCATGACAAGTGCAAGGTCCTACACCGGGGTCGGAGCAATCCCAGGCACAGCTACAGGTTGGGCAAAGAAGAGATTCAAAGCAGCTCTGCAGAGAAGGACTTGGGGGTGTTGGTTGATGAGAAAATGAACATGAGCCGGCTTCAATGTGTGCTCACAGCCCAGAAAGCCAACCGTATCCTGGGCTGCATCAAAAGGAGCATGACCAGCAGATCGAAGGAGGTGATCCTGCCCCTCTACTCTGCTCTTCTGAGACCTCCCTTGGAGTACTGTGTGCAGTTCTGGTGTCCTCAACATAAAAAGGACATGGAACTGTTGGAACAAGTCCAGAGGAGGGCCACGAGGATGATTAGGGGACTGGAGCACCTCCCGTATGAAGATAGGCTGAGGAAGTTGGGGCTGTTCAGCCTGGAGAAGAGAAGGCTGCATGGAGACCTCATAGCAGCCTTCCAGTATCTGAAGGGGGACTATAGGGGTGCTGGAGAGGGACTCTTCATTAGGGACTGTAGTGATAGGACAAGGGGTAACAGATTCAAACTTAAACGGGGGAAGTTTAGATTGGATATAAGGAGGAAATTCTTTAGTGTTATGTTGGTGCGGCACTGGAATGGGTTGCCCAAGGCAGTTGTGAATGCTCCATCCCTGGCAGTGTTCAAGACCAGGTTGGACGAGGCCTTGGGTGATATGGTTTAGTTTTAGGTGTCCCTGCCCATGGCAAGGGGGTTGGTACTTGATGATCTTAAGGTCCTTTCCAACCCTAACTATTCTATGATTCTATACCTTATCTTATTTTGTCTCTGTAGTCACTGACCTCCTGGTGCACATTCCCATCCTCCTGAAATATGGGATGTATGAGTTCAAACCACTCTTCAGCTCAGAAGTCATAGTGAGATTTCTTCCTTCCTTGGCATGTACCCAAGATGATAGGTTTTATGGTAAAGGATAAAACTGATGCCATCAAATTTAAATCAGCCATGATTGTAGGTAGCCATCCAAACAGATTATGAGAAAGAAAAAAACACACATATTTGTAATGTAACCTATCAAGATGATCAAAATCTAGTATCAAGCCTAACAACTTTCTTCTTTTTCTCAGCAAAAACACTCGGGGGACAATCCTGATACTGAGTATGAGCATACTGTCACATCATAATTTAATCATTTCTTCCTTTTCTTTTCCTGGAAAGTCATCTTGAATGGTGTCTTCTGTGCTGAACGCTACACAGTCAAAATCCTATTAGTTGTACTGTCAAAACCAAATTCATTATACTTCCCAACCGAATTTAAACAATTGTTCTTCAATGTCATTGGTGTGGTCAGAATACTTTTTCAATTAATTTTCTGTAAGAAAAATCCAGGATTGGGAGTGAGCAGCAATTTCTGCTAGTGTAGGTCATACGTGCTTTTACATTACCTCAGTTTTATTGCAAAGGTTCAAAGACACATTTTTCAGTTCCTGTAAGCTGGCAGTTTGTTCACTGAGACGCAAGTGAACAAGTCAGGTAATTAGGCTAATCTTGACAGCTCTATATCACCTGTGCCTTCAAACCTGAAATAGGTATGAAAGCTTGTTTCTCAGACCAGAATTCAAAGAGACAAAACAGCCATTTTCAACATGATAAGCAGCTCATTTCCTTTTGAAGACACTTTTGATGGTTGCCTTCTATTTTTCTCACATCACTGAAAACAAGCATGAATTCAGTGCCCATACCTTAATAAAACTGACAGCTTTACTGCCTGACTAAACCACAGCCACTGCCAAGATAACCAGCAATTTTTAACACGTATTTTTCTGCAATAAATACCACGGTGATCAAACTTCTGCTTGTTCTTTAATTCGCATCACTCAGCCAAGGCCTTCCAGTGGCTGCTTACAAACATCCACCATTCATTGTGAGAAATTCACTGTACTTCTTTAGTCATCATTCACTCTGGCACAGCTTTATGCTTTGAGAATACTCCATGAATAATCCACTCAGATCCAAGCTTCACTATGGAAGGGGGTGAAAAATGCTAGTGAAATGGGTACTGCTAATTGCAGACACCTAAACACTTTGTGAGCTTTCCCAGTGCTGGAGAAACCATGCTGCAAATAGTTTTCTACAAACACCTGTCTGATAAAGGAACATTTGGCAGCATTATAACATAAGTCTTATATTTAAAGTGCTGCATAGAGGGATAAAACTGTGCAGTGTGACTGGCCAAACATGCCAAAAAAGACATAGTAACTTCCTTTTTCTCCCTACAATCTTCTCTGCAGAAAATTCTGTATTTGAGGGCCCCTCTTAGTTGTTATACCTGTGGTCAAGAGAGATGAGAATTCAAGTCACTACTAATCAACTAATGTCAGTTTATATGCTCAATGGAAAGAAGTACATGCAATGACAAGGTTAGAAGGACTTCAGTCTCTAATTGCACAGATCTTATGTATATACGATTGAGCCAGTAGCTTGGGGCTAATACATGAAGAGCAGGTGAAAAAAAGCAAAGCTTGCTCTACTTTTAATACCATACTGAATTACTAAGATGTCATGCCTTCATATTGGCTGAATATGGCTTATATTCTGTTTCTGCATGAAGCATGAGAATCTCATTCATTCTGTGAGGTTTTCAAATCTAGGCAATCTCACTCTGGGCAATCCTGCAATGTCTGTGGCACTTCAACACATTTGTTCATTCTCCTTAGCACTCAAAGGCAGTTCACAAGACAAGTGGTATGGGGTTGCACCTCTTCATGAGTTGGCAGAATTTGTTGCTTACTACAGAAAGTGTACTTAGTTGTGCTTAAAAGCTCTCAAAGTTCTGCTCAAGCCTACCACTGATGTGAACAGACCTTCACTATGTTTCTCCATTAACAGGGGCCTATAAGAAAGAAAGGGAGAGATTTTTCAGCAGGGCTTCTTGCAATAGGATGAGGGGTGATGGTTTTAAACTAAAAGAGGGGGCATTCAGGCTGATGTAAGGAAGAAATTTTTTACACTAAGGATGGTAAAACACTGGAGCAGGTTGCCCAGACAGTTGGTGAATGCCCCATACCTGGAGACATTCAAGGCCAGGTTGGATACGGTTCTGGACAACCTGGTCTATTTCAAGATGTTCCTGCTCATTGCAAGGGGGTTGGACTAGATGAGTTTTGAAGGTCCCTTCCAACCCGAAGCATTCTGTGATTCTGTGATTCTACGTTCTTTTTTGAAGATGACTACTTTTCTGCAACTGAGGATCACTGTCATGTTCAGAGATGTAAGCCATCTGGACATGGGAATTTCTTAGTCTCCTGTAAACATGAAGATATGTTATAGGTGGCCTGGTTGGCAAAGATCTGCCTGTGACAAATTCATCAAGAGAAGAGTCTGGTAGGGAAAGTCTGAATGGGGAAATGAGGAGATGTAAGATACAGGCTATTCTGACCTGCATATGGGAGGAGTGTAAGGGTTTGAATTTGTGTAAGGCAATTCTAGAAGCAGGAGCAGAGCCCTTGGGAAAATATCCAGCATTTCATATGAGCATCACGCAACTTCAGCTCCTGCAGGCGCTTTGCCTCTCACCATCTGTGGGGCAATTACCACAGTGGTGGGCAAACTGCATAGGGGCTTCAGAAAAGCTTCAGCTGCAGTCAGCCACGCACTCTATCCATTAGACCTCACCAGCCAAATTCCCATGTCTCTTTCTCCATTGAGACTGGACAGTTTTCATTGTGTTCTCCTGCTGTTAGGTAACAAAGACTTCTGTTGGGCTGGCAGTGTAAAGGTAACATATGTACTGCAGCTACATGTTCCGGGGAAACTCTGTGATCTGAAATGACCTGGAAAATGCATTTTGCTTTTCAGATATGTTCTGGCATGCTCCAAAGCACACACAAACAGTCTCTTGCAAACCAAAAGGCTTTTTGGCATACCACTTCAAACAAGCTTATCGAAGAAATACCTGTGGGAGATATGTCTCTGGGCAAAAACCCCAGAAAGAATTAATGACCATCCTCTGCATTCCCATGTATTTTACCACCTTGGAACTAACAGTGGTTTAGGAACTATAACTGTAACTCTCCAGCAAGCAAGAGAGAAGTATTATTCTCCACTTCAATAGATGAAGAAGTTGAAGCTCAGACCAGGGAGATGACTCACCATTGTAAGTAGGCGTATAAAACATCCCTGGAGTAGCTGAGATGAAAGTAACAAAGCAAGGCTAACAAAGAGCTTCATATGTGTATGTAACATAATTCCTGTCAGTCGCTTTCACTTGAAAAACATTTCTTTTTGTCCTTTTTACTGTTATCATTCGTCCTGCTCTTGCTCTACATCCACATAAACTGTACTAATTGTTCAGTCCAATCACTTGCCATTTTTGTCTCACATAGTATTTTGTAGTCTAAGTTGAATTCATCACTGAATCTCATTGTAGGTGGTCTTGCAGGTGGCATCCGCTGACTTTCTTAAGTAATAGCTCATAAATTCTTTCACACTTGCATTGTGTGGAAGCCAAGTACACTGGGAAAACCATTTTGAGTTAGCTTTCTGGTTCTTTCTCATTCTTTCTTGGGATTCTCCCTTAATAGTCTACTAGTCCAGCTGCTTTCAAAGAAATGTTATGCTATAAATCTGTTTCATTTGCAGCTTCCTGAACACCTTTGGGGCAAAGCAGAATATAAAATCTGTACCTCGACTGATTAAAATTTTCCATGGCAGCCCAGCTCTGAAAAACTTCTCCTTAAAGGCTAGCACAACATGTTAAACATCTAAACAGTTCAATGCTGTTGCCTTTGGATACTGCATAACATGGTACCAAAATACGCGAGAGATATAGAACCAGAAATGCTGCACAGAAGTGCACTAATTAGATCATTGCTTATTCAAGGGAAGAGGTCTTTCATCTCCAGGAACTCAGGCAATTATGTGAGGTCCCTCACAGTACACCACAGGGGCAGTCAGCTGATACTAATGAGTTTTGTGCTGTAGTTGAGTAAACAACCGGTCATCACGGTCTCATTAAGGCTCTTCCATTTCCATGTTTTCTTACCAGATGCTGGGCTCTGTGGTGTGGTAATGTGTAAAGGCCTTGTCATTACTTTGTGCCTGTACATATCGCTTCTGCTTGTTCCTTCTACTCTGTGCCCACACTGTTTTGTCTGCAGTGTGGGACTGGTGCTGGCCCTGCCCATTCAGCCCTCACCCCATCCACATCATTCTTTTCACGTGCTAGCACAGCTTCCACTGAATTCACAAACCTGCTTATAGACCTGCCTCTTTCTTGAGCTTATTTTACCAGCAACGAAACTTCCAGTTACAGACAATAACTCAGTTCTGATCAGCTACAATGCTACTCAAGACAACAGTCATCACAAGTTGATGAGTTTCAGGCTATTTTATAATGATCATCTACCATAAAGGAGCATGTTTTTAAGGTACACTGACAGCACTTCTACTTCAAGCCATCCAAACACTTCAACACAGCTCATTTTCAGTACACCTCTTGAACCCATTGATTGTTTTTTATGTATCAATTAATATTTTGTGAGCGTTTTTTCCAAAATAAAAATATCTGCAGACAAGAAAATAACTGAAGTCTGAATGCAAATCTGCTTTGCCATTTGAATTCATAAAGAGAGCAAAGACTGGCTCTAAAAGCAGACACACAAAGAAATTTTGGACTCTAGGCCAGACCGTGCTCTCCAGTGCATATCAACTGCAACTTTATACTGGAGTAAATGACAGTGCAGATGTGTGATGTGAGAGGTTGTAAGAGGCCAGAATCTGAACAACAGAGATGGTCAGAGAATTTTGGGTAGCGCTAGAGACTGATGGAATCAGCCATTCTGCTGAAATCTAAGACCTTATCAAATTGAATCAATATCACTTGTATTTTACTTTCAAAGACACCTAGACTACATCAATACATTGTTTTCTTAACCAGGGCAGTAATTCAATTTCTTATTTATAATATTTCAACATAGTTTCCTTTTCATGAGAGGAAATAAAAATACTTTCAGTGAAACCAAAGATGTAATTCAGTCACTTAAACAGAGGTACCTATTGCCATTTAAGATGCACTGGCTGCCTGCCGTTCCTCCAGAGAGAAGGTTTCCTTTGAAGGTCCTGTGTGCAATTAATATAGCACAGGTAGATAGATATAAATATATGCATTAGATGTTTCTATTTACGCAACTAAATCACAGCATCAGTGACAAAGTTCCTGTGGTGCATAGGTAGAATTTGCTGGGGAAGACAGTCTGGGTTATTCCTGCTGCAGGTAAAGGCAAACCCACTCATGGGATTGTTTTTGCTCAGGGACCTGGATATACTTGGTGGGTAATGCGGGAAGATGGGGAAGTCTGATGTATACCTCAAGGGGATTTGATTTTAGGGGAAAACAGCCAATGAACTTAATTGTATGCTGTTGCCTGCTGTGTAATACTTTTATAGCCCATCAACTAGATGTCTTCAGGTCACCAGCGACTGGCCCTGACTTCCCTCCAACCATCATCCCAATAGGGAATGAACTTTGATAGAACCAGATGAGTTCTGCAGTAAAGGAATGATTAGCATCAGCAGGCAACAATCCAATACTGCACACAGCCTTTCCTGCCCTGAAAGACTGTTACAAGAGATTGAACCTGGACCAAATGAGCATCATGGACCAAATGGACTCGGCAGCATTATAGGGATTGGTCCATGCACTAAGAAAATGATCTCTTTCTCTTGGTCTGTGTGTGTATATGGATGCATATATGTGGGAGAGCGATGGTATATTGAAAATGTGGGATCTGAGCACGACGTGAATGGTATGGAATAAGGGGTGGATACTGTCCTGGGTTCAGCAGTAGCAGTCAATTTTTCTCTTTTGGTAGCTGGTGCAGTGCTGTGTTTTGACTTCAGCCTGGGAACAGTGCTGATAACACCGATGTTTTCAGTTGTTGCTAAGTAATGTTTACCCTGACCAAGGACTTTGTGAGGCTCATGCTCTGCCAGGGAGGAGGGGAAGCCGGGAGGAAGCAGAGACAGGACACCTGACCCAGGCTAGCCAAAGAGGTATTCCATACCACAGCATGTCATGCCTGGGGTGGGGGGTAACTGGGAGTTACCCAGAAGGACACAGGCTTCTGGGTCGGACTGGTTTCTTGGCTGGTGGCATCGTACTCTCTTTCCTTGTTATTTTCTCTTATCGTTGCTGTTGTTGGTGGTAGCGGTGGTGATTTGTGTTGTACATTGGTTGCTGGACTGTTCTTGTCTCAACCCGTGGGAGTTGAACTCTTTCGATCCTCCTCCCCATCCCTCACGAGAGGGGAAGGGGAGAGCCCCAGGGTATGGGCCTCGATTGCTTTCAGCCAGGCACCACTCACTGGGAGTGATTGAACAAGCTGTCTGGCTCAGGTTTAAACCACAACACTGTCAATAAGTGCCTGGACACTTTTCAGCATTAACATATTTAGGTTTCTCTTGAAATTAAAGTATTTCCTGTTTTTACAGTCCTTGAAATTATCCCATAACATTTTCCTTAAAACATATTTGCTCCACCTCTTCTACATACTACTCACTCTGATGCTTCTTGAGCTATAGAGCATAATATTCCATTGTTTCTAATCAAGAACAAATTATTTTCATAAACAGATTTTTATAACATCTGTCTTCATAGACTTTATTTGGGACTACTTACCTGAAAAAAAAAAAAATCAAAATTAAAACACTTAATCCAGGAGGAAAGTATTTGGGAAATAGATAATGCCAGGAAAATGTGTTCTCATTTGAATAAGGTCTGTGCTTAGGCTTATACTTAATTCAATAGTCTTGCATGTATATACAGACATACATGCATGTGTATTCCATCTTAATCCAAGGTAATTTTCAGATGCATGCAAAACTGTAGCTATTTGCACTTAGTTATATGAAACAAGCTTTTTCTTGTTGTAAGCTTTTCTTTCCCAACCTTTTCTTTCTTGAAGTAACCTAACCCTTTTCAAACAGAAGCCTGCCAGACCGCAGAATATTTTGTCACTGAGGGAACCCTGAGGTATCATTGAATAGGCGCAAAGAGCATAAAAATGCCCAAGAAGTATGCTTTATATAAGCAGATTTAGGCAGCAGAACCTGTCTCAACTCTTAGCTTGAACATATTTCACAATAAGCACAAGAAAACATGAAACGGTGGGGAAAGCAAATAACCTCCTGTTTTAATGCTCTCTGAAATGGTAGTTTGCTAGAAAATTAACTTTAAGCTGAAGAGAGCCATTGACCATTTGAAGCATAGTCAGCCACCAAATTTTTTAAAAAGAGAAGGTTTTGGTTTGTTTGTATTTTCTTATGAAACACAAGGTTCACGAGGTTGTCGTGGTTTAAACCCAGTCAAAATGCTGACAACTTTCCCGGAGGAACGGGGAGGAGGATCGAGAGAGTGCAACTCCTACGGGTTGAGACAAAAACAGTCCAGCAACAAATCACCACCGCTACTATCAGCTACAACAATGATAAGGGAAAATAACAAGGGAAGAGAATACGATACCACCGGCCAAGAGAAACGAGCTCCACCCGGATGTCCTTCCGGGTCACTCCCAGTTACCCCTCACCCCGGGCATGACGTGCTGTGGTATGGAACCTCCCCGGCTTGTCTCTGCTTCCTCACAGCCTCCCCTCCTCCCTGGCAGAGCATGAGCCTCACAGAGTCCTTGGTCAGGGTAAACATCACTTAGCAACAACCGAGAACATCGGCTTCACCAACACTGTTCCCAAACCGGAAGTCAAAACACAGCACCGCACCAGTTAACACAAAGGAAAAACATGACTGCTACTGCGGAACCCAGGACAGAGGTAGAGCAAAATGCAGAACTTTGAGTGCAGATTCAGATCTCGGTTTAAGTTTTTGCTTTACCAGAATTTTGTAAATAATTAGACAACTAGACCCTATATGGAGTAGACACATAAAGGGAGCCTTTAAATTGACCCTCAGGCCTCTGCAGCCCATGGGTATGTGCTGAATGTTGACAGAGTTCTAAAACTGTCTGCCGATGTGCAGAGGAGAATTCCATCAGTTTCACTTTCAAGAGACTCTTGAGGATAAGTTGAAACATACCTGCACCCCACTGACAAATGAAACCTAGTATAAAGTGCTGAACCAGCTGATTTCTGGGCAGGGGAGCTCCTAGCACGCAGACAGCTGAACATAGGGTCTTCCCCAGACAAAACCCCGACATACTTGCAAAGGATGTGCAACTGCATATAGAGAAAGAGACTGAAGAACATGCCTGCCCCGCTTCCCCTGGCTCATTTCTAAAGGCCTCTGCAGCAGAGACAATTACACTGAGTTTTACACTTGTGAAGTAGGAACTGTCTATGATAGATTTAATGAATATGCACTGCAGTGTCAAAGAGAGAGTCAAGCCCAGTTATTTCATATGGTTATTTTTTCCCGTAGAGTGAGTCCACCAATTATTTTTGCCCAGATAATCAAGAAGCTGTTGTGGTAAGGATACGGTTGGTCTTTTTTCAACTGAGCTGGGCTACCACAAAAGTCATTGACCTGAAAGTGAGATAGCTACATAGCTTTATCCATCCTTGGATAAGTTATTTGGTTTTTATCATACCTTTTTCTAAAGAACAACTAAGAGTTGTTAGTCACTTTTTAAAAATTATTAAAGATTGAATTCGGTTCTCATATACACCAGTGTTAATAACACTATGGAAGAATCTGATCCACAAACAAATGGCAAATATTTTCTCTGATATGAACACAACTCACTTTTCTGTTACGTAACTTGAACATATTTTTAGCTTTGTTTTCCTTTGTAGTTTTTTCTTCTTTTTTTTTCTATAGCTGTAGCATGAAAACAGATGGGAGTTCTGGTCAATACAGGTATCCATGAAAGAGAGATAATTTTAATGTAGTGGCTTTAGCTATTACATAAATGAATGACTGTCCTTCTGATCTTTGGTTTTTCAGTTATTTTTCTTTTTGTCTGTGGTTTACAAATGAACTTTTTCTTCTTTAGTAGAAAAGGTCATTGTGTTCCTGTAATTTTCATGTCACATTTATGAGGCACATCCTGTTCATTATATCCAGTCACTCTTAACCCAAGCACCAAAAATTAAAAATACAACACTGCTCCATGCATGGGTGAAACACAATGAGGAGCAATACAACTAGGCATTGAAAATATTAGATAGTGTTACAATGGCAAGAAACTTATCTATCAATTACAGTAAATGAATTCCAGAAGGACATTTAGATTCTCTAGTTGATACAAAGGAAAATACAGATACTTATCCAATTACAGCTAACATACTGTTACAATCACATGGCTTCCTTAAGTGCCTTGTTCTTGCATGCAGTGTCTAAATAGACATTATAACACTATATTGAATAGCACTCTATAATGCAATATGGTATAAAATAAAACCCCACTGTCTTTATCATAGAAAAAGACTTATAAACAGGAAAGACATTTCACAGTGAGTATATCTAAAAAAATTCTTTAAAATGCCATTATTACAGTATCTGTTAAGTTTCTAAAGTTATTTCCATGTTAACCTTGTTCACAATTGTTTATAATGTTCTGAAAGATTCTATTTTCAGGCTCAATGTCTCTGTGTTTTTCCTCAAATAAATAATATAAACTGTCTTCTTTGTGATCTGTTTTCCTTATAATACTTATGTCTCCTTGTTTGTTCTTTCTCTTTTCCGACCTCAGCTGAAGTGAGTCTAAGTACTGTGGCCTAAAATTACATTGAATAGCAAATCTTTGTGCAGCAAAACTCTAAATGTGTGCACTGACCTTTAAAGATTGTGCACAATAAATTCTAAATGCACCTGCGACTTTCCGTAAGCCACAAATGAAGAGCAGTCTTTATGAATAATTGTGTGCAGTGACGGGTCTACTTCTTCACCAAAGACAAAGCCTCTAAGTCCAAATACTGTTACAGTTCTCAAGCTGATAAAACAATGGGTTTATATATATTGAAGGGACTACATCCTATATTTCAGTGTTGGTACTTTACCTCCCCTTCTGGCATCTGAAGCTGCATCTTACTGGCAAATAAAATACAGGAGGTCCCATTCTTAGCAAGTTGCACCATATAGATCATATATGTGCAGCTAAGTTACATTACTATCCCCCACCTCTGAAAGACACTGTCCTTTCCTATACTCCTTACTGGAACAGCTGTTGGTCTAACCTATTCCATACACTGGGTGTGTTTGCTGGTTTAGATCAAACCAGTGTGTTTTAGCAATGTGGAGTGCTCAGTGCTGTGCTTTGGCCTAGTTTAGTGTAGTATTACAGGCAGCTCACATGATTTCTGGTACTTGTTTAATTGGCATTTGATATTCAGTTGTCATTCAGCATTTCTGCCTTGCAATTGTAATTTGACTGTCCAGTATTACCTAATGGATCATTTTTCCATGATGTTCAGTATACTTCCCTAGGTCATAAGAGCTCCAGAGGAATGTAAATAAATCCTAGGGCATTTTCTAACTTTGTATTCTGATGTCTTTCCAGAAAGCAGATTTATCTAGATATATCTGCTTTCAGAGTTTCTAGAGTCTCTGGAGAGAATGTAGACCTTCAGTGATGGATGTGATGCTTCTTCCCCCAGTGTCTTGGAAATAAGATATAAACTTTGTATAATAGTTCACTGCAGTTCCACCTTCCTGTTTGACCTACCCTGCATACTGCAGGGAGCAATTAAGAGGATTAAGGGTCTGAATCTGCTTTTGACCCCCACTCTCAAACCTGAGTAAGTCCTGTGCTATACTAAAAGTATAGCATTGAGGAACTGCCAATTATGAATGATGTTAAAGATAAATAATCATCAGTATGCAGTAAGTAACACAGTGATATTTAAATGTGATGCTGAAGTGCCATGAAGCAAATGACTCTTGATTGTTAACATGATATAGTTATCTCCTCATGCAATGTGATTTTTATAGCAGGTAATGAAAGGCCTTTTCCATAAAGTATAACAACTGCTGCCGCTAAAACTAACAGCAAAATCTACATAGAGATACCTCTAGGGGAAAAGGGGAAACAAAAACTTGTTAAATACTATGGGGAACATAGTCTCTAAGTGGAGGGCTGATTCTGAAGTTTTTACATCATAACCTTACACAATGTATTTTCTGGTTTGTGTTCTTCACTGATTATTATGATAGCTAAGTAATATTGGTTTGGAGTTGATGTCATTAGACCTAGAGTACTTAGGAGTCCTCAAGTACCAAAAGTTTATCACTGTATTTTCAGAGCTCAGTCCAGTCTGCTACCATCACACAGAATTACAAACCTGCAAACGATAAACAATTAACATATCAGTGTTCAACAAAAGCCATGTGTGTTCTTAAGTTTTCTTGGAATGAAGAAAATGAAACATTTTATGTTTCTTTATCCAAGACTCACACTCAGGGTTTGTTCTTGAGCACACCATGATAACTGAAAGTAAACAGATACAAGATTTTAAAGTATTTCCAAAGCATAAATATATTTTATCATAAACACACACAGATCTAGAAAAAATAATTACACAGCTGCCAGAATTTCCCTGCCTCAGTTGCCTTTTCTTCAACATTCATTGAATATGCTTCAGTGTCCTCTGAGAAATCCAGGGTCCTCCCCACACCGAATGTGAAATCTCTCACCACACTCATGGCCTCTCTCTAACTCAAGCAAGCAGTTTTATTCCTTCTTTGGCTTGTCTCACCTGCTGTGGCTAACTATGGGGGATGGAGCTTAATGGTGTGATGTAAACTTTGGGCTTAGAAAATCTGCTAATAGCAAACCCACCTGAAATATATCTGGTTGCAATAACATCGGTTTATAAAAGCATCTTATGAATCACTTCACTGGGAGCTGTAAAACCTGAAATAGAAATGAGGCTCAGGTAGTTCAGGCTGCTTGAGGATGATTTTGAATATAACTGTAGGTATAGAATCATAGAATAGTTAGGGTTGGAAAGGACCTTAAAATCATCTAGTTCCACCCCTCCTGCCATGGGCAGGGACACCTCACACTAAACCATGTCACCCAATATAAAGTTGTGTTGTATGAATTCATGTCCCTTTTCTGCTGTCCAGCATTCCTCCATCAGTGTTATTTCTCCTCTAGTTCACCACATTTCAGCTACGGCACTTTTCACAGGCAGCTGTTCTACCCTTGGAGAAATCAAGCAGATTTCAGATGTTGGTTTGCTGCAGAACAGATGGAGAAATTCTTTTTCCTTGAATTCCTCAATCTCAGTTCAAAGAGTTTTCTCTGAGCTGTATCACCAGCCCTTTAGATCCTGCTCAAGTAACTAAGCAAAGAAGACCCCCGTATTCAAGCCAAGGTTGCAATCTGAACATGGCACATATAGGAAGTTCCAAAGTCACATCAGTGTTATAGTCTGCATTTAGACATATTCCACAGATTATTAGGTGTTGATTACAAATTAAGGCATGCATTTATAGTTTTTAAAACCCGTAACCCAATAATTTCTTCTACATAATTAAATAAGATGTTTTTATGGCAATGAACATAGGCAGCAATTCCTTGCTTATTTCTTACAAGATTTGACACAAAGTCTCTTGATAACCAGATTTCATTCATTGTTCTAAGGAAGAGTGAGGAAGGGCAGCTGTGTTACATGCTTTTCCAAAAGTTTTCCTAATAAACTGAGACTATCCACATTAAAAACTTTGCTATCAACCACCACAGCATTTTCTGCCTGTTTCTTCTAAAGACAGCCCAAATGAGACTTTCTTTTAAGAAACTAATAAATAGTGGGCAATCCTGCACTGGTTTTAGAATATCTGTTAGAATATCACTTGTTTTTTCTGATGACAGTGGTCATTTATTTCTTTCACCTGGGAAAGGTGTATTTCAAATGGTCATAATGAAGTTAGGGTTCAATCTTTGTCCTGCTTAAGTCAATGAGATACCGCTTTCTGCATTTTTTGGTAGTATTTTCACAGAATGAGAGAATAGTTGAGACTGGGAGAGATACCTTGAGGTCATTTGGTCCAGCCCCCTTGCTCAAACAGTCACCTAGAGCAGGTTGTCCAGGGCCACTTCCAGATGACACTTGAATATCTCCCAGGAGGGAGACTTCACATTTCTTTGTAAGCTGTGCCAGTTGTTAGTCATAGAGCACTGGATACTCAGGTCTTTTTTTGTAAAGTCACCTTCCAGCCAGGCAGTCCCCAACAACCTCCCCAGGCACAGACCTCCATGAGGCTCCCCAGAGCCCATTTCTCCATCTTGTCAAAGTCATACTGAATGGAAACATGACCCTCTGGTGTATCAGCCACTTATCTCTATTCTGTATCATCAGCAAAACTGTTAAGACTATGTCCCATCATCCAAATCATTAATGAAGATGTTGAAAAGTGTTGCACCCAATATTGACTCTTGGGGTACATCACTAGTTGCTAGGCTCCAATTAGACTTCATAACTCTGACCACTACCCTCTGGGGTGGTTTTCAGTCACGTCACTGTCATCCCATCCAGCCCCTATTTCATCAGCTTTTCTACAAGGATCTTACGGAAGACAGCATTGAAAGTATATTGAAGTCAATATTGAAGTGTCCACTGCTCTCCGCTCACCTACCAAGCCAGTCATTTCACCACAGATAGTCACTGGGTTGGTTTGAATGTTCTGATTGAGTCAGCAACAGGGGAACTGGTCTGCAAGTAGCTATATCTCATGCTGAAGCTATTTCAGGGCTTCTGAAGATCTAGAAAAGATTAGAGAGAGTCCCAGATATAGCTGAGCTTGAACACTTATAAAGGAATATAAGTTGGTTTCTGTCCAAAGACCTCCATAAGCATGAATGCAATGGTACAGGAAAGGACAAATCTATATAATTTTTTTAACTGAACAAAATAAGGTCAGAGAAAGAAGACTGTAGTCTTCTTCCTTTTCAGTTACAACAATGGAGACATTATGGGAGGACATCTAATTCTGTCTTAGCTGGCAGTAGGGTTAGTGCTAAATGAAATCTATCCTGAATCAACACAGTAAGTAGTGGCATAGGTTTCTTGAACTGACAGGAGATACCTGATTAAACTAACACTACCCCTGCTGTAAAAATCTACTTCACAAAAAAAAAGAAAAATCAACTGGATACTAGAAAATATCTATTTTCAAGGACACTGAAGGAACTGAGACTACACTGTCTAGATGTCTGTGTTAGGTCACGGGCAGGTATGTAGATGTGGCTGTGTGCTTCCAACGCATTATAAAGCTATTTGTTGAATCTTGAGATCTTTTTATTTCTTCTTTTCAGTTTATCACAGTTTAAAAATCATTTTCTACCAGAAAATTAATTCTAATGGTGATCTTTGAGGTATCAAACTGCTCACTGAATTCTAATTTATTTATATATTAAACCACAAATTCTATGCAAATGGTATAGCATTACCTAGGTGGAATTGCCTAGGGAGTTGTCAGGGAGTAATGTGAAAAATTCATAAAAGTAATATGGTTTCATGTGTTTCAACTGATATGTCAAGGACGGTGATCTTTCGTTCCAGAAAATACGTGTTGAATTTTTCCTATTAGCTTCCACTGATGTTATTAAAAAAGAAAATAAAAATCTAGTGAGAAATTTTAAAAGTTCTTTTTATGTTCTTGCTTAATCTTCCACATCATTATATTCTACATCAAAAGTGGTTAAGGACAGAAAATATGACTGTACTAAGGCAACACAATCATCTTTTTTGCATGAAGGACTTACAGCATCATCTACGATAATTTTATACTAAAAGGTTGTTATAGACAGCTTGAAAACCGTCATTTAACAGCTTTTTCTTTTTTTTAAAGTAAACATGCGTGTTCTGTATGATGAAAGACAGTGTAGCTATTAGAAACACAATACAAAAATAGGTCAGCAGTGATGTTGTGGAGAGCACAGGTTTGCAAATGTTAGTCTTTAGGGGTCCTTTGAGAAGCTAGCTAAAAGTGATTTTGCTGAGGTAAACTGGATATGCAGATCTTCTCGGTTCAATGTTCCCTAGTAAACATAGCCAAGAACCATAGCAGCAATTCATTGGAGTGACAAGTGTATGTGAATATAATGTAATGGCAGCTCTTACACTGATTTTGGCTAACGTCAGGTACAAGAACTGAACAAAGATGCATATTCATTAAAAAAGGCAACTTGAAACCGCTTTGCTTGGTTGTTCTTTTATTTTTTTCCCATGGATACAGTTTCAAACAGGAATGATCAGTTAAACAATACATTTCTAATGAAGCATTAGCCAATAAATATGGGTTCTTCTTGTGGAGAAAGTTATTTCCAAGTTTTATTCATCGAATTTGAGGAAGAAAGGAGCATCATGTGATCAGCATGTTCTAGCACAGTTCAGATTTTGCATATTCCCGCCAGCAGAGTCTACATATAAAAATGATTTACAAGAAATATCTGGCAAATAAATTAGAATTGCCAAATGTTTCATTAAAAAAAAGAAAACACAAGAATACAGGATATTTGACTATGAGAAAGAGCTAAAATAGCCAAATTATTAACTGGGGATTAGCTACTTAGATTTACCTGAGATATTTTAATAGCTCATTCTGAATAGGAGAGCAGTTCACTCTTTGTAAATATCAGATTATCACTGAGAAAGATCAGTTGTTTCAGGTAGTCAGATGATGGCATTGACATATGTGTAAATAAAAACTGAAGTCTTGTTGAGCTTTTCTAGTTGTTTATCACTTGATTCTGAGGATGATCGCTTTTAAATATGTTAATGTTTGTATTAAAAAGTAAATAATCACTTATCAGATTCTTTTCTGCAAGACAACTGCTTTATATGTGTAAACTCAGGCAGACTATACTGATAAACAGCATGCCCATAATCTGCCCAAGCAACTTGCTTAGTTTGTTTATAAAGGGTGATCAACAGGTTTTCTTGGGTTGGGCTGGTTTTGTTTCAGCGTGTCTTATATGAAGAGTTGACTTCTGTCTTATGTAATGTGCTCAATGCATTCTTTTTCTCCAACACGCAAATCTTGCAGTACCACATGATAAACACACTATTTCTCAGCTGTTCAAAATCAGTATTTCATATCATAAATTTATAGCATGACATCTTACAACTGTGGCATTTTTCTCCATTGTCTGAAACTTTTTACAGGCCACTATAAGAGAAAATATATTTCTTCTTTGAAAACCTCACCTCCCTTGCCTCTGAGGAAACCATAGCTAATTAATTCAAACCAGCTACAATTTTTTTTTTTCATTTGTAGAAATGTCCCTCAAATCTTTCCAGAATTTTACCATATCTAAATGCAGCAACCATCTTGTGGATTGCCCTCCTCTCACTCAATCGCATACTCATGCTATAAAATTCCAGCAGTGTCTGTCACTGTAGTACTAGTTGCCTTTCAAATTTTTCAGTGAATGAGAAAAAGAAAGTTATTAACTCAAGTAATTGCTGACACAGAAATATGGATTCATACTCGATATTAAGAAAAAATTCCAGTAATATGCTTAACCCTATACTTGTACTCTTATGAACTTTTCCAGAGTCAGGAAAAGAGTGACATCAGTGATAACATCCCTGGCCCAACATGTTAAGAGTCTCAATATGTCTCTTAACAGGTGTAAATCCCTGAGACTGGACTGTAGTGCAAGCACTGATCAGACTAGCTGAAGACTCAATATTTTTTTCACAATGTCTTTCAGTATTCATGGAGGAGATATTGGCCTGGGTGATTTGAAAGCATCCAAGGAGAAACTGCTACACACACATGTAGACATGTAATCTGAATTTCTCTATAGAGACCACTGAATGCGTCCAAACAGGACTCCAGCAAATAAATAAAGTTTTAGATCAGTTTTTAATCTATGCAGAAATACATTATCTGTCTTAATGTTGGATATTTCCCTCCATTCTTCTTTAAAATGTGACAAATTGCTTCTGAAGCTGAAGTTTTGTTGCTGTTAACTAGAAATGTAATCTAAGTGAACCTCTCAGCTTTAATTGTCAAGACTTTAGAGGTCAAATAATTTGCTCAGACCTCAGTGACTAGGATCATTTGATACTCTCTGGGGCTTATAGGTGTATGTGTATTTAGTTTGGCAGATGTGGCACAGGATCTATAGGAAATTTGATGGAATGGCAGCTGTGAGGTAAGAAAGATATTTTTGGGCAGCTTAGATGGCATTGGATCCCCTCATGGAGACAGTAGAATCAAGATCCTGACATTTACAGACATATGTGAAGTGAACCTTTTCCTAACTCTGATTGCTGATTTAAGTTCATCACATATTTCTGCATTATTCTGGCCCTGGGTAAAACTGTTGGCTTAGCAAACTAAGTTGACTGACTTTTGGGTTGTAGGGAATCTCTAGGGCCTTTGTGAAACATGTATCAGCCTGGACATCATTATGCTCTAATGCTGTGAGCAGCTTTCATACTTCTCAGAAAACAGGGTCTTTGAAGATGGTGCTTTATTGGTCACTAAATCCTGGTGGAAGTCCCAATAAAACCATTAAAGCCATTAAAACATTTATTGGATGCATTTAATTTGTATCACCTACATTTCAAGACTGATACCACAAAGAAAAGATTTAGACATTTGACCTCCTTTTTTTCTTTCTTCTTTTCTTTAAAAAAAAAAAACCTGAACAACAACAACAACAACAAAGCTTGGCTCCCATTTCAATTTTTAGATATCTCAAATTGGATTGTAAGGAGGAACAGAGAAATAGAAATTGATGTGGACTTCCTGGGCCTGCTACAGCCAGGTTTTTTTTTGCAGTCATGCAGTATACATATGTGACATACAAGAACAATATGACTGGAAGGCATGTTTATGTTTGTGCATGTTTGCTTTGAATTGTAATGCACAAGAAAAGAGCTCCTGCATTGCTTTATGTGTAGAGAAAATGTCAAGCTGAGTATTGCACTGGTCCTGATTTTTCAGGAATAAAATCTGAATGGTTTTCACAGACTCTGCATGAAATCCACGCTCACAGATCCTCACAATTACCACTGTACCACACTTTGTTCTTGTTACCTTCTCCCTTCTGTCTTTTGCACACCTTCTTACCTCACATCCTAAGTTTTTAATGGTGAAAAAGAAGAAATAAAAGTATACAGCCACAGTAGCAGAACCAGAAATTATTGTCAAGTTAAATAAGGAAAAAAAGGTTTTTCTCTGTGTTGGGGCATGTGTGATATTCTCACATGCAGAGAAAAGCAAGAATAGGTAATGTGTTGGAGACTGTTTCATTTGGAAAGTGTTTTGTTAGTTTTCAAGTAGGTTATACCTCATGTGATTTGTGGAATTACTTTCACTGTTTATTTTTCATCCTAGGTAAGAGCAAAGATTTAAACAATATAAAGCATGAATGCTACAGAAAGGAGGTTAGAGGAATTCTCTGGTTATAGAAGTTCACCCAACTTTTTCACCAATTAATTTTCAAAGCTTTTCAACAACCGCTGCTGGCTTGTAAATTCTTGTTCTTTTATTATTTACTCTGCCCTGCATGCAGAACCTGCAGAACATGTAAACACTGACATACTAGGCTTACTTCTTATCTCAGCTAAATGAGTGTCATGCCAGTGATTTTGCTGGAATCATCCTTGTTCCAGGCCAGTCATGAATAGAAATCAAGCCTTTCAATAAAGAATGTTTGAACAAAAAAAGCATAATTGAGAAATGAGGGAATGTATTAAGAGCCGATTGCTTCTCCCTTCACACTGATTGCAGTAAGAGTGAAGATGATGAACATCTTGTTCAGTTATACTTGTTACTGAGTTGGAAAGCTCTGAGGTGGGTAGAAGTGGAGCTCTATGTAAGATCCAGCCCAGCTATCTCCTCCTGCAAACCTGTGTCAAGAGTCTTCAGGCACAGAGATTAAATACAAATGTTTCTATTTTGGTGCTTTATCACAGTTGCCAGGGTTTGAAAACATTAGCCTAATTTTCTCACCTATATTGTAAGAGAATTTTCCTAGGTCTCTTTCTGATTACAAATCCATTTTCTTTTACCCTCTGTATCTCCACCCTGATGTTTGTTTGTTTGGGTTTTTTTGTTTGTTTTTTTTTAATATAAATTAGCATTTAAGCATTCCTCTTGTGGAAAAGCAAATCTAAGATGTAGGTATGCTACTTCTCTTTTTATAGCCATGTTTCTTTAGTAGCATGAAAATTTATTAAAAATAATATGAATAATCATCTTTGTGGCATCTTTACACACAAGCCCTTTAGAGAGGCAAGAACTTCAATTTTCAAACAAAATTCAGTTTTTCAGAATGCCATTGATTTGCACTTCTGCTTAGTGGCCTCTTAGAGGAAGCCTCTGTTTAACTTCAAGCCATGAAACACAGATGCTTGCAAATTGCTTTGGAAAATCATAGTCCCTTCAGTAAAATTTTACCTATATTCAGCACCTGAAATAGGACAACTGAATGACTTTCTAAAGACCTGCTTCCAAAGAACATGCTTTTTGTACCAATACCTAAAAAAAAATCTATTTCTAACACCAAATCACTGACGGGTTTTTTACTATATTACTCATGAAAGTCCAGCTTCCATGTGAATTCACAATCTTCATATGGTTTCCTTCACTTTGCACCTGAAAAAATGCAAGAAATTCTTATAGTTTACTAAGCAATGTTGGTGGTGTTGGAACTTTGGAAACACATGGAAATGTGATTCTTGTCTTAAGGCTCAGTCAACCACAGAATATGGCTCAGACATGTCTGAATATATGAAAGTAAGAAGATATTTATTTATATGCTTAATAAAGTGAGTGTGCTTGAAGGAATTGTTTGTTTGCAAGTTGGGAGCAATTCCCTGCAGGTAGAAGATGTTCCCATTTCTCTAAGATGGAAAAAGTTACCACTACAAAGCTGAAGTCCCTGAAGCTCTTAAAAAAAAACCCAGAAATGTTTCCAATAAACAGGTTTAGGAAGCCAAAGTTGGTGAAGGACAGGTTTTTTCCCACCAGGGCAGTTTCTCAACCCAGCCAAATTCTAATATGGGCAGTAGCAGTTTTCCCTGAAATCACTCACCAGGCTGAGCAGTGAGCCACCAGGCTAATTTAATTCAATTTTGGTGCATATCCATGAGAGAATTTAATAGTTCTTCCAGCACAGAAAGAGAAATACCACCAGCAGTTGAAGGGAGCCAGAGGCTATCTGGCTTTTGGAGTAGCAGGGAGAAGTTAAATAGGTTGGGAGCTGGCTGCAGAAAGAGGTCTCAGTAGCTTGAGTATTGGGATGAAAGTCTCAGAGCTGGCATGAGAAACAGTATGTTTCTGGTAAAGGGACTTACAATAGCCATGAAAGAGCCTTGTGGGTGGCCCATTAAAAAGGGGGGCTACAGCTGTGTCTGAAGTAGGCTGGCAGAAGAGGGTTCCTGGATGTTGAGTTTGCCAGCCTGAGTATGCTTGTAGCAAGGCAATGACCTGCAGGGAGCTGGCTGGACAAACCATTTCTGTACCCAGCAGGTGCTGGGCTGTCTTTAGGGCTGAATGAAGTCTGGCAATTTTACATTGTTTAGAAACCATTTGTATACACATGAATATGAGAAGAATATTCCTCAGAAACAAAGGTTGAGAAAAGGTACCTTCATTTCAATAGGATCAAGTGAACACAGCATTCCTGAGAAAGGCTTATTTAAATACATTTGTAATCCTCTTGGTACTGAGGTTGCACATCCTCCTTAAACTAACTTTTCTAATTCTTTACTCACTTTAAAATTATAGATTATTTTCAAATAAAAAAAAAACGTAGCATATTAAGCTATTTCCTTGTTGCCCTACCCTCTGTGGACTTGGAATACAAAAGAGAATTATTCCTCTAATAAAAAGAAGAGAAAAAAATAAAGAACTTACAGGATTGAAAGACTTTTACCGTCCTTTCTTGTATACTTTTACTTTGTTTATATACATGTTGAATATAATTGTATCTTCCAATCTTTTTTATGGGTTCTATCTTCTGAAGAGCTTTTTTTGCTATCTTTAGATTTTCTTTGATTGCATCTTTCTTAAAATAGGATGGCTTAGTTCAATATAGTACTTTAGCTAAGTCCTTACCAATACCAGAGACAGCAGCACAGCAAACTTCCAGACAACACAAAATGGCACATGCTTTTTTATAAGAGCATGATATACATAGTGAATTCTGAGTTAGTCTGTGAAGCTTTCTAACTTTTAGGTCCTTTCTGTGTTACTGCTGCCAATCATTTAATGTTGTCTTCTGTATTAAATCCCCAAATGCAATATACTGAATTTCACCTTTATTGAAATTCACCTTTTTTAAATCAAATGATTTTTCAGCCTATCAATCAAGACCATCTTCAGTGAACCTTGCCTGCCATCTTCACTTACATTTTAAAGAAAGTAAGTTCTTTCCTCCAAACTCTTAGAATATACTGAAGAAAATTAAGCACAGGACAGAGACCTACAGAACCTAGCATAATAAGTAATGGCTGACAAATAGCTCTGAACCAGATGTGTGCTTTTAGCTGTGAGCCTGCACAAACCATCATTTATACAAGACTTTCTTGAGAGGGTGACATGTGGAAAGATCTCAGAGGCCAAAATTCAAGATATGCCCTCCTGCTGCCTCTCTTGCTGTATATGATGTTTTTCTCTGAAAAAGAAAGGAATTACAGTGAATATGTTTAACTCTTCGCAAATCAGTTGTCTTTCTTTTCTTATTATGTGATTTTATTTTAGATACTTCACTAGCTGCTTTTAGTAATTTGTTTTTGATACTTCCTGGCCATCAAAACATTTTACTTTTATAATTCCATTCCACTCATTTCAAAATTAGAAAAACCTTTGCTGTCAGGTTGCCTTGGCTTCCATGATCTCCTTAAGAAAATTGCTGCAACATTGGGGGTTGCTGTAATACACTCCATCAAGACCTCCCACATTTGAGAACATCTAAAATACTAAAAGTTTTTTGAGCCTTGGTTCTTACTTCTGGTTTTCATTCTTCTTATTTTGAACATATAGAAAGAACAATTTTTCATGATACTTGAAATAAAAAGGACTTTGAATTTCTCAGCCTCTTTTCATCTATTACTTTCTCCCCTTCCCTGATTCCCTGGTAAGTACTGGGCTTGTTCTTATCTTTTCCTTTCATTTGAGTCTAAAGTACAATTAAAAGTTTTCCTTCTTGTCTATATTCTCTTATTAGTCACCTAAACTGAAGTGTTTGATTGTATGCTCTCAATCAGTTGATTTTTTAATAATAATTTTAACAGTAATAATAAGCTGAACTATCTCAGCCTCCTGGCTCAATTACATCACTACAGCTTGTTCTACTTTAATCCTTCCCCAGAGTCCTTCAACAGATAGGCTTCTGGTCTCTTGGAAGCCATCACATTAAGCATATTAATTTTTGATATATTACACTGCAATATACGTTGTATTTACTATTAAGTCTATTGCTCAGGTACTTATATGAAGGGTGTCTAAGGAACAGAGGATTCGTGTGTCATAAGAAGGTGGTCTCATAAATTATGGTGATTAATGGTCATAAAATCATAAGCATACTAAAAACACAGATGACAAAATATGTACTGCTTTGCAACTCACTTCTTAAATGAAAAGAGAACTCCAGCTATGTTGAATATCTCTCAGCACACATTGGAGAATTACTTTCTCTGTAAGCTAAAGTAACTTCCTGCACAGTGAACCAGTTCTCTTTCTCTTCTGTTGAGATTCCCATTCCCATGAGGAAGGAGAGCTGAGTGTCTTTTGTATTTTCCTGTGCCCTATGCTGAACAGAAAGCCTAAGGTCTTGCCTAGCATAAAGGAACTGAAATAAGTAGACAGTGTATGCAACGGTGGCTTCTGGGAATAGTTTCAGGACTTTGTATTTCCTACTTATTTTGTGCTTTTTTGTCAAAGGGTAAACATTTCAAGCTAAATTATTCAGAAAGGATTTAAGAGGTGTTTTCTTTAAGTTCTGCTGAATACAAATGTGTGGAGAGAAAGAAAAATCAAGCATTCGGCTTTGGTTTTGTGTTTTTGTTCACTGGTTACACTGAGATCTTTGAGGAGAAGGATTGTATAGATGTATGGGGTAACCCAGTTCCCCCTCTTCCTGAGTAGGGTTCTCATGGAAGCCGCTCCAAACCACTACTTAAAGAGGGCTATCTCAAGCTTACTAAAGGAGAGAAAACAAAAATCCTGGCAAATGAAGATCCATGATAAAATCTGAATTGACTCTAGCACCAAGGACACTATGCTAGCCACATTTCTTCAGCAAATAGAGGGCACTGAGTACTTTCCAGGAGATGGTATTATGGAAAATGGTGGCATATTTTAGCACTGCAAACACAGAATGAGGCCTCAGAACGTACACTGAATTTGCCTTTCTGAAAAGAATATCTTCTTTACATGTAGGTGAAGGGATGTAGCTCCTTAAAGTATAAGGCAGACATTTAAGTAGGAGCCATATGCTTCTGGATTATCACACCGAGAATACAGTGTATGCCTACACTTGAAGTGCTTGTAATTTAAACAAAACCAGCATCGGTAATTACTGGAACCGTGACATGCTGCAGCACACGTAGTCTGCATGAAGCCAGAAAAAGCCATTTGACTCCATACAGTAAAGACACCCCCTAAGGCTGCTGGAAATGCCATCTTCCAGAGTAGTGCTTCCTGCAGTACATGGGAGCAGATAGCCCACCAGCACCCTGGGTTATAACCAACTGTAAATCAGGGCCTTGACTATGGCTCAAAATTTGTAGTATATGTGTTTTGAAATTTGTGAGGATGTTTATCTGGGAGGTGACCGAGAGGGAAGCAGTTGTTTCTTGCCATCTCAAAAAGGAGAAAAAATTACACAGTATTGTGCTCTCTAGTGATACTGAGGACTTAAGGCTTGGTTATGCTAAGTAACTTGCTCAACCTGTGTGGCTTGGTTAGGTTGAATAAAACCAAATGCTCTTAATAGGGTCACTGTCTCCCTTCAGTGTGCCCACAGTGTAATTTCAGTAGTGGAAGAAATATTAACCCCCAGAAAGCTATGATCCCTGTGGCAACCTGTCCCTAGAACAGTGGGCTGCCTCCTTTTACAATTGGACCTTTTGGTACACCGGCATTCAACCATGATAAGCATTGTTCCCCTTATCTGCTGTTAGAGATTTGACCTAATTCCATGTGATACAGAAGCATGTGTTTACTTTTAAACATGTGAACCACTATGCTGACTGCAGTACAATTACATTTTAGCAACTGACCCCAGGACAACAATTCTGTTCCAAAGCAACCCATTGTTTCAGGTATTTTTATAATGATATTCTTTCATAGTTCACAAAGTCGTAGGTGGCAAGGTGCAGGCACGCACAAGAAGTTGTGTACATACTGGCTTTTCAGACGGGAGGTCCAGGTTTACATCTCTGTCCTCTGTCTCAGCATGATCTGTGATTGTTTAGGGCAGAGTTTTCAAGCTAAGACAGCTATTTCTGGGTAGGTTTCCAGTATGTAACTGCGAGACTTGCTTGCTTGGAACCTTCTTGACATTAACGCTATTAAAATAAATTTTGGAACTGCAAGGGAATACTACTCTTCCTGTGCTTAAAGTTAAGTACATGCTTAAGAACTTCACTTGTCTGAGCTTCTGAATAAGAGTCCCCCAGACTAATCAGAAATGGGAGTGAGCTACTTATGACAGAGTCCCAATGCAAAATGTAGTATTGAAAGATAAGGATGAGCTTGGTGGACAAAAATAAAAATATAATCAATTCTCTTTATGACATATCCTTTGTAGATTTCTATCATAAGCTTGAAATGTTGTAGCAACCTTGGAAGAATTTTAGGGATGTCCCTAAGGAAGAAATTAATTCCTAATTTGCATAGAAAGGGAAAGGGGTAAGGAGAGAGGAAGACCCTGCTGCTATACATCGCTTTTGATTCTTAAAATTCCTCTCCAGAAGTCAAGGTGTGAGACATGCAAGCTTCGTTGGAGGAAAGTTAGAATTACATTTTGCTGTTTTGTTTTTCCCTTTGCCACTTTGTTTCCAACCCTGATATTAAGAATTTAGATTTGCCTTTGCTCAAATAAGCTTGCATTAATTTTCCCCATCATCTTTCCCAGTGCCAGAGTTAAGGCCAAAAGAAGCTGACAAATTCAGCTCATGTTCTGTTTGCTGGAGGTAAAGTATGCAAGTGGCAGCCTAACGCTCCCCTTATGAGGTGCACCCTGACATAGGGCTGAATGCTCTCAGCCAGGCTGGAAGGGTCAGCCGGGGCCTGGGAGTGCCAAGCGCTGTATTGAGAAAGTTGTTGCTGGCAGTCACAGAAAACACCCCTTCTTCCAGGAACAGGTAACAAAGAGAGACCCCTCACAGCAGACCCCCAGGGAACCTTTCAAACCAGTCCATGGCTCCAAAGGAAAATGCAGCAGCTTTCAGCACAGGAGAGAAGGTTGAAACTAAATTAACTAACAGAAAATGTTGCACCATACTGATCTGTGAGACTGTGTTTGAAAAAAAGGAAATTACAACTCCTTCCTGCAAAGTTGCTACTACTGTAAAATATTCAGTAGAAGGTGTTTCCAGAAGAATTAAGAGGCAGCTCGCTTAGCGTAATAATTTTCAGGGAATTTAGTTCCCTTGACAACCCTTTGACCTGAGATCCCTGCTGTAAAATGCAGGTCTGTTCTACCTGTTCTGAAAAGTATCTAGTAGTTTGCTCACTCAGGTAGGCAGTGCAACCATGCTGTTGTTCTTATCACTTTAATCCTTAAGGCTTCCCTCTGCACTGTCAGCTCAGGAAAGTCACCAGGGGAATTATTTGAAAGTCTGCTTATAACCAAAACACAGGTTTTGCAGTAGGTCATTAAACACTAAGAAGCAGGCTACCAGGGTATAATCTTTTCATGGAGGTTCTCGATAAAATAACAGAATACAGATCTTAAAAATATGTCTTACAGATGCTAAAGTGTATGTTACCTGATACTTGTGCCAGGTCTCAGCTTACTTTCTCTAGTCACGTCCAAGCTAGATGATAGACCCACCTGTACTCAAATCATAGTTCATTAAACTATGATTGGATCTGTCATTTCACTATCATGTTTCTTACCCCTTCCCTGAATAAGTCTGTCCCATTTATGAACCATTCAGCTGGGGGGGGGTGGGGGGGTGTATTTCTCTAAGATACAAAATTCCTTATATAAGTCTTTCACTTAACAAGCATAGGGCACCGTGTTTGTGAAATGCCATGTCTTCTCTGTTCCACATGGGAAAAATAAAAAGCTCAACAAAGCTGTCTGTCTAATGAGAGCAGTAAGTAAGAAATAAAATCAAAAAAAAAAACAGGCAATGTTAAATGTAGAGAGCCATTTGCCTGAAACCTGTGGAATAACCAATTTGTACTCATATTTCAGTATGAAGTGCAAGCAGCTCTTGGAGTAAATTATGAACATGAAAGCCTGTGAAAAAATATTTACTGCAACATAAACCCTGATATTCGTCTCAGATTTAAAAGGTAAACAAGATGTGGAGAGAGTTGCTATTTTTTCCTGCAGAACAGGTGGCAATTGTGCTGACATTGTTTTATAGCTGCTGTTGTTTTATAGGTATTGTTGAATTTTTTTTTAGGTTGATACCAAAACAACAGACGCAAAAGATAAGATTATATTGGAAGAGACTTATACAGGAGTGCATAGCTCCTCGTATCCCCAGGTCCTTAAAAAAGATTATACTCCACTCTAATGGGAAACAAAATATGCAGAAGGAGACTGCATTTCATTACAAGGAACCCAAGAGAACTGTCTGGGTATTCAGCCCCATATTAAGGCAGTGTTAAAATAGAAACATGAACATTACATTTTCTAAAGACAATGGTGTGAAATGTTTTCCCTTGAGATTCTTTCAGACCAGATATGATCAATACTACCAAAAGGAGAGTGTCTTAAAGAACTTATCTGATATTTTGTGTTTGTACTCATATACTTTTTTCTTTCCAATCATTTTGCCTAATCTAGGCAAAGCATTCAGAATAGAAAATGGCATATGAAAAAGTGCACATTGTGCAATAACATAATAACACTATTCCAAATCATGGGAATAAAGGTGGAAACCAGGATGAGCAGGGTGCATTGAAAGTAGTTTTAAGTAAAGCCTTTCAGAGATATTAATTGCTGCCAAAATAATCTAACCAACTTTATTTGAAAGAAATGGAAAACAACTGTGTGGAAAGAACCCTATGCTCTTTGGCAGAAGAAATTCGAGTGCAGAACACAGAACTGAAGTGATAGTAATTGCAGCTTGAAATGGGAAGTATAACAAATGAAAAGGCTTAGCTTAAAATAATAGTGTCCAAGGTCTTCCAAAAGGTCCTAATTAAGCAAAAAAGAATATTAGCCTCAGGAAACAGCTCCAGTAACCTGAATACCATGACAGTGTAATTGATAAAATATTAAAGTGGTGGTTTTAATCCAATAGCAGTCCAGGTTAAGTCATGAACTTGTGAGGTAAGTGTGTGTTACTGAAACATCAGAACCTAAATTTACTCATAAAATATAGAGTCTCAGAAAGGTGATCATACACAGAGCAAGCACACACCCACTGAAAGTATGCAGCCATGCATGCAGAATTACCTCCTGTCTGTGTGGTGCAAAGGCGCTACTTAGATCTCTTCTGTGTTTATTAATGGGGCTCAAAGAGGAGACAGCTTGGATACTGTGTACTGCTAATAATTGAAAAAGGTGCACTGGAGCCTGCGTAACTAACTGTAAGAGAAAGGGTTATAGCAATGCCTGTGAGTAACTACAGACAAAAATAGAGAACACTAGGCTGTAAAACATAGTTCATACTCCTCTTCTGTAAGGCTTTTTCTTACAACCCTAATTAGAGATGTACAAATCTCTAATTGATTTTTCAGTTTGGTGGCTGAACCTAACAAATACTTCCTAATTTGTTGTAGGTCAAGCCTGAACTGATTTCCTTTTTTTAAACCAACAGCAACAACATGTGGGTTTCAAGCACTTTCTGAGTTTATGAAAATGATTTTGTAGGTATTCTTTTCTTCTAAATGAAATAAATAGGATTTGACTTCTTCAAGGAATAATCATTAAAACTTTTATTAAAAAAAAGAAAAATAAAAATTGGAATTTGATCCCATATCCACAAATTATTTTGGTAGACCTAAAACCTCTCTTCTCATGCAATTTTTTTCCCCATTCCAATGTGAATAAAGACACAATCTCCATTTTGAAAAGCCTTTACAGGTTTTTCTTCTAATTTCATGTTATTGCACTTAATTCTGCCTTCATGTAAATGGAGCAATGTAACTTTCACAACCACAGGGTCCTGAATCAGAAAAGGACTTGTGTATGCCCTTAATGATAAGGAACCTGAGAAGTCATTTTTATTCTTTCTTAAAAACTGGGTCAATTAAAATAAAATAATTAGGTGAACATCATTTCAGCAGTTTATTTCTGTATTTGTGTCCCCCCAACTCCCACGGTGGTGTCTGTAATAAATATAGAAACCCTTCTGTGCCAAAACTCTTCTGTGTCTGTCCTGTTGGGGGTCCCCACAACACACGCTGAGGGAGAGGTGATGGAAGGCGTTCTATAAGCTCCCTGCCTACACCGATTCTTGAACTGAGGGGCCCTCGGGTTACTTCTGGTCTCCAAGGTCTAGATCCACGCTTTTGCCACAAGCTTTATTTTATCTTGGGGTCACCCCTGGCTGTGTACAGCTCTCACCACACTGAATATTGTGTGGAGGAGATCCAGGCATATGGGTTAGATGAGACCCAAGGAAGACTTAAGTCAAGCTGTCAGCTGGGTGAACCAGTATCCCTGAGTTTTCCCACAGTGTGAACCTTCTGCAGTTGAGGAGCTGTGGACCATACTCATCCCACCATTGCTGCAGTAGTTAGCCCCTTACAAAAAACATCCAGGAGGTGCACAGTAAGGCAGGAATTGACTGCATTGGCAAATGGGGAAAATTGACTTTGTCACTTGAGCAAAACCAATAAAATGAAGAACAGAAAAAAAAAATAATCCTTAGCAATAATGGCTGCCACTTGTATCAGCAGTTCCCAGGACATTTAAAGAGGGATAGTGAGTGCTATACTGCTTCAACAAGTATTCCAAACAACTTTATGTTCTTTCAGGCATTTTATTCTTTTCTTTATTTCAGTTACACATGAATTGTAGCTAAAAACAAAAGTAAAAACGTTTCCTCCTATTTAGAGTGTGCTAGAGGAAGCTCAATTCAGGACATTAAAATCTCAGCCAGATCCAGAGCCCTTTGATAAAACCTGCTTTTGTAGAATCTAGACCCCTGCTGCTGCCTCTTTTCTGAAAGCTGCGCCACTACTCTTGGCAAACTGGGCCTCCTCTCCTGTTCAGAGGATCCTCATTGGATTCAGATTAGGAAATCCTGTTTTTGAGTGGAGAATGAGGCAGCCCTTGCCATCTGCTCTGCCAGCTCTGTGGGCAGCACTTACTTCTCCTTTCTGTCTGTTCAGGCTCAGGCCCAGAAGTCCCTGCTCCAGAGAGGGCCCATACAGCTGTCCTGTGCTTAGGTCCAGCTCTGGTTCATGATCCCAGACCCAGTTGCTATTCAAATAACATTATATGCCTTCCTACTCTCAGTCCCAGCTGAAGTACAGATTTTTGCCCCTTCCTTCCTTCCAAGTATTTATCAATTCCTATCCCTTCTCCCTCTGACATTTAAAATTTGAAGATCCTACTGATGCACAAATGTTAAAATCCCACAAAAGGGTCAAAGAGGTTTCAAACCTCAAAAAGAGGTTTCTCCGTGTGTGTCCACATCTCTTTTTATATGTAAATCCATATGAATGACGAAGAAGGTGAACAAAGAGTGCTGCAGTGTCTGTGAGTCCTTCAAGATTCCCAAAGTTTGAAGGTGATGTAAAATTGCGAGAACTGGCTTGGTTGCAGAAAAGAAACAAATCCAGCTGAGTCATACTGGCTTATTGTGAAGCCACAGGTTTCCATCAGGTTTGTCACATCACTTGACTTAGATTTTAATAAGTCTGTGTCTGTGCTCCATGACAAAAACCTTCATAGCACCAAGACAAATACTGAACTTTGTTTCCCACAGTACTAGAGTCTGCATGCATGTGCAGCTGACATTTATTACATGTTTGGTATTGGCCTCAATGTCTTCTGCTAAAAGAGTTTTTCAAGGTGTGCATTTACAATGCATTCAAACAGCCTGGTTATAGCCTAATCTGGGCTGATCACTGTCTACACAAGCTGTTGCAGTGGACCGCTATGTGGAACAGAAAGTAAATAGAAGGCAGAGGTAACCTGACCCTGGTGAAGTCAGGGCAGTATCTGGGAGTAAGAGAGTCATGAAATTAGTCTCTATTCCCAACATTTCTTGCACATTTTGTCCAATAAGTGTTAAGCGCACTCAGCACAGGCAGTAGCAGCATGTGGCACAGCAACAAGGACACAGGACCTGCCCTCCCTCTCGTTATAGAACCTCTGTACTGAAGGACCACACAGTCAGTCACCTCTTAGTCTCTTTTTCACACAGGCTCCTCTAAGTGGTAAATGTCAACTTGTGAGCTAATGTCTGAGCTCCCTCAGACATCAGTTGACTATAGTCAACTCTATGCATTCGCCTAAAGATAAGCACCTACTGCTGTTTGAGCTGTCCTGGAGTCTCTGAGATGCCTGCACAGGTCTAGCAGATATGAATCAGGACTTATGGTAGTTTGGCGCTGAGCACTCCACAACACCAAAATTAAACACCCAAATGTGTTTAGACAACTCAATCCCATCCTAGCCATCTAGATGGCACAGACAGTGGAAAATAGAAAGCATCCCAAACGTCTAAATATAGGTCAGCTTAAAAACACTCGAGTCTCTTATGAGCTGTTGACTCAATCTACACTGTCTTTTTTGAGAGCTTCAACACTTAGTTAAGGTTTATAAGTAGACACTTAGGTTTAAGAATCTTAATCTGAGAGCTGTAACTATAAATGTATGGTCTTTTTTTCACAACAGCTTTATGCTGGCAAGTAGGACAGCCCAAGTGCTTAAACTCCATGACTGAAACTATATTGGCAATTGAATTTAGAGCAATACAGGCTTGGATCTGAACTACTAGCTAATTTAGATAAGCTAGACTGTCAGAATCTAGCCATTATTTCTGGACGCTATAATATCTAAAACTATTTGTTAGGTTTATAATAAATAGGATCGGATGATTTTAGAGCAAATGGGAAGAGCCGTCTGTGAGACTTCTGATTGAGCGCAAGGCTGGGTGCCAACATTTAACTGAAGTTTCTTGCAGGGGTAAAAAGGCTTGCATTTATATCAAAGCCACTCATTGAAAACTATCACATTATAACCATCTGCTTTTACTGTCTCACTGCCACCCAGTAGTGCCCATATATAATGATCACAGTCTATTTGCTGCACAAGGAGGTTCTATCATTGCAAAGGCTCTATTCAGCTCCCTCACATGTAGTTTTTAAAGGAGACCAAAGAGAGAACTGTTACTAATGCTTTACTCAACCTTGCAAGTTAGGCCTGAGCCACATTCACTGGACATTGTATAAGGATAACAAATTGTATCTTCCCAACATGTTTAATATATGTCTTCAATTTCTAGTTTGTCAGTCTGATAGCCTTCACTCAAATACCCATGCACATAAAATGAATACATAAATGCAAAAGAGCAGCATTATAATAAGCAGTGTCAAGAGACTCAGAGAGACAGTAGATTACTTCTGACAAAAATACCTGTGAGCTCTAAAATGACAGCTGAAAAGATGACAGAGGGGCAGGGAAAATGAGATCTTTTCTACCAGTTCTTACTGAGTAGTGAGTTCTTTCTACCAGTCAGAACTGGTAGAAAACTGAACTGTAGTGATAAAATTTTCCCTAACCTATAATAATCTTAGCAAAACATCAACTCTACCTATCTAATCAGTTGTGCCTTGAACTCTTAATACAATGGGAAGCTTTTTTTGCAGGTAAAGATACAAAGTAGAAAGGTAAAAATTTTTAGAATGAAAATCTGCGGCTTATTGCAAACAGACTGACATTGCTGTAGGAGCAAAACATCATTAAGTTGCCAGATTCTTTTCCAAAATATCAAGACATTATTCCACAAGTGAAATCTAAGTTGTTTATCTTGCTATCTATACAGATAGCTATTCAACTATCTGTAAATTCAATTCCCACTCCCTCATCAAAGAGCTTAAATCTGAAAAATGTGGAACTAAACTAACACAAAAAAACTATGGTAGAGAAAAGAGCGACGAGTTTAAAAGGGAAAATTAAACCATTCAAACCATCAATGAAATGCAGTGTGTTAAACACAGATTACCCAGACAGCTGTATGGGATTTGGGGAGTTTGCTGTAGGGCAGGTTCAGCCTTGTGCTGTCCTCCAGAGCGGGGAGGTAACTGGTGATATTCAAAGCCTGCTGAGAGCAGGGGCAGTAGCTATAGCTAAGCCTCAACCCCAGGTTTGCAGATGAAGGTCACTTGTGATGGCCCAGGCCTCCAGCCTGATTCTCCTGTAAAGGACTGCCCTGGAGCAGGCAGGCCCTTTTCACTGAAGCGTACAGAAGATACAAGCTCCAGCGAAGCAAGGTAAGGGTTACAATGGAAATTAAAAATTCTGGTGAAAAAATGTCTGAGCCAGGCAAACTGGAGAGGAGAAAGGAGTTGGGAGAAGATCTGCATAATGAATTATAAAAAAGACACAGGCAACTTAACTGCAGAAGACTCAAAGAAAAACATCAGGTTTAGAAAAAAAACATATTTCAAGGACAGGAGTGCTCCTGCAAGTCCAGGGTCAGTGCTGAATATGACAGGAACGAAGAGTGATTCTTGTTCTTATACCTTGTTCTTGACCTTGCCTAATTCCTCTTCACAGCATAACGGCAGGTAAGAGTTGTTAAGTGTATGAAACAGCTGTTGTTGTGCCTTCTGTTGTCTCACAGAGTCCTTTGATCACCAAAAAATATAAGCAGACGGCCAGGTTCATTGCTAAGCAACAGCCTGCTTAAACACATAGCTAAATTCAAGTGTGTGACAAAGTTCTGTTCATGTTGGTAGGACACAAGCTTGTAACTCATTTTAAATCCATGTGAATGTTTTGCTGAATATGGAGGTGAACTCTTTGCCCAACACAACTAATGTCAGAGAAGAGGTTGCACGAAGCTACAGAGATATCAGACTTTAGCTGCTTTCTCAATGCTGCTTTTGGACTCAATGTTCTTAAAGGTCTTTTCTAACCTAAATGATTCTATGATTTAGCTTCTGCTACTGCTGGTTTATGCCTGTTCATTCATTTTCTACAGCAGTTTCTGAGTTTCCCCTTGTCATGAATTAGGGAGAAATGGACCATGAGTAAAACATGAGAACATAACACATGAAGGGATCACTGGGTCATCTAATCCCATTACCACCACCATGGGACACCACACACTAGGCTTTCAGGATCAGGGAAGCTCTACAGAACATCCTCTCCAGCACCATAATCCTGGTTTATAGGACAGAATATAATATATTGCCCAATGTAGGACAGATTAATTTCTTGGTCTGTGCTGCAATTCAGCTCAAGCCAGCAGTCAGTAGACTGATTTAGGCTGATGAAATTTCCTCAAGGAACACTTGGGAACTTCTATTGGCATTCTGTTCTGAAATCACAGCCCATAAAAAAGAGGGGGAAACTGACAATGTTATTCTGAAGCTGACTAACCCATGGAGACTGACACAGTAGAGAACAGTGGTAAAATGTTTCTTCTACTTATAAAAGAGTGGATGAGACAGAACATACCTTAAGCCCTCTTGCTGTCTTATCGCAGCAGAATAAAAGCCGTGTGAAAACCACAGTCTGGCAGGTTGAGGATTCATTTAAGGGCAAGTACATGATATGCTCTTTTCCATCCTCCTCTATACATTGCCTTGGCTACCAGTTTCTTTCCAGCATCAGTTTTGTTCACTAAAACCATTTTTTTCTGCATTTAGATTCCTTCTTCATACCCCTTTCTTCTGCAAGAAGGGTGAGAGACACTAAAGAAACAAGTTTATAAGCATTTGGCACCTGAGAAGTGCAATTCTGTTCAATCTCTCAAATCAATTGTTCTAGATGCTGCTTAAAATCTGCAAATGAATTAGTTGCTATAACAGCTGCTAAAATTGTCTTGGGGGAAAAAAAATCTAACTGACCTGTGATATAAAGGGATCACAGATGTTCACAGTTATTCTATCTATTTTTACTAAAATCTACTAACAAAATGTACAAAGACAGCAAGATGATGGCACCAAAAGCCATCTGGGTTCTGGGCAAGCACCTTCATGGCTGAGAATGCTACCAAGGTTTTGCCAGCTGTTCTTCAAGAGACAGGAAGAAGAGCAAGAAATGCAGTCTCCCAAAGAAGGGATTCCTCACAACTCACTGCAGACGTTTGTAATGTAAATTCCTGTGTTTGAGGCAGGTATCCCCAGGTAATTTTACCTGGAGACAAAACATCTTTCCATTGCCAGATCCAGGAATCAGCCTGACTCATCAGATGCAAGCAATGTATAATTATATAGGGTAATTGTGGTTGCAATTTTCTCTGGTTGTAACTTTATTGTTATAAGGTTTGGAGATCTGTTCAGTTCACTTGAACCACACCTGCTCAGAGAGCAATTCTAAAACTTTGCCTCATGCTTTTTCTACTAATATAATGATTGTAATTATCACCCCACTTCAGGCAGCAATGCTTTTGATGTGGCTCCTGTAGGCTCAAAGTTGACTGTACAGTGAACAATATTCCTTAAAAAAAAAATCCCGATTTTTACTTATGTAAAATATTTCACACAAATGTGAGTGTCATTCTGGACCCATCACTCTCTTCTTGCAAGTAGGAGATACATCCAAGCAACCTTAATAAAAAGAACAGAGCATCTCTGATTGAAACCAACCACAATGTAGCAGAAACAGTTAATCTTCCCCTCCACTTTCAACACAATTCTCTCTTCAACAGGTCTGAAATGTATTTTGTCTTGATCAAAGGCAAAAAATTCATTTTCATGTCATCATTTCAATTATTATCTTATGTTAAATGTTAATGTGTATTCTTTCATAAAGTTGAAAACGATTTTTGTGTTTTATTGAAAGTAGACAACACTGGAAGCAGCTTAATCTTATCCAAACAGACAAAACATCTCAAGAAGACCAATCCAAATTTTTTCTTCTTTAGAATTTTGAATTATTTGGCTTCTCATCACATTTCATATCTCAGAGATCCTTCAGAATGGAAATTCAGATGAAACCTGGTGAAATTTTTTTGGGAAGTAATATTCAGGTTCTCTGAAGTCTATTCAAAGTCAACTCCAACCATCTCAAAGAATCATGGAGAATCATTCTTTCTAAAACCTAGATGAATTTTTCAATTTGTGTGACTGTGGCACTCCATTAAAAAAAATCCATATGATATAAATCAGAATCCCTGAATTACGATTACTGAGAAAACATAAAAAATTCTGTGCTTTGCACAGAAATAAATGAAGAGACAGTGCTTGATTTAGGTCTTCTCTCTGATCTCTCGGTATGACTTGGAGAGCTGATAAATTTAAGTCCCAGAATGATCAACTCATTATTGGTATTTTCAGTAACTTTAGAAAATGGTAATGAAAAATCAATTAACTGGAAGCACTCAAAACAAGGTACTTAGATGTTATTTCAGACTCCAATTATAAAGACCAAAGAGCAAAACCTTCCGGCAATCACCAGTATCATGGGAGATCTTCTTACTAAGCTCATTTAAAACATAGATTTGCACCTAAATCCCTTCCCATGATCTTCCTTCTGTCTAAAATTTCCCAGAAGCATAAATGTTGAGGCACTGGTGTGCAAATGGAGCAATTAAAAGTAAGATTAAAAGAAATTTAAAGAACACATTTTCTTCATAACTCCTCTTATAACTGCCCTGAATTTCCTTTGAGTCTCATTTGATTTCCCCGATGTATTTTTAGTTTTATTCTAGTACCAATATCAGTCACAATCTCTCCCATCAGAGTAACAATCTATTCTCAGGGAAAGGAAGGGCAGACACATAGAGAGCCTCTACTAAATCAAGCCAGAAATCTTGTGAACTAGTTATTCATTTTGTTTTCCTTCTGGAGTTCTCATTGTCATAGAGAAGACACAGCAGGTAAAGAGACACTGTGGATAGAAAAATATCACAAAGTTTATAAACTACAGTTAATCCATGTATTTCTCATGAAAGTCAAATGTATTTAAATTAAGCAGAGCTCACACTTATTAGGAAGAAATGGGGTTTGGTTTTGCTATTTTTTTCAAAGGCAATTTAGGACTTTGCCTTTTTCACTGAGTGTAACGTAATGAACAATTGTTTTTAAGACTGGAGTGATCACAAGCAGTTTATAGATACGGTCAATTTTGCTGGGAAAAAAAAAAAAACTTTATGAGAAAAAATAGCTATATTTGCCCCAAAGAATTGCCTTATTTATTTAAAAAATTAAATGGCTTAAATCCTTGAGGAGTTACCTGAGCTCTCACCTTCCTATAGTACAATCCATAAAAAAGGAACCCAGAATTGACCCATTTGAGTTTTAAAGCTCTTCCATAACTCTTGTAATTTGGACAACTCTTGCTGCTGAAACAGTTTGATCAGTATGATCTCTACAGTTGTCTCATATACAAGTTGTAGTCAATGGAAATAGAAGAGTCAGCACAGTTAGTTAGGATTTTATTGCCAAAATTGTTTCCCAACTTGATTAGCCAATATTAAAAGGTAGCAAAACACTTTCTACAACCTTTAATAGCCAATAAACTACATCCCACCCCCTAGGAAAGAAACCAGCCACAGCCATATAGGTTTTAGTTCTCCTGCTTGGGTCTGGATGCTGAGACATGGTGAAACCTTAACCTCACATAGTGTGCAGCAGCTCATCTGTGATAGGCATAAATTTTGAGAACACCTGAGGTTCAACACTCAGCACCTGCAGTTGTCTCCCTTTCACTTCAAAGTCACACTGACACTGTGGGCTGTCAAATGTTTGATTTGTATTCAGTAGATTTATTTAATTGCCTTCAATTGTTTCTGTATTAACAACTGCATAGTTACTCTTCCCTTAGACAATTAAACCAGCAGTGCCTAGGGAGCGCAGGGAAAAAGCAAGATGTCCAGATGTGAACCAGCATAAGAGAAAGAGAGAGAAATCTAGTAGAAAACACAATCATGTTTACAATAGACTATAAAACATCTGCAAAAGTCTTAATAGGATTTAAGAACCAAAGAAAAGAATAGAAAGAATAGACCACAAAATAATGTACAAAAACCTGTCAAACCACGAAGAAGCAAAAATGAGTTCCATTATGCTGTCCACTATTGACAATGCTATGCAATACATGGCTAGCCTACTGAAGGCCTTAGTGCCTGAAGAGAAAGTCAGTATGGAGTGAAATCATCTTATCCTTTTATCACTTCTAGAATTGCTACAGTTCAACTTACCTAAGCCTCATAGCTATTTTATACTGATTGGCAGCAAATCTTAAACTGTCCAGAAATTAGATGTGGAAAGACATATTAAGTGACAAAATCTACCTGCTTATCTTTACAGGATTGTTTCCTAATCAATTACTCTTCATCAAAAGGGTTACCATCCATTCTTACATGACTTTGAGCTCAAAGTTAGTTTGTACTGATTACCTTACTTACTAAATGTATGGTACCTTGCAAGCCTTTAAAGAAAACAGGAAGTTGAGGCATTTATTGCAAATTTTTGGATGAAAAATTGACCTCAACAATATTTTAGTTCCCAGACTGCACTAAATCACATTTCATATTCTCCATATCTTCTAGATAGGTTATTTAAAACTTTCAAAGGTTCACACATTGTTTCTAAGATCTTCCATTTCGAAACTGCAGCTGAATGAATGGACTCAAGCTCATCTCTGCACCGAGCTGTACTTCTGCTCCTTTGACGGTTGTAGGTGGAGTGAAATGCAGTTTCTTCTTGGGTGCTTCTGCCCACTCAGGATGTGAGAACAGAAATAACCCAGTAGTGAGTTGTAGTAGTTTGTGAGGTGAAACATGACATGCTAAATGCCCTTCAACTCAACTTTTCTATGAGTTTGTTGATATTGCTTAACACCAGACCTGACAGTTTTGGGCTTTAAGCAGTCTATTTGGATGACTGTATTCATTCAGCCTTTGAAGGAAGCACAGCAGGTGGGTGGTTTGATGACCCAGACAATGGCTTCCAGTTACTAAATGGGAGCTGAAGGTGATGTGGTTAACATTTACAAAGTTTATAATAAGGCAATGCTGTACAAGTCATTATGAGACACTAAAATAATCCTTCAGCTTTTCCCAAGAGCAGCATAGCTCTAAACCTTTCAGCTTTCGCTGTTGCCCCACCTTTCTTCTTACAGGCATTGCTGTCCTTGTTCTCAGTGTATATATGGGGTAGTCAGTTCCCCCATTCTCTCCTTGAAACAAAAAATTCTCACTTCCTTTTCAGAGCAAAAACCAAGGTAAATTTGGAATTCAGAGTATACAATCAATGAATGAAATGACACATAGCTTCCTGACCACCACTACCTGCAGTGTTCTGCAGGACAGCATCTTACTTGGCAATCAAATGAGCTCATGTTTGCTTTGAACTCTTTGCTTCCTTGGGAGAACAGCTCTGACTCAGTATATGACTCTGTGATGTTATGTATACTGATCACATAGTTTAATTTGGAAGCAAACACAGATCAGTCAGCAGCAATCTGCTAAACTCTCAATGCACTTGCATAGATAGCATCAGTACTACACCTGTTCTGATATGTTTTAAAGAACTACTTCTAAATAGTTGTACTAGCGATAATTCATTCTAGCCTACATAGCTTATGTTCCATGCTCCTCTCCTGACAGTAAAATAACCATTAGAACAATGAATTGACTGTGGCATAACATACTAGAAAATACTATGCATTTATATATATGCTGTAGCTAGTTACATTTGCAATTAATAACCAGCCACAGCAAAGTCTAAGTTTGTATTCCATCAAGATGTTCTAATGACATCAGAAGCCATGAGTCCAGAGCTTAAGTTATACAGACACTGGAAGCCATCTGCAGAATTATATCTCCAATTATTTAAAACAAGGTTATTTTTAATATTTTCTAATAACATAGGTCTGAGCCAGGACCTACGACCTGCCTTTATATCTTCAAATAATTATTTATAATGCTTCTCTTCAGCCTGGAAATATTTTCCATTCCTTCCTAACGATTTAGGACTTTCATTGCCTTCAGAGAGTATTTCTTCCTTCATGTAGCCCACTGCTGCATCTTCTCTCAAAGCTTCCAGAACTGCTACTATACCTTTTCAATACACACAACATCACATCCAGATGCTCTGCTTTCTGTCTGGATTTTTACCTTCTCATTGGAATGGCAAGTCCTCTAATAATTTGTCAGCTTAAGGAATTTCATTCTTTCTAACCAAATCAGAAGTTATATTGCCACAAAGTTTGCTACCAGCTGGGTGCTGAATTCCATGAATTAAGATAAACTAACACTTCTTCAGAATTTTATTCAAGAATGTCTCGAGTCTTACCCTACTGCTAGAGCCATACTGATGTGCCCATGTGACTATGATTCTGATGTTGTTATAAAGTGTGTTGAATTTATGATTCATTTCCATTTTGAAGATAGTCACACATACACACAAAAATCAGAAGGCTTGTCATCATTTAACCTTTTCAAATCCAATTTACTTTCTATTTGATGTCAAACACAGAAGCCTTGTCTGATTGTGAATGTTGAATGCTACTGACCATGACTCATTTTTGAAGTGTCATCACGGTAGGAAGCTTGAATCAGAAACTGCTTGCTCTTTTATTGAGGATCATATATTCAACAGGTATTTCTTATTAAGTGATGTGAGGTATAAGAGAAGGAACAATATACTCTACTCCTTCATGAGTCAGATTCTGTGCAAGATAACTGCATCCCAATACACCAATCAGATATCAGAGGTGAATGCCACTGTTAACTTTTACTTAAGCTCATGGTACTTGCATATGCAAACTGTTTCAAAAAAAGGATGCTGTGACATACTCCCAAATCCACTGAAGTTAATGAAAGGCCTCTATTTCCAGTGAAACAATTTCAAATCCTATGACAAAGATTTTTAAAGTTATACATTCCTGAATGCCAATTTTCTCAAAAGTACAGCAGTTATGATATTTCATTAGTCATTTTTGCCATAAATTACGATTGGAAAATACCAAACGTCAGAACTTCCCAGTGAGCACATGTGCTTCTGTGAAGTTTAATGAACAATGGTTTTCATTTGTGGATTTTTTATATATTAGTTTGTCTACATTCTCATTCTACAGATGATTTGCATCCCCAAAATACCTACTTCCCTTTATTTACATAAGTGGAGCCATGGATGGTTGGCTCATGCATACACACAAGAGCATAGATGTCTGAAGTTAGGTGGATTGAATCCCAGTTTTGTTATTCAGAAATCATGACACCAAAGGAGACATACAAGACAGCATGACTTCTTGCCCTACACAGGCTACAGAACATTACCCAGTGATCTTTCCTCCAGGTCAAGAACTTCCAGTATCTGAAGGGGGCCTACAGGGATGCTGGAGAGGGACTCTTCGTCAGGGGCTGTAGTGATAGGACAAGGGGGAATGGGTTTAAACTTAAACAAGGGAAGTTCAGGTTACATATAAGGAAGAAGGTCTTTACCGTGAGGGTGGTGGGGCACTGGAACAGCTTGCCCAAAGAAGCAGTAAATGCTCCATCCCTGGCAGTGTTCAAGGCCAGGTTGGACAGAGCTTTGGATAACTTTGGACAACATGGTCTACTGACTTCCCATGGCAGGGGGGGGTTGAACTAGATGATCTTAAGTTCCTTTCCAACCCTAACTATTCTATGATTCTATGATTCTAATAGATAACTGATATTCCACCTGCTGAATGAAGTGAGAAAGTTAGGCATAGGCAAAGAAATAGATAACATAGAATTATATGTGATCCATTATTCTAGAGCCAAGAAAGACAGTAGATCATTGACAACATTACAGTGAACAATTTTGTCTCAAAAATACCATCAAGGCTTGAAGTTCCAGTCAGACAACATTTCCCTAGTAGTTTTGCTACAACTAGCTCAAATGTTAAAAATATATAACCACTACCTAATTATCTGTTTTAACTTCAAGACACTGCCTTTGCCTGCTAAAGACTGATTGCATCTACTGATCTCTCCTTGTTGTGTACATACATATGTATGTATATATTTATACTTACATAAATATCTAAGTTGTGTGTTGATTTTCCTTTTGATCACCTAGATAAATTAAGGATAAATCCCTCACTGTAACTTATGAACTGTGTTACCTTCTTGATAAGTGGTGGCAAATGCTATCTGCTTTAATGTAATGTCTTCACTACAAGAAAATAAAGGCAGAAATATCATCCCCTATTCATTGTAATGAAAGATTTAGTGCCTGTATCTAGCTTTACTGAGTGCAATTTAAACTCTAGAAAACGGCCCTTAATAGGATCAAAACCCCTTTCTGGTTTTAATTTTCCAAATGCACATCAAAGCCTCCCACTCCCTTTGTAGGGCTCTCAAGCTGCTGTATAAATATGTGCTCTGTTGTCTGACAGTAAGGAAGAAGGAATGTTTTGGCAATGTGACCACTGCAAAGCATAGTATTGCAGGTAGGGGAATGAAAGTTTTACTGTGAAGGCATTGTGAAACTCAGTTGAGCTAAAACTATTCTATAATTCTATGAAAAGCAGGTGAAGAATTGTCACCCAGGTTTTAAAAGAAAACAAACAGGTGTTCAGAGGCATCTTTTGACTCATGGAATAGAAGCATGAAAACTTGCCCAGCAACCAAGGCATCCTAAGGGTCTTCCACAATGCCACTCAGAAGTAGAATTGGGTTATATTTCTGCTCATTACAGTTTAGAGACAGTCAGCTCTGTCAGCTCTGTCAAGAAACAAGGAACTTACCGCTCTTCTAGTCTACCAAGATCCTGTGAGAGCCTATTTTTGCACCTCACTACATCATCTGAAAGGCTGGACTTTCAGTCAAGTGCAGAGCTGAGAGGAAGAATTTTTGCTGTTTCTCCTACTTGAGAAGGAAGTGTTAGCTTCATGCTGTTTGATCTTTAGATGTTGTCTCTTCATGACCTCAGGCATACTGTCTTCCTTAAATCCATTTAAGTTTTGCAGATCTCGACTGAGGAAAAAGATAGATGCTGCCATTGTCTAAAAGGACACCAAATAGGAGTATGCATTGCCCTGGTCAGGCATTTTGAAATGCATTGTGCTTGAAAAGTAATAGATAATTCTGAGCTTTACATGTTTTCTCAAAGAGCACACAATACCTTGTGTTAAATAAGCAACATCAAATCATGCTGTATTGCATTACACGCCAGACATGAACAGACTGTTTCATATATTAAAACAAAGGACAAAGAATTGTTTGTATAAATTAAGATTTCATTTGTAGGCATTACCATTTGCTTCACCATGGTATATCAATCCCTATTACCTAAGGGTTAAGAGATCCTTAAAAACTATCAGATTGGAGGTGCACCTCCTTTTAAGTCAGATCTTTGTTTTCTACATTCTTACAGAAGCTTTATGGACGCTTTCTTGTGGCCAGTAATTTCAAAGGCTGAATTTATTTGAACATAACTTGTGATGTGCATAATATCTAGACATCCAGATAGGACCTTTCTGTCTAGCAGAGTAGGAGACCAAATGGCTACACGTATCACTCTTTTGTTGCATACTGAGAAGCATCTGTGATCAGGTGGGAAAAAGCAAACAGGACTGAATTCTGGGCTCCAGACAGCAACACTGGATTAGAAATATCAAATGTCCCAGGTTTTGTGCTTCTTTTCTTACCTAGCTGCTTCCATGGAATTGAACATACCCTGCAAAAAACTTCCCAAGGAATGAAGCCTTCCTCCTACCTGAAGAGTTTTGGCTTCATTCCCGGATGCTATATTGCAAAGAATAGGGGTCATTACCATGAGGTCATCACAGTGTACAGCTCCAATAGCAAACTGCATCCTTCAGCACAATGTAAAAACCCAGGATAGACTAAATCCTGTAAAGCTGGAAGGCATTATATCATTACTTAAAGTAAAATCTTCAAAAGGGCCTAAATTACTTAAGGTGTTAAAGTCCCATTTTCAAAAATAACATAAGCACTTAGAAACGTAAATCCCATTGAAACCACAGTCTCCTGATTACTGTAGCATAGTAAGTTACTTCACATCAACTGAGAAGCTATAACTACTGCGCTTATCCTGCTAAGCTCTGCAAATGAGGCTTAAGCAGTTCTTCCTTTGCAGGTTAAGTGCAGTCAATTTTTTCTTACTTCCCATGTAGTATGTATGCAGCCTGTTACAAAGGCCTACGTGACACATGGCAGATGATTAAGTTGTAGTAACTCCAGCATTAGCAAATGAAATGAATAGGACTTCAGAAATTATGAATATGCAAATTCAGCTCGTGAGAGGTTTTTCAGTCATATCCTAGACAGAATTTCACCCACCAGAAGTTCCGCCAACAATCCCACAGTGGCTCTTTGAAGACAGACAAATGCACACAGAAGCTTGCTTCTTTATCCTTAGGAATAGTTACAGATGTTCTATACTCTGAAATATTATTCTGAATATCCTTACACAAGGGCATGTATTTTTTGCTGAGAGCCTGTTGATCCTTTCTATTCCTTTATTTCTTCTACCTACATCAGGTTACCCAAGTTTTTGGGTAGGTATGTGCCTTCTTTTTGTGTGCATGTATATGCACGTGTGTAAGTTAAAACTATAAACAATGAAAAATGCTTTAAGAAAAGACACACTAACAGGTTAATCATCCATATAAAACTGTGTGTGGGTGGCTAAATAATTCATTTGAAATATAGCTCACTTCTCACCCACTCACAAAGGTGTTACTGAAGGCATGATTTTTCTTTCGTATCTGAGAACAAAAAAAGACTTATTTTTTGGCTTTTATAAGAAATGCTAAAAGCAATGTGAGAAATCATCTTTTCAAATACACACAGAGTTCTCACAGGCTTTTATGCAACATCTGCTACTGTGGGTTGAGGCTAGTAAACAGTAATGTTAATACCATCTAATAATATAATATTAATTACTAATAATACAAAGTAATAATACATTTCTAACGCTTAAGACACCTACAATTGTGTATCCTAAGGCAAAGCCTGGATTTCATCTCAAGAAGGATGCACTGAAGAATTGCTGGTTTGATGGTAGAATCATACTAGTTAGGTCAGAATATGCTGGATGTAAGAAGATTATTTTCATGAACATGATGAGTTTTCTTATGGTACTAGCTGCAACTGGATACCTCACTTTAATGAGAAGGACACAGTATTCTCTATTTACAGAATTTCATTGTTTCCAAACTGCTGGTGTTGGATAACAAAATCTTATGAATATTTTATATTCCTGTGTATTAAAATTCTCAGTCAAATAGGCTTGAAAGGGAGCACCTTTGTGTTGTTTGAATTTATCAGGTAAGTATACGTCCCACACCCCATGAAGCATGACTACCATCCTGTTTTCTTCCAGCTTTTTTTATGCTTTTTAGGTAATTTTATTTTAAAAAGAGCCATGATACTCAGAAATTACAGGAAATTATGTTTTCATATAAGAGATGGTATATGCTGGGAAATTATGTTTTCAGAAAACAAATTCTAAATCCCATGGTTTGACATTTTAGAATTACATTGATAAATTGAGGAGAATGCTTCTGACACAGGGAAAGTAGGCTTAACCTTCAGATTTAGGGAAGTGATATTTTAACTACATGGTGCAGTGTCCTGGGTTCAGCAGTAGCAGTCATTTTTCTCCTTCTTAGTAGCTGGTGCGGTGCAGTGCAGTGTTTTGACTTTCAGCCTGGGAACAGAGCTGATAATAATGATGTTTTAGTCTGACCAAGGACTTTGTGAGCCTCATGCTCTGCCAGGGAGGAGGGGAAGCTGGGAGGAAGCAGAGACAGAACACCTGACCAAAACTGACCAAAGAGGTATTCCATAACAGAGCATGTCATGCCCAGGATGTAACGGAGAGGGACCTGGAAGGGCTACTTCACTGCGGGGTTGGATGAGGTATGGGCCGATGTTTGGTCGGGCTGTGGGGGGCGAGTTATTGGTCGGTGGATGCTGAGGTGTTGTATTCTCTTCCCTTTTTATTTCCCTTATAATTATTATTATTGGTGGTAGCAGCAGTGATTTGTGTTATACCTTAGTTACTAAACTGTTCTTATCTCAACCCGTGGGAGTTGCATTCTTTTCGATTCTCCTCTCCCTCCCTCCGGCAGTAGGGGGAGGGCAAGAAGGGGGGGGAGTGAGTGAACGAGCTGCCTGACTGGTTTTAAACCACGACATGAAGCAATCCTGATCCTCTCTCCTCCAATGAGGTACTGGCTTTCTGGCAGTCACTGCACAGTATAAACATGCTTAGGCTGTGTTTTGTGCAAGGGTTGACATAATGCGATTTCCCACTATACCTTACAATTTGGTATCTTGCTCACCTGCTCATAAGGCGGGCACTGTGTATCACAGGAATTCTGTCTTGCAGGAAAGGATTTTGTGGTTCATTCTTTCTCTACTCAGAGACTCATTTCTCCCCTACCTATTGTAATACACAAGCAAATCCATCTAAGTGAACCCTGCACCTAAATGCAGTCCAGCCCCTTCATTTGTGTAAGTCTATCTTTACCACAGATCCAGTTCAGACCCAACTGGATTGAAAGGGGGTCTTTCCACTGTGTTTTAGATCAGGTTATGCATCCTGCCTAGGATAGCCCAACGGACAAATAGGTAAGAGCTGGATTTTCTCTAGGTTACACAGTGGTACTCTACTGAATGAAACAAATAATGTACTGTTTTTTTTATATATATATAAAAGACCTTCTAACTGCATTCTAGTTCCTTTCTAAAAAAATCTCCCTCTTCTATCAGGAGATATTCTGAAATATTCTCATTTTCCTCATGCTGTGAAATTACAGTATGTGGTTTTTATAGGCAGTGTATGATGTGACTGGCAAGTGTTAAGTAGCTGGCCACCCACTGTGGAATAATGGTGGATGGTTGCAAAAGCACAGTAAAAGTCCATCAAATAAAGGGCCAGAATTCCTTAGACAACAGTTAAAACCCCAGGGATAAAGCAGTCGAGCATCACTTCCTGCTTAAGATAGATGACATTAATATCCAATGAAAACAGACCTAGACTCATAGGGGAAAATGCAGACCAGATCCTGCGATCTAGATGTGCAGGCACCCCATTAGCTGCACTTGTTATCTGTCCACAGAATAATGCATAAATCTGTAGTGCCTGCTCTTTGGAAAAATAAAAGCAGTATATATACCAGTTTATAATTTTTTAACAGCTCCTCATTGCAGCTGGCGATTGCTAAAATAGATGATCTCATAGTCTGCTGTGTGCCTGCCAGATAGCTTCCATGCAGATAGATGCCTTTGTGCTGCAGACCATAGAAACCTGCATAGAATTGGCCTTCTTTCCTTAATAGAGCTGCATGAACAAAGATGAGTTTGTTGCTGACCAAGAACTGAAAGCTTTGTTTTGTAAAACTCTCTGAATGTGTTGCACTTTGCCAAAGGAGAAGGTTGTCCATAAAAAGAGAAAGAAATAGAGAGGGGGAGAGAGAGGAGGAAAGATAGAAAGCAACAGAGAAAGAAAGAAGGAAAGGAGAAAGAAAGAGAAAGAGAAAAAAGCGGAAACCAAAGTGCATGTGCTTCTGGCAGTGGATATTTGTGACTAAAGTGGGCTGAAACTTTTTTTTTTTTTTTTTTTTTTGAATACTGGTCACATTTCTTGAGCTGAATGAAAATGAAGGAACTTTAATTAATGGGATGCCTTTTGATTTGTAGAGCAAAACTGCCAGAGCAGATGTACCAGCAAAGAGGATTAGATTGTCCCTTCTCTGATGCACTGAAAATTTCTTTTTCTCCTTGTAGTAACCCCCATTGAGGAGAGGCTGTCTTTAGTGTCTAAGATTCAGCGCTGCTAAAGAAACTGTTGTATTTGGGTACAATGGGCAGCTCTTGCAAGACTAGACAGAATATGTGAGGAGAGAGCTAATATTCCTTTAAATCCAAGGTTGATTCCACTTTAGTATTTAGAAAAGCTTAAATTAAAGAGAATTTTTGAGTTCTTTCAGATCTTATTAAATATGTATTAAAGTGAATCCTGAAACAGCCATGACTAATGTTCATCCATTTTAAAAACTCAAATAAGTTAGATAAAGTCCTGAATCCATTTTTGGTTTATTTATATTAGCTCGTCAATTCACTTATTTCTGAGATTTCTTTGTCTCCAGCTGCACTCTTTCTTTAAGCAGGCAGCAATCAAGTGTGCATTTAACTGATTAATTTTATACAAACAAATTAGGCTTGATTAACAAATTCCTTACGTATTCAATTATAAATAATTAAAATGGTGCTTTAAAAATTATGGGTTTCACTTCTATTTATTCAACTTCCTTTATACTAGCTGTGAGATAAGGTGTATATTAAAAAGTCCTTTTTCCTAATGCTTGCTTAAGTTCAGTTTGAGTTTCTTCTATACTGAGAAGTAGCAATAAAAAAAAGCCACATTGTATTGGAAACATGTAATGTCTCAACAGTGCATGTGCTAAGGTGGTGAGTAGACAGCAGCCTGATTTATCCGAAGAGAAACTGAATGGCCAAATGAATTAAATACTTATAGGCTTTTTTGTATATTTGGTCCACCTAAAAACAATGCACATTTTCTAAAGTGAATGTATGCACAAAAAAGAGGGGCAATGAAGCATTTTGGGGCTTCCTTTAGTCATTTGCTTTGAAGGAATGGAAAAAAAGTAAAATTTTTCAGGCCACAGTGCTTATTTCTTGAATTTTTTGGATGACTCCTGAAATGGAGCAGGCACACAGAGCTTCAGTTTATATTTTATTTCCTTTTCAAGGGATTGTAACTCTGGACTACACTTATTCCCACCTTAGCCATAGGCTAATCTTGATGTCTGCTTTCATCAGGTTGTGCCCAAAATTATGATCTTATTGCTTACTGGTTGGTTAAGTGATAATTTTCTTCCCTGACTGGTATTTTTCTGCTGCTAGACTAAAATAATATTTTTCCATTCAGAAACATATCTCTTTTTCCAAGAAGAATGATTCTTATATTGTAAAATTATTTAAAACAGTTCAAATCCTCTCAGCAAAACTCATAAGTTCTGATATAACTGAGTCATGTATAGAGAGGCAGAACAGCATATTTACACTGTGAAGCCAGAAGAGAAATTTAAGATAGGTAGTAAAAAAAAAACATTTTTGTCAATGTAATTTCTGAAGTCTTGTAAATCACTTCTCAAAGATGAACAGGAGATATCCTACTGCAGAGGAAGCCTTACTTTATTTTACCTATGTAAAATTCTGGTTTTTTTCTGGCCGTGATCACAGGGAATACCTCTAGCAGCCTTCTTTTCTAGTCTCAGCAATATCAGATATTTTATACATGACTATCAAGCACCTACTTGAAATGAAAATACTAAATATTTACCGAGCTCTTCATATCCTATTGGGGCAGTGCCATATATAATGAAGATACAGAGGAAGCTTTCAAAAATTTGGTTGACACCCTGAGGATTTTCATTGAGGTCTAATATTTTAGGAATTTTTGTAAATCGGTGGGAGCACTCACTGATTTATATTATCAGTCCCTTTGTTCTGAAACACAGCCTCTAGAGGGGAAAGCAATGGTGACCAATTCCTAGCGCTTCAGTTTCTGGGTAGCTAGATCAATCACCAGTTGAGGGCATAGCTGGGGTAAGGCTTAGGACAATGCATGTGCCAAGACAGGCATGAGGAAGAACAAGAACTGTAAAGTAAAAAGGAGCTAGGTTGGAAAGACACAAAAACATCAGCAGTTAGAATCAGAAGTATGTAACACAGTGATCCTCTATTTCAAAGGCTGGGACCTGTGATGGTGTCAGTGTCATCCTTTTGAAAGAATTAACAAAAATAATAAACTGGCATGATCAGTGGGCAAATTCTAGTGTTGCTGTCTCCCTGTTTTGTTTTAGAGCCAACAGTGACACAGGAGAGGGGTCCTCCATTTTTTGTTCCTAGAAGGCCATTTTGGCCAGTCAGGCTGGGGATCACTCAGCAAATGACAGAAATCATCGACCAGCACCTTCAGCAACATGATGGCAATTAAGAAACCACTACAGAAAGTCACTTGTGGGTGGGAGTGTGTCCCTGGGGTCCCTCTGAGAGACAGCTCCTGGGTGATTTGTTGAGATGAGGGTGCTGTGAGCTCTGAGGACCCTGGACCTCATGTGTCCAGGCACAGTCTTCAGTCTCCAAAGAGCTGGAAGAGACTCCAGCCTTGGCAATCACTTGATTCCTTATGGAACAAGCATATTCTTACAGGTGACCTCTCTGAGAGCCACGTACATCAGACCTGTGGGCTACAGATTACTACAGTTTGGCATTACCAGGGCTTCTCTAAAAATTACATTCAATATATCACTCCTATCATGTTTACTTCCCCAGAATGGCTTCTATCAACAGATGTCAAACAAAAATCAAAGCCCCAATGTTTTCTTTCATCAGAACCAGCTTCTTCTGGTGCAGAACTTGGCCATTTATTGCTTTCTCAGAGGCAAAGTTACTAGGTGGTTTAGGCTATGATATTGAGAATCATAGAATCATAAAATCATAGAATAGTTAGGGTTGGAAAGGACCTTAAGATCATCAAGTTCCAACCCCCCTGCCATGGCCAGGGACACCTCACACTAAACCATGCCACCCAAGGCTTTGTCCAACCTGGCCTCGAACACTGCCAGGGATGGAGCATTCACAACCTCCCTGGACAACCTATTCCAGTGCCTCGCCGCCCTAACAGGAAAAAACTTTTTCCTTATATCCAGTCAAAACTTCCTCTATTTACGTTTGAACCCGTTACCCTTTGTTCGTTCAAGTCCTAATGAAATATTTTAAATTTGTTTCTTTTTCTTGCAAACCAGATTATACGTTATACTTGGCATAATACTCTTCTTGCTACTATAGTGTCAGAAGCTTTTTATTGGCATCAAAAATGTGTATATCTTTTCTCAGAGACCTACCTATGAACAGCATATGCATTATTGCCAAGGAACCAGAGCTTTTATTTAGCCAACTGTAAATCCTGTAGAACACAGATCAAAAACCAATAAAAGACCTTGGTAAGTCAAGTCATCGACATCAACAGCAACTTTATGATGGTATTAGGCTGTTTGTAAAACCTTTCCAACATCAAGGCTGTGGATGTGTCTCTGTGATGGATGTAAAGGTACAACCAACATACCAGCAGGCAAGCTATCTCAGGGAAAGGGCTTATTAATATCAGCTACTTCCTGTGTGCATGTAGTTTGCAGTTCTTTCTTCCACACTTACCTCACATACCAACAGAGAGTAAAAATAGTTGCATTTATTATTTACCACAGAGCAGTAATACACTGCTCCCCCCTTCCCAGCAACAGCTTTCTTGGTTGTGTATATCCAGCTGTTGAACCTTACCCTCAGCTTTTGGAAATTAGAAAAAGAAGACATGAAATCAGCTTAAAATTGTTACCTTTTGGCAAAAAATAAGTATTCTTATGAAATTTTATGTCATCAGGACAGCAGATACCTGAACTGTGCATTCTAGAACTTATTAGATCATAACAACACAGACATTTTCCAGGGCTTTCCCCACCCTGTAACAAAAATCCAAGATTGGCAGAGACAGGGATTACAGTTCATATAGTGCATGGAAGAGCAAATATGTAGACTCATTTTAAGAAGTTATTAACATTTTAATTAGTAAGATGATTGTGGCTGTGAAGTGCAGGTGTTGTAATACTTGTGTAATAATGATGAGTAGCGGAGGAGTCAAGCATAAAACAAATTTTCTTTTCCCATAGATCTCCTAAACGTCACTAAGATTTCCTTCAAGTCTATTCCCCTTTCATTTTCAGCATGAGTTTTCATGTATAATTTTATTGCTTCAATTTTTTTAATGCAGTTTATATCACCCATTGACATAAAGATTGGCTATAAACTTGTGCTTTTACTTGTTTAATTGTAAGTATAGCTTTTATTAAGAAGGAAAACATAGCTTTTTAATATCCAGCTATTGAAAGAGCTACAAAGCATGTCTTCCTTTATACTGGATTTGTTACATCTGTAGTGACAGAACTAAACCTAGCATTCTGGGCTTGTACATAGGAATTGAATTAGCAACAGAATGTAATGTGAGTAAGTTTATCATAGTCACATTTCCATAAGAGCATTACAACCACTTTACTTGCACTTGCTGTGTAATTAAATTCATGATTCAGCCTGTTCTGTTAAATTACATTCATGTCTACATATGCAAAGACCTGATTCTTTTTCTTTTCTTTTTTTTTTTTTTTTTTTATTCTGGAGCAGAGTTAAGATGGAGCCAGTTAAATCAATGCTTGCTTATGAAGCACTACACTAATTCTTTGTTCCTTCTACTCTTTATTTTATTAACTCTAACTTCTTGGTTGGTAATAAATACAACCCTCTGTTCCAATACCTTAGCTTTACTACAGTGGTTTAGTTGTTTAGTTGTTTGGGTTTTTCTTTTGGGGGGGGGGGGGGGGGGGTGACTTTGTTTTTACCATTTTCTGTATTTGTACCACATCTCTTATCTTATACTTACATATTCAGATAAGGTAATGCAGTATCTACTGATAGAGTAATGAAGGCCCTTTATGTTCCAATTCTCCAATTAATGCCAATTAATGCCAATTAATGTTACTTGTTGTAGTCTATCTACCTAGGTATTACAACATTTATTCCCCTTTAAATATCCTTCAACAGCTTGCCTTACTTGGTTTCTCTGTATTCAATCCCATCCCAGTCTTATTGCACATATATATTGCACATATATTTTGGCACCAAATTCCAGAGATTTCAATTGACTTGTAACTCCAAGCCATATACAGTTAATATTCAGTCATCTCTCAAAATACAGAATATTATAAATGATTCTGAAACAACTAACTCTGCAATTCATGTTGTAGTGGCTAAAATAGACTTTTTCTATAACATATCTCGTGGTTTTTCTTTTGCTCCTCCCTTCAAATACAGCTTTGCAGGTTTTGCATTTGCAGCTTGAGAACTAAAAAAAAGAAAGTAATTTGTGCATTACATTATTTGATTTAGACACTGCACTTGAAAACTCATATGTCATGCCAGGAATTGGAAAATAGTTGATCATTAGACCTGTGCTAGAGGTGTTCTTACCTCCGTACTCTGTGACATGAGAATGATCAGCAAAATAAAACTTCCTGATTACTATCCTGCTCCAGCTTCATTGCCACAGCATGACTACTGGCACATGAAGAGACATCAAACAGACGTGGAAATATATGCATCCATGGGAGAAACTTCACAGTGGCACTGGATATTGTCTAATCAACTTGCAAAGCACAGACTTGGGTTATCAGCAACTGTTACCCAATGAACAGCAAAGTATCCAAGGCAGGGCTATAAAAACAGCTCTCGAGGGCTGCAGCCCTCAGTTGCTTTGGCAAAGTCGGACATACAAGAAAGGTTATATTAAGGAGAGGAGATATGGGCAGAAATTCCAGGTGAAGACAGAGGCAGAAGTAATAACAATGGATTTTACTACAGGAAAGAAAAGCAAAGCAGGTGGGAGAAATATCAAAGATCTACCTGTGTTGCTGTGTGATGGCAACCCACATGTGAAGTTTTTCCCATTCCCAGCTCCTTTCAAATATTGCAATATAAGGGATGCTATTTAGATAGAGAGTGTACTCCCATCCCCATTTTAATGTAGAGACTAAGAACTCAACTTAGGTGTGATATTCAGGCATAGACACACTTCCACTGTGGATGCCTACCACCAGCAGGAAAGAGCAGGAGAGGAATGCCTGAAAGCAGAAAGATGTCATCCCTTTACGCAGAAGAGAACACTGGCTTCCTTTGCCTTATGCAAAGCTTACCACCCCTTTGCAAGGCAGCTTTAAGGAAGCCAAATACGCTGTTATTCAGGATACCACAGGGTTTGGGGGCTGGCTATCCTTCAGTACAGCCTGAATGGAATCAAATCCCTCTCAGATAAAGAAGGCCTGAATTCAGGCTTTGCTATTCCCAAGGATGAGCACTAACAGCAGTGGATGCTGCAAAGAGGACACGATTGCTGGTTGAAGTTCAGGGTGGGAAGTGTCTCCTCAGCACAAATGTATGTGAGTGTTGAGAAGTTTTTTCTAGCCTTCCTTCAATGACATGCCGAGGAAGATCATTGCCTAAGGGGTTAGGAGGTAGCTAGACTGGAAAGATGCTACCCTGTTTCACCTGCCTTGCACAAAAATGTTTTATTTGTATTTATCACAAGATCAAATTCTGCCAACTTAATTGTCATTGTATAAGCACCTTGATCTGTGAGCAAATCCATCAAAATTAATTGGCTCTTCTCACCTACTGAGGTTCAATTCAATATAACTCAGACTAACAGAGTCATGGCCTTCAAGAAAATATGACTTACTTTGTTACCCTCTCCACCTCTCCAAAACCCCACTTATTATAGATTTTCTGGCATTGAATCTTCCTCTTTTCAAGGTTCAGTTATTCTTTAAAATGTGTCTTAAAAGAACTCTGCCATTTTCAAAATCTGTAGTTGCCATCAGGGCACTTTATAACCTGGAATGAAAGGTCAGGACAGATTCTAAATTGGTATCAATTGGCCACAATCCATGAGCTTCCATGGAGCTGAGTCTATTTACATCACATGCCTTCCTGGCCTTTTGAGAACAAGATTTTATTGTTAATATTATTATCCTCTTAAAGGCTACTAAGGCAGCAACATTTATTCAATTTGTTTCTTGAAACTTGGATTTGTAAAAAGAAAGGAAAACAAAACCCCCCTATTTTCTCTTTATTAATTTTCTAATTAAATCCACATGGACAAAATTGCCACTCTAAAAATAACTGGGTATATATTCTTGCTCTTGCAAGCATAAAAAATTTTTCAGCAAACATGATTGCATGAAACGTCCCTTATAGTAGGCTCAGTGGCTCTCACAACTAATAGTGATATTATATCATAGGGAAAAGTCCATAATACTCTTCCACCACCGCACCAAAGAAACAAGCATATGTTTTGTGCAATATATGCACAAAACTTTTCCTCAAGCTAAACCCCTGCCTTTTGCTCAGAGTCTAAAGCTGCTGCTATGCTCCTGCTGAAGGGAACATCATTCAGAGCAGAGTCACAGCAGCCACATTATGTCTAGAACTATTTTACAGTGTCAGGAGCACACATGTTTTCTCTTGACTCCTATATACAGAGACTGGGATTTACCCCACCCCGTAGCATTGCAGTGTGCAGTAAAATGCTATTTACCCTGTCCAGGTGACCCTGTGAGGCCCTCACAGCTATGGCAGCCTTTCTCCTGCCCACAAACAAGTCTTGCTCTTGGGCTGAGCTCCCGTAGCCACTCCTGCTCAACAACAGCACAAATTAACACGGGGCTGCAATAGCAGATGCTCAGTTTTAGACAGACTAACAGTTTCCAGGCAACACAGTGACCCTTTTTGTTCAAAGGTGTTGTTTTGTTGACTGTAATTGTATATACCATCTCTGCTTTAATGAGAGACACCTAGTAAATTATACAGGGAAGCATTTCACAGAGGGGAACACAGGCACCCTGAGAAACTCCAGCTGTTACTCAGCAACATTTATTATTCATATGCCATCCGGTTTTCTGTGTGAGGCACTTCACATTACAACAAAGCAGAAAGCATAGATGCTATCAGTTGACATCAATATAAAGGTTCAACAGTTCAATCCTATGGGCTTCAGGCAGGTTACTTTTGGCTTAATAGAGTTTTCGATGCCTAGTGAATAGTTTACAGTAGATAACCAAATGAGTGCAAGAAATTCACTAGCACTATAATCGGCTTCATTTTTCTGGTGGGTAGCATTAAAGCTACACAGTATCTTTCCCTTTCTTCTAGAAAAGAGCAAAGGATATGACAGGTCAAGAACAGCGTTGCTTGCTACTGACAGGCAAAAGCATGTGTCCATGTGCATGTGTCCATCTGTGTTGTTAATTGAAAATCTTTGCAGAAGAAATGGGAGGCCATTACAACCCCCAGTTATTCATGTGCATGCAACAAACATGGAAAAGGACCATAACAAAAAGGTAAGAGAATGAGAGGAAAAAAAAATTAAATTTCCCTTCCTTTCATTCTCATCTCTGCTCTGGGTGCTGTGATAATGGGAAAAGCTTGAAAACCCAGACAGAGACAGATAAACCAATCTGCCTACCCACAGCTCCCTGATATTATAGGCATTAAACAGGAGCAAATTAAACTGATAGACTGAGAAAGATGACCCCAGATGACCTGCAGCATGGATGTTTGATTTCATGGGACACCATATTGAATGAACATTCCCAGCCCAGCTAAAAAAAAGATCTTGACATGCTTTATTGAAAATTGTACTTCCCAGAGATGGCACTTTGGGGACATCTTATTGCCTGCTGCTCAGAGCTTTACAGACCAGGTAAGGGTGGGTATAAAGAGGAAAATTTCCCATATACTGCAAAGAATGAGTGATGATTCAGAACAGAAGAATTGGCATCACTTTAATTAAGCCTTCAGGTCTGTGGAATAGAAACACTGGATTTGTGATTAATAGCCAAAACACATAACGTTCTCTTCAAAGAACAAATGATGTACTATTCAATAACACCATGGATACAAGGAGAGTGGGCAGAGCTGTGTTGAGTAAGGGAGAATTACGGTGCCATATGGCAGCAGAACCCACACAGAAAGAGCAGCTGCAAATTCACAGCAGCAGCAGCTGCTGGAAGGGACTGAGGGACAGGGAGCCCCTAAAAAAACCCTGGAGTAGAAAAATATGGTGGTGTGGGGAGTGCCCATGCAGCTATATTTCTTCCTAGAGTTGTGAACATGGATTAAACACTATTGCGAGACATTACAGTGGAGTGGTATTTTACTGGTTATGACCTTTTGACCCACAAAAGCTTCTCAGATGGCTCTGCCATGTTGCTGTGTCCTGTCCCTCCATCCTTCCTAAGGTGATTCATGCTCTTATGATGGGAAAATAACCTTGAAGAACCAGTTCTGTGTCTAATCTGCAAGTTCCCTATATATAGTTTTGTGACTAGAAGACCTTCTAATCATAAAATAAATACAATAAATTGTATTTATTACACAACAAACAGTAGAGCAAAGGAGCCATGAGTAGCTCTCAGCCTCCACTCTTCAGTGCTTCCTGGCTGCACCAACTTGTGGCCAAGGAGAGAGGGAAATACATATAGATCAGTGTTAAAGAATAACCCTTTACCAAAGGATTGTACCCCCTAAAGGACTGTTGCAATAGCTTCTGAGTATACAAAACCCTATAACATTGCTAACAACACAGAAGGAAAAAACAGAACACCATGCTGTATGAAATACAACCTTTTCAAAAGGAGGCAAACAGTATTTTAGCTATGATTTCCTATTTGAATGTGCATGTACCTTTTAGAAAAGCAGCCAAGCTTAAAGAAAATTCCCAGAAATGGCAAATCCATCGATACACTGAATAAGTTGTTACTTTGCTTAATTAGCCTCACCATAATATGCTAATCAATAGTAAAGAATTTTTTTTTGTGGCTACCACTCTGTGAAGCCTTTAATTATCCACAAGTTTCCTGTAAATCATCACCATCTCCAACCCAGCAGTAACATATCCACTAATTGCTCTGAAGCTTCATAAAAATCTTTGGTGATTTGACTGTGTCATCCTCCAAAAAGCCAAGCCTTGTCCCTCCAAAATCAGGTACTCAGAGCAAATTAGCAGATTTGTAAAAGATCAGGCTATAGATGGGGAAAAAGGTGAGTTTCACCTGTGTCTACCAGGCAGAGCCGGGCTTTTACATTGCTGTTTTCCCTTTTGCTTAACACATGCATTTCATTTGTGATGAAAAAAATTTATGCCCTCATTTCATTTTCTATGTAGTACATATGGAAAAAAGCTTCCATGTGGCAGCAGTGATCTTCACAGATGCTCCCCTTTGGGCAAACATTGTCTTTTAATGGAAAAAGTGCTGAGTGAGGTGCCAGGTACCTTATCTTGATGGAACAAATTCAGTTTTAAATGAAAGTTTAGTTTATCTTCAGTGTTCCTTATTTATGATGTTAGCTGTTAGCTGTTATTCTGCATCACAAGCCATCTTTAACTTAAAAATATTCACATCAGATATAAAACCAGGGAACTGGAACTTAAATCAGCTAATGAGCACAGTCCATTAAATTGCCAACTTAACCCATGAAAAGGGAGATTACAATTGGAGCTTATTCTTCATATGTCACTCATTTCTCTTAAGGAAAATTATTGTTGCTTTTTACATAGAGTCATCAGTTAGACTCATAGGTGCCTGATGAACTGTGATAAAATGAACGTAGGAAACATAAAGAGTCAAATCATTCATTATTTTCTCTTGTACACCACTTGTAGACAAGGTGCCAGCTGCAGGAAAATCTCTCTCTGCCCCACACTTGAGTTGCAATAGGCCTATTATTCAGTGCCAGGCTATGGTTTCCTAACTTTTCCGGCATTAGCTTAATAGTAGCGTCAGCTGGGCATCATGCCATGTACATCAGCTATGCCTCATTTACCCTCCTGCTCCCAATTAGCTTGATCATGATGATAAAACCAGGAGAAAGACCTTTGGATAGAAGGCACATATTTATTTGGCCAACAGTCTAGTAAAAGGAAGGAAGGATGGGGAACTCATAAAGGGGAGGAAGGATGGGTTGTGATCTTGGCTGCTCTGAGAATGCTCTGCGTGACTGCCACTTCTCCCAGCCTCCTGTTCTCCTTCCCCCACAACAGGGATAATTATTTGCTTTGCTCATGGAGTCTTGCGAGCCACAAAGATTCCACAGTGATAAGACACAGAAATTACTATAAATGTGGGAGTCTAAGAACTTTAAACAGTAGGATTAAACACTCGTGTTCACAGATCTACAGTTACTTGCTGATGTTTTTTCATCAAAAATCTTTGTTGAATTTCATGTCATCATATTTTGCTTGCTGTGGCTGTTAGGTTGTGAAGTAATCATCTCAGCTTTAAGCCAACAGCTGAATGTGGGTATTTTGGGCAGAGGAGAGAAACCTTCTGCTTAAGATCTTTGTGCAAGAGTTATAAGCCACAGTAATACAGCTGTGAGAGGGAAAGCTCTTTGATTTATCCAGCAAGTAGTGTTTGCACTAGAATGCAAGAGCATTGCTCCTTACAGAGATACCTAGATTTGAGATACAAGCAGGAATTACCATATTCTGGACATGAAAAGCCAATTTGCAGTTCGCTGATATGAACTTTGCTATATTATCTGAAAGCGGAAGCACAGATAACTTAAATGTAAAGATTCTGTAATTCCCTTTGAACCATAGTTAAGAAAAATGTTGTTCTCAGTTCCATGGCAGACAAATCGAGGAAGAAATGTTAAATGTCTCCCCAACAGCTACAAAAGAAAATCTTCACCTTGAAAAACTCCAGAGTTTATGATGTCCTTCATTTTGGCCTTTCAGCCCATTTTCTGTAACCTGTTGCTCATTCTTTAAAACATCTTTTTACCTACAGGATTCACAGACTTCCAAAGAAATATGTTTTGTCTGAAGATAATGGAATTGAATTGATGTGTGAAGTCCTCCAGAAAATCTGCAGCCTATCTGGTCGTGATGGATGTTCAAGGCTGGCACAGCCAGTCTGGGAGTGCCAGTACCCAACACAGGGCATATTGCAGCCACAGACTATGGAGACACAGCAAGAGCCAAGGTAAAGGTCCCATTCAGACTAAATTTCTGTCCATTCCAGGTCAGAAATGTGGTGAAAGTCAACTGCAGATCCCATTTGATCAGGCCTAGTTCCCGTCCCTTCCTACCATCTTTAAATGGTAAAGCTGGGCATGAAATGAGCCTTGTTCCTTGTCCAGGCCCCAAGCATTTTCCCTAGTTTGTCATTTTAGCTGTGACCCTCTAGTCATCAAAGTGAGTGACAGTGGAAGTGAAAGAGAAAAAAAAAAAAGAAATCAACATGTGATACCGTTTTTACGCCATCTGGTAGTAAGTATGGGGATGCATATGGGCAAAACACTATTTAGAAGGCTTCTGAAAATGTTTATGTACAGAGATCTGTTAGTTCATTGGTGCAATCTTTCCTGACAAGAATAATTCTCAGAATGACTATATTCTTTAAAACTTGTAATCTACATTATTTAGAATTAATGTTCATGTTCCACCTAAACAGGCTTTCTGTGGGAGGCACTGAATAGAGTGCAAAACATATTTGCATGCGACTTTTGCCCTACTGATCCAGAGATTTTTGAATTTGTTGTGCATAGCAAGAAAACATCTTACTATTTGACTGCACTAAAAAGTTTCAGCTATTCTTTAGAAACCAAATACAAATCAATATCAAGTCTATAGGAATCAATTTCATCTACAGTGCGATAAACATCTCTGCCTCTGTTCACTTTTGTGTTTTCTTTGCCAATTGGAGACTAGCAATCATAATTACAATCAGGTTCAAAATTAACCCCACATTTCTTTAAGAGTCTTAAGTTCTTACCCAGAAGACTGATTTTCATCTTCAGAGTGTGCTTAGAAACACTTACCCAATCTTATTCTAGGGCTCATGTAATCCCATCCCTCTTTAAAGTAGCTGTCGAAAAAGTATATACTATGATGCCTTGAACATGTTCCTAACTTTGCTCTCATAAATCAGTGGCACTCACTATCATGTTTATAGAATTGGGCACTGAGTTTCTACATGATCTGAGTACATAATGTAAGCATATAACTTCCAGCAAACCATTTAAGTGAATAGATTTACTTTGTTACAGAAGTAAAATACACCTCTTCCTAACATCCCCAATCTTTCTTTCACTACTGTGAGCAAGATAGCATCTCAGTGGAAAAGACACACCTCAGTTTCAGCAGTATTTGGAATGCTTTCCATTTTTCTTTCAGTAAATTTTCTACCAGGTCATTGCAGCCCCAAGCACTCTGTCATAATTACTCAAATAATTAACAAGGAGATCATTTAAGTTGAGCAACGATCTGAATACACCCATTGCTCTCTAACATGGGAACAGCCACAAAATGGGATGGTTGTGCAATGGCATTTGTATGCAATATCAAATAATCTGGAACACCATATGAAGAATATACCAAAAGTCACAGACAGGATGTCTCCTTTGCAGCCAAAAGAAAATGCTGGTTTTCAACTGAAATACGAATTAGAAGAAATGCTTGCTTTCTTAAAAAAGTACTTTAGTGCCAAACATTTTGGAGATATTGTTGAAGAACAGTCTTTCCTCACATAGAAGTTATCCCTGTGATGCTGCCAAGGTCGGTGCCTGAGCGGTGATTTGCCAAGGAAGTGCCAGTTGTGTAATGTATGCTGTAGCAGGCATGGAAGCAGATTTTACTTTCACACCCGCCTTCTGAATCGGCATTCTTTGCCTCTTTTGTGCCAATGTTGCTTCTCTTTCCCATTCTGTGCCCTCTCTTTTCACTGGAATGCCCTCTCCCCTCACATATAAGCTGAATGTCCCATTGTTTGGTATAAAGCAAGACTTGCTGAATATGAATTTTATGGAAGTCACACAGGAAAGACAGACTGTACTACTTGCTACATACCTTATTCACACAGTGACCCTACCAAGAGTATATTGTTTTCTAAAAAATCTCATGTTTTGTCGTATATACTCATCTGCCTCATGTAACAGGGATGAAAATAGCTCTTCATTCCTCCTGAGCTCTTCTTTCTCATCAACCAGTTTCATCTTCCTAATTTCTAAATTTTGCTTCATTTTTTTTTTTTGCTGCCAAATCTTGATTGTCTTCAGATGTCTTCCTTTTAGGTTTGCAAATTTCCATTGATTAAATAAATATTTTTCTACTCTTCAGTCTTCAACCATATGTTTGGATTCAAGTCTCTTAACAACTCCATACAGAACTTAAGCACATCTTTCTAAATGCTGACACTTACATGTTATCCTCTCAAGTAGGCAAACTGCGCTTACCAAAGACTTTTTAGGAGCAAGAGCTAATAAGCAGATATGCTTAAGCAGTCAAACGATAGGAATTGTTGTGCAATATTAGGAAATTTCTGAAAGTTAGATGTATCTTTGTCTGGCTGAATTCAAGAGTGAGATCCTTGTTCTGTCTGTGTTGCTTTCATCCCAAGTCTGCAGTAGATGACAGAAGTCCTCCTTTTTTGCTATGGAAGCACGGCAGGATGAGCAGGCTGAACACGGATCATATTTCAGAGTCCCACACCTACCTCTTGGTGGCCAGACTAGGAGATCAGCATTGCATCCTTTGAAGTTGCAAAGGATTCCTTCCACAAGCCAAGAACAGGCTGAGGAACAATAGTTACTCTGAGGTCTTGGATGTACATACAGGCTACCTCACCTCCACAGGTCTTCACTCATCACTCAAACAGCTGTTATCAGTCAAGATGTATGCTCTGGTCCTGGGGCAATCATTAGGTGTTTCAACTTAGTTTGCATCTCTTTCACTGTGGCCTAATCTTATTTTTCTTGTTATCACAGGGTGCATACGTAGACAATTACTACCGCTCAACCAGTGCTTGGTCAAACATCAAATATAGTAACATGATGCGGTAGAGAAGCTCTGAGTCATAATACCTTTACAGAATGTTTCTAAGATGGATCACTTAAGCTGCTCCCTGCTCCCTGGCTCAGGAAGGAGTCCAAATGTTAAGCCAACTGAGTAGTGTATTAAGGTATTTTATGTGCATCTTTTAGCCAGAAGAGACAGAAGTGACCTCATTGTGTAGGGCTCATCAAGCCTCCAGGGATTTGTGAAACCCAATTAATACATACTTTCAAGGATGGCTGCTGCCAATGCATAGTGACCATTCAGCAGTTTTATACCTGGTGAGCACAATGTCAGGAAAGTCTTTGGAATGAAATGCTTTTGCCATAGGGAATTCTACTTAGGAGAATTTTTCTTTGGAGGCAAGTATTAGTTACTCATCTGTTGATGTCTGCTATCCATGGGGAACAAACAATAAAGACACTCTGCTGAGGGGAAAAAAAAAAAACAAAAAAACAACAAAAAACCCAAACAAAACCAAAACAAAAACCCCACCACATTTTGAAATGTCTCGATAATGTTCTTTTTCATTTCTGCCAAAAGCTATAGCTTCATCCAAGCATATGTCAAAGGAAGCTATTAAGAAAGAGTAGTTAACTCAGTTTAGACTCCCTGTCAGGTTTCTCCATTTCTAGGTTCATGAACACACAGGAACAGAGGGACGTTGAGTACAGCATTTGTACAGGGAGAGAAGGCGACTGAATAGAAACTCATTAATTTCTTTGGAAATGTTGTTATTAAATAGGTCACCTTCTTTAACATGGAGGAAGAAGTCTGCCGATGCTAATCTTTGCTGCACTTTGAATCACACGTTCCTTTGCAGAGCATTATCTGCTCTTTGCTATAACTGAACTCAGAAGAATTGCAGGTGTAGCCATCTACTATTATTTTCAGAAATAAAAGTAGACAGAAACCTTCTCCAAGCTCACCAATATTTCTTTGTATATTTTTTTTGCACAATATGTCTTTAAGCAGGTTAACTAAATTTGGAGAAGAAATCCCCCAAACTTACAGAGCACATGAGAAAGTATTCTTACCTAGGGCAAAATATATTTCATACTGATTTAAAATTATCTTTTGCTAAGCTGACTTTGTGAGTTATTTTCTCAGTGGGAGATTTTATTTCTCCAGTTCTTCCCACAGTAAATTGGTTTTTATTTTTTAATAGCCAGTGTTTAATAACTTTCTTCCTAGCAAAGATTGTAACAGGATGTTCAAATTATCTTATTCATACAGAGACTTCACTTTATTTCATTATTTCCACATTTATATTACCCAATATATTTAACATCTATGTCTAATTTGTTAGCATGTATTAGCACAGGCTTGGTGGTTCTTCATGAATAAATAAATAAGAGCACAATACGTTAAGTTTCCTTTCTTGCATTTTCTTAAATTCATGGGAGGTAATAAAACATAAACATGTAAGTGTTTCTAAAAGAGGGTTTTCACTGCCAGATAATCCATCATCTTTCCTGTAACTTTTCTTGGCCAAACTTGGCTGGAACAAATTTTCAGCTCCTTCTTCTGTCCCCCTTCTTGCTATTGCTCTTCCCCTTCCTCTTCCTCTCCAGCATCAGCTTCGGCTTCTCTTTCTTGACACAGGTTAGATTCAATCTATGTCTAGGACACTTGAAGGTGGAAGTCCTACTCTCACAGATTTTTAGGCAGCCAAAAAGAGACTCACGCTGATCCAAATTACACAATATACTAAAATTACTCAAGAGGAACTAATTCTGCACAAGTCTTCTGTGTGTTGACTGTTGGACCCCTACAAGCTACGGCCCATGCTTTGAATGACGCTGACTCCCATCTTATTACATGCCAACACTAACATAGAAACTGCTCTTGCAGCTGGACTATTAAGCTCAAAAAGCAGATGAGAATTAAGATAGGATAAATTTAGCTTTTCTTTAGTTAATAAGTGCCTTTAAATTTTTAAAGATTTTGAAGTTTAAATTAATTGGGACATAAGTACATGGACAGAAAACCACGAATGTGTCTCCACTTCACTGATAACCTGACTTTATCCTTGTTACCCAATAAATTCATTTATTGCTGTTAAGGTCCAACTGTTAAAAAAACCTTAATATTCACCCATCAGTGCACATCACTATATTCTCTGTCCTCCTTTTGGAGTTTAAGACAATACTAAGTAAGTTACACTCCTTGAGTGCTTGTATTTCTCTAACCATATTCAGAGTTACTCTGAATGGTTACATACAAAAGCTCACATGTTTGGTCACTTCTGTTATAATCCTAGTAAAATTTATTTGTAGATCAGAGTTTCAGGCTATCTTCTTAGTCACTTTAGAAAGGTACCACATTTCCTGCTACATGCTTCCTGGTCTGATATAAAGGTATAGCTATAACACTGAAAGCATCAGGGTTTTTTTGCTGGGATTATCACCAGCTCCTCTTTTAGGCACCCATCATCAGATACATCCTTCAGTGGATTTGAAACCTGCTCTACTTTCATTTTGAAGACTATTCCAGTATACAGTGTAACAAGAACTGGGCTATTGTGATTTACAGGGTATTCAGAGGAAAGAACAGAAGTTGAAGAAGGATGAGGAGGAAATCAGTCTATCTGATAAATTGCTTGTTGGGGTTGCAGCCATTCTGTAAGTAGTTTTCTTCATAAAAAATAATTTATTTTTGCACGTCAGGAGTCTGCTCATGTTATTATCTGAAATGCAACACTTGAAGCATAGGGGAGTCCAAATGTGAGGTGAGAAATTCCTAATACAATTTGTTAGTGTATCTAAGCAACCAAGCAGAAGACTGGATGTGCTGTCTCATGGCCTTCTGAAACTTTACAGTACCTGTCACTCACCAGTGTGGCCCACTCTAAAAGACACAAAAATGGAAACTTTGATAAATCTGACCTCAGGACAAGCAGTATGACTAAACTGTGTTTTAACATCATAGACCCATCATATAAAGTATTCAAAAGAGCTGCTACAGGCTGGGAAGAATAAACTTTCCATCTCTGCTTCATTCACCATGATGTGCCCCTCACTGCCTTCTTCTCTTCCTCAGCCCTACTATCCCCTCCTCCTTCCCTTTTCAGCTCCCAATTCTTTCACTGCTTCCCATTCAGGCCTTGCCCTCTGCATTCAGTTTCTGTTTCTCATTCCCCTTTGCCCGCTTCCCACCCTGCCTGTTCCTTTTTGGGTTCAGTTCTTCTCACTTCAGTCTTTTATTTCTCTGAGGGATTTGAATAATCACTCCTTCTTTTTTGATCTCATTGTCATCTCAATAGGTCTTGCTGCCTTCCACCCTCTCCTCAAAAGGTAGGTTTCCAAAGGACGTATTCCCCCCAGAAAGGAGGAAAGGGACCTCTGAAACTCACTGACCCTTTCTAAATTGGATGCCCCATTGTATATCAAGGAATTAGGAATTTTTCTATTGTATGAGAATGTTAACTTTGTTAGTGAATTTTTTTTTTTTTTAATGAGCACATTAAAATCCTCCTTAGCCTTAAAAAGATGTAACTTTGTCTATGACTTTATCTTCGTAATTTTTGTCTCAGCTTGACTGATGGTCAGTTTTAAAAAGGCTGATTTAGTCATACACTAACTTTTATGTAAAATGTAAAGGAAGGAGTAGTCCTTTCTAAAGGCCAAATAAACACTTTTATAGTATATGAACTGGGAATCTAAGACAAGGCTGACACATAGCTTATACTCTTGACCGTACTTTGAAAATGCCCCTCAAATCTGACACCTGCAACTGAATGCACTTGAATGCAGCTATGCACAGCTCAGCATTTGATCACACTGCTAGGTCAGAGAAGTCTGTCACATCTGTTCTTGTTCCTTGCCATAGGTCAGATCAACAAACCAGACACAAACACTGGGTATCTCAGGAAAAAAAACAAAAACGTTACAGAGGTATTTTAGAGTCATACCTACTGACAAGAAATTGGAGAATAAGAAGAAAAATAAAACAGGAAACATCTTCTCACTGTATGTGGAAAATTAAACAAAATAAAATTCTCAGAGATATGTTGAGGACACAAAACAAGTCCTTAAACCAAACTTCTTCAAAGGTCAAGGATACAGGCATAAGATACTCAGCTAGGCTTTTTGCTCCTTATGTATTCTTGCAAAGGTTTACAGCCCTTACAGCTAGGGCAGGAAATGTTAAAACATTCCTTTTTCTCCTGCAGTACCCAATCACCAGGGTACTAAATAAGCATTCTAGGATAAAATGAATGCAGAACCATATGGTTAGTTCTGACTACCATCTTGCAAGCAAAAATCACTTATGTTTCTGTTCTGAACTACAGATGGTTCTGATGGACATTATCATGCAAAGCTACATTTTTATTGCTGAGGAAAATGTGAAGATAATTCTGAAAATCTATTTATGGAACATAATATTCTTCTATTAGACACAGGAATAGGTAACCAGAAAGTACCTTTAAAGAGCTGCCATTTCTATTCGTTATTCTGCTCCATGTATTTTTTGATCATAGAAACATCTTAGAAAATGAAAAAACTATATTTTTACAAATGTATATTTTTTCATTGCAGAATCCAGCCCTTAAGATTCCATTTCATCATTTTCATCTGAGTTCCCAGAATTCTCATTTCTACCTGTAAGACTAAGCCTAGTGTTACTTGACCTTTTTGTGCATCAGAAATTATGGTTATTTTGTCTTGGTGAGCCTGACTTCCTGGTCTTTTGAATCAACATTGGTCTTTAGTTTCATAGTTGACACATCTGACTCATCACCTTAAATCTGCAGGCTGTTGACCAGAGAAAAAAAGACAACAAAAATTAGTCCAAGACCACTTTTCCTTTAGACTAGAAAATACCATTCATCTCAACAGTTTTCTTGTTAATGGGTGATGTAAACCACTGAATAATTTTAACTTTTTAGATGTTCATTTATCGTTTTCTTATGCAATAGGACAATAATGTCCAAAAAGATCATTCTAAAGATATCACAATATTGCCAAACAAAATTTTACTGCAAAACATACATATTTAGATTAAAATGTCTCAGAATGATCTCTTCATAAAACATAGGAAGACTCATTTTAACAACATCAGAAAAATCATTCTCATGTCATCTGCCTGTGACCATAATATTGTGAATTTCAGTCTGCTCCCCTCGAACTCAGAGGAAGAGAAATCCAACCTATTCTCCCTCCTCCCCTTCTTTGCCCTTTGCAAGATTAAAGAAGATTTCCATATCTACTTTTACCACTTACATTCTGTTTCACAAATAAGCTGTTTTGTGTAAATGCAGACACCACACGTTCATAGGCGTTCCTTATCTACATTCAGTTTCTACCAGTTTGCATAATTTTCTCTTTAGGGATTCTTACAAAAAGTGACAGGGGGATGGAAGTCTTTTTTTTTTATTCCTCAGGCATGAATTCCATCTGTTGTCATGGCACTGAACCCAGTGTTGAATAGCAGCCAGCACTGCTTTTGATGTTCTGTAGGATTAGTAGAGATGTCTGATGTTATTGTGTAAGACTATTCATAGGAATAGCTCTACCTGAGCTTTATGCAAATGTTCAGTTGTTAAATTGATAGATAAATATGGTATGTCATGAAAGTTCACATTCTGGGGGCATTCCCTTGGACCTTTATTATTTCCATAACAGCTCACAGAAAGTTTTTACAATTACTCTCACTTCTACAAACACAAACCAAATGTATGCAGCATTTTGTTAGAGGCAGTTGAGAATGCCGATGAAATATAACTGATGATCTGTAGCTGATGATCTGATGAGGCAACACATATTTGTGTGATCTTCTGTCGTGGTTTAACACCAGCCAGTAACTAACTCACTCACTCCCTGCTTTCTCCCTGGTGAGTGGGAAGGAGAATTGGAAAGAAAGGTAAAATCTGTGGGTTGAGATAAGAACTGTTTAATAATTGAAATAAAATAAAAATAATAATAATAGTTAATTGTAATGAAAGGGAAACAGAAAGAAGAGATAAAACCCCAATAAACGCAAGTGATGCACAGTACAATTGCTCACTACTCACTGACTGATACCTAGCCTGACTTGAGGAGCTATTGGCTCCTCCTGGCCACCTTCCCCCAATTTATATACTGGACATGATGTGCTGTGGTATGGAATACCCCTTTGGCTAGTTTGGGTCAGGTGTCCTGTCTCTGCTTCCTCTTGGCTTCCTGTGCCCCTCCTCACTGCAGAGCATAAGAGACTGAAAAGCACTGCTCAGCAACAACTGAAATATTGATGCGTTATCAGCACTATTCTCACACTAAATCCAAAACACAGCACTGTAGAAAGTTATCGCTATCCCAACCAAACCAAATTTTTGTAAGTGCCCATGGGGTTGAAGAATACTTTTTTTGTTGTTGGTTGGTTGGTTGAGGGGTTTTTTGTGCTTTATTGTTTGGATGGTTGTTTTTTGGGGGGATCAGTGCTGCTCAGGAGTTTTTCCTACCATTTTTTTTCATCTGAGGTTGTCAGTCTATCAACCTATCTATTTAGAAACATTTCCAAGTTTCAAGCTGGAGTTTCTGGTCAAAACAGAGCTTGCCATAAGATCAAGAAAGGAATTATAAACAGTTTTCTGCAACAGATAATCACAAAGGGCATCAAACGAATAGAGCTCTACTTCTTACTTTTCCTGTCTCTAAGAAACCAAGTTTGCTTGTGCTTCTTAGGGAGTAGCCAGGCTATATTACGCCAGGGAAGTAGCTTTCACCTTGAGGAGAAGAGGTAGCAATTAACACCTCCTGTACTCAATCATCCTTCGTCGCAGGAGCAGCAAGCCCATTTACTGTGCAGTTTCCTATGAAGAAGCAGTCAAGCCCTTCAACCTCGGAACCCAGATCTTCAGTTTTGTATCTATAGCTATGAGGTCTTGTCTCAGCTTTGTCCCAGGAGAGCAGCCTAGTGGATGGGTGTTCCTAACAGAAGTAGAAGACTTAGGTCTAAAATACAGAGCAATCTCAGCAGAGGTGTAGATTTGGCGTGCCACAATGCAGTGCTACTGTCTTCTACTGCTTCAATAAAATTATTTAAAAGAGTGCCAGCCTGCACACTCTGCATCCTAACAAGACAAACAGGAACTAGATGTTTATTTTCTTTTCTAACTTCTGGACCATTACTGATCTGCAGCCCCTTAGATTTATGATATATTTTGAGATAAAAAAGGGGCTTTTTCTTTTGTGTAGGTTCATGATTTTCATATCAACAGCCTCCAAAGTTCTTGAGAATGGCATTGGATTCTTATAAGTGTTTGCAATTTACTCTGGCTTTTTCACATGCGAGCACTCCAAATAAAAGCTCAGCTGATGTTTATGTGGAGCAAATCCACTAATTTCAGTAGTAATATCTGAGGTTATTTCAGTGCAAATTAACATGTTATTAAAGTAATTATAGAATCATAGAATCATAGAGTGGTTAGGGCTGGAAAGGACCTTAAGATCATCTAGTTCCAACTCCTCTGCCATGATCAGCTTCTGATTAGAAATGCAAATATAGAATACAGATATGTTGCCTTGCAGTTCAACAGCAGTACGCTGAGGTTTCCCGGGGAAAGGATAAGTAAGGATGGTTGGACCGCTTGCAATACAGGATTGAACATAGAATGGCAATATGCTTTGCTGGGCAGGTGGAGTTTCAGCTGTGGATACCTTCCCCTAACTAGTAAGCCAGTAAGGCTAAACTTTGATAAATATAGTGAGGCTAGGGACCTTCAAACCTGCAGTAAGAGATACACAAAAAACACCTGTTACAGAGTTGATAGAGGAAAATCCTTGTTTAATTTGAGAGAAAGAAACAAAAAAATCAGCATAATTTAGCCTGCTAACTGTCCTGAAGTTAGCAGGGAGTGAACTGGCAAAAAGAAGAAAGTCATTGTGGCCCAAAGCACTTTTTCTTCTTTCTATAAAGGCTTTTCAACTTCTTCAACTCAGCCTATTAAACACGTTTGTTTTACAGCTCATGTACCAATGTCTATACACATGCAGCATCACATGTAGATGATTGGGATAGGGCTGGACAGTAAATTGGTTTGGAAACAGCACCGCTTACCTACTGGTGACACATGGAGCAGACACTTGCTTTATACTAATCCTTAAATCTTATCGCTGTGTGACTCCTCAGTCCTGAGCAGCTACAGCCTGCAGGGGATGTGTAGTATGGGAGTGGCGTTAGCCTGGAAACTTCGCTGAGCATCAGCTGCAGCCCTGCTCACCACTGACTTCAACCTGGTCACCTTTGTGAGAGCAATGCAATATGCTCAAATATTTGCTGTAAAGGCTCTGTCCCCAGGGCTTCATCATACATCCTTCAGCAGGACTGAGAAAGAGATTACCACAGCTGGAGATACTGGTGATAACTATATCCTTGCTTTTCAGCAAAGAGATGAGGCAAGAACAGACCATGACTGCAGCAGATACAGAATACTGCACCTAGAGCTGCCCTGCTGTGTGAGTGGGAGTTCCTTCTGTTGCTCCATAGTATGAAAAGGGAGGTAAATCACTAACAATGACAGCATTACAGTGACCCCAGTCCAAGGTCAACTGCAGCTGTTTTACTGGTTTTCATGTGCTTCAAAGGAAGGGGAAAAACAAAGAGGCCAATAATCTGGAGTTCATTTGCAGATTAGACTGAAATTCATCATAGTGAAAAATGTCTCCTTGATATAATGAATACCATTTAGTCCCAGTATTAAGCATGCAGTGCAAAGAATACAATATAGATGCACGTCATTTGTAGTTTGTAAAATTAAAGATTGTCTTTTTGCTGATTGTGTGATTTATAAAACACATCCTCCTAGCTAGCTAGCACTGCTAGCTGAACATGAGCCCTCAAGCTGCACGGTAAGGAGAGATGCACGTGTATTAGCAGCAGGTTCTATCAGTGAAATTGCTTTAATTTTTCACTTAGTCCTGTCAGTTAGACTAAGCTGCCCTCCAGTAGGCAGAGTAGGGCCTGGTTCCCCATGCCCAAAGGGAAGAGTCTCGTCTATTGAATAAGTGTCATGATATCTGTGTGAATTTTACTCAGTTTCATTTTTCAAGTCCTTATTATCTCATGTAGTCCATAGATAAAATATAACCACGGAACAAACATATAGGTACAGGGCCAGAATGATCCTGTCTCCTCTCAAGGACCCTCCTTGGCCACCAAAACATTTATCCTCCCATTTCAGAAGATCAAAGAGTTAGTATCTTTTTAAAAAATACACACAGAAATGTGTTGAATGTCTTTTTTTTCAGTGTTTAATAACTACACTTTATTATTTGCACTTTATTTGGCTTTCCACTGCACTGAGAGTAACTTCAGAGATAGGAACTTAATTGATAAAAAGCACAACTGTCTAATCTGTGTCAGTCATGCTGATGGATACTGTAGATATTTTGATATTATGATGCTCAGTACTGTCAGATGAAACTTCCAGATCAGCATAAAATTATATTTATAATGAAGTTGAGAACAAATGGCAATATCAACTGTTAACAGGTTTTCAAAAAGTGGCAGGAAGCCTACTGAGCTCTCTTCTCACAATAGATCACCAGCAGAAGTTTTAGAGATAACCTGTTTTCAAAAGGCAGAGAGGCAGCAAGATAGCAAAAAGGTGAGACAGACCTCTATTAAAGCAAAAGCATTTAGGACCAGATTATGAAGCCTTTACTGAAGTTGTTCAGTTGTCAAGTCCCATTAACTTCAACTTCTCATTAGCATGAGAAAGAGTTGCACAGTTTGGCCTTTAGTGAGATAGTAGGCTTAAAAAATACACATTTGTGGACTTCCAGCTGACCTGTCTCACTAATACTGATTCTATTCAGACTACCCAGTTAAAAGAAAAGTGAATAAAGTACCTGCACTTTTTTTTTCTATGCACTTGTGTACACAGGGCTGAAATCCTTTTCAGTTTGGAGAATATAACTTCTAGTCTAAGATTTAAAAAATAATTGCCATCTGCTGCATTTTCTTCCCAAATGCTGAGGCAATCTTTCTGAAACATGTTACAATTTGGATTCATTTTCTGAAATCTACACAGATTTCACAGGTATTCCATAATATTTGCTTTTTACGTATAGAGAAGCAACGTGACTCTTAACAACAACTGAAAATTTTGGGGCAAAAACTGCCTTCAATACGTTTGTACTAGGAGAAAAATCTTTTTCTTGACATAAAAATAAACTACAGAGAGCTTTCCTTCACTCAATGTTAGTAAGAAATAGCTTTTTCCTAATTTACAAGGATTTCAGAATTACATGATGCAGACATGTTTTTTTTAAGGCTGCTCAGGGAGCGAAAGGAAAGGTGCTGTTTCAAGAGCTCTTTTCTGTATATTCTTGTGGCTATTATGTATGCCAGACAAATCACACACCAGAGGCTGAATGAGTACTGGGATAGTCAAACATTTCAGGGTGAACTTTCAGGGCCCTTACCTCTTTCAGTAATCCTCTGTTTTAATACATGAACACAATTCAGACTGGTTTATCCTCTGAGGATTTCCATAATTGTTTTGGAAGATCAGTATACCGTTTGAGGTTTTTTTAGATAGAATTCAATTGTATCAAAAGATGCAATAATATAGACATGTCTCTAGATCAAAAAAAACATGGTAGCATTGTTTGTCTATGGTATTTAAGAGATAATGGAGAAGAGATCTATGCAAATTTCAGGGTGGGGATAGGCTAGGTAATACAGATTATATGTTTGACATGTTTTAATAGTTGTAATTACATGATTTAATTATTCCACCAGTGTTTTTCCTACACTTTCTCATTTGTTGCTTTTAAAGAACAACATGTCACAATATGTGTAGAAATCTTCCTCTCTGATCACTCTGGAGAGATTATTTCTCTGCCTTTGAAATCTGGTTTTCAAAAACATTTGTTTTACACCTGGCCTCTCCAAAGGCAGAAGGGAATGACAGCATTTGAAAGTGTAAGGGCAGCACCTATTCTGCTAACAAGTTCAGAGCTGAACAGGAGTCTCCAAGTATCAAAGAAAATGAGGCTGTAGTACACAAAGGTACTTTACAAAGTACAGGGTATTAGATTAAACTATGAACGCTTGTAAACAGGGGAGCTGTACCACTGACTCCACCAGAGGCCAGGATTTCATCCACATTGCATTCCATGGAAGATTTATAAATGCTCCCCTCCATGTAATCTGAGGCTGAACTGTCCTCATAAATGATGCACCATGTTTTGTAAAGACTCAATATTCTTATCTGAATGGAAATGAAGACAGATTTGGAGTGGGAAGATACAGCACTACAGTACTGTCAATCCAAGGCCTAAAACTCACAGTGTATTTTTACAGATACACCTTGGGACCAGACAAGGACTGTCTTACCTGTACAGATCCTGCCCTTGTCATTGTCCTACATAAACTTGTGAGAACATTCCTCACAAAGAGGTAGTTATATGGGGTTTATATGGGATAATGTAGGAAATACTGAGAAAAGAAAGGACATCTATATTTTCAAGGCCTTCTCATCCCAGGCTTGACCTGGGGCCACCACGGTAAAGCTACAGTCCATGCCAGAAGGACTGCTCATTTTAAGCAACAATCATTATCCTGTGGGAGAGAAGCACATCAGGAAAACAGCATTTAAACCAGGCTTTTTAATTTTACACAGTACAGTTCATAAAATCCACCAGTCCTGAGAAAGAGCAATCTGTATGCCTCCTATAATAATTTATAGCAAGTCCTACAGTAGGACAGAAACAGTTCAACAGTTCAAGGATGAAAGAAATTATGTTCTAAATTTTGAATTTACCCATAGTACATTTCTCACAAAGGAAAGGTGTGTCAATTTGGCATTTTAAAGAATCACTCTTTAAGTTCTGCTAGAGTTTCACAGCCAGTTGACAAGTACAGGCAGCTGGAAGATGAAAACCCTTGCTGTTCAATGCTCTGAGTACAAAGAAACTGAATGCAAAACACTTCAAATTTGGTCTTTACTTACCATATATACCAAGAAACTGTGAAACTGTTCTTTCAAGAAGAAGCCAAGATGTTTTATAGCTACTGCACATTTGTTGCCTGTCACAATTGGACTTCATCCAGCGCCACAAGATTTAAGTTACAAAACTTCATTAATTTCATTACAAACATGCTTGCCTGTATCATAAATTGGTGGTGATACTTCATTTTAATAAAAAATATTAGAGGTGTGCGCCTATTTTCTGCTATGTGGGAGCAAATTGTGCGTTTTCAGTTGATCTGAGCAGTTGACATAGCAAACCACAGGTTTTATTCCAACCTGTGGTTTAATCAGACGCTTTCAGCATGTGCTCTAGAAGTAGGGAAAAGGGCCATTGTTTTTCGAGTCCTACATCTTGTAGTTATGGAATTTGTCACACCTTTACACACAGAAAGTCTTTTTAAAGGCTGCTGCCAACTTCAGGGAAGTTAGCAGATAAGGGAGACCTTAGCAAGTCTGACTGTCCAGCTCAGCACTGCTCAGGGTGAGCCAAAGTACAGAATAACCTACACCTCTCTGGCTACAGTTGGCCATAAGGGAAGAACTGTGCAATTTGTCCTCATGTTTTAGTATTTATATATATTCTTCACTGTTGATGGAGTCTGAAGGATAATTTGAGATTAAAATATAAAAAAATAAAACACGTGGGAGCTTGCTGTGCTCCACTCAGACGCACATACACACACAATGGTCCGCCCTTCCCTCCTGCCTCCCCTGGTAAAGTAGCTATCTATCTTGCACATCAAAGGTTTCAGGGTATTTTTGATACCTTCATAAATCACTCAGGAGCTGAACTAGCTTATTTGTTGCAAATGATGAAAGTTCAAAGTATTTCATTTACGCTAATGTAGCCACTCATGTGTGTTAATCCCATTTATTAAGCCTCCCTGTCTCCTATTAATAATAATGTAGCAAAATACAAGATGTTTCAACAAGGTTATTCATACTTTCATATATAATTATGCTAGATAGGTGCAGGATCTCGATAATAATCTTCCTTTTCACAAAGTGTTTAATCTCAATAGAGCTTGGAGTGCCACAAATTGTACTAGGTGCTGCACATGCTATGTTTGTCTGAAAGACTCCTGTAACTGAGCTGTCTGCAGAGTTCTTATCTCCAAAATCCATGTGAGTAGAGAAGGGCTGTTATATTTCTCAAGCAGATAGAAACCTGTAGAGCAGAAAAACAAAGAAGCAGAATCCACAAAAGCATTTACACAACTTAATGGGTCCCAGGATCTTCAGGCAAACTCTGGGAGTGAAAAGAAGCAGTGAACTTAGCAAATAAGGTGGGCAGAGGACCTAGGTGTTCTAGTCCCTATGTGAGAGCTTCTGTTCATACACACAAAGTGGCCATTTCCCCTTTCAGCTGTGCTTGAAAAGTGAGCCAATTGTCTGTGCCTTGAAAGATTATTTAGACCAAGATAGTTAAGTCTTAGCAGCCATGGTTTCCAGATCTGTTTTTACGACCTGTTACGGCTTTGTTTACCTCTGTTATAAGTACTCTATTATTTCTTTCATCCCCCACATAAGTAGTCAACTTCATGTTTCCCCTCTCCAAGCCCAAGAAAAAACCATTTCTTCCTCCTCCTCCATACAAGTATTACATCTTCCCTTTCCCCCCAGCACAGTTCTGCCATCTCTTTGATCTGTTTTTGCATTTTCATACAGGGTTGCCCACCCTCCCCATATACAGCACTTGCACAATCAGTCCTCAAATTGCATTGTGCGAACAGCTTGCCTTTCTTGCCATCTTCCTGGTTTCTGGCAACATCAGCCTAACTGTATTCTCTCCCAGCCATCCTGACAAACACCACAGCAGGATGAAAGCTATCTCTTCATCTCCACCATGGGGAAGAAGGGGGCCAAACAGAAGCATCCTCAATCCCAAGTACATGGAAGGGCTGTTACCCCCATCGCACATGAGCACCAGTGAGTCCTGAAAGGAGGACACTGATCTGGAGAAAGAGGGAATGTCTGCCCATCCCTAACCCCTGATGGGGGTAGCAATTACCTCAGCATCATGAATGGTACTCCAATAACCAGACATCTGAATGCAGAATGGAATGAAACTCAACACTCATGCACCAATGCCCCTTTGAGGATTTAGCTCCTAGCAGTACCCTCAAGGTGACAAATCAGGGAGAATATCCAGCTTGAAGATGATGGCTCAGTGCATGTACCTATGTATAAGCATCTGGTGACACCTGAGATGCTTTATGAATTTCATGCTACTCCTTATGGCTGTAAGCCATCTAAGTCCTGAGGCAGAGATTGAACAGCACAGTGTGCAGGTCATGGAGCTTCTCAGGTTCTCAAATACCACTAAATATACTATACTATAAAATATACTATATATACTACGTATATAATATACTCTAAAATATACTGTAATTAGGAAACTGAATCAAGCCTTTATATGTCTCCATGTATGAGAGGTTTCTAAGTTCTCACAGTAGTCAGTAAATATCCAAACCAAGACACACTATGGCATTTAGAGAGCTATTCAACATACTCTGAAAAGCAGACACTTACATTTGGTCAGAAAACTGACCAGTTCTCCATGAGCTATAATGGGAGCATAGTCATCTTGCGTGCTTTTATATGTATGTGTCTTCATTTGCAAACTATAGCTTCCCTGTCGAGAAAATCTAAAACAGAATCAGGAATTCAGCTTGGCCTTTTCAAGGACAGCCACAGACAAGACAGCTTACTGATTCTGGTAGGGCAATATCATATAAACTGACGTTCAGGATTGACTATCATCCCAGTATCTATCTGAATTATATTATACAGTACTTTAAAGCAGTGAAGGATCACAATAGAAGTGACAATCCAGCCAGCCTTCACAGGACTATTTGTAACTTCTAATAGCTTCTCACTCTACTCTTCATTACGCCCCACAACATAATGTCTCATGTCATGTTCAATTAGCTGAACCTCCAGCCAGGGCACAGTCATCTCCCTGCATACCTTACAGTTGGCTGCTTACTGTTTGCTTAATTGGTCCCTAACCCTCACCTTAAACATAAAACTTAGGGATTTTGAATTCTCTTGAAATTTATTTCCATGGAAATTATTACATTTTCTCCAGATGTTTAAAATAAACAAAGGACATTTGATAAAAACATAACCTAATGGCATTGCCCATTAATTGCAGACAGCATATTTTGATATTCTGATAGCAAACCCCATTGTTATGTGTTTTTTTTCCTCTGGCATATTTAAATGTGCTATAGTTTATACCATCACCCAGGACCATATCTGCAGTTAACAAGACCTCTGAAGGTCTCATCCATCTGTGCTGAAGGCACCCATAACAATGTAATCCAAAAGTGTCTTTTGGCTCAGAAAAAGCAACTATTCTCTCTCCAACTGTTAGTAGATGCCTAGGAAAGAGAAAAGCAGTTCTGGTATACGATACTTTCCCCAAGTAACCACCAGCTAATTGAGTTCAGGAGATTTACTGAGACTGATGGCACATGTCCCTTGAGTAACCTCTAATGAATCTTTCAAAGTCTTGCTGGTCTGCCCCTAAACACTCATCAATTCACCGAGTTCAGAATATATTGCCAAGGATCTCCACAGGCCTGACACTCATTGCCTGTGTCAGGAAGGAGGTTCACAGTCTTTTTTGAACTTGGCTCATTCTAGCTTTGTTTGCTGCCAACAGTTTCTTCTGTTGGATATGTAAGCAGTCATTTCCCATCTACCCTTTCCATGCTCTGGTCTGGTTCTATACAGACCTTGATCATAGGTTGTCTCCTTTCCAGACTTAGGAATCCCAGCCTCTTTATCTCAAATTCATCAAATATATCCCTCCTTGTTCCTTAAACATAGAAGCTATCCCACCTCACTTGCTGCTCTTCTGAGAAGAAAACTTATGAATTTGAATGCGTGTAGCGAGGGAAAAAAAAATAACGAAAAAGAAAAAAAGATCCTAAAGAATCATTTTGTATTCGATCTGAGCTAGAAGTGGCAAGAGAGAAGAGGATTTATAAACTGGCATAAGTAATGCTCTCTGTCTTGTTCTCTATTCACTTTCTAATAATTATCAATTTTTTATTTTTTTTTATTTTTTGCCTTTTTTGTACATCTACCAGGTACTGAGCTAGTATTTTCACACCACTATCTATCATAACCCCAAATCTGAGTCCTGAGTGGTTACAGTAATCTCAGAACTTGTCATTTCCCATTAGAACCTAGGATCCTTTTTTCTACATGCATCACAGTTTTCAATGCACATAATACATTTTATATATTTCAATTGCTACATTTGATAGGCAGCTCTGAATATTTAATAGCAAATGAAGATATATTTATGCTTTCTGATTAATGTTTTTCAAATTTAAGAAATTACTCTTTCTAGCAACAGATGTTCTGAGATCTTAAAAGCCATTACAATGGAATGACTGCCTTAAATATTTTTAGATGTTAAGGAGGAATATTGTTTTACTTAGTTATTCATTTCCCTACTTGAGAAACTTCTGTGTTTTATATGTTAGAAGCCAACGTCTACTTCTGTTTACTTTCCTGTCAATGTACCAACATTGGTGGCATTATCAAAAGAAGGATGAGCTTGAATAGTTTATTTTGCAAATACCTTGGATGCTGACAAGTAGTGGCTATTTTTGAGATGGGTTATGGCATATCAGCATACCCTTTTCCTGTTTCTGTTTACCTTTATCCGCAGGTAAATGGCAGACAGCAGATATATTTTGAATAGCAGTCAAATACTAGGTCTGTTCCATAATCAAAGTTGCTTTTATTTCCAGTTATAATTGAAACATCCCCTCTAAAAGTGTTTCAATTTTCTATAAGCAAAAATATCAGAAAAACATAGATAAACATGCATTAAAAAAAAATAAAAATAATCTGAGCCTCATTTACCAACAGTGAAGGGTTCCTACCATTCAGTATGCATTATTTGAAAACTCCACTGTGCAACATCATCAACAATGCTTACCCAAGCATGATGATTACGATAAATTGTTCCAGGGACTTCATATCTATTGTGCTTGTGGGTCAGCACTTGCTGTAATAAGAAGGCCAACAGATTCACAAATGAAACAGAAAAAAACTGGTAAATGCGATGTCAACATAGGAAATACTGTTTGATTAATCTGCAAATGAGCTGAAACAACCTGCTTCTGGCTGGAAGAGACCTAGTAGGTCTCAGTTTAATGGCTGGCTGCAGGGGGGAAATATTTATTTATTAATTTGTTTACTATCAAAAGGGCTATTGTTAAAGACTGCCACATACATAGGAATTGTGTGTTTACTCTGTTTGAGTCTATGCATGCCTTTAATACACAGCTTAAGCATCACTGGAGTTTTCCACTTTGACTTGCTGTTTTTGTAAGTATACATTTTGGTTTTACTTGTCTGAATTTCCTGTCAGGATGTACAGTATCTCTAAAAAGAAGGCATCAGAAAAAGAGCCTTTAATCATCTACACCAGTGAAAACAGTGCCTTATTCTGCAGTTACTGTTGGAAAGAACCTTCTTCACTGGAACAGAAAACGTTTCTTTACACTCTGTAATGAAAGCTGAAGGGGAAGGAGACCCATGAAATTACTTGTAGATACAGTTCACTGCATGGATGTTGCAAAGCATGCTGGGTTTCTTACGTGTCTCTAAGTGGAGGGCCAAATTCAGTGCCTGTATAAGTTGTGGAGGAGCTGGGAGAGGCTTTGCACCAGACTCCCACTGCCCCTGGCATTTGGGCAGACCTGCTTCTACCTACCCCTCTGCAGAAAGACAAGCAAAAATAAGACCTTACAGAAGGTCATTCTACCCTCTGTTTGGAACATGGGAGGAATCAGATGTTAAATAATTCATTCCTGCCCACTCTTCATCTATTGTTTCAGGAGTTAACTTCATCTGTCTCTGTGGGAAACTAATGTGTTGCTAACAGGTAACCATGCAGTGAGATGATATGCTAGTGTGGTAGTAGCTGTGCTTTGTGTGCCCAGTTTTACATTTACTAATCCAATTAGAAATGAATAGGAATACTAAACAGGAGTATGAAATATTATTTTCATTTTCTCTGCTGCTGCATAGCAGGAGGGAAAATAACCAAATGTCCCTAGAGGCATATCCGTTTGTCTAGAACATGGGAAGGGAGTTACAACTGGAGTCAGAGCATTTAACAACACAGCCACGCTCTTCACAGAGCTGAAAATACAGTCAGAAAGTCAGCCAGTGGTGCATCTTTCTTCACAGATAGGTTTTGAGTGGAAAACTAGCACCAATCTTCATGGAAAATGTTAGAAACACTTGTTTGCAACAGGTGTTGAGTAGTAGTAGTATGTGTTGAGTAATAGTGTTAAGTGCTGCATTGCAGAGAGGTAAATTGTAAGTGAACAGCCACAAATGAATATGAAGGAAATGTAGACCAATTTAAATCAGTGCTTATGCACATATATATAAACCAAATCTATTCAAGGTTTGCATTTCAGCCCGTCAGTGCTTATTTCTCATACTGTATAACCACTCTACTCAGTAACTACTGTGGTTAGGTCATTCTTCAGCAGATTTAACAAGGGGCAGCTGTTTTGAGAATCAGCTAGATACAGACCGGTTTTGCCAGAAGAGATAGAGTTTGTAGAGAGATGTGGTTTTTATTTCAAGATGAGCTGATAAAGCTGTGAAAAACAGATAGCTAAGATTTCTAGCCCACAAACTTTTCATTAGATCATCTGCTTACCAGAAGAAGTGGTATTGAAGCTGTTTTCATGGCTAGGCCAGACATAGCTTAAAAAGACAGGTTTAACCCATACTGTCTTCAAGACATCTAACAGCCCAGCTCATTTCAACTGGTTCTTATGGAGAAGTAAAATAATAAAACTAGATTATGTGAATAGACTTTATATCTCACCTAGCTCTTCCAAGGGTTTGATGGCACCCAGCTGCTGTCAAACTGTCAAGTTCTGGTCTTTTTCTCTGAGAGGAAAATACACTCCATCTACTATCCTTGGTTTTAGATTCAAAAGCAGTTGAGCTACATCTTCTGGTCAGTAAACGGCTAAGTAAGAGGTTCAGTGTAAGATATTTCTTGTCTCCTTGTCTTTCTGTGTTCTTGGAGGCAACTGAATTCGAAAAGTAATGCCTCAGACCAATCCAAAAGAAAGGAAAATAACTACAGAGAGAGAAAAATAATGCATCTTAAAATTTAGAAACAAAATTGAGGTAGACAAAAATACTAGTTCTACTTTCATTTTGTATCTTGATATTATAAAAAAAGTAAGACGTTTGGAATGTTATAATAATACTTCCCTTTTAACATTAAACATTAAATACTTATGGGAAAAAGTTCTCTGAATAAAACAGTACTCTAACCAGGCAGATCTGACACATCTGACTTCAGCATGATACTTGAAGAATTTGGGTTTTGGTATTGTATTATATGTCTGAATGACTCCTAATGAAGGTAGTTGCAACTATTGCCAAGGCAACACACCTTTTGCGCACACCTTCTTAATACTTTGAATTTACACATGGGTTTCTCCAACAGATTAGAAACTAAAGATGGAAGTCCACCAGATTCTTCGTTAATGTACTGTACCATACATATCAAGACATGCTGGTGGTATAGCCTTCATATAGGAAAAACAAAAAATAAAGGCTGCATGTAAATACAAAAGAAGATTTAACAAATATCGAGGACATAATGTGAAAGGAAAACATATACTACAAGGACAGAAGATGAATGCAACAAGAAATTGACAGTCTGAAAAAACCCACCACCAAACCTGAAAACCGGCAAGCACTCAAATCAAGCTAGGAAAAAAGCTGAACGAGGTATGCAATGACTCACCCTAGAAAATAACAAGATTGTCACAATACAAAGGAAAACACAGTATCAACACTGAGGAGACATTCATTTAGACTGAGAAAAATATTACAATGGATAAAAAGCAGATCTGAAGAAAGTATTCAATATCAAATGAAAAGAGTAAAAGAAAGCTTAAAATTTAAAAAAAAAGAAAGGGCAGGCTTATCAAAAGGGGAAAATTTTAACACAGAAATCAAACAGGGACCAGTTTCTCATCAAGACTTGTTAATGTTCCATAAAAGGACAAGTAGAAATATTGTGTAATGAAAGAGAAGCTTTCTGTAAATCCACAAGATATTTACTAAAGGGTACAGTGATGAAAGTAAGTCATTTTAAAATCAGAATAGTAAGTTTTAAAGAAATAGAACTCTGCCATGTTAACCACAAGTCTTTATAATGTCTGCTTGCTATTGTATCATGCTGTGGGTTATTGATACTTCAATAGAAAAAGGAGGAAGCACTAATAGAAATCATGTCGTTAAGAGCTAGTGCATTGATTTGCTTTTCAGATTTCCAAATTAATTTTAGTTAATTTGGCTTGACAGAGCACAAGCTAAAACATCATGACCTGACAGCTAAAGGTGAAGATGAACAGTGTAATCCCATCACAGCCAGGCATTTACACTATAAGGAGAGCTTCTTTACCAGCCATTCATCAGCCCAAGAGCCAAAAGGGTACTGTAGGAACTGGCCTTTGGCCTGGTGTCTTTTCTAAACTATTGACACTTGTTCAAAGCACCTATAAAGTACTATCACATCAGGATATTATCATTTTATTCTTATGCTGTCTGGGTATGCATATACACTGAAAAGACAGAGATGAACCTTCTAATCCACCCTTCTTATCTCTGTATTAAAAGTTGTAAAACTGAAAATTGAGTTCCTTAGTGCAGACATTTGTGATTATGTTTTAAGGAGACTAAATTTTTGATGTAAAAGTTACAAATTATGGAGAGTCTAACACATTCAGTGGTGATTGTCCTAAAGGTTTATCATTCACCTTGTAAAATATTACAGTGTATTATCTACTGGAAGTGGAAGTTAACTGTTGGCATAACGACTGTCAGAGCCAGATTCTCTGTGTAGTAATTTACTGTGGAAAAATAGGAAATAGTTCTGCCATTTATGAATGCTGTGTTTGCTCTTTGGCATGGGGGCATTCATGATGGGTAATTTGTCTATGGTATAAAAAGGGGATTAATTCTTAAAGAAACCCTCTAAGAAAAGGAGTGCACTGACCTATCTAAAGCTTTTCCAGCACCTACCCGGGTAGCTTAGCACCAAGTTAGCAGCTGCTAGAAGCAATCCTTTAGCCTTGTCAGACAGTCACAAAGCTTCGGCCTGGAGAGGAAAAGGCACCAGACTGCTTGAAAGCTGGTCCTCACCAGGGTGGAGAGGGGAACCTGGAAGCTTCTGCAAGCACATGTGCACTCAGATCCAACACAACCGAGTTATGCCTCCTACCACCTTAAGAGGAAAGCCAAGTGGAGCTACAGCCCAAGCACCACGCGTTACTGCAGTCCTGTGGGCACTGATTTTATACTGTATAATAATACTATATGTGATACTGTGTAATTCTTATTCCTACTGAGAAACTAAGCCAATTGCAGAATGGTGTTTGAGCTGGAGCTTGTCCCAAATATGTTATCCACAGGTACTGGTATTTTATCTTGCATATGTGCATCAGTGTGTTTGTGCACGTTTCCATGGGTATGGGTTTGTAAACCACTGCAGTTGTTTCCTGGCATCTAGGTTCTTTCAATAACATGAAAATTAGCTAAAGTCTTTTAACAACATTGTCCCTTTGGACTATCCTAAAATAGTTTTTTCATTGGTGGAGCTCAGCACATGGAACTTGTTTCTTCCTGTGATACTAAAGTCCATTTAACAAGATCTGTCATTCAAAGTTAATGCTTCTCCTAATGAGCCAACCTCTATTGTATGTAAACTCTGTAGTACCCTAGAAATGCTGCCCTTGCATGAGAAGACACATCCCCGGTCTGCTTTCCAAACACAATCAACTGCTTGAGCATCTTGCACTCTGCCCGCTAACTTGTTCACTCAGAAATTTTCAGTTTGCTTCGTGTCAAGGTAGCTCACAATATCCTGAACAGCCAGGTAGAGTCTACAGACATGGAAATGAAAAACTGACACAAGAGGGGCTTTTTTGTTTTCCTTGAAGGACAAGCTGGCAAAAGCACTCCTGTGCCTGAGGACTAAGAGGCTCAGTAGAGCTGGGTACCTATAAAGCACCAAATATTTTGCACTTAGGTAACCCACCATTAAAAGTCACATCACATCTGCGCTGAGTAGAGTTTCACTAGGGTGGGAACAGTGTCACAAACACAGAAGTCGTTCACACGGCTCCTGAGCAGCACCTCGGTGGACCTGGGACGAAGCAGAGGATTGTGTGCGTCATCTTAAAGCCTGGGGTGTTTGAAGGGACGTCTACAGCCCCCACCCACCTTTTCACCCCAGGATCGCCGGGAAACCACCTCAAGGCCGCGGGGCGGGCAGGCGCAGCCAGGGGCAGGGTGGCCGCTCCCCTGTCTCGGGGTGCCGAGCAGGGCACGACGGCTCGGACGGGGCTTCAAGCGTGTCGCTCTGCAGCGCGGGTACCTCGTCTCGGTGCCCGCCCGCCATCACACGGGACCTGGTGCTCATTTCCCTTAATTTGGGTATTTGAGGGGATTTTTACCTTTTTCTCTCGTCTTGTTTTGTCTTCCCCAAGAAACGGTGGCAGTGCCTGCGCCCTGACCCACTTCTACTGCGGATAATGATATTCCCTTCCCCGCTCCCCCGCCTGTTCCCAGGGAACGCGAAACCATCCCCTCCGCTTCGCGGCTGTGGGAGCAGCCTGCCAACGCCCCCTGCTTACGGGCTGGTAGCGCGGAACAGCCCCGCCGGTCTCCGCGCCTGTTCTCACGGTTACCCTCAGCAGTGAGCGCCTGCAAACCCGGGCACTGAGATCACGGGTGGAAACCGTCCCCCAGCCGGTTGCTTCTGCGTGGGGCTCCCTGTCTACGCGCTCGGCGGCACCCCCGCCGGGCTGCCTGGCCCGCGCCCACCGGCCCCTCACCTCGCTGACTCCCGAGACCCCGCCAAGCCCACAGCCCCTTCCCCTCCCGAATAAACTTTTCGTTGCACAGTGGCTGTGCCCCGGGGAAGAGGCACACGGCACGCGGAGCCGCTCTCCCCCACCCTGGCGCTACGATGAAGTTCTCAGCCTCGGGGCTGCACTTTGGCTGCGGCGATGTCCCCCCCTCCTTCCCCACCCGGCCAGCTTCCTGCCCACCCGGGGGAAGGGGGGGGTCTGCCCCTTCCCTCCCTCTCGTGGGTGCACCCTGCCTCACGCACATTCACAGGCGCGCAGACACGCGCACACGTGCGATCTCCGCCCACCCCCCCGCGAGCACACACAAGCACACACGCACACAACACATCAAGCAGAGACCCGCACACCCGCCCGCGCGCTCCTTCCCGCAGCCACTCCCGCCCTCGGCAGCGCGGCCGCTCAGCGGAGTACGCGGCGCGGTCCCCGCCATGCGCTGAGCCGCGGCCCCGTCAGCACCCACCGCCGCTGATCCCGCCCGCCCGCGGCGTGGGGGCGGCCGCCGGGCGCGGCCGCGGCGCGGAGCCGGCTCCCCACTGTGGGGAGGTGCAGCTGCCCGCGGAGCAGGCGGCAGGCTGAGAGGCGGTCGGGCAGGCAGACGGACGGACGGAGGAGGCAGAGGACGATTTGGACATGCTCATTCTAGGGCGCTTGGTTGCCTGCATCCAGCTCGTCTGTATCCTCAGAGTGGGTGAGTGATCCCTGCATGAATTCATCTCGGGCTTCCACACGAACTTTTCTCCCCGCGCTCCGGTGGGGTTTTGTCCCTCTGCTCCCTTCCTCTTAGAGCTGTAGGCGAGAGCACCGGGGGTTCCACACCGCGAAAACCCGCTGCCAGCACTACGAGTGGGAACGTTCCTCCTACCGCTTGTCACCTCAGCCTCCCGCTGCCGGGCTCCGCCGGTGCGCCCACGCCTCCCCGGCACAGGCGGGCTGCTCCGCGGAGAAAGAAGGTGACCTCCGAGCGCTCCGTAAGGGTCTGTCCCCGCCGGGTAGCCCACACCCGCGGGAGAGGCAGTGCACCGGTGCCGGGAGGGAGAGAGGAAGGGAGCAAACCCTGCCAGGCAGCACTGGCACCGAGCTGCTCGGTGGACGAGAGATGTGAATTGCTATTTCAGCCTCTCGCATGGACTGTTTTCGGAGGGAACTGGGGATGGGCGCGGGATTTCAGCCCAAAACAAGGCTCGCGCTCCGAGAACCGGCAACGTCAATGATTTCTCTAAACCCAGGTGTAGCTGCTGCCTCGAAAAGCGACATGCTCGTCTTTCGTTCACGTGGGACCCTGCCTACAGTGTGGTTCATATATAGATTTTAGTAGGACTACTTACATAACCAAATTAATTTCCAGCTCATTCAGATCTGTGCAGCCTGGGTGCATCCTGAAAATCGTGAAGTGCTTAGTTGTTCTGTGTTAGTGTTATAACCTGTGTGAGCCATTGATGCTGTCTTAAATACTTTGTCAAATACATATTAGGAGCTTAAGTGTTGGGGTTTGCATCTTATTGAATTATCGCTTTGAATTTGTACGCTCCGATCAGATAGATCTATAGAAAACGGTAGTTGTTTGCTTGTATTTAAGTATGAGGAACTTGGCTTCAGATCGTTATGTGCAAACCCGGTTTTACAATAGGTCTCTAGTGACAAAGTAGGCACTAACCTACATTTCTTACCCAATAGGTGGTGCTGCTTCTGAAACCATGGAGCTCTTATAAAAAAAAATCGGTGTTAGGTTACTCCGAAGCAAAACCATTTCCTACCAAGTCCTGCCAGTTACAGGAAACTGCTTCCTCAAATTTTGTCCTGCGAAAAATATATGTACCGCCTTTCTGAAAGTTTAGTGCAATGATACAGCTACAAATGTACTGAATGTAACTGACCTGTAATTAAGAGGTATGATCTTTGTAAGGGCATTTACAGGATTTTAATGTCACTTTTTAACTAACCTCTTTCTAAAACCAGGGTACTTATACTAGAATAATTTTCTTATATTAGTTTGGCAAAGAGTGGCCTGTCATGAAACTTTTGATAAGTTTCCATAGCATCTTTCTGATGTTGGCAACCTGTTACCTAAAATCAGATGTATTCCCAAGACTGTTTAAAGAAACAAATTAGCAGCTGTTTGTATGTGTGTAGAGGTATGTGAAAACATGTGAGCACAGAACAAGTAAACTGTGATATGATCAAAATGTAATACAACACAATTCAATTTAGGAGGCTAACTGCCATGTTCAGATGATCCTAATGCATTGCAAGCAATGCAAGACAGTGACAGAACTTCTGTAATAAAACCTGTGGGGTTTTAATAATTTAACCTAGTACCTTTCTGGAAATAAGGTGATTTTGCATAATGTAATATTCAAATACATGGTGTGTGTGTGTATGTTATATTAATGAATTTAGAAGATCTGACAGGATGGGAAAACAAGGTTTTTTACTGAGACATGAGGTATAAGTGCCGCTATTCTTTTTTAGCATGATACAGTGTTGTTTTCATACCTGACCTGAAGGGGACACCCTTTCTAGGTGTGATGGATGAACATTATTGTTCACGAGTATGAATAGCCTGTACAGGTTGTTAGACTTATTTAATCAGATTTCATTTGAATATGTTCCTCTTTGAGAATCTTTCCTTAAGTAAATCTGCTCTCATCTGGTAGTGTTAGTTCATAGGAGTAAATATTTTATTAGAATTTTGATATTTACTCCCCTCCCCCAATTAAAAAGTAACATAAGTGATATCATTGCAGTGTTTGGTTCCTAGGACTTGGTAAGAGAGGAGGACTGGCTCAGACAGGCTCCCCCTTATCACTGGGCATTTCTGGTATGGAAGAAACCAGACCCAGGGCTCCGTGAATGGGACGTGGCTGAAGAGCACGGCAGTCTGCCTTTGCATTCTGGAGGCTATGTTCACTGATTTGAGGCTAGGCAACATGTAGATCCCAGACTCATTTGCTTGTAGTTTCAAAAAATGCTGTGGAGTTCTCCACTGGTCACATATAGAGCTCTATAGGAGGTCCTTTCTAATGCATCTGGTCGGGAGGTTTGCTCTTGCCTCTGAGAGGCTGAGCAGGAAAATCTCGGTCTCATATGTGTTCAGAAAAGATGAGGTCAAATCAACCTAAGTAAGTTCTGGGAATGACAAGACAGTGACAGTTAGTTAGCTGTGTTGTTGAAGAAATGCTCAGGGGCTTGATTCTAATATCCCTGCTGAGATATGAATAGCACCTTCCTCCACATTGTTACTGAAGCCAAGTACTGGTGTAATTATTTATGGAGCAGGGTATTATCTGACTTTTCTCAGTGAGTGCCATTCAGTGAAGTTCAGTGGAACTACTTGTGGAGTGAAATGCTATTCAGTTGCAAGTAAGGGCACATGAGGATTCCTGTATGAGTATTTGTGGAAACTACTCTGTAGTTAGAATGGAGATGTTTTATGAAGTTCTTTTTGTCACTAAAATTAAAGGAGAAAATATATAAATCTGTAACCTTCACTCTGCATAGATATCAGGCCGAAGATATTCTTTGAAATTGTGCCCAGGCTTACTGATGTGTTCCGTATAACCTCCTGAAAGTCAATGGGGTTTGCCATTTTTGCAGGTTTTGTCTTACTGTGCTTATGGAAAAAATATCTGGAGTCTTTTCATAAGTAGACTATTTAGGAATCTGTGTAGGCAAGAAAATGTTAATAGAAAAAGGACCATGCTTTAATAAATTATATTATAATTGTGGCTAAATTTGAACCAAAGACTTGTAAATATTTAGTCAAGACTTAAAAAATATTCCCTGCTCTTACTAGCAAAATATGTGGGTAATTTCCCCAAATAATGTAGGAATTATCTCCAAAATTAGCTCATCTACACCTTACTACTGTCACTATCTGACCTCAGCCAGGATTTTGCCTTTCAAAATGAAACCAATTAAACTATTAATTGTTTCATTAGTTGTATCTCACTTAATTTTATTTTTTTTAAGAGATTTCTGTATTTTTTAGCTTGTTTCTGGCATCCCGAGTACCATGACTTTACTCACAGAAAAGTAGTAACATTTATTCTACATATTCTAATTTGTTTTTTTATAACTGATATCAGGACTGTATTTCCAAGCTAGCATGCAGCATATAGCTCACTACCAAGAAGAAAAGCAGCTTTGCTGTGCTTTTTATTGGACAGCCTCAGCTAATAATAAAGAAAACCTGAAGGATAGCTCAGCCTTCTAAATCCATTCGCACTTTCTGTTCATTCTTGTGTCTGCATGTTTAGATCCAGTAAGCCCTTAGACTGCTAAAGTACTATGGGCTCAGGTCCTTCTATTTTGCACTAACCTCTTTATTCTGAGATTTTTGTAGCCCAGATACCTCAAACTCAATTACATCACAGTAATATTACTGTATATTATTTTTAAAGGTTTAGCATATTTTACACTTAAGTAAGATGACATGCCTTTGGATAATGATACATAGTTTCTATGGAGAAATTTAGTCCTGTTGTAACTAAAATGTAAGAGCTAAAACAAAAGTAAGGATTTTAGGACCATTAAACCATCTATTTTAACCATCTATACTGTAGCCATCTATATGTTATGTATTTTTGTGCCATAGAGATTGATAGATACCAAAATGTAAATATACAGTATGGATTTATTTTAGGTTTAAATATTGGCAGGTATGAAAAGTTGTGCAGAAATGAATGACATTTAAAAAGTTAATGTCAGTGTAGTGTAATATTTATTCAGCACACTGCTCTGTAGGATATATCTAAAATAGTTAAAGCTGTAGTTTCCAGTGTTGAAACAATACAGTGCATAAGGAGAGTTTTCTAAGTTGGATTTGGCATTACTGCATCTCTAAATTATCTTCTATCTGAATTCCTGGAGGGAAAGAACAGATATCTATATATATAAATAAAGTTGTAATTTAAAATTATTATAATCTGGATTGCAAATCAGGATGTTAATTTTTTAAGGAAGGTGTTTTCCTTCATTTTCTGTGCTCATCATTTAAGTGTTCACTTCCCACTATGAGTTCTCTAATTAGGAATTTAAGGGTGAACAGATTCTGTTCTTTCGCTGACAATTTCAATTCCTCTTCAAATGTGCTATGCTCCTCAGTATTCCCTGTAGGGCCTGGAAGTCTGCGGCAGTTCCGGAGCCCCCTGCTCCCATTTAACAGCTTGATTCTCACAGCTTCATGCACCATTTATGTGGCTTTCCTGTATGAGACATCCTTTGACTATTCAGTAAGCTGCTTTTCCCATAAAGACAAAAGTTACCTTTTTGAATACATGTCAAGGCTTCTGCATTAGAAAGATAAATCAGCAGGAAGAAAAGGACTTACAGTATTAAGAAAACACAAAATCCAGTAAAGGAAAGATAGCAAATTTTTCAAAGAGGCTTGGACTGTAAATGAAACTTGGCTCCAGCAGGTTGTTGAGGAGCCACTGGCAGCAAAATACTTTTGTAAGAAGGTATGGTGCAGGTTGCTTGTGGAATACAAATCATAGAATCATAGAATATTTAGAGCTGGAAAGGATCTTAAGATCATCTAGTTCCCCCCCCATGGGCAGGGACACCTCACACTAAACCATATCACCCCAAGGCTCTGCCCAACCTGGCCTCGAACACTGTCAGGGATGGAGCATTCACAACTTCCTTGGGCAACCCATTCCAGTGCCTCACCATCCTCACAGTAAAGAACTTCTTCCTTATATCCAATCTAAACTTCCCCTGTTCAAGTTTGAACCTGTTACTCCTTGTCCTGTCACTACAGTCCCTAATGAAGAGTCCCTCCCCAGCACCCTTAAGGCCCCCTTCAGATACTGGAAGGCTGTTATGAGGTCTCCAAGCAGCCTCCTCTTCTCCAGCCTGAACAGCCCCAACTTTCTCAGCCATCTTCATACGGGAGGTGCTCCAGTCCCCTGATCATCCTCGTGGCCCTCCTCTGGCCTTGTTCCAACAGTTCCATGTCCTTTTTATGTTGAGGACACCAGAACTGCACACAATACTCCAGGTGAGGTCTCCCGAGAGCAGAGCAGAGGGGCAGGATCACCTCCTTCGACCTGCTGGTCACGCTCCTTTTGATGCAGCCCAGGATACGGTTGGCTTTCTGGGCTGCGAGCGCACACTGAAGCCGGCTCATGTTCAGTTTCTTCTTGACCACCAGTGATGTTGTAATTCAGCCTTGAGGATCAGGTGGAAATAACTGGAGATTTTGGAAACAAGGTGAGAGCTTATTTTACTTATTTTGCATTGCTGGCTGATACCATGGCAGTGTCTCGTTGAAGTGAAATAATAGACTCTTTAAGAAAAACCAGCGCTGTGTAAAAGTGTCATGGATTATTCTAGATGAGGCATGCCTCTCAAAAGCTCCCATTGCCTTCTACTTCTTGCCCATACTTGACTTAGGTTTTCTTTGATCCACCAGAATATCTATGTTTCACCCTACAAATCAGTATCTTCCATTACTAATTGAAGACTCCAGGAGCTATTGTTTGAGTTAGCTAATTTGAGAACTCATTACTGTGGTACATCCACAGTACAAGTCTCGTGGATGACAAAAATACTGTCCTGCCTCTGATAAGGAAAACTAATCACTGAAAGTAGGATGCTGGTGGAACTTAGGTGTGTGAACCAAAACTTCTAATTAAAAGGGTCCCTGACTCAGCTAGTACCTTTCAGGGCTTTCAGAGAAGTTTTCAGGCATGTACAGTTCCACTTCTGTGTGCCTTACCTGACCCTATTATGTGCAACTCAGTGCTTCTTTCCCTCCTAATTTTAATTTGGATCCAGATCCAAATGTTCTTTCAGATGACTTTGCTGATCCCAAAGTCAGTAAGGCTTCCCTGAATAGAAGCTGACAGGATCAGGAGTTTTGATCTGGCTGCTGCTGTTACTTCTGTTTAAGACAAAGGACAAGGTGATGGCTATGCCACCTTCTCATGTGGTTGCAGTGTTAACCAAAACAGTCCAGAAGGATGACCTGTTCAAATCTGAGGATTTGAACCTACTTTGCCTGTCTCCAAACATAAGGTTTTGTCAAATGAAAGGACTGTATAATTCTTACATAAGGTGATAAGATGAAGCATATGGGTTTTTTTTAAAGGTCAAAAGATAGGAATTGCATGGAAGGAATAGTGAGACAAACAAATAACATCAATTATGCCACTGCATAAAATCATAGCTAGCCTACTTCTTAAATATCGTGTATGCTTACGTTCCCCTCATCTCATAAAGGGCACAGCAGATTTGAAAAAGGAAAAAAAAAGGTAAGAAAATGGCAACAGGGAGTATCACAGGTTATCTGTTTGGAGGAAGGACTAAACAAGCTAGGACTCCTTGTCAAGAACAAAGATAATTTAAAAGTGTGCATTATGAACTCATGAGTGATGGGAATACATTCTTCACTGACTCTTCCAGTATAAGAGCAAGAGGACAGCAAATGAAGGCAATAAGAGACAGATTTGAAAAGAAATAAGATAAAAAGGTAGTTCTTCCTGCAATAAGGACAGACAAAATTCTGCTGTAAACTGCTGTGAGAGCAAAATGTTTTGATAGAATACTGGACAAGATCTTGAATGAGAAATGTACTGAGGGTTGCTAAGCAAATGGAAACCACATCCATTTCAGGAATTTTTAGAGCTGGAAGCAGAGTCTGATAGAGTTTGCAAGGGAATTTTCAAGTATATCACATAACTGCTGTTTTCCTACTGTTCCTTAAGAATCTGCTTTCAGGGTTTTAAAGGAAGGACTCTGAATTGATAAGATATTACAGCAGGAGAGGAAATACGAGTTCTTATGCTTGCTTCTACTCGGTATTTCATTATCCACTTCCTTCACTACCACTGCCTTTTCTCTGGTTGTACTCTTAAAAGAGCAGGTTTTACTCTCCTGTCAAAACTTTAGCTGCTCTCTGGAGGGAATTCTAAGCTGAAGGATCAACCTCCCAAAGGTGGGCAGAGCTCAGATGCATTTCTTCCAGCTCAGCATTTTGCACCAGCTGTCCTGGGCAGCTGAATACCATTTGGATAAGCCAGTTGCTTGTTACGGCACTCAGCTGCCTAGTTCACCAAAACACAGTGAAGGAGCCTAATCTTCAAGGCTCTGGAGCCTACTACTAATGCCTAATAGGTGAGTGATTCAACTGAATGCCACCTTGTATCTGGGCTTCTAAGTCAGTGCTCTCAAACATATCGCTTACACTGCACCTTCAGATTCAGCGGCTAAAGAATGGGCTAGACATGGCTTGACTACTCGCTAAATAAACAGTGTTTCCTTCTCTAGACTTTTATAGTATCCAGTTGGACACAAGGTAGCTATTTCCTACAACCCTTTATGTTTCACTAAACTTTGAGACTGTAGTTACCTAGAAAATTTTCTGTGTGATGTTGAAATCTTAAAGGTCCTACTGTGTGGGTATCATTCAGCAATTTATATTTCTGCATGAAGGTATTAGGACTGCTCACATGACAAGTGAGAGATTTCATTAGGTATTTTGAGGAGCAGTATATCTGTTAGTACCTTGAGTCTGAATTGTCATCCTCATTGCCAAAAGACTTCTGCTAAGTACAAAGCAGGTAGCATTTGAAGAAGTACCCATCTTCACTGCCTTATTTATCTGTTTGCTGAGATTGGATAACAATAAAAGCAGTGAAGAGCTGATTAAATAATAATACCAGAAAGAGTGACATAAGAAGCATCTAGAGTACTTTTGCTGTATTGAAACTGTGTTACAAAATTGTTTTTTGAAATGTTATAAATAAAGGAAGTTGCATAAAAAATAAATTAAATCAAATATACCTTAGTGAGTGAAGAGGTATGTTTCTGTAAATGCCCTAAGAGAATTTGGCTAAGGATTCCTGACTCATTTAAAATTCCGGTGGAAATCATGACATGTTCTTCAATGGAGACACGTTTTTGGTATTTATTTTTTTTTATATATGCTATCCAGGCAAATTTCCTCAAGTAAATGGAAGGATTTATTGACTTCATTGAGATTTAGGCTGGTTTGTGTCATAGTTCTTCAAAATACACTTTTCCAAATATAATGCTATTTTTCAAAGCTGTCAGAGCTTTGGAAAACTAAAAAAAAATCATGTTCTGAAGGGGTAGCTTATACTGAAGAAACTGAAAGCTTTTTGAAAGATAAAGCAAGTATTTTGAGGAAAAATTAAGCCTTTAAAATCAGTGTTTTAAAAAAGACTTGGTTCTTCAGTTGCTTTACATGCTGAACTCCATGATTTCAGCAGAAGTTCCCAAAAAGAAAAACATCTGCTTGCTTAGACTAAATAGCTAATGATCAGTATAACAGCTGGCTTTATAAAAATGACCTAGTGTTACCCCAGGCAGTTTGTCTTCTAGTTCCATTCCCAAACTGACCAACTGTCTTTTCATCCATTTCTAGTGATTTGGAAAAATTATTTTGTTCCAAGTTCATGACAGTTGCTTCTATTGTTTTCTTTCGTAATTCTTATTCTGATAGGTGTAAGTAAGTATAATAATTAACAATTTTGGCAGGCTGGGACTTCCTGTGAGGCAAAGGAGCCTTCTGCCAGTGCCCTGGAGCACTACTGTTAGGTGTGTGGGACGTTTCATGTTATTTGGTGCACTCACGCACAGACCATCCACCTGTCACCTGTACAGAGTTCGGAGTGAGTCCTGTGTGGTCTGTGCCTACATCTTTCTTTGTAATCTTTGATGTTTGGATAGTAGCTTTGCATTTCATGTATCTTGCAGTGTTGCAGGTTCCCATTGGGTTTTGTTTTGTGTTGTTTTACAAAAAATCTAACATTAGTGTTAAAAAAGCCTGTATATTACTGTAGATACACAGATCACAACAGAGTTACTTCTGGCTCACATTGGTGGAACTGTGCCTGAATAAATCCTGGATGAGCATCAAGGAGAAAGAGATCCAGAAGAGCTATTTAAGTTTTAGAATAGTGCTGACACAAACCCAAATGGATATAAACTGGCAATATGCAAATTTAAGCTGAAAATGGAGAGTACAGTGGGTTTTGCCTGCATTTTTTATTATCACTGACTTTCTCCCTTCTTTATTTGGGATGAAGAAAAAGAGATTCATATTTTGCTTACTGCGTTAGCTGTATGGGTACATATAAAAAAACCCACCTGAACATGTAAATCAATATAATATGTATTTGATCAGAGATCAAGTTAGTTACTTTCAAAAGAATTCATTTGGGGATACTTAGACTAGAAATTATTCTTTTGATCCATTAGTGCAAAACCATCCATACAAAAAGATTATGGGATGCTATCCTTTAATCTGAGCAATTTTCACTCTTTTCTGGTTGGTGCTACCCACTGTGGGATTTGTAATGTGTGAATCAGCAGAGAAAATACGTTTCCGTGCAGCAGTAGTATTCACTATCTTTGTGGGAAATTCCAACCTTTTTTTTTTGTGAGGTAATAAGACTGTGACACAAATTCTGTTTCAGAAGTTGCTGTACTCATATGGAACTAGATGATCCTAAGGTCCTTTCCAACTCTAACCATTCTGTGATTCAATGATTCTATGATTCAGACAGGGAAAGATGACAACAGGAATAGATATACTGTTCATTAGGAATATGCTCACACCTAAATGATCTGATTAGCTTTTGCAATCATTTTTTTACAGTAGGAAAAGATTCATTATATTAAAACCAATTGCAAGCTTAATTTAGAGTAGATTAAAAATATCCTTATTGCCCTGCTGAATGGGAGAAGACAGGATCACTTAATCAGGTGAAGCTAATACGGTGGTGCATAATGGATAGTTTCAGGTTACATGTAGTTTAGTGAAACAGAAAAAAATGTATATGGAGCAAACAGAAAATAATACTCTTGGTTTTGGTGAATAAGTAGTGTGAATTAATCAGCTTTTTCTAATATGATCTACACATTCTATCACAATTGTAAACAGTACACTTGAATAAAACTGTAATCCAGGTTTTAATGGAATAATTGCAGTTATTGAGGGGGTTTTGTTCATTAGTTAAAGAATTCCTTGGATATACAAGAGTTTTTCTAAATGTATGAAACCTTATTCCCCTGAAATCTGCTTTTCATTTGAAAGCAACAGGAAATTTGACCCACTCAGGGTAGCTTCATGGTTAAATCAAAGAACAGGTTTAGTCACCTTGTAGTGTAAGTCAGAAAGCCAGGTCAGGTATCCTCCTTGTCATGTACAGAGCATGAGAGTTATAGGCGCCTAGACTGGGAGTCATAGCAGCCAGCATGTTCAGTACATTAAGATCAGCATGGATAAGAAAGAAAGCATAAACAAGTAACAAACTGGGAAGTGCCTTTTAGGGACTCGTATTGGGAATAACTATGGTGAAATATTTTGCACACATGGCTAGACCTGACAAAAAATATCTTGGAATTCAGAACTGTTGATCCTACTGCTTCTAAAACAGCCATATTATGATGCCAGAGACTTTTCGTAATCATCTTATAGTACAACGTTTTCCAGAGAATAGGAGATGGCAATCCTAAATCTTTCCCATGTAAGAGTATTTGAACCACAGATATGAAGAGCAGCATTGTCCACAGGATGACAGAGCACAGCAGTTGAAGATGGACAACAGTGGCAATTGATACGCAGGCTGACGATGGAAACAATAGAAAAGTTTGGAAGAGAAAACCTAACTCTGTTGAGTCTAATGGGCTAGATAGGGTGCTCCAGCACAGCATTTCAAGGTGCCAGGCTAGATTTTTACCCTCTTCACTGTGCCCCCGCCACCACCTGCCCAGGAGCAGCAGCTGCTGCTGTGTGTAGGCAGCAAATCCCTGGTCTCCTGTTTATGCTGTAGCATCTCCCCATCTCTCCCTGCCACTTCCCCACACATCACTGTCTTTCTGTGGCTGCAATAGTGCATCTTCCTGCTGTGATGGATGCAAATGTGGATGAAGGCATTTGGCTACAGAGGCAGCCTGTGTTGCTGGAAGGGTCACTCTGTTTGCAATGGGAGATCAGAGACAGGCCAGAAAATGCAGTCTGTAGGCTGGATTAAAGCCACGGGTCAGCAGTCAGACCATGCTGGATTATTTCTCTCAGTGAAAGGAATGAGACATGAGGTTCCAGTCCCTGTCAGTTTGATTATTGCTGTCTTTTATCTAGCTGCTATCTGATGTAAAAAACACCAGGATTTCTGTTGCCTCCTGTAGTTTTGAAGCCTGCTGAAGAATGCTAATGTATCTCCTAGATAGGTCAGTCTGATGCTTATCTAGGTCTTCTGGGCATCTCTGAATAGCCACCTACTTACCCCGGATCAATGAAGTCTGTGCATCTTTCAGTCTTGGACTGGTTCCTATTTTTTTTATGCTGCAGAAACTGAAGCAGTTAGGCCCATAATGTATTGTATCTCTCCAAGAAGAGAAAACCGTGTAGCTGTATTGTCAGTCTTTGTAGGAAACGTGCACGTTTGCACCACCCCTGTTGGAATAGCAGGAGGTTTTCTGCCGCAGGCAGGTATGGCAGCTGAGTGAGCAACAGCTGCAGTGTCCTGGAAGAAAATACAGCATGTGCTCTTTCCTGTAGCAAATCAGCTGCTTTAGATGGCATAGAGACAACAGATTCATTTCCCCAGTGAGTCACTAAGCCTCCCTAAAGCCCAGTATCTCCCAAGGCTTTCAGCTGATGCGAAGCATGTTACACCACTCCCAATACAGCCAAAACCTTAAAGGCTTAGTCAAACTTATAATTAATTAACGCTTGAATAATACTTAGAAGATGCAACTCAGTAGATGAACACTAAGGCTGTTGCTAATGATTTAAAATCTAAGAAGCAACTTCCTAAAAACCTTTGAAATTGGCAATTAAAATGTTCTGGTTTAGATGGAAAAGCTTTGATCACTGCGGAGCAGGAAATAACTCAAATGACTTATTGTGGAGAGATCCAGTGAAAGAACAGTGACAAACTGCTAAATACACTGGCGTGGCAGAGGGCCAGAGGAAGATTTGCTGTTCTTCCTTCCAAAATTTGATTTGAAGCCCTTTCAATATTTCTGTGTTGCATAAATGACTGTGAAAGTCCTGGGAAGTCTTCAGTTCCATGTGCTTATGGTCTGAAGATAAGACTTCATTGAAGAATTTTACTTTCATGCCCTCTTCAGTTTTTTTTTTAATTTCTATGCAATTATAAAACTACATTCTAATACTGTGCTAGAAATGACCCTAGTGAAAATATTCTGATCTGTCTCATGCTCCAGCACAGATACATTATTGACATTTGTTTAAAAAATGCTAAGATTTAAAAAATGTGTCTGAAAGCCCATTGTTTCCTGTTCAAGGGTAGGAATATCTTGTAAAGAAACTACTGCCTAGAAGCTTGCTTTTGCTGTGGTGTTTTCTGAGAGCAAAATACGTGAAGCTGTGGTCTTTGCTTGACTAGTGCTGTTTGTTCATTCATCAGTGACATCCACCAAACTGTTAGTGTTTCCCTAACTTGTTCAATTTTTCATGAAGTGATTAAAATTTAAGATGTTCTTTGGTATAAAGCAGTATAGTCTTTCCTTATAAACTTTCTATACTGCCTCAAATAACTTCCAGTTATTCATGGGTAGAAGAAAGAAAATAAGGGCATTTTAAGAAAATAACTTTTAAGGATGTGTGGGTATTTTTATGCTGGTGTAGTGCAGAAATACTCTTTAAGTTGCTTCTTGAAGGAACAAATATTATTGTAATGGTTTTATGTCATAATAACAAAATAAAGTTACATAATAGTAAAATAAGGAGAACTTGTCCTTAAACTTTTCACTGGAGGAGTATTATGCCTATTGATGCAATATCAATAGACTTAATAATTCACGCAAACATTTAAAAATATATATAACTGGTTATGGGGAATATAGCCATTTAAATTACACATTGTACTTAATTTGATAGACAAGTTAATCCTCTAAATGGGCTTTCACACATGTTGGATATTTAAATAAAAAGGGAATCTGATGTTAAACTGACTTGTGCATGTGTTGTATAATCAGGACATTTCTATCATTTAATATTTATACATTGGTAACCTATAAGTGCAGGGGTTTCATTGCATAAGGTACTGTGTGAACACAGAGCAGGAATATGACACACAAGGGAATTTAGAAATAAAATACAAAAAGACTGGCTGATAGGACAGAGAAGATGGGAGGAGCTCCTAGAAAAAAATCATACATTAGTATAAAAAAAAGCAGTTCAGTTGGTGAAGCAGCAATCTGCCACATCTTTTCTAGCTATTCCTGCAAGTGAGAGGTATTCGAAGAGGTATTAAACAGGTCTGTCCAGTTCCTTATCTGTACGGTAGAGGTAGTAATACTTTACTGAAAGGTGTTTTGTGTGAACAAGAGCATGTTCATGTTTCTAAAGTTCTTTCAAGTGATAAAAGGTGTCCTGGGTTCAGCAGTAGCAGTCATTTTTCTCCTTCTTAGCAGCTGGTGCAGCGCTGTGGTTTTGACTTTCAGCCTGGGAACAGTGCTGATAAAACCGATGTTTTTACTTGGTGCTCAGTAATGTTTACTCTGACCAAGGACTTTATGAGTCTCATGCTCTGCCAGGGAGGAAGGGAAGCCGGGAGGAAGCAGAGGCAGGACACCTGACCCAGACTAACCAAAGAGGTATTCCATACCACAGCACATCATGCCCAGGATGTACACTGGGGGCAGTTACCCGGAAGGGCTAGATCATTGCTTGGGTTGGGCTGGGTATCAGTCGGCGGGTGGTGAGCGGTTGTATTCTCTTCTCTTGTTATTTCCCTTCTCATTATTATTATTGGTGGCAGCAGTAGTGGGTTGTGTTCTACCTTAGTTACTGGACTGCTCTTATCTCAACCTGTGGGACTTACATTCTTTCGATTCTCCTCCCTATCCCTCCAGGAGCAGGGGCAGGAAGGGGTGGGGGAGTGAGCGAGTGGCGACATGGTTCTGGGTTGCTGGCTGGGCTTAAACCATGACAAAAGGTTAGCTCCACATCTTGCGCTATAGGGCAGGGCTCCGCTCTGGGAAAGTTGCGCACGTTGTCTTTGGAGTCTCCATGTACCTAAAATGTGCATGCAGGCAGGTTGATTTGCAGTTACCTGGAGCCCCTGGTGCAGCCCCTTGCTTGCCATGTCAGCCCCAGGTAAGGCTTACAGGACAGGAGAAGCATTCACCTGGAGACCCAGTGTATTCTGGTGAATCTGGAGGAAACCAAAAATCATGAAATCTGGGAACTGAACCTTGCAGACAGTGCCAACTTAAGTGTGTCATTAACTGCGGAGCTGAGACAATATCCTGAAGTCAGTTCAGGAACACAAGCACTGTGTAAATAGTAGAGTGCACAGATAGGACATTGTTGACAGCACTGGCATGTGAGGAGGTTAGGTATGCTGCTTCTGATGGCGAGATAGCCCTTTCAGCATGAGCATAGCCTTCCTAATGATATATGGCTTCACTTAGGTGAGACTGCATGTATATTTACACCTGACAGCTTGGGTCAAAACAGCTGACCCTGAACATTTATCGTATGGTGGAACTTTTCTCATCATAATCCTAAATGGAAATTCTTACCCTGTGTGACCCAGCGGTACCATAAATTATGAACTGTGACAATGCCTGCTAACTCATGGTCCCAGCCTGAAAGCACGGAGAAATGTGGTAAAATCTGATAGGTGTTTGTTGTATAAAAAAAAGCTTTTGACAACTCACAAAAGGAACAGTTATACTGCATGGGTATACCTTTGATGTTATTTTATCTAATTTCTGTAATTTAATGTTCATATGCTCTGTATAGCCGGAAGTGTGGTAGGACAACCTAAAAAGTTAGGTTTTCCCCATGTGTAGCAGTCAGTACAGTTTGGGTCTGTATGTCATGTTTGGTGATTATGATATAACAATAACCATATCATCCTGTGTCATTCTTTTTATGTCCTTCTTTGTGGAGGTTGGAATGTGAGCATGGGTAGAGGGCTGGTGGCTGTTGGCAGCTATTTTCCATTAGCTGCCATCTCAATTTCTCAATCTCTAGCAAGACACGTAGTCTAGTTGGTCCCTGGTGCCAGATAAATCTTGTGCAGGTTCTGTTCATCTCATTTTTTTAAGTGTGGTGCTGTTGCAGACTGTAACTACTCACCATTTGTAACTACTAGAAGACTGGGGAAGCAAGTTAAATTATTCCTGCTGTGACTTTCACAGGCATTGCATCACCAAACCCGGAGAGAAATGAAATGAAGTGACTGAACCCCAAGCTTTCAATCTCAGGTATTTTTAATGACTCTCCTCCACACAGGGTGAAAAATGAAGAGAGTAATGCTACCAATTTCTTATAAAAAAGAAAAAAATGCAGCTGGATGGAGCTTTTTGCACAACTTTTTTGCACAGTTTTTTTCACAGTTTATGTCATGGTCATTCATCACAACAGAGAAGAAAACTGTTCAGAGCAAGAGATGAGGAGTCTTTATATATTTGCATTTAAAAGGAATTGTTTATATAACTTTCATAGCATCATCACCACAGTGATCTCAAAAGATATGCAGGTATATAATACTTCTGACTGATACATAATAAAGGAATTATAGAAAGACACTTGTTGACACTGGCAAGGAGAAGTTAAGTGATGCAATAAGAAGAGCAGCAATGGGCTTGGGACAGAAGAGACATCACCCCCCTGTCCGCTTGCCTGCATTTCCTCACTGCCTTGGTCTCTCTCTGTGGGTTACCCACAACCCTTCCTCTTTTCTTCTTATAGGGGACCTTATGCACTCCCCTTCCCTTTCTTCTCTTCCTCAGCCCCATGTATGGATGTGAGCCAGATTTCCCTTCAGAAAATCCTGTTCTTCTAGAGGCAAGGAGAGTTCTTGTCTCACAGGGGAGGAGGGAGTGCTGCAAACCAGATTCTTTGTCACTTGCTGCCTGTGGCAAGCATCCATATCTGAGATTATCATTTAAATTCTGTTTATACAACATTCAGTCCCTATGCAGCTAGAGTTCTGAGGATAGTCTGACAATATTACAAATAAATCATAGTAATAGCTGTTAATAAGTGAGTGCTGGCAATGATATTCAGGCTGTAATGACCATTGTAACAAAAAAAAAAACCCTAGGAGCTTTACTGTTTTCAAGAAAAAAATGTATATCCTTAGGCTGAAAGGTAATTTGGCTGGAATGGTACATTTCATTTGTAATGAATGCATCCAGACTTAACACTACCTCCTTGCACAATATGCAAAACCAAGATTTGACAGTAAAATCCACTGCTCCTGTGTGTGGCACAGTGCTGCCTCTATGGGCAGAATATAGTTATGCGTTAGAGATCAAACAGGGACTTTGATAGTTTTCACCAAAATGCATAGACTTTTGGCAATAACCAGTTTTGTCAGGGAACATCTGAAGAAGAGTTAAAAACCTTGGATTTGTAGGAACCATGTCCAAGAAGAGTTTTAGTGTGCAAAGAGGAGTGGACAAACTGGTGTGTCATGTAAGCATAAGTTCTTTTTCAGGGAGATAGTCTTTGGAAATAGGTTTCCTCTAAATTTCACAATTATTTTAATTAGAGTAAACAACTCTAAGCTCTTTCTGATGCAATTTCTATAATGAGTGCTATTTTAAGATTCCACCCAAGGCTCTAGTCATGAAGAAACATGTGCTTGACTGGGTTGCATTCACTCTAGAAAATAAAATTGATTTTCTGCTTGCAGCTATTGATAGTCCTTTCCACTATTGTGCCTTTTAATACAAGAGAAGGGAGAGTTAATGCTGATCCATATGTTCTAACACTTCAGGGGCCAAAAGTCTTTACCCTTTGGGATGAAGATTAGAACTTCTCTAATGTAGACTTTGGTACAGTTATCTATTTCTTGTTGAATTCAGTTACCTATAATACATGCCTCATGAGAATTTTCATAAGGCACCATTCGCACAGATCGTAGCCAGCACACCAACAGCAGGTGTGCCTTACTCCAAAGAGAGCACTTCCTGCTTACTTCCATATGTCATTCTCTTAGAATGAAAAAAGTTTGATTTCTTACTTTCTTTTCTTATTTTGCTTTGGTACACTTTTGCAGAAACCGATGGTTTGGGAAGATACGGTACTCTTCATCATACATTATATATAACTTCAAAGCTAATCACTTGTAGCTTGGAAAATTTGCATTTCCCATAAATGAAAGTTTATATTTTGTATACTGCTTTCACATAGCAAAACTATTTCCTTTTTATGGGGAGACTGATTTTCATGAAATTTCCTTGAAGCTGACGGTAAAACTGAAGTAGCAAGTTAATGATAAGAAGTACCAGAGAATATTCTATGAAGTACTAAATGCTAAATTGCAGAAAGCTATGTGGATATATGAAAGATGTATAATTTTGTTGATGGTAGGTGTTTATGGACTGAAGAAAGAAAGATTTTTCCAGTTTCTTCTCCCAACTCTCCTCTATTCTGTGCGTGCCCTTGGACAAAGATCTCTTAGAAACTCAGGATTCGTGTCTTTTTCAGATGAATGTCAGGATTCTCTGATTCTTCCCAGATTAAGTTTAAGAGCAGAATTTAAGGTACAGACTCAAGATTAGATTTGAAGTCCCAGACACAGGTCACTACATGAATGCATGCATGATTATTGATGTCAGTGTAAGGATTTTACTTACTAGAATTCTCTCTCACACACACAGTGAATGGTTGAATAATTTACTCAGAATATCCAATGCCTCCTACTAATTATTTTAATTTACTATGAAATGTGTTTTATTGTTTAGAAATAATGGTTAAACCCTGTATTGGGATGAGCAGATAGTTTAAAGCATATGGGGAACTTAGCTTTAGAGGAGAATAGGTAAAAGAAAACTTTCTTCGGTTCATTTGTGTAAATTGTGTTCCAAGCTATTTGAATTGAGAACATTTTAGATAATGTTATGAGGGGTTTTTGTACTATTAGATCCCACTTGAGCTTAATGGTCTCAGCAGAATCAGTAGCAAAACTTCCTGGTCCTTTAGTAGAGCTAGTTTTCTTGGAGAGGCTTGGGTGTGTAAGACAGACAAGAAGAAGCTTAGTAATTATTTTGTTATATGGTAGTCTGACTTAAAGTAATTCACAGCTTGTCAGAGAAACTAGCAATTAACTGTGAACCCTGTAAAATTTCCGTCCTTAGATGTGAAAGAGAAATCTGTTCAATTTGCAATTATCTTTACGGACTGTAAAAATAGAATTCCTTTCATTGAAAACCATTAGTTTGGTAAGATGGAAAGGGCTTTACTGTGAATATGTTGGTCAATTTAAAACCTCAGTGTGATTCTGTTAAATAAATAAGTAAAACCCTGGAAATTCCTTCAGCACGTACACAACAGAATCACAGGGAGGGTTTTGCAGGAGCAGAAGCTGCTGAGAAAGAAGCCAGTAGAGGGAGGGTTTTGTGGAGGGAAGACACAATATTGGTTACCCTAAATGAGCTGAGAGGAGTGGAAGACTAAAGATTAGATGGCAGTAAGCTCACAAGTAGAAGCTGAAGCATTTGGGACAGGCTGTGTCCCTCTCATTGCCTTTGGAGTAAGAGACTGTTCAACTAAGACGCTGACCTTCATGCTGTAACATACTGTTTCCCAAAAGGTTCGTGTAACAGGACTGACCCAAATTCCTCAGAAACATCTGGTTTTCTACTCAAGAGTCATTTTGTAACAGGAGGTATATTGCTGCTTTTCAAGAAAAAAGTTTTAAAAGAATTCATGTCATATAGGTGTGCTGTATCCAGTAGGAGCATTTGAATTTGGAACACTGGAATCTCCCAAGCTCTTTTTAGAAATTAATTCTTAATAATGATGAATGAATATATTTGCAATAAATCCAATACCTGGGAGGCCCTGTCCTGGACTCTCCTCATTCAAAGTCCTTGAGTGCAAAATTACAGTGATGTCTTATGGACCACAACTGATTTCAGGGAATTTTTTTAAACAAAATTTATCAGAATGGGTGTCAGGGCAGTAGAAGTGCCCTCTTTATGTTCACAAGAGCCCAGTTATGGCAAAAATGCCTGTCATTTGTAACAAGGTCAGCAAAGCCAAATTGTGCTGAGGATTCCTTGTTGGTCAAGTGAAGATACTATCTTTGTTTTATGTGTGACAGATGCACTGTTGTGAATTGCAGAGTGATTTTTTGACACAAAAAAGCTCACTATTATGGCATAGCAGAGTAGCATTTTTATTGTACATAGGATATTTCCAGACTATTTTGATTTTGCAGCAAATTAGGCTAAGGTAGGTGGATACTGATTATTTCAGAAGACTGTTTTAAGAGTTACCTAAAATATTTTTTCTTACTGTTTAACTAATTTGCAGGTTTTTACTGTAAACTGTATTTTAGGATACAAAAGTATGTATTGTTTGAAAGTTTCATCACAATATTCATGCCAGTGAAAGCTTGGCTGCCTGTTTTCTCCGCAGACTTATGTAAATTTCTAGGGACCTTGTGTGAATGGAAGGAGTCTGAATTCGTGTCCATGGTAATCTGTTCAATGTGTAGAGGAAGTTACAATGGCATTAACCCATGAAAAGGATCAATTGCTTTAATGGAAAGCAGTCAAGACATACTTTGAATTCAGATAGTCAACTTAATCAGAGGTGGACGTCGTTTTTTAAGGGCTCCTCTTTGAAAAAGCTTAATGCGGGTCACCTGCTAAGTGAAAATACTTTATTTATCTTTAAAGGAGCATAAAAATTGAACAGTAAACTGAAGGATGGATACATTCCTGAAATAACTCAAACAAAAATTATTAAATCCTGCAGTTATTTATAATCTCTACTTGGGCATTTAAAAGCATGAAAACGCCATAGCTGTCCTGGCTCATTACCTGCCGTCTGCCACTGAAAGCTGAGTGAATTAGCGTGGAGCTTCTTTAGGACTGGAAATTCAGCAGGGCCAGTCCTCACTGCCTTGCCGGCTGTGGTGGGAGTCCTGCCTGAGCAGGGGTTGCCAGCACACCTGAGAGGGCAAGGCACAGAGGTGCTTGAGCAACTATGGCAATTTGGGGTCTTCTATCAACCTTCACGGGACATAACAAGAATTCTGGTCTAGTTCCACCCCTCATCTAGCTTTCTCTGAGACATAATCATGATGTTGGTTCGCCTGCCCTGGAAAGGAAGTGATTAAGACATTCCCTTACCTTTACCAGAAGAAATCATATGTAGCAGCCTCATTTGGGTTTTTCTCCTGCATTTAAATTAAATTACAGTACAAGGTTATGTTAGGCAACCTGTGTTTATTTGGCTATTCAGCAGAGTTTTAGTTTGCAAGATTAAATAATACTTGTCTCAGCTTCATTTGTTTAAGCAAGTGAAAGTAATAGATCCCTCTGCTCTGTATCTTAATTAATTTGCTACAAGATATTTCCACAGATTAATGGTAGACTTGTATTAGGGGTGGCTTGCTTTTGATGATGATGAGGATGACAAGGTTGAAAATAATAAATACAATTTATGCAAGAAAATAAAATATTCAGTGTCTGCAATTCCTGTAAGGTTTTTTATAGTATCTGCCTAGTGCTACTTGAACACTTTAGACCAGTGTTAGCTAAATGAATTTGCTGTAGTTGCTGAGTGAAGATGTGTTGAGAGCATTGTAACTCCATTTCCTGGCCTTCCTTGAAAATGGCATTACCCAACAGCTTTCCAGTGGGAAGAAGCAGGTATTTCAATGCAGAGCTCTGAATTAACACAGCAGGAACAGCTGGTATTTGCCCCTAATCCAATTTAAGAGCTGTAAGTTCCCAGAATTATTTTCATAAGAGCTACTGTGCCTTGTGCGTGTTCACCAGTGAAGATCTTTGGACTAAAACTATAATGAGAAACACCGTTAACTGCTCAAGGCATAAGGGAAAAGACCACTGATGCATGATCATAATTTGAAAATACCATGACTTTATAGAAAGTGTACTCTGTAGTGTTTCTTAGGCCAAAATCTGCTCTATCCTATTCTCTTGCAAGAGGAGTGCAAGGCAAAACTATATAAAACCAGCATTTGATCTTTGAACGTGGTGGATATTGCAACATGAGTCACATAATCCCTAGTTCTGTAAGTAAGCTGCAATGGATGGATCTGAGATTTTTCCATTTATTAGGTATGTCAGTTCACAGTCACGTTTTGCTGTGTCTGATGGAATTTGAGACTGCTAAAAAGCATCTGGGAGCACACTCCCTTGAATCTAATCAAAGGAAGAGTCAGTCAAATCACTTGCTTTAGCCAACTTTTTGAAGTTAACTTTGTGTCTTACCTGAATGCAAGTAGAGCATCTGTAATAGAACAGTATGTGATGTGTATATTAAGTTTTAATAGTAGCTGCATTTCATTTAGGACAAGCATTACTACTGTTTCAGATGCTGTGGGTCATTCATGTGTAGTATGCAAATAACAGGAATAGCCATGTTCAGTCATACCTAAATTCAGTATTGTCTGACAGAGGCCAGTGCAGATGCTTCAGAATAACAGGCATGAAATCCCACAGTAGGTAGAAGTGAGATGTTTCCCAAGTCTTTTCTCACGTCTTATGTGTGCCAGGTGCCTTTCTAAATGTAATGTGATAACTCCAAATATTCTTGATATCTTTACAGCTATTTCAGTCTTCATTTAGCTGTTAGCCTCAGCGATTTCTTGCAGTGATAATTGCCTAGATGTGAAAAAAATGTATTCTTTCACTGGTTTTCTTACTGTCAGATTCCTCATAATGCCCCCAGGTGTCCTTGTTCTTCTAGTGAGAGGGGGAAAAAAGTTCCCAGTCTTCATCTTAGCAACATTCATTATTCTTTGTATTTGTTTTCTTCCCAAAATAAGCATTCTTAACCTTTTTTTCCCATCTCCCTTTATTTGGAACTCTTCCATGGTCACTTTCATCAGTGGTCCCTCTCACCCGTGTTCTGCTTAATTGTTTCTGAGAGGGCAAGACCAGCACAAACCCATTTTTCCAGATGAAACCACACTGATGATTTGTGTTAAGGTGCAATAATTCTTTCTTCATCATTTCTGACATATTTTGAAATTTCTCTTTGGGCTCCAGCTACACACTGAATAAAGAACTTGATTTAGCCTTGGTCTCTTCTATCGCTTTATGCAATTAATTGAAAACCCAACAAAGTAAAAGTATTTTAGCAGTTTTCAGTGCCTTTTTTTGTTCCCCCAGTTTTTTTTACTGCTACATCTGTCAAAGCTGAACAGATATAGCAAAAGCTGAAGCTGAACAGATGTAGCAAAGCTGAATCTTTTGGCATTGTACACATTTGCCTTGATTGTTATAGCTTTCTGAACTTCCTCGAAATCCAATCTAAATAACTGAAACATCAGTGCATCCCAGCATTTTGGCATACCCTCTTGAATCTTTGAATTTAACTAACTATGTTCTGGAAAATCAGTAGATATTTTGAAGACTTCTAAAATGTGTCATTGCTATCAAAACTGGAAATATTTTTATTTTGGGGATCTTTTAAAAACTTGTGCATTTTATTTGCTAAATGTTGGTGTCAGTGTACTAACTTGGCACAATTGCTGTCCCTTGAATTACAACTTGCATTGCAGTCATCGCTGTTTAATGGTTCATCTGCTGTTCTCTAGGTGACCTGTCTGCTGTGCATGTTACATGAGTTTCTCAGGAATGGCCTCTACTTGTTTCTGTTCAGGAGCTACTTTTCAGATTTGCATCTGCATTGTTTCGCTAAGCTTTGTCCTGTTGAGCCATTTGCCAATTTTGCATATGGTCATTGAAATCTTACTGGTTTGTTACACTGTGCTGCCTGATAGGAATTTAGTTTGCTTTTCTTTGCTAGACGTTGTGGTGTAGCCATATTTTTATGTATAAGGGCTCAGACTTTGTTTTGGTATAGAGTCAGCTCTATGTTCCTCTCCAGTTTTATTTTCCCCATGTGTTTTCAATGGCCTAGAAGTTTAAACCGTTCTTGCTCACTCAAGGAAGAGAGTTTTAGCACTCTGTTCATTTTCTGTTTGGGCCAGCACCCTTAATTGGAAGCATTCATAAGAAAATAGGCAGTGAGAGAGCTTCTTCTAAGTCTATATGTAAACTTCCAGGCCATCCCCTATTCATAACTTTGCATTACTAGGCATGATGTGTAAGTCAGGCTTCCTCCCTAGCACAATGGCAGAAGTGTCTAAATAGCTCTAGGACAAAGTGTCCTAATTACGTGCCCAATGAATATTCACAGAAGACACTCTGAATCCAGTCTATTGAAGTTTTCCCCCATACCATAAAACCTTTATATAAATATTCATAAGAGAGGGGGAGACAAGCGCACACACACTTCACAGGCTGCTAATTAATGCCTTTACCCAGGGCTTTAGTGCTCTACACCTAGACCTAAGGAAGGTGTCTCTTTATCAAGGGCTTTGAGAGCTTGCAATGGGAGTTCAGTGTTAAAATCTCTTTCTAGAAATTCTCTATCACTTAAGAGCCCAAACCCCTTAGCTCTGTTGGAAGTTAAGATCCAAACCAGAAAAGAGTTTGGCAGGTGAATTCTTAGTGTGGGAATGACTTTATTAGTCCTAGTCTAAATTCAAAGTCACTTTATGTGCACTGAATCCTACTTAGAATATTTAAGCATGTTCAAACCATTAACTCGAGATACATTTTTAGATAATATTTACCCCTTATTCTGGTTGCGATTGTTAATCGCCAAAGCAATTAATTACTTCATTAATTGGCTATAAAAATAATTTAATCTTGGTAAATGAGTCATTGCAATTAACGGAACACAAATTTTAAGTTAGGTAAGCAGCATTTAATTTCTTCATTTTGCAGTGTTTAGTTTGTAGTAAAAGTCTGCCTATGAATCCTAATGACATTCTCAGGCTTCCTGATTTTTGTTTCAATGATTTAATTTCTTACTGTTAGAAAGTCACAGTCAATTTGCAGTTGGTTATTGAGTGTTGACAGCTGACTGCCACAATATATGAACTTTCAGTTATATTGAACTAATCCTAACCTAGGATTGCTGCAATGAGATTCTCAGTTCAAACTGTGTTATACACTCGGTGTAGGATTGCAAGTAACGAGAGGTCAGAAACTCCATTTTGCGGTTCAGTGCACAAATTAAGGCTTTTCATGGAGTGCCACCACCACCTGAGACCTGGGAAAAGGCTTTTCAGTGCCTTAGTGAGAGGTGGATTATATGGGGAAATGGTTATTGTAGTACGGTGAAATTTTACATTTACAATGATTGATTAAACCATGTATCTATCATCTTACAGGGCTATTATTTACACATTTTGGGTCAAACCTTGCTCAACGAGGTTTATGTCTGCTGACAGAATTCAAAAGGGTTTAGAACTGAAAGAATACGAAATAACAAAGCAATGCTGTGGGTTTGGGTTTTTTTTTTCTGAAATCATGAAGCTGTATTCTGTCTCCTATTACTGTTATGTAAAATGTTTATGAGTTAGGCGCAAGGAGGATGGGCAGGTGAGGGATGCATGCCTGTACAGTGGGTTTGTGTTGTTTGTGTTCCCATAAGCCTCATATAGCTTCCCAGGCAGATTCACCTCCCCCTCCTCCAGAATGAAAAACATATTGATTAAATAAAAATGAACCTGCAAGACTACATAGATAATGCAAAATATTTTGATTAAAACACCTGAGCCTGCACTTCCAAATATTACTAGCATCTAAATTCCAAATTGTCTATGAAGTTACAGTTTTGTGGGTGATGTGGGACAGGACTGGGATGGGACTTCTGTTTCCCTCAAAGTAGTTTTGGACATACAAAAACATGAGACAGAATTTGACCTCAAAATTACATCAAATTGTAGATACAGCATAGATAACAAGGTACTGGAGAGAATAAAAAGATAAATTAAAACAGAAAGTGTGACAAAACCAGATTTTAAATGGGTATGGCCCTTTTTTTTTATATTTATTAATTTTATGGAGAAAAAATCTCAAGTGTTAATATTGCTGCAGTTAGCTACAATAATCCATCACTTCCATGTACCTCTTTTCCAGTCGTTTCTGGTTTTAGGTTGTGCCATAAAAATTAAATTCCATGTGCATTCCAAATATGCTGGGGTAAAATCTCTGTTAGTATTAAACTGTACTTAGAGTCGAGAGCTGTGATTTGACTTATTCAACAGTGAGTTTTCCAACGACTTCTGTAATTTTAAGCAGCAGGAGTCAGACTGAAAAGCAAAACTTAGACAGACAATACACCCTCAAGTACAAAGTTACCCAAGCCCTGAAAATACTGAAAAATCATTTCTGACTGCTCAGATAGCCCAGTTCTTAACCTGAAAGTCTCACAAATTCTTAAAATTGTGCTTTAGAATTTGCTGAGAATTTCTCAGTCTGGATACTGTAGAGCAGCTTAAAGCTATTTTATATCTAAAATATGCTTCTAAATAAAAAGACCTAGTCACCTCTCAGGCACCCTTTCAAAGTTAAACCTTGTCAAAACATGTTAAAACACACATTTGTAGTGTTAAGCTCCATGTAAGGTATTAGTGACACCAGTTCTCCTTTTCACTACATCCTGCTGTCTTGAAAATTCCATTCTTTTCCTTTACTTCCTTCCTCTGCCTTGGGGAGATGTCAATCTACGTGGCAGCTCCTCTTCAAAAGCACCCAAAAGGCAGATGGAACAGGAGGGAGGTACTGCCCTGTGCTCTTGCTGAAGGGAACCTAAGTGGAGGGGAAGAAAACACAAGTGGCCACATGAATGTCTGGTCCCATGAGAAGTGAAGTTATGGGGAAGGAAGGAGCATAGATTTTGGTTCCTCACCTCAGTGTATTTTGAAATACAGTATCATGAATAAATTTAATAGTAATTGTAATTATCCTGATTATTTTATCTGTGATCTTCATTATGCCACTTTAATAATTCTGTTGTAATCTAGTAAAAAGAAAATTACTACTTAAAACCACCAAACAAATCAACACATTAAGTGTCTTTGTTTTGCCTTTAGTTTGTGTTTTTAGGGTGCCAGTGTTTGTCACATTTTTGTCTGTTGTCTCTAGCAATCACGAGACATTTCTTTTCCAAATATATTATTATGTAATCGGTTGCAATAAGGAAGTGGCTAAAGGAGTAAACATGAGATTTATAGCATGGTACAATCGTAAGAAAATGCAGTATGTATGTGATTATATTTATATACCCCTTTTTGAGAAATTCTCACAATATACATATATCTAGACATACATATGCATATATATAATTGTTAGGATTTGTCAAAAAATGTCAGGTTCTACATTTGTTTACCTTTTTTTTTTTGTATTGTTTGCGTTATGTTAATATATTTTTTTATCAAATAGAGATTTTTTTTGTAGATGTGCAGTTGATATCAGATGTCCATGATGAGCCTTGGAAGTTTTCAGTCTTGATGTTGAGTGTAGAGCTTTCTCAAGGGAGCAGAATGTTTTTGGTACGGTTTTATAAAAGGTGTGTGGTATAATCCCTAGATTGATATGAATACTTATAACAAAATCATCCAGAGTGGCTCCTCTGTCTTCCCACTTGTAGTTGAAAAAAGGACATTTCAAGTAAATACCTCCCTGAAGCAAAAGAAGGTAATGCTATCAAGAGAGCCACCTTTCAGGAAATTTACAGTAACGTGACTGGAGGGATAATGGTTGAGTAGAATTTACAGTTCCAGCATCAAATAAATGGGAAAGGAAAATACTTAAAAATTAAAGACTTCCTCCTTCAGAGAATATATTTCTCTCAATATCCCCCCCACCAACACTTCATAGAATTCAGTCTAAGTCTGTTCATTAGGGTGCAAAAGATGATTTTAACTACTGAAAGAGTTCACAAAAGAGAAAGTTTCTAACAGCTTGACTTCACAGACCCTGCTGTGCTAAAAAGCATTTATTTCAGTAAATGTTCCTTTGAGATGACTTGCATAAGGTCTATTCTCAAGAGTTTTAAATATTACCAAAGCTGTAGAGCTTTACTGGTCTGTAGATGTTAATATTAACAAGCAGAGAAGCACTGGGGAAACATAGTAAAGATTTTTAATAACCTTTCAAATGAGCACTTCCTACTACTTTGCCTGTAGTCAGAGGGAAGGTGGAATTAGGTAATTTACATAGATTGGAACATGCCCCACACTGGAAAAAGCCCAATCCTGAGATCCCTCCCACTTTCCACAGGCTGCTTAAGAATTTCAGGAGCATTTAAATGTAAAAGGCATTTAAAATTCCAACGTGAGTAGAACATAATTGGTCAAACTGGGGTCCTTGCTGCATTTGCATATACAAATGCGCTAGAAAATTATGGTTAAATGTGATTAATAAACCTAAGCTAATACCGCAGGAATTATCTTTTAATTCATGGCACTATTCCCTGTAAAGTTGTGACAGGTTAAAGTTAGGAGTGCCACTACTCTGCTGCTTAGTGATAATTGCTTTTAAATGCATCCAATCAGTTTGTTTAGTGGGTTGTGGGGTTTTTTGGTTTTTTTTTAGATGGTGGGGTTTTTTTGGCTTGTTTGTTTGGTTTTGTTTGGTTTTGTTTTGTTTGGGGTTTTTTTTTCAATAGAGTTAAAACAATTTGTTTCAGTAAATATATCACAGCAATTGTCAAGCTGTAAAAGGAGTTTTGTTTTAGCTTCATATTTAGTGCAGGGAAAGTCACACTTTTTCATCTGTATTGGAATGAGCATCCTACACTCAAGCATAATGAAGGGAACTGGCTATAGATACCCAAATATGTAGCAATGCCTAAAATATTGCTACACAGAAGGAACTGTGGATAAAAAAGATTTATAAATTTCTCTACACAATCTCAGATCCATCTTGACAAAAGATTTTGACACATTTTCAGGAGAAAAAACATACGAAGTTGTAGAGGTGGGTTATTTAAGCATTTTTGTCATTTTAAGGATTTTATAGATCCCGTTACAGAATTGGTTCATCTTGGTAGCTTTCCATGGAGTTGGTTCAGTTTGTGTGACAGAATACCTGAAACCAGGCAAAAATAGTCTTTCATCCTTCTAAACAGTTTGATGAGTGTCCAGTCAAGCACAATATGTGTGTGAATAAAAATTTTAAAACCACTTTGCTAGTTCATGCCAGTTGTCTGGTGACCTGTCTCTTGCAAATAGCAAATGCCTAGGCAAGTGCATTAAAACAGGGCAAATGTGCAATGACTCCCAGTGCCATCCTCCCAGTTTTATCAGTGGACTTAGTGAGCCAGAAGTGGTGTCACTGTGTTTAAGAGGTGTTTGTGGCTCTCTCCTTCACAGATTTTTAAAATCTTTCCAACCTGTGTGAGTTTGTGGTATTGACAGCTTCCAGTTGCTGCAGAGAGTTAGTACTTTGAGTGTACATAGTGGAGAGATCTCATGAGACACAAATTGTTTAAAACAAAAACTTCTGTATTTCTCAAAAAGAAAATTATCACATATTTTCAATGATTGATCACATCCTCTCTGGCATCCCAAGAGCTCCTGTCCTCTTCCTTGGCCTAAGAACAACAGGTTGAATTCTGCTCATGTGAATTGAAGTTGCCATCAGTTTTAGTACCAGCACAGCCTTTATCTCTGTAACTGTAATAACACTGCTGGTTATCCACTTACACTAAATGAATGCTTATGCCTTTAGCATCTATTCACTTTGCTCTCAGATTTGATTTTAATACAGGAGGAAAATACCAAGTGACACCTGATTTCCCAGGACCAAACTGTGTTGGCAGCCTAAATGTGTAGTTAATGGTGCTTACCCATACTGTACATGCAGAACATCAGTGCCCTGTTGTAGAAAATCTCATAAATGCAGACATTACTGTGTTCCAGTTCCCATAAATAAGTCATTCTGATGTCAACATCTCATAAATGGTGGCTCAGTTCAGCTGAGTGAAGGTAAAACCATAAGGAGGTTGTCCTTTTTAACTCTTGAGTGTAGCAGCTGGTATCTGTTGATGCTGCTGTGTCAAAAAGGACAAGCAGAAGGGGCTGGTAAAATTATAGCATGCTGGTAGAAACTGCAGTGCCAGATTACACCTGAGTTTGTATCATGTCTATCAAAGCATCATGCTGATTGCAGCATCCTCAAACATACCTTGTGTCTTGGTGCTGTCCTCAAAATACCCTTTTTACAGATGTTTAGAAGGGCCTCTGATGGATACTTGGGGCTTGTTGCCTCCGCATCTCTGAGAGGATTTTCTCTAACAGAATTCAGAGGTTCAAACTCCCATTTTCACTTCTCTGACTCCTTTCCCTGGCACAGAGTGCCGAATCAAGAGGGTCTCCCTCACAGATACATTTTTCTGTTAATCATGAAAGCTACTAATTTTTTACCTTTACATATGAATAAATACGCATTGAGGATCAGAAAGTTTCATTCACATCAATAAATCAAAAGCAACTCAACCAAGGCCTGGAGGTATAAAAAGAATGTCAGACTCATGTCAGGAGGAAGAAAACCCGGTTATTTTTACTTTTAAACAGGAGAAATATCTACAAGAACTTATTATTACCATGACTATGCTTTAACCAGAAACCCATCTTCTCTGTTCCCATGGCTGAACATGAGACAAGGTGAGCTACAAATCAGTTGGTCTAGCTACCCCTCATGAGCAGGAGAGCATTTGCCACTGTTATTCCTGACTTCATGGGCCTTGGGCACTGGGGCGCTCATTGTTCAGGCACAATATGGAAAGAAACAACCTCAGACAGAAAACTCTGGCTTTGAAGAAGCATAGAAAAAGGGAGTAAAAAGCATTTAATGATATTCTGCATGTCTCTTTGACAGGGATAGAAAGATAACTATATAACTGTTTAAATTATCATCCCACAACTGAGCTGCCTTGTTCTATGAATAAATAAGCAATCTATGGAAACATGCTCAACAGCTTCCTGGGATCAGAAGAGAACATTAAGGATTTTTTCTTCATAAAGTAGCACCTCAAGCAGTAAAATTCAAACTATTTTGGGCACTAACTGGAAATGTCAGTGTCACAGGAGTCATTCTGACTGTCAAGCTGATTAAGTATCAGTATCACAGATTTACATATAAACCCACAAATCTGACATTGTTTTTGCCTTCTCTTTTGTGATGTTCTCTTTATTCCTATATAAATTTAAATTAAATGTAAGGAATTTAAATACAGTATTTTAACAGCAGTATTTTGCTTTCATAAACCATGAGTAAAACGGATGGCAATTTGTTAACTCTTAAGTAAAATAAAATTGTAGAAGAAAAAGATAATTTCCTTCCATCTGGTCTCTGCACTGTTATCTGGTCAACACTGACAGTTTACACAAGAACACTTTATAGGATGTATGGTTCTGTTTTGCCAGCGCAGTTTACACAAGTAGTTCATGGGAAGAGACACCAGCGCTATCTATGATTCTTCAGTTTCTTCTTTCCCCAAGGGAAATTCGTTTTCCTTCCCCAGTTTTGCCACATGTTTGTAATGGAAAGAGGCAAGACCAAAACCACTTACAATCCCTGCAGATGTGGGAAGGCACATGGCTGTGAGTGTTCTGCAACAGGCTTTGGCAGCACAATAATAGGTGAATAGCAGAGAAAAGAAGGTGTATGAACTCCTAATGTCTCTGGCCATTTATAAAGACTTTCCTTAAGATTTACTGGGTCTATAAAGTGTGTAATGCACCAAAAAAAGTGAACCTTGCCCCTTTTTTTCTTGTTCATTGAAGCTATCACTCCTTGTCCATCAGACCTCCATGTGGAATTTAAAAAGTGGTGGGGCGCTCTCACGCCCAAACCCTGCTTAGTTAGCATATGAATGCCCAACTGATTGTTTGAAGTAACAATTAGGAGGACAATGGATAAAGGAGGAAACCGGAGACATCAACTAACACCTGTGAATCAGAACTTCAACAGCTTTCTTTTACATAATTAATTGAAGAAGGAGGCACAATGCACATTGACTTGAAAATGTGATCCAAGGGCAACGCTGTTGCATGTAAATCCTTTTTCAGTGCCATTACTTACATGTGAGGTTTGATCTTTTTGTAAAAGTCTTAGTCATGAGTGAAAGTTGTGAAGTGTTGCAAGTGGGCTTTTAGGTGAGGAGGGAGAAAGGAAAGAGAAAAACATTTAAGGGCAATCACAGTTTCATGAGGGAGGCAGAAGTCCTGGTGAAGTTATTAAAACACATGGACTTCAGAGAGGTAGCGGAAAGTCATTATAAGGCACAACATTTCTAACCTTGCAAACAGCAATTATGGTTTAGCATCCTGTAATCAGAACTACATAGTGCTCTGTATTAAAGCAAAATAAATTGATGCTATGAAACTGTTTCATTAAATTTATGTTTATTGTAGAATGTGAGCTGAATGCTATGGTGCTTTCTCAAAGAAGCAATCCATATGTGTGCTCAACTTACTCATATGCAATTATTTCTTGAACAGGTTATATTGTACTCTCTAGAAGAGTATTTTATGAAGCTAGTTAACATTATGACTCTCGAAATGACAGTCTCAGAAAACCTACAGCTGCAATTTACATATATTAATAAGGGGGAATAGTCATCTATTTGCACGCATCAATAGTTGTGTAGCTAGAGTTGTACTGGCATAAAAAGGATAACAGTGAAGGTTATTCAGTGGTCAGAATAAATCAATGAGTATTTATACAGTTAGATATTTCTCCCTAGAGAAGTATAATGTCATTAAAAAGTATCTAATATCTAGACTTCTCTCGCCATAAACTTTATGGAGATACAAATAACTTCACATACTTCAGCTATAATATTGCTGATAATATACAGTGAAATGAAATTTTAGAGTATTTTGTTCACTATCTTTAAATGGCATAAGTAGTACCAAGTTAGATAAAGTATGTGAAGTCCTGCGCACCCTGAAGCAAAAGTTTAGCTTGCATGATTTCCAAGTAATCTAGATCAGTTCTTTCTAAAGTATATCACAGAAGATGGTTTCTTCAAGAGAGAGTTGCATTCATTCTAAAAGGGAAAGCATGATTCTAGTGAAATGTGGAGGAGGGGAAAGAGGGAGAAAGGGGGAAAGGGGAGAGGAAGAAAGGGTAAACTGAAAATCATTTCCGTTTGCTTTGTGTGTTTTATATACTATGACATTGATGGTATTTATATTCTGTTTAAACAATACTTGCCATTTGAGGGGCAAGATAAGGACAAAGTAACAAATTAATCAGTAATTAAAACATTGATGATCTTGTTGGGGTGGTGGTGGTGTTATTGACATTTCATGTTCCTGTTGGGGTTCTATATTTATATTGTAAATTCATATCTATTTTCAGATTTGGTGTATGGATACTATAGACAGCAGCGGAAATTGATTGAAGAGATTGATTGGTCATACACAGGTAAGCAAAACTGTCTACTGAAGAACTTAATCCACTTTGACATCTTCATATTCATTGTTATAACTGAAAGAGCCTGTTATATCCATATACCACTTACCATATGCCTAAACAATTGCTAAAGTAAAAATGTAGGAAATGGAATCTGGAACATTACAGGAACTTTACAACAGTTTACATCTGAGAAAGTCAGCTTCCTTGAAACCTTAACCTGAGATGAAGGCTGGGCCAATAAATTGATAGATGCTCACTCATAATCTGAATATTACTGTTCTGGCAAGTTTGAAAAACTGAAAAAAAGCTGAAACGAGGCACGGTACATTACGTGGGTAAGAACATATCCATATACTGCATATGATCTTCTGCACTTTACTTCTGAGAGCCTGAGCATCCATCCTTTACAGGTCACATCCTGATTGTCCTAAAAAATCAGTCATTTGGGCTCTGTGCTACCTTTGCCTCATCACAGAAGTACTATGGGAAATACTCAAATAGCTTCCTAGATTCTCCTGTAAAAGTCAAGCCCCTTTCAGTAATACTGAAAAGGTAATTTATTCCTATAGGTATATTCCTATAGGTATAGCTATAGGTGTATATATACAGGTATATATATAGGTGTATATATATAGGTATATATATAGGTATAGCTATAGGTATATTCCTATAGGTATAGCTATAGGTATATTTTACATAGAATGTAAGAAGTAACTTCCTGAGGATAAGCATAGACTCTTACATTTTTAGTGATTTAAGTTACTGTTTCAAAAACCACTGATTAATGAAAAGAAATAAGGACTGTCAAATTTCAGTCTTTCATATATTTGGTTCAGAATATTTTCCTGTAGTTAAAGGAAGTCACACCATTTTTTTTTTTCTCTCTCTCACTTTCTCATTTTGACGATAGTTTTTATCTTCCAGGGTAAAATATATCTAACAAGTTTTGAGCCTAGAGAGAATTGAAACAGGCTAGTCATAAGCCCTTCAAAATGAAATTTATAATGAAAACTCCCACTTACACAGATTGTACTGCAAAATTCAAGCGTAAGCTCAATCAATACAATATTTCATGTTCAAAATCCATACTTTTTTTAATATTGCAGTCAGAGGAATGCAGGGATAAGCCTCCAGGATTACAGGTAACCAGAGGGCAATTTATGAGTTTACTTTAAACAATAGAGTATGGGGTTGGCATAGGATATTGGAGGATTGAGCTCTTCCCTAGCCTGAACAGAGCACACGCCCCGCTGTGCAGCTGCTGCAGCTGCCACAGGTTGCATTTGCTGGGTATTTTGGATGGCAAAACAGCACAGACTCTGCAAGCGGGAGGATCCGTACCTGTTGGTTCTCTCCCTTAACATGTGAGATAGATACCTTCATGTAATCATTTCAGTTCCTATGCCTTGCCCTAGTGATACCACTGGCAAAGCCTTCCTCCCCATCCAAGACCTGTATAGTCAGGTGCATGTGGTGCATGGGGTGGCTGAATTTGAGAGGAGCCCTGTTCAGCACTGTGCTCCCTGTCCCAGCAGCATCCTACCCCTGTTCCTGCTGCTTCACAGGACTCTCTGCCAAATGGGCTCCATATGCCCCCAGCACTCATAACACAGCTAGCTCCACACCTGGTCAAACATGGATTTTCAAAGCTTTTGGGGGGAGCTGCATGTAAAGCAGATACTTGGTGTTGTACTTGCTTTCATGAAGCACCAGGCAATTGATTGAGGGTTGATATAATGCTGTTTGTTTTTTTTTTTTAAATAAATATTCCCTTCTATATAAAGGGAATATACAAATTCAGCTTTCACTTAAAAAAGGACAGTCTTCCTGAATGGGAAGAAAAATCACAAATTTCAGCATTGTGTTGAGACACAGAAGTCTAGAGGCTGAGGCATTCTTATTTTGATCTCATTAATTTATAATAATTTGTTTATTTTAATCTCATTTTTTTATCCCTGTGGCAAGTGATATCGAGTACTGTATGTATAACTGCTATACCTAGCTCATACTTATGGTTTTGAGGCACAGACCAACATGTACATTTCTGAATGGTTTACCAATGCTTTGTCAGTACAGCCTTTCCCCAGACACCAGTTACAGTCTTCTGTCTTATAACCTGCCCCCTGAAAGACCTGAAAAATTAGACTGTGTGTGCTAGTGAAGTGTTATTAGTGGGCCTGGGGATCCTGCAACCATAGAGTTTGATCCATCATAACTAAGAAAAATCTAAGTGGCTTGATAAGCTAATATGAGTTTGGGCAGATGTACTTCTTTATATTGAATGAAAAGTTTCAGATCCATTACCCACAGTGGGTCAACACACTCCTTGTATGGTGTGAGATAAAAGTAAAATGGAACAAGAGAAATAACTTGGATCTTACCTGCTGAAACCATACAGTTTCTGAAGGTGGAGTTTCATAATAAAGCAATTTCACATACTGTAATTTAATGTGAGTCATCAGATTTTGACTCTCAGGTAATGTCTAATGAATGTGTAAATGTAAGTGGAATCATTTTATAGTACTTCTAAGGGTTCTGCTTTAAGCCATAGACAAATCCAGCTTTTGCAAGCAAGAATCTAGTTTTTTTGTGTCCTAACTTTGCATATATCTGCATAAACAAATGCAGTGTTAAAGACATGGAAGGTGCAAATGCTCATTACAGATGCACCCATTGTTTTTCAGGAATAAGTGGCTCCTAAAGCTAGTTTATCAGCAAAATGATTTCATTTTAACAAACTTTTCATTTTTCCTTAAAGCAATGATATAAATAAAAATTTGATAATATAATGTATATTTTCTGAATCTCAATATTAACTAAAAGTGAATCCAACCTTTTTTGTTGTAGAAAAACAAGTGTACTAAGAAAGTTCATTTCCTCAAATCACTTACATGCTAACTGATGACCAACGATCATTTAGAAATTATTTAGCTGTGCCACTAAGGTTAGACAATCACAGATTATTTCAAACTGTAAAGTGAGAAGTGTGAGCTTCAATTATTTCTCTATCATAGAGGTGAAAGATTAATTTTTATTGATGCTTTGTTTACCTGCACTGTTTTTGCCAGAAGGGATGCTACAATGCTTTTTTTCTCTTGGTTGGTTGGGTTTTTTTCCAACATGGCTGGTTGACAGTAGTCCATGAAAACTCCATATCTGAATGCTCACATGTAGAATTATCAAATTACACCACAAAGAAGGCTTCTTTTTTGTTTGTTTTGTTTTGTTGGGTGTTTACTCTTGGCAGGGAGAGGAGGGAGAGCAGCTTAATTCTGTTAGAAGCAGGACATTCTAAATAATCTTCCAGGAATTCTGTGTAAATGAATAGCACAGCCAGTTCAGTGTTCTTTGTCTACTCATTCAGGAGTATTAAGTTCAATTTGTACTGCCATTCTTCATGTGATATGCCGATACATAATTGCCTTATAAACATTGGCAACTCTAATCTTGAGGAAAGGGTGATTTTAATAGAAACTGTTGATTCTCTGTGTATTCAAAGAACGATTCTGTTATTTGCAAGCAGAACATGAGTCATATTTCCTTTTTCTCTGGAGGGAAGCATCATGAATCACAGAATAATTTAGATTTGAAGGGGCCGTTGAAGATCATCTGGTCCAACCCCCTGCTCAAATCAAAGTGAACTTCAGAGGTGAAGCAGGTTGCTCAGACCTTGTCCAGCAGAACACTGAAAATCCCCAAGGAGGGAGATGCTGTTGCCTGGGCAGCATGTTCCACTGTCATGTGGAAGAACTTTTTTCATTTATCCAACTGCACTATCTCTTACTGCAACTTCTGATCATTTCCTCTTGCCCTTTCTCTGTGCACTGCTCTGTAGATTGCCTTTACATAGCAGTAGACTTTAGCTAGATTCCCCTTCTCATCCCCAGCCTCGGCAAACTCAGGTGCCTCAGCGTCTTCCTCATATGTAATGTAGTCTGATGCCCTGATCATCTCAATAGCCTTTAGTTTGTTAAAATATATCTCATGTTGGGTTGAGGAGGAAGTCAAAATTGGACTCTGCATTCTGGATGCCACCTCACTACTGTGCGGTAGAAGAAAATAGTCACTTCCCTTGTTCTGCTGGCTGCAATCTTGCTAAGGTAGCTCAGTATGTTCTTTGCCTTCCTGGCTGCAAGGGCACACTGCTGACTCACACACAACTCCTTGTCCATCAGGATAATTATGATCTTTTCAGATAATTTTTAATATGTGGTATATCTCAGTAGTAAAACTTGGCAGTAAATTGATGAGGCTCTTGTGGCCCTTACATCAATACTTTCCACAGTAACAATGACTAAACATAATGGCTTGTTGGCTTTGCTCCCATGTTGAATATTGAATTAATCTTGTTAAGATTAAAATTGTTATCATTCTATGTCTGATTTAACACCCTCTGGAGATATCACCTGAGTTTATCATTCCCCATTACTATTGTTACATTGACAAAGCCTCGGTTCTCATTTGAAAGACTGGTTTTGCTACCCCAAGTCCTGGAAATTTGCAGTGATGGCTTCAAATGTTGGTGCCTATAGTTTGGCTGAGAAAATGAAAATGGCCTTATTTTCAGTGGTACTGGGAAAACATGATTCTCTTTCTTGCCCAAGCAAGATCTAATGTTTTAATTCCAAATGTTCTGTCATCTTTCAGTACTGAGGAAATTCTGCTGCAGTCACTGCTCGTAAAGTTTATGGGAAAGTAGGTTGTTGGTTAGATCCATAATAATTAACAGGTGTATTTTCACTCAGCCGAAAAGCTGAGCAAGAATCTGCACTACCATCTCTGCTGCAGCTGAAGAGAATTATTTTAACATTAGCAGCTAGTTCTACTTATTCTGTAACTTGCCTGCTGCTTCTATTACCCCACAATTTTTCACAGGTAAAATGGGAAGTTTCAGCTTCTCCCCTCATTCTTGCCCTGTCTCCCTGTTCAGCAGCCATCTGCTGGGAAGATGGACAAGGGCAGGCGCTGAGGTGTTGCTTTCTGCCCAGCAGCTGCAGTGGAGAAGCTGTCATGAAGAGTGTGTGAGCATGGCCACCCCATGCATGCTCCTTATGAAACAGCTCCAGGAGGGGGGCAAAGGGAGCTAAAGCATAGAGGTGTGGGTTTTGAGTCCTATCCATTGCAGGCCAGGTGCAATGTATGGTAGAGGAGCCATTTCATGAGCCAAATCCTGACAATTGGGCTGTGTGGGAGGGCAGGAGGCAGCAGCAGGAGTCTGCTGGAGGTGAGATCCAGGAGCTGGCTGATGAACTAACTGATTTAATGGACAGTTCCACCAGACCAAACTGAAATGTCTCCAAGAGAGCCCTGGCCAGAAGCTGATGAAACCTCCTGCCTTCACTGACTAGATAAAATGATATTCTGGGGAAGACGATGCATACAAAATTAAGTTCAACATTTTTGTTGCTAGCTAACTACCATGGCATTATCATCATAACTCTGTGAGAAGATACGGTCTTTTTATAGCCTCCTGTGAAATAAATCACTTTGTGTTTTATATTCACCAAGTATAATCATGACTGATGCACTGCATCAGTTGTGAGTAATAAAGAAAAGCCTATACTCTTTGGTCATGTGGGTTCCTTCTGTGAAGGATGCAGCATAAGAAATAGCTCTGCAGAGAGCCTTTTTTAGTAGACTTTATGCTTCGGAGGCAGTCATACCTTTTGTAGCATGATAGTTCATTACATGTATTTACATTCCCCAGATCACAGTCACTCATGGTTCCAGTGTTTTGTCACTAAATTCACAGGCTCACTAATTAAAAAGCCTATTACGTTATTATGGCTTTGGGAAGGCTGATGATTCAGAAACAGAAATTACAGTGTTACGCATCTGTTTACATCAAAGGGACAAGGTGTCCTCAAGCGGGAACCTACATGATAACATGGTTGGCCATAAAGAAATTCCTTTTAAGATATCTCAGTGTACTGAATCAACACATAGAGCATGTTATTCAACACAAGTAACTTATCTATTTAGTACATGTATGAATTTTGAATTCATATGAAGTGATATGGTTTGGAATAGTTGGTTTCAAACACCTTTTTTTACAATCAGGAGATCTGATCTCTGAGCAGTAGAAGACAACAAGCAGCAAAGTGCAATTTATTTAGCTTTGATTCAATCAGTTTCATTTCTCCACATACCCAGTCTGGAATGCCCAGCCTACAGAAATGTAAAAATGAACTTACAGTATCAGATATTAGGAAATAGTATCAGGTATTAGTTATATAAATATCTAACCATGACATATAGTATCAGATATTAGGAAGAAATTCTTCACCAAGAGGGAGGCCCTGGCCCAGGTTGCCCAGGGAATTTGTGGCTGCCCCATCCTGGCAGTGTTCAAGGCCAGGTTGGATTGGGCTTGGAGCAACCTGGTCTAGTGGAAGGTGTCCCTGCCCCTGGCAGGGGGTTGGAACTGCATGATCTTGAAGGTCCCTTCTGAGCCAAACCATTCTGTGACTCTAATATTTGTAAGACAAACTGAGTGGAAAACTGTTGCAGAGGATTTTTAGGGAGGAGATAAGAGAATCGGACCACATATTCGTGGACTTTTCAAAGTTTGGTGGTTGTAGGCCAGGTGTGAAGAACCACATGTTATTCATATTTGGCTTATCGGTGGTAAAATTATAGCATTTTTCTTTCAGTAAAGATTTAAGATTTAAAGGCAGAGTTTACTGATAAGGAACTCTAGTAGGACCTGTTCCCCCATTTTACTCCTGTAGTGCTATAAACAAAGGCAACAAGAGGGGTCATTTTCAGAAACTGCACAGCATCTTGTTCTGATCATCAGCCTCATTATTTAAATGCAGGAGGGATGGTTTCTGAAGTATAGAAATCAAAGTGTGAGGTGACACTGCTGTTTTGGTAAGGCCTGGCCGGGGGTCAGAAAGACACAGAGACTACCCATTAAGTACATGTGTTTTGAAATAAAAGGTTTTTTAGGAATGCTGTCTTTGGGAATACACCAAAGTGAAATGAAGAAAAGCAGATTGTGGATATCTCATAGTAGACTACAGCCTCTCATTAAGCCTCTTTGCCCTTCAAAACAGTAATAAAAATATCCTCATGTATATACAACTTAATGTTTTCTCGTTTACAGTTGTGTTAAATCTGTGCTGCAGTGGGAAGGATATATTCTTGAGGCCTACTTGCTTACAAAATGTGCAGATGATTGCTTTGAGATCATCTTAACCTTCATATCAGCGTGATTTATGGATTTGTGAAGTTTAAAGGCCAGCAAATATTGTCCCATTGCTTATGTTTACAGGCAGCCTTGCTTTATTCACCTGCTATAGCCTATTTGTTCAGGGCTTTTTTAGGAACATTTTTACTTCAAGGCTATTCTACTGTGTTCATAACGTTTTTGGGTGTTCTTTGGGTTTTTTGGGGGTTTTATTTTTTGTGTTTTTTTTGTTTGGTTGGTTTTTGGTTGGTTTTTTTTTGTTTGTTGTTGGTTTTATTTTTTTTCTTAATGTATTAAAATCACAATGATTTTGGTAGGCACAGTTTGCTAATGTACTCGAGTAAGAGCAATTTAATTCTCTGTAATGTATTCTCAAATTTGAAGCCATTCACAACCTTGCTGTAACTCATTAACTGAATAGAAAACAAACCTTTATAGACAGTTTTTCTATGGATCAGTAAGTGTTAAAGCAGCCTTCTAAAAGGCATGGTTAGACAAGTCAGATTGGCTAAGAGTTCAGAGAGGAGGAGGAAGATGAAGAAGGGAAGATCCTGAGAAGGGACAGGAGGAGTGTAATGCCCCCATGGACAACAGAAAGCTCTTCATCTAGTCTCAGGTGCATCTGAAGCCCCAACTACATCAAGCTCAGTGATGGGTATACGCTTGGTATTTTGCAAGTGCACCTGACTTAGTTAAGCAGAGCATAGGAGGGGCAGCACATACGACTTCAATTTTGAAATTTTGAATGCTGAGTTACTGTAAATTACTGCAAATGACCTCAAGCCACATTTTCAGGCTGTACTTTGAAATTCCATTTTCAAATGCAATAATATGACTTTTTTCCCAAACTTTTCAGTTTGATAAAGAAGGGAAACCCATCACCAGTTCCGTTTTGGATGAATCAGAGCTTTCTGGAAAACAAATAAAAAATTGAAACAAAAAACCCTAAACCACAGAAAAATCTCACCTTTCTAAAATTAACTTGTAGAAATGTCACTTTCAGTTCCATGGTTCTGCCCCTATCACATGTAAAGCATGTCACCTTCTAATTTCCGAGGTAAAAATAAGCTTCTGCTTATATTCATCTGCATGTTGGAGCCAGAACAGTTTGTAGCATAGCTAGTTTGGTCTGCAGGCTTGCTGTAAGTGGTAGTAATTCGCAGTAAAGAAGATAAATTAGCAAGGGGTAGGAACAATTTTTGTTTGTACACAGAGTACTTTCTGTCAGGAGTTTCTGAGGAATGGTGTGTGGTGTTTATTTATTATGTTTATTTATGGTGCGTGGTGTTTATTTATATACAGTTGTTCTGCATGCAGTATCATGGCTTATATTGGCAGATTAGCACAGTTCTAAGAAACCTGAATTATACAGGAGTGCTATACATCTTATTATTTCCAGTGGGGAGATGATACACTCTAGGGATTTTTCCTACAGAAGCCTGTGTTCTGTTTCTCTAGCAGTGTAACAAGCTTTATACACCACCCTGAAGAAGCAGTGGGCAAGTCAAAAAGCTTCTTAGGTCCCGAAGGAAGTATATAATCCAAATTAAGGCTCTGTGCCCCTGCACTTGGCCTTGAATTTCAGTCTTTCCTCCCTTTGCCTTTTTTTACAGTTGTGATGCATATAAAACCAATCTTCGACATTGAAAGTCATCAGTTCTTGTGGAGGAAGTCTTGCTGAAAGCTGTCAGTCTATAGCTGTTAATCTGTAGCAGTGCACAGGACAGTGGCTGTGGCAGTGTACATCCGCTAGCTTTACCAGTGGATCAACTCAACTGCTCCCTCCATTGTTGCTGAAGTTCTGTTCCAGGCATCTGTTTCAGCTGTGAAAGATGCACAAAATCCTTTCTGTGGAAAGCCAGGTCAAGGCACCTACCTGCATACATATTTAGCTAGTTCTTGCTAGACTTTAACAGTTGTGCTTGCAGCAAATTCCATATATGTCCTGTAGCAATCTTTCTGAACTTTTCCAAGAGGTATCTTTATGAGAAATTAAATTATAGCTTGATTTGATATTGCCTGGCATTGATCCTATTTTAGGAGCCACAGAAATAACTGTCTTCTTTCATCCTTTATCATAGATGCTGCATTTAAGAGCTAAGCTGTTTTCCTCTGAATGTAGTGTTTCTCTGTGAAGGCCTTCTCTGTCAGTGAGCTTTACCTGATGAAAACTGTGCTAAACAGAGACAGAGACATTTTTAAAAGGCAGTTAAGAAAATTAAGATGTTAAAAATGGAGAAACAAAGAGATGGACAGTGTGCTGAATCTGGAAAAGAGAAAGGAGAATTGTTTACATATAAGGACTTGCAGATTTGTTGTCAAACTTCTGGTATTCCCTTAGCTGCTTAAGGAGTCCATTCAGGGTTTGGGTGCGTGATCATAGACTGCCAACAATTATTTTTCCTGAGTTAATGGCAAAAGCAAACACACACCAACAAAAAACCTAAAGTGCATTACCCTGCCTGAGTAACTGAAAGGAAAAAAACTGAAAAAAAAATACTGTTATCGGAGTATTTAGGAATACTGAGTCAATGTTTCATAAATGCTTTTCTCCTGTTTCACAATAGAGAGGATTTTCTGCCTGCTTATACATGTTTTGACCACTTTGTGTATAACGCAGTACAGTGTGATCAATCTCATTTTATTTTTCCAGCTATATTTTTTCTGTCAGTTTTCAGAAAAGCAAATATTTGTGGCTGGAGTGCAGTCAGGGAAAAATCACAAACATTCTTAAACTTATTATTATTCAAAGGCATCCTTTTGAAAGCTTTGCAATAGGGCTGGGACTGTGGCATGTGGGGACAGAGCTCTCTAAATGGCAGCACTAGCACATCACCTCTTTAATTTGTATTTTACCTGCTTTCAGAATATCCAGAACAGATTGAAGGCGAACAGTACAAACAGGCAATAGACAATATGTAACATGTTTTCTTGCAGAGGAGGTAAATACTTTAAATATTGCAAACAGTCATTTTCTTCAGCTGTTAAGTACCCACTTCAAACAGATCCTGTACATGATCATAACTAATCTTTACCAACACATCTAACCTCCAAGAAAAGATCTGTACACCTGCCAGTCCTAATGTGACCATACCATGTGTATCTGTTCAGAATGAGAGCAATACTTCTTTTCCTCTGCATAAATGGAACCAGTGATAATCTGTTGAAGTGGCTTGATCACATATCTGAAGTTCCCTTTGAAATAATTTGTTTTATCTAGAGAAGCTGTGGAACATGTGCTAAGAGGAGTTTTTTTGGATGACTTCCTGTGTTTTCTTCCTCCATCCCTTTCGCAAGAGAGGCCTTCCTACCTTTTCCATTTGACACTTTTTGTCATATCTGTTTATTTCACCTCTTATGGTGCAGCCATGACTTGTTTCCCCTTTGTATTATCAAATTCTTATTTTTCCCACCATCAAGTGATCACACAGGGTTTTGCTGTCTACCTCTCCCTGACATTCATTAATGGCTGCACAAAGTAACTGTCAATTTGCTCCTTTCTCTTCTGTGTTTCCAGGCGAAAGCTTTCCTCCTCCTGAGTAACTAATGGAGAAAGAGGTGGCTGAGTGTTTCCTGGACTATCTTGCAGTCTCTCCCAGCTGCCTTTTCCTAAATGTCAGGGATGCTCTCCAGCGTGGTTACCATGGTGCGCTCAGCTAGCATGCCTGCAAGGGTTCACAGGAGCCAGCACACCCACTGCACCTTTATAGGAACATGCCATGAGGGAAGGCACTTACCTGCTGTATCACAGTTAAATAGAACATAATGAAAGGTGCTTTTTGGTGCATGTTCTGTATAAAATTGTCACCAGTTTGGTATCGTAAAAACCATCAATTTTCTTTGTGCTTCCATTTATGAGAGTGTTGGTATATCTATAGATGTGGTACAAGTTATGCATATAAACTGGCTTGTAAATGTAAATGCTGATGAAGAACAGTGAGATTTATACTGTGCTGTATTCATTAACTACCTTCTGTAAAAAGATTTGAAGGTGCTTTCTATTTCCTCATATTATTCAATCTGAAACATTGTTACTAGCAAAAAAAAGCTTTTCTTTGGTACAGTTTCTTGGTGGGAAAGTCAAAACAAATGAAGTACAATGCACCCAGCCATCAGAGAACCCTGTTTTTTTAAACCTCAGGTTTATAGCTAGCAACCTGTAGATAGATTTGTAGCTGAAATGACAAAATCCTGTTTAAAACTCCAAGAGATTTAAAAACTCACTTTGAAATGCCATGCAACTGTGTCACAGTATTGTTGCTAAAATATGTAATTCACTTATAAACAGATTTCAAACATAAACATGAAGAAATGCCTTTGTTCCAGATAATGCTACCAGTAAGTTCTGTTCCAGTCACTTGTTTCAGATTAAATTGGTTGCATTATGTTCAAGAAATAGTTAGACTGGAAATATGTAGTATCAGATCAGTGATCATACAGAGAAGAGCTCTGAGCTACAGTGTACTTTGGTCTGTCTTCTTGATAAATGTTTCATGGAAATAAAATATTCTTCTCCCAGTTGCACAGCTTTAGCCCTTGTGAATGAAGTCGGTATGTTTTTCCAGCTTGATTAAGTTCCTTTCATTAAACTTTTCAGGTTTTTCTTACTGAGACCAGTTATGAACTTGCCAAGTCCCAAAATCCTGCTTCTACAAACAGTCATGCCATCTACATCTTGCATAAAATTAATTGAACTCTGTTTTAAAAGTGGTTATGTTATTTTGTGTCATAGTTGCACTGAAATGCTATCTCAGAAACTCACTCTTGACTTTTAAAACTTACCTGGATTTCCAGGCTAACTGCATTAGCAAACCATTAAGGTCGTCTGAGTCTTTTAGTAGAATTAGTTTGTTTGTTTTTTCTGAGAATTCTTTTCTATTGCAAATATTTACCTGCACTGGTATCCCTCTCTGTTTTGTTTTTTTTTTTAAATTAAACCAAAATTGTCTAGTCTCTTGTCCCCTTTTGATTACTGCACAAGATTTTTTTGCTCACCCCTGGTTCAGCAAAAATTCTTTTGTCTTCAGCATAGGTTACCGGCATCTCCTGCACTCATCGCAGATGAACTCTCCCAGGACTTTGTGTGGAGACATTGATACTTTCCTATCTTTACTAGGAGTTGCTTGGTTACAGCTTCAGAACACACTTGCCTTTCAATCACTTGCCTTTCCATCATACTGTCTGTTTGCAGTCCTCTGAGACTGTCAGACATGGTCTGATTCTTTTCCTCCCCCATGTTTTTCCTATGGTGAGATTCTCATTAGTAACAAAACCTCCCACTAGTAGTTGCTGAATATATGGTTTTACAAATTGCGTTGTTGAATTTCATGCCATTTCTACTACTCCAGTTCTCAGGGTCAGCAGTTTCTCCCACATGCTGTACTGGACCTCTTTGTGATGGCATGTTTTCACACATCATGCCATGAGTAGGTGTAATTAGCAGAACTGAGAAACTGCATGCACAGAGCTTAGTACCTGTCATTTACTACAGCTTACTATTTTTCTCCTGCTCTTGTATTTACTAAACAAGTGAAAGTACTGGTTTGTTCCATACTGTGGTAACCAACTGGAGTATTTACTGATCTATTTAGCACAATTTTCAGTTTTTCAAAATCAGTCTTTATTTCAAAAATATAGACATATGAATATATATTCATATTCTCATTCATCTTCCTTCCTTCCTCTCTCCCTCTCTCCTCCCTCCCTCCCTCCCTTCCTTCTCCCTTTTCTCTCTCTTCCCTCTTTCTTTCATTTCTCTTTCTCTTTCTTTCCCTCCCTTCTCCACTTCCATCTTCCCTTCCTTCTCCCAAGATATCTGAACTTGGATACCAGCTAAACAGCTGGCTATGTTATCATTCATATTCTGCAGGCAAATTCAGCCTCACTTTATTGACATGATAAGCATGAGTCAATATAAGGAAGCTGGCTCATAAAGTGTTCTGTGTCCTATGCAAAATATCGCTTATGTTCAAAGTATATTTCCTTTTCAAGCATCATTAAATTGAAATGATTTATAGTCTTAAAATAAATGCTTGTATGAATATTAAATACCTAGTTAGCAGTTTTATTATGCTATCACCCACAGATAAATCCCATTTTGACAAATTCCTACATAAATAACATTGTAATTATTGCCGTGTAAGTACTAAGTTTTACAACCACAGCTAATTACCTATATCTGTATTTCAATCTTCAGTCTAACAGCCTCAACTAAAGTCAATAAAAATCAATGAAAAGATACCCCTTAATGAATCAGTCTTACCATATAGTTACAATCAATTTATATCACATTAACAATGTTTTATGGTTCTAAATAAAATTTAAATATCTAGATTTTAGCAGATGACGGCATGGGTAGCAGAACTACTCAGAAATGCACTGCAAATATTTATTCTACTTTTGGTGCGTAAAAATTATTAAATGATTACAAAACTTCTCATAGCAAAGCTAGAAGTGTTTGGCAGTTAGGTGAGGAATCCCTCTCTAATACTCAGTGGGAATTAGCTGTCCCTGTCCAGACCCCTCATTATTTTACATTATAAGAGAAATAACAAGCATATTAGCTTGATTCTATGAAGTTGATCATCAGTGAAAATTAATGTTGACGTTTAATTGTCCTGAAACTTCATATTTAATATCTCACTAAGATGAATGGTTCAATTTACACTTTCCAGAGCTATTGTTTCAGTCTATGGTAGTACCAGATCCAAATTAATGCATGCAAGTACAGCTTTTTCTGCACAACTAAGAATGAGACTTTTACAAAATTAATTGTAATATGAAAATATAAAGTAATTTCAGAGTGCATATCAAGATATGTCCAACAAAGCTTCTCTCTGGATGTGATGTAGTCAGTATTTTCTCTAGTATCTCAGATGACAGAAGAAAGAGAGGGCATATGCAAATTCATGGGGGACATCATGCTGGAAGTTGCGAGAGTTTTGCATGATGTAATCAGAATTCAGAATGAGCTTAATGAATTGGAGAAATGTTCTGAAATCAATCAAATAGAATTTGTCAATGCAATGGTAACAATAAGAACAAAATACTCCAATTGGGAAAGAAAATCAAGCATATAGATGCAAAATGAGGACTGGCTGCTTAGCTGGCTATATGGCATTATCTGTAATTGTATCTGAATTAACAATATGCTGTTGTTGCAAAAAAGGCAATCCTGTTTTAAGGTGAATTAACAGGAATGATGTATAAGGCATGGGAGGCAATTATTCTGCTCTACTTGTCACTAGGAAGGTCTCAGCTGTTCTATATTCATCCTTGGGCCTCACACTTGTAGAAAAGACAGTGACAAATTGAGAGAAGATCCAGAGAAAAGGCAAAAAGAATGAAGGGGGTCTTAGAAAGCCCAAAATCCTTGGAAAAAAAACCTGAAAGAAATAACTTGGTATAGAAAGGGAGTTATGATAACAGTCTTCAAATATTTAAAAGTTGTTAGAAGTGATCAGTTGCTCTTCATTCCACTGAAGTGCCAAGGATGACTCGCTTTAATTTGAAGAAGAGAAGATCTAGGTGCAATATTAGAAAAACCTAACTGCAAGAATAGCTAAACTCAGGTTGCTTAAGAAGGCTGTGGAATCCCTCTCACCGAAGCTCTTTCAAAAAATGGAGAAGACAGGCATTAGTGAGGGACACTCTAGTTATGCTTGATCCTGTAAGGAGGGAAAGGATCCAGAGTTGAGATGCTTTGGGATAGCTTAAGACCCTATTTAATAATCTTCCAAACAACACCTAGGGTGCATGTTGTTGCATAGACAAAGAGAATACCACCAACAGTTCTTGAAGTTACGCAGATTTTCAGGTCTTTACTACTTTGATAATCATCAGTCTAAGTCTAGGAAAATTATTTTCTATGCTAGGTTGTTTCCCCATTTTTGACTGTTCGGGGCTGTGGGAGGAAACACTATACGGAGTATTCCAGACAAAAATACTTATTACAGTGAGACCCAGAAAAATTTAAAGCATCTCTCTTATGGGAAAAAAGAAAAAAAAAAAGGTAAGAAAAGAAAAAGAAAGGAAAGAAAGGCAATATTTTCTCTGAAAGCCCTAATATGGCTCATTTTGTATCTGGAACCTGGAATGATGAGGTAGCTTTTATTTTATCAACTCACTTTCTGTCTTAGGGCAAGTGTTTCTTAGGAAAGCTCTTACCACCATGCCCTGACATAAAATATGTGTTGGATTAATTTACTAAGTGATTAGACGGCTGTAATTTTTTTTAATACAAATACAGTAGAGTCTAAGGGGGCAGAAACACCTGTGTGAGGGCACAAGGCTTGTTTCTAGGCTTGGGTGATTCGCATCTACAGTCCAAATTTGACATGCATACGAGATTTCTTGTAACTCTTAAGTTCATAACTTTTTGTGGGTCTTATCAATTGCTTCTCCAAAGCTTTTGAATCCCATTTTGAAATCCAAACTCATTTGCTTTGCATGGACATTAAAAAGTGATTTGCTTGTCTTTGGACAGTTAGTGCATACAGTTTGAGATCAAATTGATTTCATTTTCTGTGTCATGAACTACTGCAAACTTGCAGTCGTGCATGCTCATTGCTCTGTCTGATTGAAAAGCTCTTTATGGTGGGGCTTCAAGGGCTGGCAGTGCTTTCTTTCTCCTGCTGCTGAGCAGCAGGGAGCATCTGGGCTGTCAGCAGCTGGAACCTGCTGACCTTCCCATCAGAGCAGCCCAAGGGTTAGATATTTGTACTGCTTTTAGCATCCTCTGTATTTGTAGGCACAGTGTGGAATAGCAGTCTGTCGTTTCATCAAACCTTCTGCAGCCCTGTCATAACAATGCAGTTACACAGAATCACAGTTCACCCAACTAAGGGCTTCTAGTGGATGTTCTGTGCTTATTGTAGCATTTACATTTTACATCAAAGTGATAAGAGAAATCATCTTTGCCAGCATGCTGTCTCAGAACACCTCCACAGCTTCCTTCAAGCAGCACGGTGCACCAGTGATGCTCACGCATTTGTCCTTGGTGAATCAGTTTCCTTCATGTCACACTTTTGAGCTTTCTGCCTAGCTGATGAGTTCCTTGTTATATTTCCAGAGGTGGTTGCACCGTGGTATGTGATGAATCTGTGTCCCTGGGAGGATAATGTTTCTTTTGTGTGTCATGATACTGCATACTGGAGCCAGAATATTTGCCTAGAAATGGAATAGCTACAAACAAAACCAACCTAACAGTAGCAGATCTAGAAAAAACTGTTAATAACTTTTTTAAATGTCAGGCTTGCACTTGTATATGCTTGTCAATCTTTTGTGTGTGTTCTTTCAAACACAAACCACTTTTTGCTTGCTGAGCAGCCCAGAGCAATGACATCACTGGATGTTCTGTGCACGCTTTTATGATAAGATGGCACATTTTAAGGGCACATTTAAGTAAATGCTCTTTTAACTACACATTTAGGACCTGATTCTAGCTAAGCAGTCCTTTGGGAACTGAAGACACTGCAATTTACAGGGTTATGCATTTGGGTCATTTGAAGACGGAGATAGATTCAGGAAAAAAATGTCTCTGTCACTTCCCAAACATCTTTCTTCTTCACTCTGACATCTTTCCATAACTCATGAAGTGGCTATTCTAGTTGTCAGAAACCACTGGCTTCTTTCTGGAAACAGTACAGAAGTACTGGTGTGTATGAGGAGCAGGGCTGTCTGTCTCTGCATAAAGGCACCATGTTCATCAGCCTCAAGTATCACTTGTTGTTTTATTTTCAAAGGAAGCATCCACTGCTATTAATTAAAGTGAAATGAAATATACAGTCAAACAATACTTTTCTCTTAAAATGCCATTTGGAAGTGCATTCAGTTTTCTTTTTACCTATTGGTATTCTCCATCTTCCACACACCAAAGTTTACAGCTTAAGTCTGAAAGCTGCAGGCTGCTACATGAAGTGTAACTACTCTATGTAACCTCCTACAGCCCCTTTCTTCTTCCTACAGTATGGTGCAGTTACCCTGCTGTCCTGGGTTCAGCAGTAGCAGTCATTTTTCTCCTTCTTAGTAGCTGGTGCAATGCTGTGGTTTTGACTTTCGGCCTGGGAACAGTGCTGATAACACTGATGTTTTTAGTTGTTGCTCAGTAATGTTTAGTCTGACCAAGGACTTTATGAGTCTCATGCTCTGGCAGGGAGGAGGGGAAGCCGGGAGGAAGTAGAGACAGGGCACTTGACCCAAACTGACCAAAGAAGTATTCCATACCACAGCACATCATGCCCAGTATATAAACTGGGGGCAGTTACCCAGAAGGGCTAGGTCACTGCTTGGTCAGACTGGGTATCAGTCAGTGGGTGGTGAGTGGTTGTATTCTCTTCCCTTGTTATTTCCCTTCTCATTATTATTATTGGTGGCAGCAGCAGTGATTTGTGTTCTTCCTTAGTTACTGGGCTGTTCTCATCTCAACCCATGGGAGTTACATTCTTTCGCTTCTCCTCCCCATCCCTCCAGGAGCTGGGGGGAGGAAGGGGGGAGGGTGAGAGAGTGACTACAAGGTTCTGAGTTACTGACTGAGTTTAAACCACGATACCTGTAAATAAGAGCACCTCCCTGGAATTGGGGTTCCATATGTGGTTTCCCCACCTCTCAAATTTGATGATCTCTGAATAAAAAGCAAAAAGCAGACCTAGAAGAAGAAACCAGACTTCAGGCTGTTCCCTTGCCCTCCTTCCCCTTCTTCCCCTCTGCTAAATGCTATAACCAGCAGGTGAAAATCAGGCTTCTTTTCACCTTGTGAGCTGAGGTCTCTTTCTTCCCAGAGGCCAACAGCAGCCCAGCCTTTTTTGGAAGGGACAACCACTACTTTCTTTTACTGGTTAGGCCTTTTCCTACTTTCTTGGAATAACTCTTTCAGGAAAAATAAACCCAAGAATTCAAGTCACCGCTTCCGCACCCAGTGTTCTAACCACTAGTGTAGAGGCAGCAGTATCTTACCTGTGGCCATCGTCCCCATTACCATTAAGAGAGAACTACCTGGACAGATTGGTTTGCCCTCTGGAAGGTGCTTGCTTTCAATATAGCCAGTGAAGAGAGACATTTAGGTGATGTACAAGACTCTTCACCTTCAGCTGTTTAGCATATTTCACCAATTGCACTCGATGTGTTGCATTAAGCCTGTCCAAAAACTTAAATGCACTTTCCCTCTCAGTTTTCTCTTTTTGTTTAAGTGAAGCTATAGCGTATGGATGCTACGGGGAAAAACATAAAAGCATCCTTTAAAATAGGCAATGTGATTGTCAAACCTCAAAGGCTGACAAATGTGATCCCTCAAACCAAGTAATCTGATTCTCTTGAAAATGACCGACCAGGTTGCAAGTTGACAGCAAGCATCCTTTAAACTTTATGCAGGGCAGCAAACCTGCAGCTTGAAAGCCAAAATCTGAAGCAGAAATGCAATTTATGAAATGCTGAAATGGCTAAATATTTCTTAAAGGTTATTTATATATTCACTTCTTATTTTCCATCCTCTCCTTCAATGAAGGTTGTTATTACATTCCACAGCTCATGTGGGAGGCTGTGCAAGGAGTTATTAATAAAATACTAATGCTGTCATCCCACAGGACATATTGTTTGTACCATCACAGATGCAGATTATATCTCAGCAATTTTTTAAGAACCTCTTTCTAAAGAAACAGTTGGAGTATGATTACAGTTGTCCACAGTAGTTATATCATGCAACAAATTAGGAAATATATGTCAGGACCCATTATTCTAATGGGAGGTCTTGTAAGATTTTTAAACAATGTACATAAATGTCAGACTTGCAAACCGGCAGCGTGATTTGAAACAATACCCCCAGTAGAGAGGAGAGAACAAAAATACTGTTGGCTTGTACATAGCTGTCAAGGTAATGCTTCACAGGAACCCAATACTAATCGCCTGTCCTGAATGCATGTTCTTCGTTTCTCTATCTCCCTCATAAGGTATCCCTTAAGGACTTATTAGGCCAGCACAGCTGAAAATTGCTAAATTTGTTTTCAGCGTCAGCTACTGCCATTTCAGTGCTGTCCAGATATGAAAGAGACAGGACTATACTGCTGATGTCACTTTGTTTCCTGCAGTATTTGTAAAGAAACATTTTGGTTTCAAAACCCATTAAAATAGAGTGAGATCTTATATATTTGTGCTCTAACAAATGCCTAGTATGTACAAGGATGAAAATGATAAAACTATATAAGCAGAGGATGTAAATTCTCCATCCTAAATGGCCATTTAAGTAGCACATCTGGAGAAATGCAGCTGCCAAATTTTTAGCAATCAGCAGCAGCATTAACAAGGGAACCATTGTGGTATGTGTAATGGTAATATCTATCTTATGCAACCAAGAGTTTGTCCAAATACCACATTAAATTATGTACCAAATTAAAGGCAAGATCATGCTTTATGGTCTTTCAATGGGCTCTACTTATGGAACAGGGACTTGTCAGACCTAGTCTGAAGCAGTGAGTTTATGCAAGTATACGGCTGCAGTCAAGTCAAATGGCATGGGAATGTGGAGGGGCAAGGGCAGGGAGTAAAGCTCCCATAGTACTCTGCACTTGCAAGCTGAGGATGACTTGAATAGTGATCAAGTGTTCCCAGGAAATGTGTTTCAATTAAATTCTGCTCAGCTAAGAAGTAAGACAAGAACACACTTGTCAACAAAATCCCCCCTTAATATGAGACTGAATGCTAGTATCATGAGTCCCTCACAGTGTCCTCAGTATTTTGGTTTGGTAGTATGGCAGTAATATTATGGGTTGATAGAGCAGAGGCTGGCAAGGACAGCACTCTACTTCCTGACATTGCCAGTGTGGTCATGGAATATAATTATCCAACCTGTGGAGTTGCACAATTCATCCCCAGGTTTTGTGTATTCCATAAATGAGGTGTGGTGCCAAGGATGGCCATGCAGAACATTTGTAATGCCCTAGGAGTGATAAGCTCTGGTATAGCTTATGCAGCTCTGGTGAATGGGTATTCTTTCTGACTTGGCATCACAAGTCCATATTATTTTTTTCTTTACAAGGTCCAGCATAATGGGAAAAGAGTATTACTGTATATCTTCGTCAGTGATCTAGATGAGGGGACAGCATGTACCGTCAAAAAGCTTGCTGATGATACAAAACTAGAAGGACTGGTGAGGGACCTCAGTAGGCTGGAGAAATGGCCTGACAGGAGCCTCAAGTTCCACAAAGGCAAGTGCAAAGTCCTGCACTGGGGGGAGTAACAGCCCCAGGCACCAGTCCATGCTGGGTCCAACCAGCTGAACAGCAGCTTTTCAGGAAAGGACCTGGGGGTCCTGGTGGACGCCAAGTTGAACATGATCTAACAGTGTGCCCTTGCAGCAAAAACAAAGGTTAATGGTATCCTGGGCTGCATTAGAAGTGTTGCCAGCAGGCTTAGAGAGGTGATCCTTCCCCTCAGCCCAGGTGAGGCCACACCTGGAGTACTGTTCTGGGCTCCCTTAGTACAAGAGAGTTGCAGACATGTTGGAGGGAGTTCAGGGAAGGTGATGGTCACAAACTGAAACACAGGAGGTTCCCTCTGAACATCAGGAAACACTTTTTTACCTGTGAGGGTGTCTGAGCACTGGCACAGGTTGCCCAGAGAGGTTGTGGAATCTCCATCCTTGGAGATACTCAAAAGCCAGATAGATATGGTTCTGGGAAATTAGCTGTAGATGACCCTGTTTGAGCAAGAGGATTGGACAGTGACCTCTGGATGTCCCTTCCACCTTCAACTGTTCTGTGGTTCTGTGATTCTGAGTAAGAGTCTTAGACAAAAGACATCATGACTAAACTGGAGAAAGAAGGAAGGAAATAGAAGAATGACAAGCTAAGAGATGACAAGGGTGAGCAAGTCTCTAAATCTGCATGACAAGTCTTCACAGAGTAAGAGTTTCAACAATAAGCACCAGTCAAGGAATTATTTATCAGAACTGTGGTGTGAGAGGATATTACTGAAAGTAGGAGCGGTATAGGAAAAAAACCTCTTTTTCAAAAGGTCTCCTGTGACTCACAGTCACAGACTGGCAGCCTTTTCTGTGAAGTCAAAACCATCTTTTCTTTGCAGAAACAATTCCGTGGAATCTCCAGTCCTTGAGTGTTCTAGGTTTGATGTTTCCCCACAGGGAGATAGGCTGTACTGGAAAAGAGATTCTGGGTATTATTCCAAGATAAAGCTGATTCTTATGCAGGGAAAGGTTGCTGCTGCCTACAGCAGAAAGAAGTTATTAAAGAAAGAGTTCACAATTACATATGCAAGAAGCTGTCTCTGCATTTTCTCAGAAACTTTCATTTACATAGTGCTTTTGCCTTACTTTCCCACCCCCAAGCTCCCACATTTTTCTAATCTAACCTGTTATTCCCTATCATAGAATTGATGTGGAAGAATCATATAATTAACCTACAGTGGGTTTTTGATCAGCCCCTTCAAATTGACTTCTTTGTGTAAATATCATAGAAGTCTTTCACAAGTGAGACTAATGTTTTCATATATCTTCAAAACTACCAAGAGATATAGATTCAGTACTTGGGTTTTAGTATGCTTTAGATATGCCTTAGCTAGAAATTCTGGCCTTATATGTGTTTTAAAAAAGTAAGTGGTTCATTTATACTTTAGATAATTAGGTGAGGTTTTCATCTCTGATTTTCTTGATTATGATTTTTATATGCAGTCTGAGTTTCTTGTTTGAGAATATGAGAATTAAGCATCATTTGATACAGACTTTGATCAGCAGAGGTCTTGTGACTTTGGTCACCAGAGGAAAATTTATCACAATGAGAACAATCAGACACTGAAGAATAATCTTCCCAGGGAAGTGGTAAATTCTTCAACACTGGCCACTTTTAATATTCAGCTGGACAGGGTGCTGGGACACCTAGTCTAGGTCATGATTTGCCAAGAAAGATTGGACCAGTTGATGCTTGAGGTCCCTTCCAACCCTGTATTCTATGATTCTGTAATTGAACAGTAATGGAACTGTGTCAGAAATCTCTGAATTCAGGCACTGCTATTTGATGTTAAATGCCGTATTGTTTACACTAGCCATTGTGTTGGAATAGCAAATATACAATTAGAAATTTATTATATTTAATTATTTTTAACAATTACTTTCTCTGATTGCGTTAATAATAGTGGGGTTTGTTTTGCCACAAAAATAGTACCTATTTATATGAACAGACTAATGTTATACAAGGTGTTTTACGGCTATCATTTCTGTGACAAGAATAGCTGGCTGTCCACATGGATCTGGTTGTGGGGCTAAGGCCTTATTCAAATGAGAACCAAAACACCAGAGAAATAATACAGAAGAATTAGACTATGATTTAGTGTTTATTGTGCCAGTGTAAGCTATATGTGGAATAATCTAAGATGCAAATTTGAAATGTGGTAATTATTTTGCAGTAATTTCCTGTGTAGCCTTCACAAGTGCACAAAGATTTAGCATGTCCCATTGTAAAAGTATTGATGACTAGGGATCATAGGGAATGAATATCTTTGTTAAGTTTAAAATTCAAGGTTAGGCGTCTACATTAAGCACCTAAACAACACAAGGGGGAGTTACTTGCCTTGGAATCCACAATTAACAGAAAGGTGCCTGTGACAGCTCAGTTGTGTCATCCCTACTGTTTCACAGCTGTATGCTCCATCTGCTGGTCTACAAAGTCATCCTTCTCTTTCCTCATCTTGCATCTTGAATTTTTAGCCTCACTGTATCACAACACTGGCAGTGATTTGTTCTCCCTCTTTTTAATATTCTCAGGCCTTGTCATGGGAAATGCAAAATATGGATCACGAATAATCTTTTTTTTTTGGCTGAAAAGGGTATTTAACTCATGTTCTCCTAAATACACTGCCTGGCTGTATCTGCTGTCTGCTGGGATATTGTATTAAAATGGGCATCCACTTGAATGCTGTTGAATGGCAGGAGGTGCAGCTGCAGAGCTTTGTTTTCATCTTGGTGCTGTTGGCTGCACAGTCTGAGAGTCGCTAGGTGCATGCTGGCTAGTGCCTTGGGAGGTTGTGGCAAGCGGTGATTTGTTTGTGAATCCAGACTGTGCTTTCATTTTGGCTGCTCAGCTTAGTCAAACTGACAGTGCCTCAGGGCGCAGGCAGTGACAGAGTATTTAGGGACCTTTTGGTGAAAATTTGGGTACCTATGAACTATAATGTAGCTTGGTCTCTTGAGCTTGATCAGTTACATTTCAGTTAGCAGCACAATAAACATGTATTGAAGAGATTTTGTCCTAACAGCTTACAGATCTGGGTTTCTTTTCGTTATGGCTGTCCAGTTCCTCTCAGGCTGAACAAGAAGATTCTTGTCAGAAACTTTTTCTTCTGGAATAATTCAGAAGTTGTAAGTGCATTTTTCAAGATAACATACCAAAATAACATTTACATTCAAAATAACATGTTTAGGGTAGCATAAGCTATTTGCTGAGCATAAAATTCATACTTTTCACTAAGGGAGAAAAGGAAAGGAGAAGAAGCAGTAGTTAAAATTCCAATAAAACTTAATCTGGTTGTATAGAAGCCCCCCACAAATCTAGAAATGTTTGAATTCCTGAATACTTGGGATCACTTGGTACTAAAGTCACTTGTGTGCATCCAGCCCCCTCTTAGGTCTGGCTAATTTCCTTTTTGTGAATGATAGCGTAACTCTGTGCAGCTCCTCTGCACTGGGGAGAGATATAATGGTTAGACAGCATTAATATGTCAGGAGTACCATATGTTCCTCTTGTTTCTGCCTACTAACTTCCTGCTTAAAATACATAAATGAATCAAGAAACATGCCTTTAATTTATCCAGCTGTGATAAAGTATGCTATATATATATATCTTCCTCCTTGAATGGTTCACTTAGTAAAACATTTATCTGCAGGGCGTAAAAAATACGTATTTGATTCCTGGGTAATAATGTAAAGAAAGTAACATGCTTCTCTGATCCTCTTTACTTTCCTGTGTGTAGAAATTAAAGGAAAATATCTTTTACTCCTCAGAGAAATGAAAAAGAATGGCATAAATCTCAATGGAATTTTATTATTCCGTGTATTAGCCTTAGATAAAAAGAAACAAACAAAAAAAAAGAAGTACTAAACCATGAAAGTGTTTAGTAAATATAAAGCAATACCGAGATGGAAACTGGAATCCCCACTATGAACTTTTGGCTCAGGGGGAGTAGGTGAGGAGACAGTTTATTATTTTTTCAGTATGAGTAGTGCAATGAATTAAATCTTAGATTCAGAAAATGTGAGGTAAAAAGCAGTGCTCCTAACAGCCGCATGACATTTTAGGCCAGTTTTAGCATCACAAGACTCAAGAGAGGGCCAAGAACTTACTGCCTGACTGAGGTAGATGCTAGGCCACAGTTGCCCAGGGGTGCATGAGTTACATGTGTGCCTCTGTAGCAGTTAATGCAGCTTCCATTCTCATTTCAAGAAGTTTCCACCGTAGAGTATAATGGAGGAACTGTGAAGCTATTAATGGACAGAGTTCCCCATCTGAGGTAAGATACTCCTGCTGCTCAATAGGTTTCAGCTATGCACTCTAAAGAATAACTAGTCAGCACAGAAAGTGACTGAAAGATTTACTGGTTTGGCCTTTTACAGATCTGCAAGGGAAAAACAGAGATTCACACAACGTATTTGTGCAAAAAACACTTGGAAGGAATATCTACTGTGTAGTTTACATAATGCTGTTATCAAGTCAAGGCTGGGTAAAACCTCACTCAATGGAAGAGATGGCTAAGAGTGGTTTTGATGATGTAATCGTCTAATCCCATAATAGTATTATTTAAATTTAAATTTAACATGGAATATTATCAGAGGAAGGGTCATGTACATCCACTGACATGTCTGTGGCAGTTCTGAAGGTATCTGTTATAAAGTCTGTGGACAAAATGGAAGTGTAATGATAGCACTGAAATTATACTTAGTCCAAATAAAAAATACCATTAGTGCAGGCAGGTTTGTGGAATGTTAGGAAGGGGGTGGGTTTTCTGCATTTTTCAAAGGATTTTCTTTTAATTTTGGGAGGAAAGGGAAAGAGAATTTAAGTTTTTGTTATTTCAGTCAAAGTCCTTTCTAAAGAGCTGTTTTATGAACTAGAATTGGCTTGCTAAAGTAGAAATAAAATCTGATAAGAAATTGCGTAATAAGCACGCATGTATATGAAATCTATATGGCTCAATATAATACTGTGTAATAAATTTTTGCCCATCACCTCCTCTTATCTTTGCCATTATGCAAACATTATATGTATTGAAATTTCCACAGAAGTGTGATGTCAGATTCTACTAAAAGATGCTAAAAAGAAATCCCCATTTTCCTATGGTATTAGGAGATATGTAGGATCTTAATTTTATAAAATTTGAAGCTCTGTAGAAACGGAAACCTGGGGAGAAAAAAACATAATTACTTCTATGTTCTTTTGGACATCAGGGTAATTTACCTGCTAGCAGTTGCTGACCAGTGATATAATCCAGTAATCCTTACTGGATTATATTTTTTTCCTTATGTTTGTCTCACTTTGGTTTATTTTTTGCCTTGTCCTTGCTTTTCAGGATCTTTTTGTTATTCTTTACAGTGGAAATAAGTGCCTTTTTGCTACTTGAGAGTAAATGCCAACCTCTTTCATGGCTATTTGTGGAATTTATGCATCCACGGTTCCACCGGTGGTGCTTAATAGTGATTTCTTATGTACGCACAGCTGATCTGATCCAAAGCGCCAGAGAACCTACTGGTGATTTATTCATATACTTCAGCAGGCTTTGGATCATAACTTACAGCTGTGGCCTTTATGAGATATATTATTCTTCTAGACAGGCTAGTATTGACAAAAGTTGTTTTTGTAGATGATAACAATATAATAATGCACGTGTTTTGTAAGAGGAACAAGTGGTATACCACCACAGGACTTTTCATGGAACTGAACAGAGTGCTCATTACCATTTAGTGGTCCAGGAGGAGGGAAGAAAGGGCAGAAAGAGAGGAGAGAAAGGAAGAAGGAAGAAGGAAGTGGGGGAAGTGGAGTGGGGGAAGAGAGGAGGTCATATAACAGGAGAGAAAAGGAAACCATACTGGTTTTCTCGGTGAAAGCTGAGATACATGGTTAGGTCTGTTGATCTGTTGAGAAGCTGAGAAGGAGAAAATAACATGCACTCTTAAAATTCATTGTTGCATTTTGTTTCTATACTGAGTGCCTGCTTCTGCTGAATGCTACACTTGAAATAGGTTGCTGCTTCCTCTTACTTTGCTCAAGCTGATCATCCTTTAAAGCTCATCTTTTATTTCTGTTTAAAACTCACGCAAGCTTTGAGTCCACACAATTTTTGCCATAGGCAGCCTTTATGTTTCTAATAGAATGGTACTCAAACGATACAGGACAGAAGCTTATGCCATAAGATTCATTTATGCCCATGTTCACCAACAAAAATACAGTATATATCCACTACTGTGCAGTAGCTCTAAGTCTGGGAGTAAGCTTTCTTTTAGGAAGTACAGCTGAACTGTGATGGGGCTGTACCATATTGGAAACCTGTTGCTTTTATTTTGCAAATCAGGGGTGGCTTTAGATGACAAAGCCTGCAATACTCCCATTTTATTTGTCCTTCCTTGCTAGCAGTGTACCAAACAGCTTAAAACCAGTTTGGGAGTCCTCTGCTTGTGAAAGATCATACAAGCCTTTGACATTGCCATGACACAAAATTGACAGCTAATTTTCTGATATCCAGCATGAAAAAAATTGCAGCTGCACTCGCAGGCCCTTGTTCTCATGGGGGACTTCAACCACCCTGGTATCTGTTGGAGCAATGGTACCGCTCAGCACAAACAATCCAGGAGGTTCCTCAGTTGCGTGGAAGACAACTTCCTTCTGCAAGTAATAGAGGAGCCGACAAGGAGAGGTGGCATGCTCGACCTCGTGCTCACCAACAGGGAAGGGCTTGTTGGAAATGTGACGCTCCAGGGCAGCCTTGGTTGCAGCAGTCATGGGATGCTTGAATTTGAGGTCCTCAGGACAGTGAGAAGAGCGTGCAGCAAGCTCACTGCCCTGGACTTCAAAAGAGCAGACTTTGGCCTCTTCAGGAACCTGCTTAGTAAGGTTCCATGGGATACAGCCCTAGAGGGCAGGGGGCCCAAGACTGCTGGATGATATTCAAGGACTACTACTACAGGCTCAGGAGTGTTGTATCCCAGCTAGAAGGAAGTGCAGCAGGAGGGCCAGGAGACCTCCTTGGATGGATAAGGAGCTGCTGAGGAAACTCTGAAGGAAAAAAGAGGCTTATAAAAGGTGGAAGCAAGGACAGGTGGCATGGGAAGAATACAGGGATGTTGTATGGGAAGCTAGGGACCAGGTGAGGAAAGCTAAGGCCCACTTAGAATTAAATTTGGCTCGGGATGTTAAGGATAACAGGAAGGGATTCTATAAGTATGTCACGAATAAAAGACAGGCTTTGTCTTTTTGAGTTGTGGTCAATGGCTCAATGTCCAGCTGGAGACCAGTAACGAGTGGTGTCCCTCAGGGATCGGTGTTGGGACCGGTCTTGTTCAACATCTTCGTCATCTGAAGATGAGCTATAGGGATGCTGGGGATGCAATATTCATTAGGGACTGTAGTGATAGGATAAAGGGTAGTGGGTTCAAACTTAAACAGGGGAAGTTTAGATTGGATATAAGGAAGAAATTTTTACTGTGAGGGTGGTGAGGCACTGGAATGGGTTGCCCAAGGAAGTTGTGAATGCTTCATCCCTGGTGGTGTTCAAGGCCAGGTTGGACAAAGCCTTGGGTGGCATGATTTAGTTTGAGGTGTCCCTGCCCATGGCAGGGGGGTTGGAACTAGATGATCTTAAGGTCCTTTTTGACCCCAACTATTCTATGATTCTATGATTCTATGATATATGAAATGAAGGAATAAGCCATACTCCTCAGCACTGGGCAAAAGGCATTGTCTGTTTTTACCCTAAAAGTGAATTCCCATTGTTTTCAGCTCTGCTTATCTGTGATATTGGAATGATCTGTTTCACTCAGCGGTGGTGTATTAAGTTCCATTATCTTAAGTATTACTAGAGGTAAAGGAAATCGTTGCTTCAACCTGAATTCCTCGGAGCAAGGTTTGGAAGTATTCAGGGCTTCAGAAACTGTTAAAGATGAAATAAAAGCAGGGAGAAGAATATGTTTCTTTTACATTGGACATTTTCTGATTTGGCCCTGTACCAAATTTCCTTCCTTAATACTTACTTGAAAAATATAGCTCAGATCTTAATGCTACATTAATTATAAAAAATTACATAGCAAGTTTTCATTATATATTGCTACATGATTATCTAGCAGCAGTTATATGCAAATTTAGGAGCAGTGGGATGAGAATAATAGAAAAGAGGTATTTTGAAAGGCTGACTGAATCTCTCCCATAATCCTTCCCCTAGTCTAAACAGCTATCTCATTGAGTGCACTGCAAATGGAGCATCAATGATCATCTGTTTTTCTCTAGCATAGAAGTGTTTGATTATATATTTTCTAACTAGCCTGCAATGGCCAGATTTATCAGGGAATGAAAGAAAGAGAAGAGGAATAGCAAACCGCTGCTATACTGAAAGAAAGCTGTCCATTGGCATTTATCCTCCTACTCATTTTTCTCAGTAATTCACTTATTCCGACTATGAATCATCAGACTGACTTCCAGGAAGAAAAATCACCAGACAGACACTGTATTAATAATACTGATTGCAGTTTTCCATTGTATCTCAACAACGGTGGTGTGACGTGTCCCTGCTCATGGCAGGGGGTTGGAACTAGATGATCTTAATGTCCTTTCCATCCCTAACTATTCTTTGATTCTATGATTCTGTCTGATGGGGTGTTTTTCTGTGGGGATAAAGAAAAAAAAATTAAAATAAATATTTTTCTGACTTGCTTGCTGTTTGATTGTTTTATAGAGCAATGTCTGAGTTACCGTAGATGTGAATCAATCATAAAGTTTATGTTCAAATAAATAAACAAAAGATGAAAGATCCAATAATCTGAAGATAACAAAATGTTTCATCAGAATTTTCCTGATTTATCTTCTATGTTAGATTTTAACAAGGGATAAGTGGTCCAGCATGTTTTGCATGCAGAATAGAGAAGATTAACTTAGCAGAGTTCAGCTGAAGGCAGGTTAGTGCTGTGCCATCTTTTAGGATATTCTTCTCAGGAAAAGTCTGTATTTGTCTGTGTATATTATAGGTTTTTTTGTGTGCACGTACACACAATACGCAGAATACAGTGTAGTTGTGTTAATACTTGCATACAAAAATGACAAATAAGGCACTGAACAAAATAATAGATTAGAAGGTTTGGCTTGCCTGAATGCATCTGGTTGCAAAGGAACTGGGGTTTTTTTTTTAGATTTTGTTTGTTTTATTTGAAATATTGCACCCAACAGCAGGGAAATATATTGCATTCATTTCTCTGTTCCTGTATGCATGCCAGAAAGTCCATGGGATAAATATATTTGGCTCCTGATCATTCAAACGCAAGTTACTTTATGAGTGTTGAACTCTGAGATTTTAAATGCTATTAATTTTTTTTGGAGTGGTCATCCAGTTACTCAGAGGGCTGTCTCTCTTTAACATAACCAGTATAATTTCATATTTGACGTAGACATTGGCAAGCAATCCAGTCTTGGAAAACCCACAAACAGTTAAATCACTGAAACGGGCATTATAATTGGCTAAACCCAAACCTGGAAGGCAAAACTCGCTCTCTGTAGTTGTGACTCTGTCCTGACAGGTAATTTCACCCATTAAAGTCTGGATTTTTGCAATCTGAAGAATTTTTATAAACTTTATCATACTAGTTGTAAACAGGCTGTGGTGATAATTGGGGCTTTTGGAGGCAAAAAACACAAACCCTAAAAATCCTCACAATGAAGATGAAGATGAAGCATTGTCTTCTACTCAGTAATATGTAACATTTAAGCCTTCCTTTTTTTTTTCTTTTTGATAACCAAAATGTTTCCCTAGAATGCAATGCCTTATGTCATGTTCTGGAGACCAGTAATGAGTGGCATCCCTCAGGGATCGGTGTTGGGACCGGTCTTGTTCAACATCTTCATCGCCGACATGGACAGTGGGATTGAGTGAGCCCTCAGCAAGTTTGCTGATGACACCAAGCTGTGTGGTTCAGTTGATATGGTGGAGGGAAGGAATGCCATCCAGAGGGACCTTGACACACTTGTGAGGTGGGCTGATGCCAATCTCATGAAGTTTAACCATGCCAAGTGCAAGGTCCCACACCTGGGTCGGAGCAATCCCAGGCACAGCTACAGGTTGGGCAAAGAAGAGATTCAGAGCAGCCCTGCAGAGAAGGACTTGGAGGTGCTCATTGATGAGAAAATGAGCATGAGCCGGCTTCAGTGTGTGCTCGCAGCACAGAAAGCCAACCGTATCCTGGGTTGCATCAAAAGGAGCGTGACCAGCAAGTCAAAGAAGGTGATCCTGCCCCTCGACTCTGCTCTCATGAGACCTCACTTGGAGTATTGTGTGCAGTTCCGGTGTCCTCAACATAAAAAGGACATGAAACTGTTGGAACAAGTCCAGAGGAGGGCCACAAAGATGATCAGGGGACTGGAGCACCTTCTGTATGAAGACAGACTGAGAAATTTGGGGCTGTTCAGCCTGGAGAAGAGAAGGCTGCATGGAGACCTCATAGCAGCCTTCCAGTATCTGAAGGGGCCCTATAGGGATGCTGGAGAAGGACTCTTCATTAGGGACTGTAGTGATAGGACAAGGGGTAATGGGTTGAAACTTAAACAGGGAAAGTTTATATTGGATATAGGGAGGAAATTCTTTCCTGTTAGGGTGGTGAGGCACTGGAATGGGTTGCCCAAGGAAGTTGTGAATGCTTCATCCCTGGTAGTGTTCAAGACCAGGTTGGACGAGGCCTTGAGTGACTTGGTTTAGTGTGAGGTGTCCCTGCCCATGGCAGGGGGGTTGGAACTAGATGATCTTTAGGTCCTTTCCAACCCTAACTATTCTATGATTCTATGTTTTTTGTAATATAAGCTATGGTAACATTCACAGGATTAGCATTGGCTAATTGGCTTCTCTCTTTGTGCCAGTGGCACACTCATCCAGGGCATGAATTGAAATACTTCTTCTGCCTTGGAAGATTAGAGACTGCATACTGCAACTTCTGCTAATAAGCAAAATGCCATAGCTATTAATGATATGAAGTATTTTGAAGTTTGTTGATCTCCATCTCCTCTGTTCATCCGGTTTGGATGCACTGTCTAAACTGTAAAGCAGAAATAAAGGAGAGGGGGAAGAATAGCTCTGCAGTTTGGTATTCAGAGCAATATTGACTGGGTATCTAAATTTAATCTTTGTCCCAGTACAAGTACCCACATCTTTTCATGGCCTTATTTCTGATTTCTCAAATCTGAGATAAATTGTGTTGACTCTGCAAAAACCCCCTTCAAATCATTTACCACTTCAAAGTGATTAGTAGCATATTTGATAAGGCAAATCCATTATTAGCAGCCCACACAGAAGGGATATCCTCCATCCTCTATATGTGTCCAATCTCTATTTATAAAATTAAATATATAATTGTGAAAGCAAAAGCTGGTGAAAACCCCTCTCCTGGTAAGATGCTGGGAGGACCGCAGCCCACTCAGTTTCACAGCTTGTCTTCATCCGTGCTCAGCCTTTCTGCTTGCAAAGGATACTGCTACACAGAGTTGTCTGACATGCTTTTTTTTTCAAGTATTTTTACAAAATACAGAAGTACAGTAAGACCTTGTGGGCCAGGTCTCCCAAAGACAGCAGCAGAGGAGGGCCACGAGGATGATCAGGGGACTGGAGCACCTCCTGTATGAAGACAGGCTGAGAAAGTTGGGGCTGTTCAGTCTGGAGAAGAGAAGGCTGCGTGGAGACCTCATAGCAGCCTTCCAGTATCTGAAGGGAGCCTACAAGGATGTTGGAGAGGGACTCTTCATTAGAGACTGTAGCAATAAGACAAGGGGTAACAGGTTCAGACTTAAACAGGGGAAGTTTAGATTGGATATAAGGAAGAAATTCTTTACTGTGAGGGAGGTGAGGCACTGGAATGGGTTGCCCAAGGAGGTTGTGAATGCTCCATCCCTGAGTATTCAAGGCCAGGCTGGACAGGGCCTTGAGCAACATTGTCTAGTGTGAGGTGTTGGAACTAGGTGATGTTAAGGACCTTTCCAACCCAAACCATTCTATGATTTTTTTATTCTATATAACTGGAGGCCAAAAGGAGAAATGTATACTTGTTGCAGGGATGGTCATTGGGACTAAGGATGAGGAGCAGATTTAGGTACGAGCATTTTTTAGATAGAGTAGGAGAGTTTTCTTTGGATATGCTGCCCTGGGCAAGAGAGGTAAAGGTTATGGTATAGGCAGTCTTCCATTAACTTATAATCTTTTGTTGAGGCTCATTTTCATTCATTGTGAATTGTCAGTTATATCTTCTACACTGACAGCTTTGACAAACATTGCTTCCTCAGTGCACTCTCGAAGATATATCATGCACATTTTTATTCTTCTCATATTTCCAAAACACAGTTTGGGGGAATTCATTTTCAAAGCTCAGTTGCAGCAATATTTTTCAAAATGGCTGGCATGGTTTTGATTTATGATTTCCATCATAACACCTACAGTAAAACAATCTGCTCTTGTTTAAAAACATTTGGTTCTTTCACTTGTGCTTTGGCTTTCTGCAAGTCATGTAAACTGCAGCAGTTTCACCAGCTGCTGCCTACACTGGATGCATTTATGTTAACAGTTTAGTTCAGATTGGGAATGGACTTCAGAAGCAAATATCCTGGCTGTACCCCACTTGCCAAGCTTTGGTTCTCAAGGTAGAGCTGTCTCACAGAGCGTGACATAGGCTCATCACAACTAATACTAAACAGGAGATGTGTGTCAGGGACTTATCTAGTGCACTTAAGAAGCCAATGGTTGTTCTGCCCATGGGACCAGAGGTAGGCTGAGGTAAAAATCTTCTCAAAGACATATGGCATGGACATCTGGTCCTCACACTGTAAATCTGCTCGTGTTGGTCTGCACTACTTTCTAATGTAGGCACAACCAATATCTGCTCCAGAATTTGCAGAATTTATGCATAAGCATGTATTTTGCTGTTCAAATATAATTTAGATCATCATGACTGAACTCCAGTTCCTTCTGGAATTCCCTGTGTTCCTGCCCCAGCCTGGAGCCTGCCATTGATTTCCTGCACATCTTGTTCCATTGCTTTGGATCAGTGCTACAACTACTCAGTGATTATGCAAGTGTGATTTTCCTCTTGAAACGCAAAATGTACACACATCTTGTTCCTCATTACTATGCTTAATATCATTTTTACCTTGTACACTGTCTGTGTTTCTCAGTGCTGAGATCACTGGTACTTCTGCAACTGTAAGCAGTAATGGTTGCTTTGCTTTTGTAGTTTTTTCAGCTACACCAGCTGCTGGACCACAGTGAAGAAAACTGATTAAAAGTTGTCAAATACATATTCAGATTTGCCAGCAGGAACATTGATTTGAGCATTCAGTTAATCTGTCATAGCTGGAAGTCTTATCTCTTGTCCTCTGCAACCGTGAAATGCTTTTCATTTATTCTTGGTTGATTTCAAGGTAACATTCATACAGATAGGATAGACATATTAACTAGACTGTAGCTGAAACATTATTTGCATCTTTTTCATGCATAATATACATAGATCAGCTTCTTACCATGACTACTGGTGTGTGTATAGCAATATGTAATTACATGAAAATCACTTTCTAAAACTTTCTTTGGGGTATAAAGATTCATAAATGCTGTAAGATTTTAGGAAGTTGTAAACAATAAAGTTATTTATGAAAGGAGAAACTTTTTATTATAATCGCTTGTCTGAATTGCCTTTGTTTCTACACAGTAAAAAGGCAGAACATTTTCAAATCTTTTTAGGAAGCTTTAGGAATCTTTAGGAAGTGTGAGGCCTCTCTGGGGGATAGGAATCATAGACTCATACAGTGGTTTGGGTTAGAAAGGACCTTAAAGGTCATCTAGTTCTAAACCCCTGCCGTGGGAAGTGGCACCTTCCACTAGACCAGGTTGCTCAAAGCCTCATCCAACCTGGCCTTGAACACTGCCAGGGATGGGGCATCCCTGGAAAGGAAACAATGTTGCTTATCATGCCTTCTAATTTGTTTAATTTCTCTGTGGCAATACTTAGGAAAAGCTTCACATCCAGAGTGAAACTGCAAACTTTCTTTTTATCGTTCAGGCCACAGCATCACCATAGTGCCTACAGCCAGCATCCTATGTAAGTCCACATGCCCTGGTTCCAAATGTTGTAACAGATTACAGTGTTGGCATGACACTGTCTTCTGGGATGAGCTAAGATTACTGTTGTTATCATTAGCTTCATGCTAGTAATTTGTTCTATTACACACTGAGGCAAACTGAAGAATTTACATTCTGCATAACAAAACCACAAAATATGAAACTGAAAGTTGGAAGGAGAAGATGGAATAGTAACCACTCTTTCCTTATGAAAAGCACAGTAGAAATCAGAATAGTGCATTCTATTCACAGGTGAGATAAACTGTAACTGACAGCTGACGTCCAGGACAAGCATGACTTTAGAAGGAGCTGGAAGCTTACCCCATGTGCCATTCCCAGGGTACCAGTTGCTCTTTACAGGCCTCTGATCCTCACTGCAGGACAGCCAGATTCATAACCCTGTGATTTAAATTCATTTTGGTTTGCTTGTCCCTAGCAGTTTCTCCTGTTGCTCTTTGCAAGAAGTAAATTGGTTTATACATTGGCTTATACGTAGTATACATGCATTTTTTATGTACTAATTCTGATGCAGCAAACTGATATTGGTAACTTGCCAGACTTGATACTTGTTGAATAATTTAGCTCGGGTTTGTTTCTCGGTAGGTAGCTGTCCAGATAACCATCTTGTATTACTCTCTATCGTCATGGTTACAGGACTGGCTGTATCTCTTCTCGAGTGCAATATGAGGGCTGTCCTTGCCTATGGTACAATATAGCAAATCTTCCACTGACAAGCTTGGATATAGCACAGCAGCCTGTAAATGAGTACTGGCTCATTTCAACATGTCTAATTGAATTAAAATGTGTGCATTGGATGCACTGCTATTAGCTCTGAACTACCAGTAAGTGGGAAGCTAGCTGAAGGAATTACATTTTCCTAGGTCTGTGCAATTAACTCTTGGTTTTAATTAGCCTTTTGAAGCGTTATCAGAATTCCCTATCAGGAAAAAATATTTATATGTATGCAAATACATAAAAATACACAAAGTGCTGTAGTATTTATATTATTATATTATATAAACAAAAGTTTCTCATAGCAGCTGCTAACTCCTCACACTGATCTGTAGAGTGCTTGAGCATTTCTTATGGAAAATAATCCGATCTTTGGTGAAGAAGATGCAGTCTGTGTGTCCATGTTGTCTATGTATGAGTTGTCAACAGTGAAATGGCCATGGAGGCTCTGGGCCCTGAAGAAGATGCAGAACTTCCTGGCCGCTCTTGCCAGGCGACTGCAAAGGGTCATGGCTGGAGAGCATGGGCAAAACTGGACCATACAACCAGGCTCTCCTACCAGAGCATCAGTGACTTTTTTCAGGATAGAATCATTTCATCTTTTTCCCCCTGTGTAAGGATTTTAAAAAACATCTTACTGCTTTTATTTATTCAAAAATTATTACTGGATGGCTGACCTCATTGGGCAGAATTAACCTTAATGGCATTCATATTATTGAAAGAGTTATTTGGAAATGAGGGTTTTGCAGTAATTCCCAAGTTTCCTTGAATGCCAGCTTCTTTCATCTGAAAGCTTCCCTTTCCCCATTTTTTTTTATTATCTCTGTATGTTGTGTGTGAGGAGGGTTTTGTTGTTTCCTGCTTTCCCTAAAGATTCATAAGCGTGCATGTATGATTTCTAAAATGGTCAAAAAGCGACTTAACTACTGAAGGCAGTATGCAATGCTAGGTGTGCTTATTGCTACAGATGAGGCCCAAAAGAAAGGCGGGTACTCTGATTACAGATTGCAAACTGTATTTAAACTGTCCCACACTAAAAATTGTGTGGATACTAGTTTAGGTTTTAAGTGTATTTACCCCAAATGTTTTGGTTTTTAGGAACTTTGAACCAAAAGAACTGGGGAAAGAAATATTCAGCCTGTAATGGTGCCAAACAGTCTCCTATTAATATAGATGAAGATCTTACCCAAGTGAATGTGAATCTGAAGAAACTTAAGTTCCATGGATGGGAAAAGGAAACTTTGGAAGATACTTTCATTCGCAACACTGGCAAAACAGGTAAAATGTCAAGATTACATGGAGTTAAATGAGGTCAGAAAAGTGGTGTAGGATAGACAATCAACCAAGAACTTTTAATTAAATGTTTTCATTTCACATTCCCTTACGTGGGGCATTCTGAATTTGTCCATAAAACTAAAAAAAAAAAAACCAAACCACAATAGGTGATGACAATAGCCAAGCATAATGGAGAAATCACACAAATAATTATGTGCACAGACAGATAGAGCCAAAGTAATCACATCATTACTATTCTCCCATCACAGGCACTGCATTGAAGCTAGACATTAATCTAGCATTTGCTTCAAAATAATGATAATGGTTACTACACTCCTAGAATCTGTGACAAGTATACAAAAAGGATTTTTTAAAAGTATGAATAAATTGTCTGCTCATCTGGAAGCACTTAATGGATGAGTTGTGCTTTCAAAAAACTCAGGATGGAATTCATCTAACCTACACATAAATATCTGTGATGTAGACATTTCTGTCTCAATTACTCACTTAGACTTCTTCTTAAGTCAAAGAAGAGAAATCAGTACTTTTATGGTCCCAATTTTTCTTACCTATCTTAGAAATGTATTTTAGAAAGAAGTGATTTATGCCTACAAGTGCTTATTTCTCCCAGCCATAAACCAAACTTATGGTGGCATTTACATCATTGGACAAATCTTTTTGCAACCACTTATAAATCTAGGATAGCAGTAACTAAAAGCTGCTTGTTGAAAGTATTGTTTCTTGTTTTGGGCATAGGTGTGGAGGAAGGAATCCCTTAACAACTGTCTTTGACCTTCTACCAGTTCCAGTGGGAGCACTAGAACAGCTATTTTGTTTTGGTTTATTTTATATTGGTTTGTTTTCATCTTATTTTACTGTCATTATTCCTGGGTTTTGTTCTTGACCCCATTATGTCCTTCTTCCTACATACCACTCCACAAATCACTTACTTCCCTCTTGCCCTACCAGCTGAGATAGGTAAGTAGTGTATGTGTCTTTTCAAGAGATCCCTGAGGAAACAGATTTTAAAGTCCATAAATGTGAACCGAGCTCTTCATCACCTTTGGCAATTCAGGTATTGTAAGAGGAACTGCTAAGCTCTGCAGTTAAAATTGTCTTCAAGGTTTTGAGGAAAGGAGTGTAATAAAACTGAACTCCATTAGTGATGCTTTAGCAAGAGGTCAAACAATTCACTATCACTGGAAACCTGAATGTGGGGCTTTGGTCTATTCTACCCTGCTCATTCCCTCCAGAAGACAAGCACTCCCAGCTACAGCATGTGTCCATCTATCTCCATCTGAATACCTGTCATCACCTTCTTCCATGGGAGACTGTTCCACAGCTAAGGGTTATCAAAGACAGGACAGTCTTTCTAGGAAATAACTACAATTTTCTTTTCCTGTGTTGCCACATGATTTGTGTCTAGAATTATGATAATAATGAAGGAGGATTTTCCTTTTTTGTTAAAAACAAAGCTGCTTTCAGGAAGCTGTGTATTTCAGGGATTTGTTTTCTTTGACAGCTTGGTGGATAAGCCTTTTCTGTGAATTTTTTTAATGTAGTTATGTGGCTAGTTTCAGTCAACCGGAGACCAGTATAATAGCGCACTACATTAGATGACTATTCTGAGAATTGCAACATGAAATGAAATGTATTTCTCCATGCTAACAGTGAATTGCTACACTTTTTACTTAGTTTAAATAACCAATTTTCTGACAAATTGCTTATGAAATACAGGGAAATAAGCCTATCTTATTTACCTTTTAGCACCTAACACTGAAATATGAGTCATAGATGCCTTGGCTGGCTTTTATATTGACACTCCTTTTTCCCTCTCTCTCTCTCTCTCAATTTGTTCAGTGGAAATTAACCTGACAAATGATTACTATGTAAGTGGAGGTGGGTTAGACACTGTGTTCAAAGCAAGCAAGATCACTTTTCACTGGGGAAAATGCAACGTATCATCAGATGGATCAGAACATAGTTTAGAAGGACAAAGATTTCCTCTTGAGGTAAAGTACAAAACAGATTTTGATGATTTTGAAGATTTGCCTTCTGCTAAAAGTAACACTGTTTATGAAATAGCTTTGTTTGTCACTTGATTATGTCTATTTGCAAATATACTCATTCACTTAAATCCAAATTAAAATCATTTAGATGATGCATTCTAGAAGAGCAGCATAAGGCGTTATTCCATGGCATGTTGAAAATGTCTAAACTGTGTTTTCACACATGTCATTTAAGATTACATTAGAATTTGGGTCTTCTAATCTGACAGCATTCAAGCTCCCACTAACAGTTAAGCTCCTACAAGTTTGACCCATCATATTCCACAGCAGTCAGTTGTTTAGATTATAAATGAACTTTTCAAAGCTGGGGCTTTGCTGATTGCCCATGGGAGCTGCTGAGCATTACTAGGACAAAGCGTGACCTGTGTCGCTGGGCTGTAAACAACTGACAGCAGCACACCAGGAGCCCCCATGTGGGAGCATTAGCAGGCACCCAGACTTCTGTACCACTGGGTGGTTTGGCAGAACAACTTGCAGCAGCATGGGAATGGAGTGGAGGAGGGGAGAAGCTCCCACTGAGATCCATGGGGGCACTCTGCAGACCAAACTTTCAATCCTTAACTTGATGTTGTGATCATTTTCCAGTTAAAAAGATATGGTTATGCTAGGCGATTGTGCTGCTCCTCACTCTGAGCCCTTTGGACTTCTATATCAGACCAGAGCAATAGAGCCTAGGTTCTCCATGGCTCCATGGAGAGCTGTGAGCCAGGAACTTTCCCTGGGCAGTGTCATTTGCTTTAGCTCATTACCCATTTAAAAATTCCCACTCACACTCCACCTGTCCTGCCAAGGCATCTAAGAGAATATTCCCTTCCATCATCATCACACAAAAACCTAGTAGGAGAGTAGGAGCAGGACAGTCCCCCATTCATGTTGGTCACCTGGCACTGGAGATTTCCCTGCTGCATCTGAAGAGAGGAAGGGGTGCCAACAAACCCAGTGCCCATGACAGCAGACAAATGGGGGTACAAAATATTGATAATTGTTTATGGCCAATGCTTCTCTACACTTACTGCAAGGCATATTAGTAGGACATCTTGACTTATTATTCATGTTTTACCAGTGATTTAGGTTTTACCACAAGATTCATCTCATCTCAATTCTTTAGGTTAGATGTCCATTATCAGCAGGTTGTCTCAGTTTACTTTATTATCCATGAAGAGCATTATGCTCCTTGAAAGGATAACTAACTCCTGCATACTTAGTGGTTTTTCAGGAGAGGTTATTGTTGGAAAGCTAACAGCAGATGAACTCCATTCTGTATCTTGAGATAACACATGTGAGATAGATAAAATAGACATATGTTTGTAATTGAATTTATTGCTTGGACATTTTTTCTCAAAATGGGAATACAAATAACTACATTGAATATTTTTTATTACTTTTCCATACATAACATTTGAATATATTTGTATTTGCAGATGCAAATCTACTGCTATGATGCAGAACAGTTTACAAATTTCGAAGAGGCTGTTAAAGGAAATGGAAAGTTAAGAGCTTTATCGGTTTTGTTTGAGGTAAACAAAGTATATCTTGTGTCATTAAAAAAGCTTTGAAGCACGGCACATGTTCAAACAATTTAACCAGTTCCAATGTATGATCACTGACTTAGAAATTTGCATATATCTTTCTAATGTATTCTTACAGAAAAACAATTGGGCAAAATACATTTGCTCTGCTTTAATTCATCTATAATTTTGATGGTAAACTGAAACTTTCAATTATTTTTTTTCATGAAGCCTGTACTGTTAAAAAAATGTGATTTTTTTTTTTTTTAACAGATTGGTCTAGAAGATAATCTGGATTATAACCCAATCATTAATGGAGTAGATAGTGTTAGTCGTTTCGGTAAGTCTGCCTCCATGTTGTATTGATTACTGAATAGGCTAAATCCTATTTTAGTGTAATTTTATGAAACCTCTAAAGGCGTTGGGGAGCATGGTTCTCTAGAGCTCAGCTGTGTATATTTTGTTAGAAACAACAAAAATCATCTGGATAGACCAATCACTAACCATGTGAAATTTAACATGAGTGCCAGATTCTGCTCCCGGCACAGGGTAATCCTCCTTACATGTGCAGACTGGAGGATGAGAGACTGGAGGGCAACCCCATGGAAAGAGATGTGGAGTTGATGGTAAGTTGAATATGAGGCATGTGTCCTGGCAGCCAATAGGGCCAACTGCATCCTGGGCTGTATCAAGCACTCCATAACCAGCTGATCAAGGGAGGTGAGTGTCCCAATCTACACTGCACACGTGTGGCCCCACCGTGAGTACTACGTGCAGTTTTGGTGCCTCAATATAAGAAAGACATCAAACAGTTAGAGTATGTCCAGAGGAGGGTGACCAAGATGGCGGAAGGTCTTGAAGACAAGACTTAATGAAGAGCAGTTGAAGCCACTTGGTTTGTTCAGCTTGCAGAAGAGAAGGCTGAGGGAAGACCTCATAGCACTTTACAGCTTCCACAAGAGAGGCAGTGGAGGGGGAGGTGCCAAACTCCTCTCTTTGAGGCCCAGGGATATGACACAGGGAAATGTAATAAAGCTGCATTAGGGGAAGTTCAGATTGGACATTAGGAAAAGATGATTCTTCATTGAGAGGGTGGCCAGTCAGAACAGGCTTCCAAGGGAAGTGGTCATGGTACCAGGACTGTCAGAGTTCGAGGAGCATGTTAGTTATGATAACACTCTTAGTCATGTGGTTTAGTTTAGGGTAGTCCTGTGAGGATCTTATGGTCCTTATGGGTCCCTTCCAACACAAGATAGTCTGTGATTCTATGATCCATTTCCCAAGACTCAGTATTTGTAACAACAGAGGTATAAATTGTAGAATCATAGAATAGTTAGGGTTGGAAAGGACCTAAAGATCATCTACTTCCAGCTCCCCTGCCATGGGCAGGAACACCTCACACTAAACCCTATCACCCAAGGCCTCATTCAACCTGGTCTTGAACACCGCCAGGGATGGAGCATTCACAACCTCCCTGGGCAACCCATTCCAGTGCCTCACCACCTTCACAGTAAAGAACTTCCTACTTATATCCAATCTAAACTTCCCCTGTTTAAGTTTGAACCCGTTGCCCCTTGTCCTACCACTGCAGCCCTGAAGAAGAGTCCCTCCCCAGCATCCTTGTAGGCTCCCTTCAGATACTGGAAGGCTGCTATGAGGTCTCCATGCAGCCTTCTCTTCTCCAGGTTGAACAGCCCCAACTTTCTCAGCCCATCTTCATACAGGAGGTGCTCCAGTCCTCTGATCATCCTCGTGGCCCTCCTCTGGACTTGTTCCAACAGTTCCGTGTCCTTTTTATGTTGAGGACACCAGAACTGCACACAATACTCCAAGTGAGGTCTCATGAGAGCAGAGTAGAGGGGCAGGATCACCTCCTTTGACCTGCTGGTCATGCTCCTTTTGATGTACCCCAGGATACGATTGGCTTTCTGGGCTGTGAGCACACACTGAAGCTGGCTCATGTTCATTTTCTCATCAACCAACACCGCCAAGTCCCTCTCTGCAGGGCTGCTCTGAATCTCTTCTCTGCCCAGCCTGTAGCTGTGCCTGGGATTGCTCCGACCCAGGTGTGGGACCTTGCACTTGGCATGGTTAAACTTCATGAGATTGGCATCAGCCCACCTCACAAGCGTGTCAAGGTCCCTTGACCGAACCACACAGCTTGGTGTCATCGGCAAACTTGCTGAGGGCACACTCAATCCCAGTGCCCATGTCAGCGACAAAGATGTTGAACAAGACCGGTCCCAACACCGATCCCTGAGGGACACCACTCGTTATTGGTCTCCAGCTGGACATTAAGCCACTGACCACAACTCTTTGCGTGCAGCCATCCAGCCAGTTCTTTATCCACCAAGTGGTCCATCTATCAAACTGATGTCTCTCCAATTTAGAGACAAGGATGTTGTGCAGGACAGTGTCAAACGCTTTGCAGAAGTCCATTATGGTGAATAAATATCATCATGAATTTGCAACTCTTTAAATACTAAATCAAGAGAAATGTCATATTCACTGTATGAATTTTCTTACTCATACATTTCTGGACTTTTATATGTGATTGGAAACCAAATAACCTATTTGTAGCCATTCAAGATGTGTCTTAGACAAGGCTGCAAGGCTGTCTGAATATCAGTATTCAGTAGATTCAGCTGAGATTAATGCTTTTTTTGTGGTTGCTCTATGTAAATCTGAAATAATCTAATTTTATTATATTTGTACTAGCCTTACTCAAACAAAATGTTGACAGTCTGGTGTTAGAATTCCTTGTGGTTTCACGTCAGAGCACATGGGCTACAGGGTGGTGCACGAGGAGAGCTGGGCTCTATTTCTATATCAGTTTCATAGCAGCTTCACAGAAGAATAAGCATGAATGAGCACTGTTGGGTATTTTCATACATCATAGCTAACATCATGACCTTAAGTAAATGGCTAACTTTGCCTCAGTTTTCCTATATGCAGTGACGCCTGAGATTTTAAAGGCTCGTAATATAGACAGTTTGAAAGTGTAAAAAGTTATCAGCCCAATATTTTAAAAGCTTTCAAAATTATGGCACTAAAATCAAGATTGATTTTCTCTAGAATACAAACACCATTCTCAAATGTGAAAGGAAGCAACTTTCATAAATCACGAAGGCAGAGGACGGGGAAATATAAAGCAGTTAAGATTCATTATCTTTGTGTGCCATCTTGTATGAAATACAAAGGAGAATGAGTAATGCATCAAGGCAGACACTGTTCTACATCCTTGGAAGGAGCTGTAAAACTATCAGCAGCAAGATTCAAGATACAGCCACTACATGGCACTTCAACAATGAGTAGAATATCATTTTCCTGATCAAAATGCAGATGAGCTCTGAAAATTCAGGTCATTACTAAATCAAATTGTTCCTCCTGAAGAGAGATGAAGAGCACATGATCTGTCCTTGTCTGTGATGTGCATGATCTGATCTTCTTAGTCATATCTGTATTGTGCTTATTTGAATCCTAGTTGATGAGTTCTCAAGCTCTGCAAAGGAACAGTCCTGTTTCTCGTCATTGTTCATAGGTGTTTGATTTTAGAATCTAGACTGCTAATCACATTAAAATCTAAATGGCAGGATTCTTAACTGTAAATGAGAAGTTTTGTGTCTCCAAGATATCTATGTAAAATGTACTGGCCATTCATTTTACTGAAGGAAGAATGTGTTAACTTGACACGTACCAGACAGCAATGATGACTTCTTTCTTAAGGTTAATTAACAAGTTGACAGAAGAAATAGGATAGGCTTTGCTCGGCACTGCCAAATGTTCCCCTTTTGCGACATATGGATAAGAGAGAGCCAGCTCTTAAATCTTACCTCAGTGGAGCAGTCACTGTATAAAGAAAGACATCACTGATTTGTAGTAAACTGTTAATGTATTTTGCTGCCCTCACCATATTTGTAACGAATTGTGAACATAAAGATAGGTTCAAAATCTGTACAGGGCTCAAGAAGTAATATCTGTAAAACCACAAGTTAACGCACAGTCTGAAAATTCATTAGGTATTCATAAGTGAATACTCCTCAAATAGAGAGAAATTTAAAATCAGTAACTTTGCACTGAAAAAAGGTGCATAAGGATCTATGTTATTTCAAGGTATAAAAGCTAAGTGTTATTTTGGATGCAACAGACAGTAAGGCAGATAATTCTTACAAAATTGATAATTGTCACAGCCTGGAAAAATCTGCCAGTTGGTACCATTTCTGCTAATTTCTGTTACTGGACCCTACTGCATATCAGCATGAATTTAAGTTTCTGCGGATGGACTCCCAGCAATCCTCATGCATGCTCCCAACTGACAAGGTACCAGGTAAACTGTTGACCTGAAAGACATGACACTGTTTTCACAGGATGATAAACAGAATGGTCATACTCTCCTGGAGGAGCTCTTTGCATCCTTCTCTGCTTTGTGTCAGAGCTGTTACGGTTTTTCACTGTATTTTTAAACCCCCTGATCCATAGGAATTCTGCTTCTGGGGTCAAGAGTAACACAACTCTCAGATCTAATATGACAACAATGGTTTTCTGCAACGGTTAAGATCCTGTGAGAAACTCAACAATTTGGACAAATTCAATAAGAATTTGAAGCTGTGTCATGAGATCAAGAACAGAGATTTAACATATTTTTTCTTTGAAGTTCATATGCGAGACAGCGACTTGGCATCTTTGACATTTGCGAGTAAACTTGAACAAATTGTCATGAACCAACATACTGATTACTGTACTTATTACTGGAGTAACTCATCACAACTTGCCAAGTAAATAAAGTTGTTTTGGGATGATATTTAAACTACATAGAAAAGGCTCAGCAATTTCTTTTTATGCTAGTCTCTCTGGGTATCAAATTTTGAATGGCCTCAAAATTAGCATGTCTCTATAATGGTGATTCTTTTGGAGAGTTTATTTATTAATTCCTAAAATACATTCATATATGTATATGAAAATATTCTAAAATACATTCATATTCATAAATTCATAAAATAACGTTTATACAGTATCTTAAGTGTATGACTCAATTTTTTTTCCAGGAAAGCAGGCTGCCTTAGAACCATTTATTTTGCTGAACCTCTTGCCGAATGCAACAGACAAATACTACACTTACAATGGGTCTTTGTCAACTCCTCCCTGCTTTGAAACGGTTGAATGGATTGTGTTTAAAGATACCATAAGTATTTCTGAAAACCAGGTAATCTGCTTAATGTATTCCAACCAAACAATAGTACATAATAACAAAGAAAAGCAGTTGCTATGTATATGGTAAAAGGCCATGGCATTTATTGCCAGCCCAACAACCTAGATTTTCTTCTATATACTTACAATTTTTTCATGCAGATGTTAAATTAGAAAGTATATCTATTACTCCACTGTATTATCTTTTCTCTTTTTTAGTTCAGGACTAGATTCTGAATCATTTCTTGCCTTAGAAGGGAGTAAGAGCACACTTCCTAATTCTGCAGGCTGTTTGGACTTACATAGCCCAGACAAAGATGAGTGCAAAACACTCTTCCCATATTCCCCCAGCTAAAAGGTGGTGCTGGGCAAAGCGTAGCTCCAACAGCAGAGTGATTGAGAAATACAGGTGAAGTAAAGCATTAGATATACTGCTGATACAGAACAAAAGTTCAGTGCTACCCAGGAGAGCTCATCTGGGAGACTTTACCCACCATCTCTTTCCCCAGGGCTTTTCCCTGTTAACAGTATCCAGTTAGTTTGTTATGACTTCTGACTTCTGTTTTTTCCCTTGCCTCTTCTAGTTAGCTGTATTTTGTGAAGTCCTTACAATGCAGCAGTCTGGTTATGTTATGCTGATGGACTACCTGCAAAACAACTTTCGAGAACAGCAGTATAAATTCTTTGGGCAAGTGTTTTCATCTTACACTGGACAAGAAGAAATTCATGAAGCAGGTATTTACTGAACAGTTATTCCTCTCCACAGGTTGAAAGACAATTGTCAGTAAAAAAAATCATCCTAGCATGAAGGTACTCATTTTAAATTGTGTAAAAAGTAGCACATTGTATTATTACTCATAAATCTATCACTTCAGAGAAAAAAATAGCAATCATAAAACATGTCAGATTAAATGGAGTGGAAAATTAAATGCTTGTCTTGACCAAACGTTCAGTGAAGATCACATCAGTTCAAACTTTCTTGCTCTGCCCTTTAAATGTTTCAGACTTATACAACGCTGCCTTTTCAGGGGCTGCAAGAGGATTTTGTTTTGCAAATCCATTTGGTTCTTTGTTGTGTAATGTTCCAGCAAAGGCTGAAGTGAGGTCACCGAACTAATTTCACGTAGTCTGCTGAGAAAGCGATAGATGGAGAGAATCCCAGAAGCCAGATTCTGTTTTCTGTTTTACCTAAAACCTCCGGGAGGTTTGTGAAGGTTATATGGCCAAAGCAATACATTCTGTAATGGGAAACAAGATCTAGCACTAAATATGGAAGTCAATGATTTCTATACTTACAAGCACAGAGGAATAAATAGTAAATGTCTATTTGTGGGGGTTATGTTGCTGCTCGGGTGGGGATACCTGTAGATTCCTAAACTTGTTGAATTGTGCTTAATTAGACATAAACAAATGAGTGAAGCATGTGGTGTAGTTGTCTCTGGGTGAGAAAGAAGTGTGACTTCATTTTAATTCACCTTAGTTGGGTGTATATGTTTTTTCCCACTGGAATAATATGATGTATAAGACTTATATACAAGCTAGCAAACATTCATCATTCAGAACTGCTGGAGGGCTGGGTCCACTGCGCAAGTACATGATGCTGTTTTGCCATACTGCTTCACAGGATAACTTTACTGCCTCATTTCTATAACTAGTCCATGACTTTTCTGTTTTGGCCTCAGCTTGTCATTAACCCCTCAGATGTGTGCTCAGGATGTGAATGTTTTGTATTGGCCAAAGCCAAGAAACAGCTATTCTGGCAGGGTTTCTTTGTTCAGGTACAAAGTAGGGCTTGAAATTTTGAAGTTTGGAAGAGTATGGAATTGAGCTGCAACAATCGAGCAAATTGACACAATTAAATACATTTCTGTTTCCAAATAGACTTACAAAAGACGTTGTTGATTTGGCCTGACTTAGAGAAAGATCATGATTCCCCAAGTCCTTCTGTTTAATGAAGTTCCCTGGGAGAGAGACCACTTATGTCCATGTGTCAGTAGGAAATGAATCTTCTCAGTCCTTAGTAACTAGGAGTCAATCTACAGTGAAAAAAATGTCATAGGCAGAACACCTTTGAAGGCAGAGGCTGGCACTTCTGCCATCTGCAATTCTCTTGCCTCCTAGGTGGTTACAGTACAGCCATGACCTTGGCCTTGGCTCTTGTCGCTGCAGTAGAAGGAAGCTACTTTCAGCTGTGCTATCCTAATCTAGATTTCCATGGAGATTTGCAAGAGATAAAACTGAGTAATACTGTTTAAGACAGGTCCTTGCTTCCTTCTGTCCACTCCATGTGCAGATACCTGAAGGAGTGTAGGTTAAAAAATTTGGCCATAAGCAAGGAGGGACAGAAAGGATCATGAAAATTTCAAGTCTACCTGTATATATTTCACATTTTGCTGCTATTTGTGTGCACTATGTAAATTCAATAAGATCACATGCACATACATAATATACATATTTATGTACACACATGTATTTATAAACACATGAATTCAATTATAGGATTTTTTTAGTATAGAACATTTGAAGAGCATTTATATTTTTACCTCTGTTTTAAGAAAAGGTAAATTAAAAGTCCTGGGAATCATTAAACTTAAATGTTGAGATGTAAAAACTGTAACATGAATGCCCAAGTCCCCAAGAATAAATAGGCTTATGCATTTCATGGCTAGTATTCCAAAATTCTTGTAGTCAACAGAGAAAAAGCAATCTTTGAAATCCCTTTAGACAATGCAAGAGGAATTACTAGAGTGGGTTATACTTGAGTAGATAACTGAAAAATCTTGACCCAAGGGCATTTCCATTATTTTTATGCTGAGGAGGGAGACTGAAAAAGTGGCTAGGTGGGCACGTGGTGGCCAGCCAAGGTCAAACTCTCACATATACTTTGCTGTTCCACCTCCCTCATAAAGATAGGATGGGAATACTGACAAGCTACTTTTTACCACACACTGGCAGAGAGCTGAAAAACCCTTGAATGTCTTAATGCAAATGAAGTGTTTTCACAGCTTCCACAAATGAAAATTGGATTTAAAAGATAAAAATCTCAAACCCATATTCAACTAAAAGTAGAAGAAAGCAACAAATGTGGAAAAAATACCGAGTTATCCGGTGCTGCCTCAAAACTATATGTAGTTTTATTCCAACTGTTTCAAACTGATAGATGCATAAATCCTGGCTTTTTTTTTTTTTTTAATATATATATCTGAATAAGGCAAATTTGGGCAGCTTATGAAAGTCTTTTTGTCAAAAAAAACCAGTCCAGGCATTTTTTTAAAATTATTCCTCTAATGTACCCGGGTGCTACCTGATGATGCAGTTCGGCTTAGGTTAAGAACTTCTAAATTACACGGGTAGCATTTTACTCCACAGAAGGATAAGCGAATACAGGTGTATTATCATGATATCATATGCAAAACCAGCATCTCTGGTGAAAGCAGAGACCAGAATCAAGCCCAGCAGGGGCTTGGATAGGTCTGTGTCTTCCTGTGAAAAGTATTTTCCTGCCTGAAACTTATAATCCAGTTGAATATCTGTGATTTCAGATTAGTAACAGACTCAATAACTACCTTTCTTGCAGTCTCATTGCCCAGATTTCCTATAAGTCAGTATAAGAGCAGAAGTCTTTAATTAGGTAAGTTGTTATGTGGTGTCCTTGCTTTTACCAGTCTCTAGGGTGGAAAAATGGGAAAAGGCAAGAACAAAATACTTCTGTGTTACTGAGACTGGCAGGAAAAGAAAGGAAACAGCACAAGTAGAATGACTGATGAAGAGGCATCCAGAAGAAGGGCAAAAAACAAACGCCTGGGAAGGAATTGAGGTGAAAGAATATGCAGATGACTGTCATGTAGGAATATTGTTGGTCACTGCTGAGATGAACAGGACCAAGCATCAAAGGAAAAAAAAAAAAAAAAGGAAGACACCTTTTTATAGGGAAAAAAAAAAATAGTTGGAAGAAGCATCTGGTAAAGAAAACAGGAAAACTGAAATAAATAATACTGGAATCACCAATCTTTTACCCTTAAAAGCTTTATAATACTGCTCAGTTGGTCTGAATACACTCGCAACCAAATTCACTCAGATTAAAAAGGGAGGAAAAAGGACAGTAGAGAAGAGTTTGAAATAGTGAGAAGCTTTGTACTTATACTATGAAAAAGTGGAGAGTTATTTTAAACACCTTCAAAAAAATAGCTGAAGAGCATTTAGATTTATTTAAAAAAAGAATAAATAAACAAACCAGAGTTTGTCATCTTCCTTAAGGCTCAGAATTGAGAACTACTGGTCTAATGATTTCTTTTTGCCATCTGGTGGAAGTGGGGTGGAACGACAAATTTTAGTAATGCGATGGAACGTACACAACTTGGTTTGGTTTTGTTTTGGTTTTTTTTGTTTTTTAAATTTGCTCTTCCTTTATGTCAATTCAAAGAATTCCGTGTAATGAATAAAATGCTATGTTGGATATATAACACAGGAAATTCAAGGCAACTACAGAATTCAACAAAGTTACATAGAGTAACACTGCTCCTACTAGTAGCTCACACACACACAAAAAGAAACAGTGATTATTTTCCATTGACCAGCTCAGACCAGCACTGCTCAAACCTGCCCACCAGCGTGCAGAATGGAAGAAATTGGCTTTAGGTTGAGAGAGGGCAGATTTAGTTTAGATATTAGGAAGAATTTTCTTGTGAGGGTGGTGAGGCCCTGGCACAGGTTTCCCAGAGAAGCTGTGGCTGCCCCATCCTGGCAGTGTTCAAGGCCGGGTTGGACGGGGCTTAGAGCAACCTGGTCTAGTGGAAGGTGTCCCTGCTGATTGCAGGCAGGGTTAGAAGTAGATGGTCCTTAAGGTCCCTTCCAAGATAAATCATTCTGTGATCCTATGAGGTCGTTTTTCAGAATATTTTCTTGAGGGGTTTCAGTGCCCTCCTGTGTTCAAGTGTCAGATTGCAAAGTTAATGGAAAGAATTTTTTCTCCTTTCTTTCAAAATGCAGTATTGTCAACCAAAACTGTTGCAGTATCATGTTGTTTGCTTCCTTTAAAAGAACTCCAAAGATTCTACACTTGTTTTGTTAATTAGCTAGATAGGGTTTTTTGCTTTCTTTTCCTAGGTACTCAGAGTTTGGTTTAAACAGATTCCAACATTTGAAAAGTACGTTTCTTCATTTATTCCAAATAAGGAATGATTAAGTAACTACTGGTGCAAAAGTCAAGCTAAAAGTTTTGTAATAAAAATATTTTCATCTAATCATTGTAATATGTAAGATTTAATTAAACTGTTGAATGATTCAAAGTAAACTTCATGTACTTTGATCAGTGATTTTGAGAAGTCTAATAGATTAAATAAAGCAGTAGAAATAAGGTAGTAAATGAAGCAATAGACTGAATAGTATGTCTTTTCAGTACATATGAAAGGAAATTCTGTCCGTAAGAAAGGAACTTTCCAAAAGCCAGGGCAGGTGCAGATAGCCACAACAAACAAAGAGGGATTTATGTCAGGGATCCCTGGCCCTCATTCTGAGACATCAAAACAAATCGAGCTGCACTACTCTCAAATTAGGAAACAAAAGTTAGGAACACTTTTGACAGTCATCTCCATTCTTCAGTGCTGGGTCTTAGGACACAGTGCCCCCACCAACAGAGAGGATGATGAGAGTGGGGGAGGGAGAATAGTGTCTCAGTCCAAACCCAAACAAACCATGAATGATGCATCTCTATATAATGTTGCTTTATTTTTTCGTATATCACAACTTACTGGTCATTTTTAAATGAGCTTCAGCGAAATCATTTGCATTTTCTGCTAATGTATTTTTTTCATACAGTTTAGTCTACATTTGGCTTGTATGTTATTTTTTAACCGCGCACAGGTACTCAGGCGATTTAAAAAACAAATGTCAGAGTCTCAGTAAATTTATAGCACAGTGGTAATCAATATATCTGTATGTCTAGAAAAGTATTGAAATGTGGATCTTGCTTGAATGAGATGAAAAAGCCTGGCAGAGGGGAGAGTCTGAAACACATGCAAGAGCAGCTGCCTGACCAGGAGTGCAAGTTCCAGGCTCACAAAGAAGGTGCATGAGCCAGGCCCAGGACTACAGCAGTCCACTAAGACATTTTCAGCCTATGTCTAGATGGTGCCTTAATATAGTATAATAACATGAAATCACTACCTGCTAGCTTCATCATTTTTGCTGAAGGAGAGAATGCATTAACTAGACACATACCAGATAACAATGATAGCTTCTGTCTGACAGCTGATTAATGTGTTGACAGGAGAAAGAGAAGCATGGGCTTTGCTCAGCATTGCTAAATGTTTCCCTTTTATGACACATCTGCTTCTCCTGTTTGCCTTTTGTTTCTTCTTTTGGTACTATAAAAAGATTCAAACATCCTTGAGAGAAAATTCAAGTGTGGTGGGTTTACCTTTAACCTTTAAAAACCTCTCTAAGTAACAGGACAAGAGGTAACAGCCTCAAGCTGCACCAGGGGAGGTTTAGACTGGATATTAGGAAAAAAGTCTTCACTGAAAGGATGGTGAGGCATTGGAACAGGCTGCCCAGGGAAGTAGTGGAATCACCATCCCTGGAAGTGTTCAAAAACCATGTAGGTGAGGCCCTCAGGGATACAGTTTAGTGCTGAACTTGGAAGTCCTGGGGTAAAGGTTGGACTTACTGTAAAGGTCTTTTCCAACCTAGTTGATTCTGTGATTTTATGACTCTGTGATTCTGATAAAGACATAGTAATGGAGAGTTTTCATCCCCAGGACATATATATGAATATGTTTTGTGGTTTACATTTTATTTCTTGTGAACTGCATATTAATATTTCACAAAATATGGGGGGGGATGGATGATGATGGCAATGTAATCCTTAAATTAACTTGCTTTCGAAAATCTATTGTTTAAATACTGGCTCTGTTTATAGTGCGTGGCATCTCGGGTATTTTAGTCAAAAACTAAAGATGAGGCATCTGAAAGACTTGCACTAATTTTCTCTGGAGGTGGCTCAAGATCTCAGTAAAGTCACTTGTACAATTTAAAAAATAGCGTATTCTTTCCTCTTTCTTCCAGTTTGCAGCTCAGAACCTGAAAATGTTCAATCTGATCCAAAGAATTATACCAGTCTTCTTGTTACATGGGAAAGACCTCGGGTTGTGTATGACACCACTATTGAGAGATTTGCTGTCTTTTATCAACAGTTGGATGGAGAAGACCAGACTAAGCATGAGTTTCTGACAGATGGGTATCAGGACTTGGTAACTGTAAACTCTTCAAGTTTCATACAAAGGGGTGATGGCAAAACACTCACTGTTAATTATCTTAAGGGATTAAACAGTAGCTGGGAGCTGAATCAATGAAAAATCACTTCTTTGGCTGCAGCTCACAGAAGCTGTACTCCATTCTTCGGCTGTGAAGCTACAAAGACCAAGAAAAATAAACAGGCTGTCTTGCCCAGAAGAGAGAAAGCTTTTGCTGGTTGCTGTTCTGATTTGCTTTTACTGTCCCCAGAAGTTTATGACCATATTAATCTCAGAGCTCCTTAGCCATAAACCCCTTAGTCAGTTAATAGTGATCTATGCTTTGTAGCTTACTGATGTGAAAGAGTAATCTACACAATCAATAAGATTCAGTACAGTCATACAGCTGTTACTGATTACAGCTTCATGGTGTTTTAATAACATGATCTGTTCCTCTAACCCCCTTTAAAGGGGGTTATTATCTACTTACCAGAGATAATGTTACCTAAGCTAGTGTTCAGCATTAAATAATCATATAGTTTGGTATCCTCCATGTAAAAATTCACAAGACTTTTTTTTTTTTGACTGAAAAGCATTTGTGACAGTAAAATGTAAAAAGCATACATTAAGAGTCCTAGAAGAAAGTAGCTGTATGGTTCATATAAAAATGTGTTATGAAAAAATTAACATTTTCAAATATTTGAATCTTATTTGCAAGTAAATGACTAAACATGTTTTTTCTTTTAGGGGGCTATTCTAAATAATCTGCTGCCCAATACAAGTTATGTTCTTCAGATAGTTGCTCTTTGCTCTAATGGTCTATATGGAAAATACAGTGACCAAGTCATTGTTGATATGCCTTTAGAGGACACAGGTAAGTGGTCTTTGGAGTTTGGTTATCACTTTTAGATGAAAATCTGTATTTGAAGAAGTAATTTGTTTGCAAACCAGTTAAATTTCACAACTACCAAAATATGCTAAAATTAAATTTCAAAATCCCTGCAGTTAACTTTCAGCATGTTCCTTGCCTCTGATATTTTACCTGATGTAATTCTCCATTCCTTGTAAACATGATCTATGAAAGACTGCATGTTATTTTTCTTAATATTCTGAAAAACACCTACCTGATTTCAGATCTCACAAGTGTATCTCAGTAATGTAATGTAGGGAAATAAAACCATGTTTGGTATTATTTCCCTATAGTTCAAGCATCCTCCCAAAATTAATCCATACAGCAAAAATATTAAGCAAACAAGCAATACAAACCCAGTATATGACTTAGAAGTCTGTATCAATATGACTGAGAAATCTATATCAATTGATTTTGAAATTTGATTTCTTATGATTACTTGGAGTTTGATTTCAAAGGACTTGTGGTGATGGAATTCCCTTGCTTCTTAATGCTGCCTCACAAAAAAATCGAAAGGCCTAACAACCAAATCTTACTGATTTCACGGCCAGATTTACTTCTTCTGCCTGCTGGTAAATATGAAATAATTTGAAACTCTAGCATGAAGCTTGATCTTGTCCTTAATAATTCCTTAAATTCTGTGGAAGTTTTAGCATTAGACCCAGTTCTTATCGAAGTGAGTGAGAGCTGTGCTATTAATCAAGAACCTTTTAATTAATCATAGGAAAAATCAAAGACTTTCTGATCATACAAGAAACCATTTTTTACCTAAGGGCCTGAATTCTTGTTGCTCATTTGTGGATTTTGTAAGTTCAGTTTTACACTGTCTGTTTAGCTACAGCAAAGACCTTAGCAATGTTGTGATATACTTGGGACAATAGGTCAGTTTTTAATTTCAAGGCAACCATATTCCTTTGCAGTGAAAAAGACTACGATTCCCCACAATCTCTATCTCATGAATTATGAACTAATAATGGTAATAGGCTTATAATAGTGCATTTAGTCTGAACAAGGGAGGTGCAGTTTCAGGTATAAATTTTTAACAGATATCTAACTTGCCTTTCAAAAACAATGTATTAAGAAGAATGCATTTTGGAGTCTTAAACTAATATCTGCCAGAATTTTCGTATTTCTCTTCAGCTTTCTAAGAAGTCCATACAAAGTTCTGACATTCTGCCTGACATTTCACTTTTCTGTTTATCCTTTAGCTACCTCTTAGATACTATATTCCTCCACTTCCTTTCCAGAATTTACTGGTTTTGTATTTGAGGAATTTTCTCAGATGAGAGTTTGTCTGCGAACCCCCACTACATAGGTAGGTAGGCAGGTAGATAGATAGACACATACATACATAATCTCTATACCTCCATCCATTTCTACATGGAAAGACAAATAAGCAGCATGATGTTGTCATTATTAAGCAACAGTTCAACAAATCAAGTCAGTGCAATGCTGCCATTACAGCTTGAAAATCTCTGAAAACAGACATTGCAAACCAAAATCCAGTATAGATAATGTCTATAGAATGAACCAACCCGCTAGTACTGTTGCATCCCTCCTTAAGGATGAGTTGCATACCACCCCACTTGCTTCGTTCCTTGAGCTCCTTTGGAAGGAAAGGTGGATGCAGAGGCATGGGGGGAGACAGGAGCACTGGGGCTGGGTAACTGCACAGTGAACCTGTCATGCAAGCAGCTACTGACGGGGAGCAAACTTGGCAAGAGGATGATGAGGTGTTCGCTAGCCTGCAGCTGGCTAGTGGCATAGGTACAACCACCGGTCACGGCATACCCACTGAAATTCTGTTGAAGTCAGGCAAAGCAGTGGCTTTGCATTCATTTCAGTAGAAGGAAGAGCATGGGCCTTGCTTCGGAAACACATACTGGAAAAGTCATTTCACCTTCCGGCAAATAAGCAGAAATTTCTCTGAGATGTGTACTCTCAGACAAGATAATGTGGTGCAGTAAATGTTATATTTAGCAGTTCTGAGTGAAGGTCTGATGTTCTCATGCCTTTTTACCCAGACACTCTACTAATTTGTTCTTATTAAAGAAATGAGAAAATAGAGTAGAAGAATACCTAGGAGGAGTAACAATGTAAAGATGTATCTGTATAAATTATAAGCAGGTTAGCATAACTATGAGAATGGCATTTTTGTGTCTTCTGTCATTTGAACATTCAAATATGTCTCCTTAATGTTGTATTAATGCATACAAGTATATTCTAATCATGAGCTTTCTTGGTTTTAAATAAAGCATTGTAAAGAGGAGAGTTAAATAATCTGCTTATCACAACTGTAGAACTACCTGCTTTTTTTTGTTTGTTTTTTTTTTTATTTCAGGCACTCCTGAAAATTTGTAATAGATTGAGGTGTGTCTAATGCTTTCATTTAGTTTTCCAAAAGCTTCAAAATTGAGGAAGATTATTTCAGGTCAAATGAAGTGTTTCAAGGGTGTTTTACATTAAGAAATAAAAAGAGGGAAATTTTTTAAAGTAAAAATGAAATAGCAAAATTAATATTTTGTGTGTTTCAGAAAACTTTTTCTTTGGGATATTTCCAATCTGAAATAGACATAAAGCTATTAAATGTACTTTGTGTTTGTTTATTTTCATGCTTCCATAGTGGTACATCTTAAAATGTAAGATAAGGAAAATTCAGGGAAAAATCCCTCCCATCTAATTAGTATTATTCCTATGGGTGTGCATTACTCTGTAAGTTTTATAGATGCTCTTGTAACCCTGAATATAATTTTAAAATATGAAAAAAAGCTTCTGTTCATTTCTAATATTGTTTGTTCGCATACTTACTTTTACTAATTATTTACCTCTGAATTAACTGCTGCAAATACTGCAAATATTTTCATATTTAGTACCTTAATATTGCAAGTATCATACAACAGAGATGCAAGAATGTAGAAATCTAATGACAAAGATCTGTTCAGAGCAACTTGCTGGTTACAATTATAACATCAAATTGGTTTTGTGATCTGCTTTATAGATCTTGAGGCAAAAGGGGATTTCTTGGAGCTCCTGCTTATGAATTTATGAAAGAAAAGTTACCTTCACCATGAAGACATGAAATAAAATTGACTCACATAAAGCATAAACTAAAACTTTCATTTTCAAGAATTACCCTGAATAAGCCAGTTTAACTAAGATGAAATTCACTGCAGTCACCTCCAGACCCATTAATGTTCATGTTAAAAGCTAAAGTGAGGCATGAGTCATGGAAAAGCTTTAGATGAGGCTTTTCCAGGAAGAATTCCGACCTTGGAGTGTTTACTTTTAATGAAGGAAGTTTGAGTATACTGTGCAACACAAATCTGGTGTTCAGAAAACTGGCAACCATTGTTTTAACCTTTTCCTTTTGCGATCTTGCAAAAGAAAATGTTTCTCTTACCTTCTCCCCACCCTGTCTGAGTGCAAGTGGTTCGTAAGGGCTCTGCAGGTTCTGGGTGATCCACAGACCAGGTTTAAACCCTCTCGTTCTCGGCAGTGTTTCATAAGAGGAAGGAACTCTTTCAGGCCATGCTCTGCCTCAGTATGTGGAAGCCACCGAAGTTCTCATATGACATTTGGCAAATGATCATAGTTGAGACCCCTAATTTGAGACCTCTTTTGTTTTTTCCTGAACTGTTCTGAGTGGCAGGCTTTTATCTTGCAAGATAGTGTGTGTGCACACTAAAATGCTTTCCAGCTCATTTCCATTTAGTAAATGTCACTGGATGTAGCTACACAACCTGCATTGAAAATGGTAGGAGTCATGTACATAGTGTTTTAGTCAGCTTTGATAAAAATTCAGTCTTTATTTACCAATTTAATTTTTTTTTTCTGGTAGAATTGTTTTTTGAATAACTATCTAAATGTGTGCTTTGACTCTCTAGATAACATCTGTATAGCTCTAAAAGTTCTGCAGTAGTTTATTGTGCAGTTAATACTAGTGTTACATGCTTTTGCTGACACAGGAAATGATAAATAAGAGTATATCTCTCATCTTCCTTTGTGTAGACTTGCTGTTTATAAAAAAAAAAGCCCATGCTGGGACAAGGCTCTCAAATGCTGTCTCCTCCATGGCAGCTCATGCTGTCAGCGATGCCTTGTGAGGGTCTAACTATGGAATTTCTTTGTAACTTGTCTTTGTGATTTTTGTCCTAAAAAATGCTAAGCATATATTAAATGTTTCGTTTAGGGGATGTTTTTTTCTAATTTTGTGTTGATAAATGTAGAAATCTGAAAACTAATTTAATCAGAAGAAACAGGCTTAACTTTTGTTCTTGCCATGCAGTTTATTACCTAAGACAGTACAGAAATGAAAACAGTTTGTGTTGTACAAGTTGTTCTACAATTACAAATCAGGCTGTTTTAAGAGAGTTTTCTAAAGATTTGCATTGAACATAAATGTAGGGAAATAGTTACCTTTTTTTGTCTGCTCTATCTGTCACTAAAATGGATTATGAAAAGTTCTAAAAAACTTTCTAACTAATTATTTAATTATTTTCTTTTAAAATGTAAGCTACAGAATACTCAATATATGGTTCCATTAAAAATAAACAAGCTTGTTCATCAACCTACATCAATGGGTTGTTTTTTGGAGGGTGCGGTTCTTCTTGGCTGGGGGATGTTAGCAATTTGCATCATCTCCTGTCAAATCAAAACCACAGCAACAGGATTGACAGAATTTCTATAAGTGTATGTCTCTAATGCTTTTGACAAATACATTTTTTGTGACCAACTAAATTTAAATAGAGTTTGTAAAATGCCTGAAGATTTAGTGCTGTTAATGTATGTTTTATATATGGGGAAAACAGCGAGAAGCTGTAGTTTCCTGGTGTTATATGAGAGCACATACCCTACTGTATACTGTATGTGCATATTTTATTTTTCTGACTGAGTCTGATTAAAGCTCAACTCAAGAATAGTGACCACAGAAAGAATGGATGGAATTCCTCTGTGTTAAAAATATTTTTCAGAGAAGTCTATTGAGTACATAATACCTGGTATGGGTCTACTGTGAGAAGACTTTCAAACTAATCACTACAGTATTTGATTTTATCATTGAGAAGCCAGGGAATATCATTATCTCCTCACCCCTTCCTCCCCTCTTCTCCCCTCCCCACCCTGCCCTGGAGACTCCTAGGCTTCCAGGAGTCAGAGGTAAGATCGTTTTTCTCTACCTTGTTAATGAAAAGCTAATTCAGTATTTGGTGATTTATGAAGGTTTGTTACAAAAGAACAACTTACGAAGATTTTGTGAAGCGAAAATTTGTTTACATGCTATAAACTACAAGTAAAGTTGTATGAGCTTGTTAGTTTGATAAACTTTATGTAGTGCATATAACATGTCTCACCTTGTTTTGAAAAGTAGATGCAGACAGACCAAAGAGAATACAAATTAAGTCATAGATCCACATCTGACTTGCAGAGATGAGAAGTGTAAAGATGGCATCTTTGTACTAGTATACCAAGGAAACTTTATTTGGGAATTGTGGAGGAAATGCAGAGATGGAGCTCTCTGTGATGCTATTGTTAGAATTGCTTCCCAGGCTTAGGGACTGGCATTTTCGCTTAGTGCAAATCAGCCCTCAGAATGCATGCTAGCACTGGTGTCCGGGCAGAGCACTAGAACATTGCTTAGGAGAAAGGCTTAGAAAGATTTAGAAAGGGAATGGACCTTTCTGTGGCTCAAAGCAGCAGTCAGATGAGTTAATGCCATGTAAGGGGTATTAGATTTCATCACTGGAGATCTATGACAGTTCCTACCAGAGATTTGTAGGTTTCTTGCAACCTGCTTTGAAGCCTCCCTTCCTGACCACCATCAGAAGTAAAATACTGGATTTAGCTAAAAAGACAGACAGAAAGAAGGTGAGAGACTAACTCTAAACTCAGATGGATTTTTCACCTAGGCTGTAGGAGATTCATTTACTGATATTGTTTCAGCTGTTACTTATTTATGAAAAGTGAGGAGGCCTCAAAAGCCTTAGAGTAGCTCTTCACAGAGCACCTCATACCTGTTTATTGGGAACTTCTTATAGGATGTGATACATGTGGGTTCATGTCCTTACATTAAATCAAGTGGAGGAGGAGTTTGAAAAAGGCCTTACAGTGCTGGACTCTAGGAAGGGTGGGTCTCTTTGGTCTGCCCTGATGGAGACAAGCAGCTCCTCTGCACACTGAACATGGTGGCATGGCTGTTGTGCTAGTACCTAACTCCAAGCCTGGGTGCACAGGTTACCTTTTTTTCTCTCACCTATATTTCTGCATTAAACTGTACTTTCTCATAGAAAATGTTTTCATAAACTTGGTTCTCCCTGACCAGGATGTGGTTCCTCAGTGCAGATCCAACATGTGTTGAAGTATCAGACTAGAAGCAGGCAAAACTGTTGTGGCTGAACGTCTCTTGTCTGAATGAACTTTGCTACCCCTCAAGCTAGTCCTCAACACAATCTCCAAACACAATCCTATAAAACATCTTAGACTGGGTTTCAATAAATATATTAATTAATTAGTTGAGTCCTTGCAGAATTAGTAATTCTGAGAATTTGAAATGTTGGATTATATGGTGTGTATTTTTGTTTTATAGAGGCTGACCTCATTCCTGAACTGAATGAAACTGAAGAATATGAGGTATAGCATTCATTTATATTTAAGAGAGTATTTCAAATGCATACATTTCAACTAAATTGAATTTATACTCCATGAAAAATTACAAAACTATGTCACCAACTGAATGTATTTTCTGCATTCATATATACATATTCATATATGCATATGCAGCCTTCTCTTTCAGTTATATTTCTAGACAACTAGAGAGATCTCTCTATTTAGTCCTGTGGTGCTGGAGATACATGGAGAAGTAAGTGATATCAGAGGGTATCCCTAAATATTTTTGAAAATGGGGCATCAAGTTACTGTCACCTCTGAATGAAAATGAATGACAAAATTGTTCATTTAGCAGAGTCAAAGCTGGCACCCACCATTAGGTTTTCTAGTTTGTTTAATGAGAAATCTGGCTTGGGCTTGCTTATGATTGCCCAGTTGGATGGGGCTTTGAGCAACCTGATCTAGTGTAAGGTATCCCTGCCCATGGCAGGGGGTTTGGGAATGGGTGATCTTTAAGGTCCCTTCCAACCCAAATTATTCTATGGTGGACTTACTTACCATGTAGTAAACTAAAGGAAGAAGACAGTTTGTCCAAAGGAGTAATATTCACGTGTCACCTATGAGTGTGCTATCAGGTGAATTTAACAGTTACTCCAGAATTCTTGGAGGTTCATTTACTTCTAAAATTCAAGTTAGATATTACAGTATAACTCTATTTTATACAGTTTTGGATGTTTTTGTGATAGCCTCTGCAGACTTCATATTTGGTAACTAGGTTTGTGGTGTCCCAGCAAGGAGAGAGGTGAAAATACCACAACTATGTTTTTAAGAATCTGTAATATCGCTATTATAACATGGACAGTTCCTTTGGTAAAACCTACATTTGTACCAAGTATTCCCTCTGAATTTTTATTTTATAGTTTCAGTCTATGACCACAATATTCTCACTGAGTGGCAAGTCCTTGTTAGTTAAACAGACAGTCTGTGCTTACCTGGCTATCTGTTTTTACCCTTCCTTGTATTTGTGGACACTGAGTAAACAATAATACAGCTATTTCTCTGGTGATGTAAGCTGTGTAGCTAGATTGCTATATTGCATCTATCAGGACAGGAACTGAGTGCCAGTGAATGTCAACTGATTTTTACTTGAACTAAGAAAGTTTACAAGTGCAGGCATTGCTCTACAGAAAGTAGATTTTCAGAAACAAGGGCCTGTCTAGTGCTGTCTGAGTTTGAGGACACACAGTCTAGTTGCTGCTGTCCTGACATTTTACGTATTTAGTTCTCAGTATGAAACCCAAACCTGAAAGTCATATCTGAGGTACCTTATATTCTGTTAGTGCACAGGGGGTTCCTGGTATTAAAAAAGGACAGCAGTGTGAAGCATAGCTCTAGCTTAGCGGTTAAAGCTCTCACTCTGGTGAGACTGACTAAAAGCTAACAACTCCTAGTAGCAAGTGCTCTAGTTAACAATTTATTCAGCAGTGCTTTATCTTGGGCATTTCTTTCAAAGGCTGTTGATTTTACATTCTCCTCTCTGCTGTGCCTTGTTCACTTTGGTACTGGAGTGGGAGATCTACTCAGTCTAAAATACAGTGGAAACTGAGGATTTCTTAGACCGATAACTATGTCTCAGTCTCCTATCTTCTGGGTGTTTTCTCTCAACGTTATGCTTTTGAATAAGGACAGGTTGGTGTTGCTGCCACATCACCAAGCCAGATCTTCAAAAGAAAAAGGAGTTGCAACCGTGTTTTGCAAGAGGCTCTGTCCTGCTGGTGTCTCTTAGGGCTATGTGTGCTATCAAATCAAGTCCCTTCAGAAACTGAACGCGCCCCTCAATCTAGTTTGCAGAGTGCTGCTTGGACAGGTTTGGTTCTGGTGCAGTTCTAGATTGGAGCACAACAGAGAGCTGTGAGCACTGCTGTTTCTAGGTCAAAACAAAAATGCCTGTGCAGCAAGTTAGATGCTTCCGCATTGTGTTTTTTTATTTAGTGCAGGGTAAGTTGGAGAGGGGGTAAAAAGGTTTGAACTTAGATCCTCAAGAACAGCCCAAATCCTGATTGTATTTAGGCCTTCCCCCCCCCCCCCTTTTGGATCTGTCTTTAGAAATGAAAATTTGCAACACACATTTTTCACAAAGTATCATTATTCATGATAACCAAACAAAGGATCATAACAGGGAGCAAGCGGTATCACTCACGACACTTGTGAAACTATTACAGTCATGGTGACCATCCTGAAATGTTCTCCAGAAATTGAAGATTCAGCAGATTCCTGCATCTGGGCAGGAACAACCCCACGTTCCAGTATAGGTTGGGGAACGACCTGTTAGAGAGCAGTGTAGGGGAGAAGGACCTGGGGGTCCTAGTGGACAACAGGATGACCATGAGCCAACACTGTGCCCTTGTGGCCAAGAAGGCCAATGGCATCCTGGGGTGTATTAGAAGGGGGGTGGTTAGTAGGTCGAGAGAGGTCCTCCTTCCCCTCTACTCTGCCCTGGTGAGACCCCATCTGGAATATTGTGTCCAGTTCTGGGCCCCTCAGTTCAAGAAGGACAGGGAGCTGCTGGAGAGAGTCCAGCGCAGGGCAACCAAGATGATTAAGGGAGTGGAGCATCTCCCTTATGAGGAAAGACTGAGGGAGCTGGGTCTCTATAGTTTGGAGAAGAGGAGACTGAGGGGTGACCTTATTAGTGTCTATAAATATATAAAGGGGGAGTGTCACGAGGATGGAGCCGGGCTCTACTCAGTGGCAAACAATGATAGGACAAGGGGTAATGGGTACAAACTGGAACACAAGAGGTTCCACTTAAACTTGAGAAGAAACTTCTTCTCAGTGAGGGTGACGGAACACTGGAACAGGCTGCCCAGGGAGGTTGTGGAGTCTCCTTCCCTGGAGACATTCAAAACTCACCTGGACACATTCCTGTGTAACCTTATCTAGGTGTTCCTGCGCCGGCAGGGGGATTGGACTAGATGATCTTTTGAGGTCCCTTCCAATCTCTAGCATACTGTGAAACTGTGATTTGAGGACAGGTCATCAATATATTTTAAAAACTCTGTTACTATGACAGTTTAATTAAGAGCAGGATATTAATGCAAATCTCTAAGAACTTCTGATAGCAAACCCATTTTTTCATTGGTGTGTACTGCATATACAATTTCATTTTATTAGTAAAGAGGTAGAGCTTTTTTAATAGAGTAGATAAATACTGTGAGTTGGTTATGTCTCTCAGGGTAAAAGTAGCACTATGTAAGAAATTGTTCGGATACAGGATTTTTTGTTTCTACTGCAAAGTAGTATTTTCAAGAGAGGATACCTGTTCTTGCAGCTAAATATTTTGCTTTAAAACTAAGAGATCTTCTCAAGTGTTGTCTTGTTTTGCCTTTTGTTTTTATGGAGCCAGAAAAATGGGGTTTTTTTTGCAGTTTGAGTTTTCATTTATTTACAGTGTCTATATTTTTAATTGTCTTCGGCTATGATATTTTTTCAAAGGATGAAGTTGAGAAAAAGGAAACAGAGGTGAATGAAGAAACTGCAGTGACTCCTAGCACTGACAGTATGGTAAACCAAATAAGGAAAGGTGTCCAGGTGACTACATCCAGCTACAGCCAAGGAAAAATGGGGACAAGACCCAGTGAAGCTAGAACAAATAGATACTTAACAAGAGAAGAAGAATTGCATGGTAAGGATGATGTTTTCAAAGCAGCTTATTACCCTACTTCTCCACCTCTTGGTGAAAATTCTGAAGAAGAGGAAGATCCGTTTTTGGAAACCAAAAGAGTTACTGGAATTCCTCCTCAACTCATTGACTCCACCAAAGGCATAGAAGAAGAATACATATACCTTTCTTCAGGCACTGAACCAACAAGAATAACCACTACTGGCCATAGCGAGGAAGATTTCTTATTGACTCCTTTTAAACCTAATCAGGAATCTGATGACTTTTGGAGTACAGTTGTTACCACTTCTTCAGTACAGCTGGTTACAGAGGAGAGCTCCCAAGAGCTTCCTTCAGGAAGCCCAGATATAAGCATGCATGATGTTCTTTCCCAAGGCTCCATTAAGTATGTTTCAGAAGGTGTAGCACCCTCAAGCTCTGATGAGTCTCCAAAGCATACTTCTTCCACTGATGGAAATGTATGGTTTCATAATGCTACGGATCAGACAGCTCAATTTGTTGATACATCACATAGGAGGCAATTGTCTCAGACCGTTTACACAGATGGTTATGTAGAGGGGTTAAAGCCAGCTACAGTGCCCTATTCCAGCAGCCCAGTGATTTCACAAGACGCTTCGCATGCGGATTTAGAATTGCCACATTACTCTACCTTTGCTTTCTCCTCTGCTGAATTATCACCTCACTCTATCCCTTCAAGCTCTGGAGAATATGGTTCTGCTTCTGCTGCCAGTGAGGTACTCTCTCAGACAACTCAACCAGTCTATAATGGTGAGATACCTCTTCAACCTTCCTACAGTAGTGAAGTGTTTCCTCTAGTCACCCCTTTATTGTTTGACTCTCAGATGCTCGACACTACCCCTGCTACATCAGATAGTGATGTGACCTTGCATGCTACACCTGTATTTCCCAGTGTTGATGTGTCATTTGAACCCACCCTGTCTTCCTATGATGATGTACCTTTGCTTACATTTTCCTCTGCTTCCTCCAGTAGTAAAATGTTTCACCGTTTGTATACAGTTTCTCAAATGTTTCCACAAAGTGCTACTCCAGCTGTTGCAAGTGATAAGGTGTCCCTGCATGCTTCTTTGACATTGGCAGAGGGTGATGCATTAATACAGCCAAGCGTTGCTCAATATGCTGATGTGATGTCACATCAGACTACTCATGCTGCTTCAGAGACACTGATATTTGGTCATAATAGAACTCATATGTTTTCTCAAGTTGAACCATCCAGCAGTGATTTAAATATGCATGTACTATCTACAGTGTCTGAACTTCCTTATTCTTTGTCTAGTAATGTGGGCTCCCTCCAAAGCTTTACTGTTTCGTATGACTCTGCAGAATTTGTGCACGATTCTGTTGACGTATTCCGTCAAGATCCTTTATTTAGCAGCTATAACAATGTACTGGTGCATAAAACTTCTTCTGTAATATCACAAGCTGATACTTTGCTGCAGCCTACACGCTCTCTATCTAGTGATATGGATTGGTCTGAAGCATACTCTGGTAGTGAGTCCCTTTTGCCCGATACAGATACTTTGATGGTACTTAACGTTTCTTCCTCTGATTCTGTAGATGAAATTACATATGAATCATCTGGGTTTAGTGACGTTAATAAGATACTTCAAAAAGGTGATGTTATAGATGGAGATGAGAGAGAACTGCATATTTCCTCTTCTTTAAGTGAAATGGCTTCCAATGCTGAAAGTAAAGCGATGCCTGAACTTTTTATATCTGTTTCTAGTATTGATGTAATTAAGCAGAATCCATCTCTGCAAGAAAGCCTACTTCCTGTTTCTAGCACAAAGGGAATCCTTCCAGTCTCTCTTGCTTTTCCCACTACTAAGATATTTGATCATGATATTAGTAAACTTACAGAAAACCACCTTTCCGTTCAGCCTTTGCATGTTACAACTCCAGCCTTTGATGACACTTTGCTTAAACCTATGCTTAGTGCAAGCTCAGATCAAGCTCTCTCTGCCCCTGCTTATAGCAAAATGTTATCCTCAACTCAGCCGTACTTTTATGAGACCTCAGCTACATTAAATAACGAAGCATTACTGCAGTCCTCCTTACAATCTTCTGTCGATGGTGCTCTGCTTAACACAGCTGCAGTTGTGCCTAGTGATCCAATATTGGCTGAAAGCTCCAGGGTTCATAAAGATAGTTCTACATTTGACCATATATTGCATCAAATGGAACCAGGTTCTGCTACAACTGAAGCCATGCTGCATTCTACATTTGCACCTTCCGTTGACAGTATGTTCTCCAACACTTTTAGTAAGCCCACAGCGTCACTTCAAGGTTTACCTGTTTCTCATGCAAGTAAGGAGTATGTTTCATCCAGTGTGCTTAACAGTGAAGATGTTCAGAAGGTTATGCCTTCATTGTACAGTAGCGATGCTTCATTCCAGCTGACCAGTTTAGAAAACACAAATGCCTTCCCCCCACAATCAGTGAATGCCGTAACAACTCCATTCCTAACAGGTGTTACATTATCACATGTAGCTACTCCTGCAGACAGCCGTATCTCTTCAAGTGTTTTCGAAAGAAGTGAGGCTGACAGTGTCTCTTCAAGTTCTACACTTGGTTTTGATCCTGTCAATATATCTGCAGTTGTTTCTGGTTCTGACATGTCCATTCATCACACTCTTCCTTTACCAAATGTACGTATTTCTGTTACGGCCATTCCTCCCAAAAGTGAGATCCCTGTAACTTTGAGTAGGTTGCTGGTTCCTTCCAGAGAATCCTCTGGTTTGTCTCCTAGTGTAATGTCCAGTACTGATTTGTGGCCTTCTGTAGCTGAGGATGACTACGATGAATATGACGATGGCTTCCCTGTGAGTAACTGTATCTCATGCACTTCCCATAGAGAAGCTCAGGATATGGTAGTTGAGGAACAAGATACAGAGGTAAACGATAACAAGGATCAGAGTAACCTAATTATAAGCTCACATTCTAAGAAACCTGAAGAAGAAGAGAAAATTTCAGCTGCTGCATCAGACAGTCAGATGAACCGTGCCATGGACAGGCATAATTATACATCCATACCAACTTTGACAGCAAGCATGATACCTAAGAAGCACAACGACCTAACAGTTTTGGAGAACCACATTGAGACTGCTAGCATCCCTTTGCAAAACACGTCAGAGTCTTGGGCTGTTTTTACAAGTGATGAAGAAAGTGGTTCTGGCCAAGGTACCTCAGATAGCCTTAATGATAATGAAACTTCAACAGATTTCAGTTTTCCTGACCTTAATGAGAGAGACTCTGAAGGGGCAGTTGAAGCAGGTAACTCAGAATTAACTCCTGGATCATCACAGTCATCAGCTTCATCTGTTACTAGTGATCACCCATCAGTATTCAACATCTCTGAGGCAGGTTAGTTATGGATAAGTCTAATGAATAGCATGGAAAGCTGTGAGAGGATACTTTTTTGCCATAGAGAATAAGAAGTTTATTTACATATAATAAAAGGAGAACAGTGCCAGGGGGTGTGATTAAGGAAGCACTGGGGAACAAGGGGTGCATGCTGACCTGTCTGTCATGTGAATGCTACTTCTGGCTACTTAAAACTGCACCTGAAATATTCTTCAATAAGAAGATTCATACTCTGCTTTTGGATAGATGTGTACTGTCAGCAGAAGTTGGGTGGTGCTCAGTCTGAAACCAGAATTTGTTTTAATGTTAACTGTTTCATTTTAGTTTTAAAGGTTTAAGAGGGACCTAAGTTCTCTGCACAAAGACAAGTGCTGCCTTTATGGAAATACACCAGAGGAAACCATGCCTCTGAGTTTCTGGTTTTTAACTTACAGCAGCACATTTTCTCCTTGTGTTTTGTTTTGTTTTCTAAGATGTATTGGGCAAGGAAGAAGATGCTTCAGTTTGATTCTGATTCATCTTAACTCATAAAAAACATCCATTTCCTTTCTTACCCTGTATGCCACCTTCAGATTTCAGTGAAATGCAGATTTTTTGTACCAGATTTGAATATTTCCAAAATACTTGGAGCCAGATTCTCCTGTACCTATTTCTATTTAGTGCTGCTTTCCTATTTGGTTCTCTTAAAGTCAGCAACAGTATTTGTTATCTGTGATTCCAAGGATAAGGTCAGAAAGCAAAACTGAACCTCACATGGATAAATATAAATATAAAACATTCTTGTGTATTGAAAAATGTGTTATGGAAAACACAGAGTATTCAGACACGTTATTTCCATTGTCTCTTGCTAGAGTATTGAAAATCCAAAAGTCAGAAATTATCTATGATGTTTGAAAAACAAAGCAAAACAGAACAAAGAACAAGGTTAAATTGGTATTTTAGAAAATTAACTGAACTTCAATTAGGTACTAACAGCATCTGTAGAGGGCAGTATCATTCAACTAAACCCACTAAAGAATGGCATCCACAGAGCATGGGAAATTTTCGGCCCAGTCCTACAAATGCACAGTTAAATCACATGAGGTTGTATTACTCATGTACATTAGAGTTATATTTTCATATTAGAATACTAATATGAAAAAGTGGCAAATTTACACTCTGTGTAGCTGGGCCTAGTAGAATGTGAAAAATGGAAAACAAAAATTAAAATCAAAAACATACTGAAATTAGTAGGAGTTCTAAGAAGGTAGGTGTTATAAAATTGAGTCAATAAGTGAGTTAGTTCAGTAGGTAAGTACTTACTGCATTATGTGAAATACATATTTCTTTAAAAATCAGAAAAAAAATAACATCAATATTTCACAACCTATGGTACTAATGTGAGTGAGTGTTACCATTAGAGATTTATAGTTTACATATGGGTGTCATTTTAATTGTTATCAACAGTAAAAAGGATTATAAGAGACTGAAGTAGTAGTGCAACAGACTTAGAGTTTCTCTTGTAGGTATTATTGAAAGACACTATACAGTATCATTTCATGTACATTATTTTTTTCCAATAAATGATGCCAAATACTGTCTTTTAATAAACTGAAAATACAATGTGAGCATGTCTAACATGGTCTCTTGTAAATCAAAGACATCTTCATTTAATTCAATTATAAAGAAATTATACAAAAAAAAGAGAAAAAAAAAAACAAAAAAAAAAACTCTCAGCAGAGAACTTATTATACATTGCAGTGAATTCACCAGAAATTTATTAAATGTCTTCTTCTTGTGACCATTACAGAAAAATTGTCATTGAAACTTTTCTCAGTTTTTGTAGCTGCTGATGCATATTTATGCTGGTTCTTAACGAAGGCTTTCTGCATAAGACCTCTATGGCTACCTAAATCTTTCAACTTCAGCTGAAAAACTGTAAGAGAAATTAATATAAAGAAACATGCAAAGGATCCAAATACATCAATTATTAGGGAACAAAGATGCTTACTATAGATGAGACTGCCTTTTCAGCTGCCATCATTGGAGTAATGGCCAAGTGGACAAGAAACTCTCCATTACAGGTGAAGCCTGCTCTTCATTCCCTGTAGAAGGAATCCTAATAGGACTTGGTCATGCAGATTGAAGGAACCTTGTCATCACACAGATAAGGCTGGGTTTTATGTTGTGAATTAATCCAGAGTTGGATAAGCAAGTACGAATGCTTCAAAGGGGTCGTATTCTGATCTCTAATGTGTACACCTGGTTTCTGCTGGAATCAGTAGGAAATACTGATTTTAGCCTACTCACCAGAAACTTGGCAACAGTTTTTTCAGAAGCAACTTGTGCCTGCAATCACTTTGCCCACTGAGCTACATGACTTAAAGAGTAGTAATTGATTTGGGTATTAGAGTACTTAGAACTAAAACCAAGAAGATGTTTGATCTTGATGTCTGATCAGAGCCTAGATGTTTTTGCATATAAAGCCCTGAAAAACTCTAAACTCAAGAAAATGGAAGCAAGCAAAGAGCTGCCTGGAAATCTGTACTGTGTGAAGCTGGGGTTTGACATCCTATTTAAAACATGTGATTTGTTGGGTTCCCCTCCCCCCCCCCCGATCCAACTCCATTCCCTCCTCCCTTTTGTCTGAAAGATTTTAGTTCATTAGAATTGGTCCCTTGAAATCCTGATGGAGTGCAGCTGATTTCTAAACAGCAAAATTCTGTTCCCATATAGAACATGCATTGAATTAGGGCTGGTCACAAAAGCAAAAAACAGTCTTAGAAAATCTAGGGGTTCCATTCTAACAAGTGCAAGTGCTTATTTCTGTGCTTTTACTAATGTGATGGCCAGAGGTCACAGTAAACTGCACAGATTTAAAAGAATCAGTAATTTTTTGTCAAAATCACAGTTCTAAAATATCTACTTAAGGTATGATAAAAATTAGAAAGGCAGGGTTGGTCTCATTCACTGTTGTGTTCCCTTATTTAATGAGATTGTAAAAGATACTGTTTTAATCTTCCTACAGATTCCTATGTCCAAATATTTCTCTCACCCAGCATTACAAGGTTGACAGAAATGTGAAATCTAGACATTATTTAATAATAATTTGGTCACCTGTAAAGACAGAGGTGGGAAATTTAATTCTGGCTCCAGTATACTTGGGTGAGGAAGTACTACAATTGAATTCAAAGGCAGCAGGATATGTCTACAAGGCAAGTTACAGGATGGGCAATGAGTACTAGAATACAGAAGGCTTAAGTGCAATGTGGCAAGCACACAGGGAGTATTGTAAGAAAATTTTCTATTAAGCCATTAGCCAGAGAGTGATTTGCATTATATGAGTGACAGTTCAATATCAAAGTGTTCTTTGCACATTCCAATATTATATATTCATATTCTTTAACTCAGTTGGCTTTCAGCTAATAAACAGATGAAATTAAAAAACTTTGTTCTCCTATATTTTAACAACAATCTACTATTCTTTAAAAGAGAAGTCTCCACTGCTGGAAGGCCGAGTCACATAAGCTTCAACACTTTGCTTTACCCTCTATCTGCTTTTTTCTGTAAGCTGGTTTGCAAATTTATGTACTTTCTGCAGTACATAGTAAAACATAGAGGTAAGTGGTATTAAGTAGGCTTCTTATAAGACACATTCACTCATGTTGTGCATTCCACAGAATTTAAACATGGACTGTTTCAATTTTCTCTGACTGCAGAGGCAAGTAATATTAGCCATGAGTCTCGTATTGGTCTAGCTGAGAGTCTGGAATCAGAGAAGAAGACAGTTATACCACTTGTGGTCGTATCAGCCCTGACTTTTATCTGTCTAGTGATTCTTGTGGGTATTCTCATATACTGGAGGTAAGTGGTTTTTTGGTTGTTTGGTTTTTTTTCAGTTCTAAAGAGCTCTGATTTGAAAAATGTGTTTGACACTGCTGCTCCTGGTTTACAGGAGGGAGCCTGGATCTTGTCTCTTAGCATGATACAAAGCTGACAAAATAAGGTGTTTTGTGTCCAAAATGCTCAACTACAATTTTGTTCGTTTGTTTGTTTGTTTCAGAGGATTGAAACATTGCAAATAGCTTATTTCCAGTTGAGAGGTTTTACTAAACAGTTAGTTGTGATTATTAATGCTTAAAAGCTAAGTGACGTAACAGAACACTGGGAAGAACAGGAGGGAGAAGAAAAATAATAGCATGGCACAGATTAGTTTCCTGTCTTTCCAATACTTTAACAGTGAAAAAAAAGGTAGTTGACAATTTTGAATGATCATCTATAGTCCTCAACGGGACTGTGTGACTAAGTCATTAATGTAGTAGGAGTGTGCTGTACCTGACATTGTATGCAAGACAGAAATTGCGTAGTTTAATGATACTGTAATAGTGTAAATGCTACTGAGTAGCTCTTACAGTAGTCACGATGTTCTGTGACTGCAAAGTTGTTCTACTTTGTGATTCTGCCGCACCAAAATTCACCTTTCAAACCATTCAGCAGGTAACTAAATATGTGTTTCATGTGCATGTACATGCTGAGGCTCCCTCATGGGTGTGTTTCTCTGTGACTCAATAAGTATATAAGACAGAAAAAAATAGTGATAGGTGTAAGAAGTCATGATAAATAACTAGTGAGGGCAAAAGAAAATATCTATACTGTGAAATAAAACAGACCAGCTGGCATGGCACAGATCTCTAGAGCTAAAGTCTTTTCCCTTACAGTGGGGAAAAACAGTGCCTGCATTCACATCACTAGCTGGAGATGGTCTCTATGCTGTGCTAACCCTAAACTGCCTCAAGTGTTAACGTGATCTAACGCAAGTTGGCCTGAGCTAAAAGCATACCTGGAATCTAGTTAGTATGTGGCAGTGCTCAAGCCTTTGGCTGTTTTTCATCGGTTCTAGGTAAAGCCAGAAAAGCTTCCTAGGAACATGTTTGCCTAATTTCTCATAGCACTTTAAAAATCCATGCACAACCCTATCCCTTTCTCGGGTGTGCAGGCTGCAAGGGAGGAAACACAGTAGTGGATCAGAATGGGGCAATAACGTTGCAAAAAATTCTGCCATATTGATTCTTGATGTGTTGTGATTGCCAGGAACCTAATCCTGTTACTGCTTCTGCAGTGCTCACATGTAAACTAGTACCAAGGAACAGGACCTTGTTCTTCCAAGAGCTGTATGAGCAAGGGGGGAGGCAGTCCCAAACGTCTCACAGATGCTTCCACAGTTTCTTTCTCCCTTTTTTTTTCTTTTTCCCTTTTTTTTTCTTTTTCCCTGCTCAGTCCTGCTTAATTTAAAATGGGTAAAAGTTGTGAAGAACCAGGAACTAGACCTGGGCCGCCCTTCCCAAGCTGCTCACTACTATATTATCTAGGACATAACATTATGGTTGCGCATACTGACTTTTCCGCTAATCTCCTGACACCAGTTTCCTACCGGCCCAGCAGGAAGTGCCCCACATGGGGACAGAATACGTCCTGTCCCTGAACAGACTAGACTTAAGAAATTGACTTTGAGCTTCCTTTGTTCCGGGCAAGTGTGCTTGTGAGTCAGACAGCCCCCGGCATGATTAAAGACACTTTTGAGCAATAAATTTTCATCACAATTTCTTCTTTCTAAGTAGGTAGTTAATAGCTGTAAGTATTGCACAACTCATTTCTTAGTATATGTCTAGCTGGATAATTACACTGTCCATCACAGGATTTCCAGCTAACCACTTTCATATTGAGAACCTTTTCCTGTCTTTCTTGTTATGCAACATGAACATTCATATTCATCTTCCCACAGTGTTTCATCCCTGATGATAAATAGTATTTGAAATCTCTTCTATTTACTAAAGAGCAGCATCCATTTTAAGACCCAGATTGTACAGCTCAGTTCTAGTAATCCTACAAGTTACAAGCTTGTTTCTTTGCCGAATAACATTGTGTTCATTTTGTATTCTTTCTCTGGGAATGAACAATTCTTTAACACAGGTCTTTTCAAAATAAAACAGAAATCCCGTTAGCAGTAATATCTTCTTGACTTGAATTTAATCTTTTCTGTATTTCTGGTGTACTACAAAATAAAAAATGGAGCTCTTTTATTGTTAATCCTCAAGGAAATTCTCTTGGCATTATAACACCAGTAGCATGTTTTTTGTTTCAGAGGAATCATACATAAACAGTGTGTATTCTGGGTAGAACTTCATGGCCCTCTTTCAAAGGTGCCAAGACCCTCACCTTTTTTTTAGAGCCTGGGAAAAATCAGAACATTAACTTCACCGCTAAGCAGTTTTTTATTGAGTCTGGAAAACATTAGCATAAAGTCTGTAAGAATGTTTATGGTTAGATTTACTTTATTTTGAAGTACGTGATGTAAGCTGTCAATGGGTTGGGTGCTTTTGTTTGTTTGTTTGTGGTTTTTTTTATGTGAGCCAATTAGTTTTGGTTATTAAAGGTCATAGAAAGTTTAGGTTTGCAAGAAGTAACTCTGCATTCCTTTGGCAAGAGTTCTCAAAAAATTATACTGGTGTTTCCCAGCCAGATATTTGAGTGGATAGTGCTTTGAGTTGTTTGTACTATTAGCTCCTAATTTGGATATGCAAAAAGTGTGTTTAATATGCAAAAGGTGTGTTATTTGGTTTAAAACCCACGTAACTACCAAGAGTGACAAGTTCCAGCCTCTCAAGGTTAAAAAAAAAAACAAAATTATTTTGTTCTTCACTTAAATGACTTATATCAGAAAAATAATTCTGTACCATCTGTTGTTTGGGTTTTGGTGGGTTTTTTTGTACATGAAATTGTTAATCAGCACTTGAGGAAATTCCCCAATCTCTTTGCTATCTCATTAGGCACAATTTCAATCTTTCTGTGATAAAATATTCATTTCTCTGACAGGGTTGAAAACTTTTAATGGCAATATTGCCACTAGGAAAATACACAATTTTGAACTACTGTAGTTCTGTGTTTATAATTCAATTTTCAAGCCATGTTATTTTCCTTTCATTTCTTCAGCATGATTAAGATTACAGTGGAATAAGTAAGGAGATTCTTTTGCCTGTTTAATGGCCTTGTTGTCCCAATAGATATTTTTTTTATTACAGCTTTAGAGAGAATCTTCTGTCCAAATCTCGTATCTGTCCATCTCTCTCAGTATCTATCTGCTTGAATGATTCCTTGCAACATAGATGCAGCAGGGATATTTGAATCTCCTTCCCCTGCTCTTTTCATTTCTGGATGGCTTCAATTAATGGTATTTGTTAAGGTCACTGAAACTGAAGTTTCTCTCTGCTGACATAGAATACACTGAAAATCACTTACACATTTTATAACTTTTCTTTTTTTTGGAACAATTTATAGAAGTCGTCAATGAAAATAAACCTGATTAAATGATGTATAGGAAGGAATGTCAGGCTGTTTGTGTAGATCACTTGTTACAATGGCTATTGTGAGAAAAGCTTGGAAAATAGTAAAATAGTAACAGCTGTCAGTGAGATTTGTGCCATTCAGGAATCTTTTTCCACAAGGATATGTGAATGTCAGTAAAAGACTAGCTCTAATAATGTGAATAGCAAACTGCTAATGGAGTTCCAGCTCCATTTGTATCTAGAGACATACTGAACATCAGCTGGCTGTCATGAAGCCTCCTAGAAGTTATGTGACAGCAGTGCTTCAGAAATGACCAACTCAGGGACAGACAACACCCTGAGTAGTCATTTAAATTTTAACTTTCCTCTACCACCCTATATCTTTGAAACAGAGCTATCAGAGAATGTTCATAGTTTTGTCCATGATTTGAACTGATGCCTTGAGTCCTCTGTTAGGTTTATGGGAACAGAGCTGAGAACTCTCTCTAAGGATAGCACGTGCTAAAACACACTAAAACCAGATTTAAATTTACAAAGGCTACACTCATCCCTCCATGAAGGAAATACTTCTTAACTATGTGACATCGAATTATAAATAAAAGTGTTAACAATATTTGGAAATTTAAATTTCAGTTAAGAAGCATTCTAAAATTAATTGGAATAATTTATAAAATGAGTAATTGGAATCACTGGATCCATTGAGGATTGATTTAAAGAACATTTGCATCCACTGGATCTCTAAATGATCAGAGCCTTTTAAAAATAAATTCTAGTAAGTGTTTGCAACTACCTATTGGCCTCCTGTGAGCAGAAAAGGTCCTGAAATCTTCTGAAACCAGGCAGAAATAATCATGCATCTAAGACCATTCTGGGCAAGCAGTGAATGCACAAACCCATCCTGTCAGAGAAGCCTCTGACTTCTGAGGTTCAGCTCCCTTCTTCAACAGATGTGAGTGGTGAACACCCTGCACCATGCTGTGCTGCTCTCCTCCATGACAATTCCAGTCCAGCTCTTAGCAGTCCCTGCCCCAGAGGAGAAATGTGCAGCACATATCCTCATTCAAGGTCCAAGAGCCTGCACACCAGAAAAACAATGTCCTCTGCAGTCTGAGGTGTAATCTTGTTCCAAGTAGTTCACATTTAAGTATTCATTCAGATCTAGTATCTCTCCTGTTAAACCACGGAGCTGCTGCTGCATGCCTTCCTGTACAGATACAGGCACTGTAATTAATTCAGTGGCTTAGCACTATCTTCATATATAAAGTGTGTTGGAATAAGTGCAGTGTCTAAATTACAAATTACAGTTTTAGGTTGAAGATCTAAATGCTGTGATGAAAGGTGTAAATTAAATAATCAGGTTAACATTGAGTGATGGGACCTTTGTCTGGAAGTTTGAAATAGTCATCACTTTTTTCATTAACAACAAGTGATAATTAGCATTTAGTCATGAAGGCTTTCACTGCTGATGCAGAAGCAGATGGAGTGCCTATTTATGAGTCTTATTACAGGTTAAGTCAACTGCTATGAATTTGTCTCCCAAATGTGCTAAGGGGGTAATTTATTTTCAGCCACAATTAACTTGTTAAAGATTAAAGATACAGTGGCTCAGTGAGGGATAGTGAATGTATGGCACATTATGAAGACATTTTAAGTACTGCTTAGATGTGAAAGCCATTATGCTAATTAAATTCTTTTTAGCTCAATCTTTTCTCAAGCAAGGAGGTGGCAAAACTCCGTAATGTTAGTCCAGAAACTTTATCTATGATCATATTTCATAAGTGGTAGGCATTAGGGGGAGGACATTTTTTGGTTTTAGAGCTCAAGTGTCAGGCTGGTTGGCATGTATGGTTGGTTGGCTGGTGCTGATTTTAATGAGCACAGTACATCAGCCTTCTCTGTGTCAAAGAGGCAGGGCCACACTTTCAAACAGTGTTCAGTGATTTGAAGTACTTTGTTACTTACCTACCTCACACAGACATTTCACACACAGTCCTGAGACTGACTCTTATGTACTGTGCTAGCATTGAGACAACTTCTCTTGCCTCATCAGCTGCTAACTCTTTGGGGTGCTAATGTTAGAGCCTCTTTAAAAATTAGAAATATGTCCCCAGGCACATGTGTCTGCATCCAAAATTGTCATAAGTAAAACTAAGTACATAATGGATAGTCTTACTGCAAACATGTCATGCAAAGGCAAAGTTCCTCTATGAACATCACAAGTATGCTTTTAGAGGATTCTAGCTGGACTCCAAATTTGTCATATGAATCATCAGAAATGTTTTGCATGCCACAGTTTTCCCTTTGATGCAGTTATCCACTTGTGTTTTAGGAGAATCTGCATTGTACACAGACAGAAAATTCCCAACACATTTCGAGAGTATGGGCATGTTTCCCAGAGGCTTAATTCAAATAAGCTTACCAAAGTCTTTATGATCTACAGTAGTGGTTCTGGAAAAAATGTCAACATCTACATGTTCCCTGTTTATTTCTCAAAGTAGCTTCAAAATTTTATTCTAACAATTATATGAGGGACTTTATCACTGGAGTGATACAGAAACAGTGCACAAGAATTGAAAATAAAAGCGATCACACAGAATAGCAAACAGTCATACAATAGCTTCAGCCAACAGCTTTGAAGATGCAGAATCTTGTAAATATAAAATGAGATTAATATTCTCCTGATGCATATTTTTTTTAAATGTAGTTATTAGTGAATAATAGTTCAAATAGATTAAGTGATCCAGAGTAAGGATTGTTATTAGCGTGTCTAATCAATATGGAGATTTTTTAATTAAGGAGGCTTTGCAGTTCTTCAGCAGCAGGTGGTTATTGAGTCCCTTGAACAGCTTGGACTCTTAACAGATGCTATTCTTATTATCTTCACATCTGGATTACCTCACAGATACAAATAGTGTTGTGGGTCATAGTTAAGGTTGATTCCATTTGTATTCATACTCCAATGTTTTTGCAACAAAGCTAACATCTCCTGGAGTTATAAATTCCCCTCTTTCTGTCTGTCAGCTCTGGGAAGTCCTCCTTGGTTAAGGTGTGCCTCAGTGTTGTGATTAAATTGTGAAAAGACTTGTTTAGCCCCAGTTGTAGCAGTTCCAGAGCTGCCGTTTTGTCTGTTACAGGACACGTCTTTTACTTCATTTCCGTGTCTGCAGTAGGATCTATCTATGAATTACCAGAACTGATCTTGTACACTGCTCCATCTTCAGGCTAACGTAATCGTATAAAAAGGAACAGTAATTACGTGTGTGAGTTTGGATAAGCAAGGAAGACTATGGCATTTTTTGTACTTGGAGTTGTTATGAAGCATCTACAGTAGCTCCTGATGCAGAGTTCCTCTTTCAGCTTTCACTATGTCTGATGTGTGCTCTGTCTTCTGCCTCTGGTATGGGTAAAGATGCATGAACTATGTATTATGCTGAGTTAATGTAGTATCTTCCAGTGGTATGCATAATTTGGTGGCGTGTTGGGGGAATATTTACATTATAGCAGTAGTATTTGACACTCTGTGAAAATTGGTTTTTGAAACCATGATTTTCTTTCTTACTCAATAATGCCAGAATTCCAAAAGGTCTCAGGTAATGATTTTTATTTTTTTCAATATTTATTTATGTTTTTTTCCCCTCTAGGAAATGTTTCCAGACTGCTCACTTTTATTTAGAAGATAATACATCACCTCGAGTGATTTCTGGCCCCCCTGCTCCAATCTTCCCAGTCTCAGGTATTTTTTGTCAACTGTTCTGTGGATTGGTGCTAGCTATTCAAAGATGCAGTTTTGTATGTGTCCATAGGTTAATTCTTCACTTACTGGAACATCTGTAAACCAGAGCTTTGTACCCTATTGTACTAATAAGCACAGGAGCATTTGGCACAGGCAGAGAATAGTGTTACTAGTTCTCTCCTGTAAGTAACACAGAAGAGAAACAGCCTCACCTTTGAGTTGTCTCAAAACTAACGCTGTGCCTTCTAGCCATAGACTCACTAGGAATGGCTGCTAGCGTAGCCATCTGAGCTACACTAAATAGCTGCAGTTCACTGTCACAAAGTAGAGGATTACACCAGCAATGTATTCTGCTGGTTTTCTGCCTTTGCTTGATTTTTTCACCTATTCATAGAACATGACCATTCATTTTGCTAGGACCCATATTTGGAGAAACTGTTTCTTTTGTTTCCTCCACAAAGAGTATTGGAAGAGCATGTGCAGCCCTCAACTTTTTCAGTAGAATGAAAACCACCTTAAATAGATTAATTCTGCAGCAGATCCCGAGACACATTTCACCCGTAAGAAAAGGATATCTTGTTCTACAAGTAATGCTTTTGCAAAGTGTGCTTTTGCGCAGGGGGTGAGTTCCCTTGGAATGACTAACGGAAGCAAAATCAGCCCTTGTGTAGATAGCTAGTAAACAAATTTCATTAAATAAATCCTAAACATTAGGCTGCTGCTTTAACTGAATTGTAGGCATCTTTAAATGCCTCTCATACTGATTGCCTTTGGTTAATAGGCAGAGATATATCTTGATATCAGAAAACATGTGATGATGTATGAATGGCAAGTGGCAATTATTATAGGATATCTCTGCTCTTACTCACTATCATTAACTGTATTGCAATTCAACTGTATAATTTTCTTGCATTTTTTTCCTGACCAGCTCACCTCAGGGAGATAGTGTTTTCCATTGTCATATGACAGAATTGCATTGACAGCTATTCTGAGTGCTTAAAATATGTGGTCTGATGCTGGAGGTTTTCCTTCTGAAATACTGATAAATATTATCTTAAAGAGAAAAGTGTTTCTAAGTGACTGAAAGATACATAAAATATTTTATAGAACAAGCTGCAAACACTGAGGAAATAGTTGTGGTTTATTTTGCCTGCAACAGGCACCAAGTGAGCAGTTTTTGTGTTTTCTACTACACAAGTGTTTCAGCAGCATGATTTTACAACAATTGAGACTAACTGCAATGCAATACTGGCAAAGAACATGGAGCAGGAAGAGCATTTTGTAACTGTTGAGTTTAATTTTTTGTTAAGACTGTGACTAAAAGCACACTCCACAGATCTGTTAAGTTTTCCTTTTCTGGGGTTTCATTGGCAGAGATAGGAGAATTGAAGTTATTCACAGAAAATGCCCTGGCACTTCAGATTATAATTCACAGATGCCTTTAGAACAAATAATGAATTACGGGGTAATATTAGGACCCACTATCATCCATTAAGTAGTTTGAAGTGATACCTGTCATCCAGATAGATATAAACTATATTCCTGGAGTCAGAAGTGATTGAATTGGGAGATTATCACTAGCAAGGGAAAAAAAAAACAGCAATTACACCAAACCTGAGATCTCTTTATCCCTTACAGTCCTTGCTCTTAGGGTCATTTACCTTCCCTTCTGGTTTTGTGTTTGCATATTATTAGAATAAACACTTTATGCCAGGGTTCATTTCTGAAGTGTGAAGATAGTGTTACACATTTGTTCAGCTTCTCTTAGGCTTCACTAGATAAATTCACTTTTTGTATTCAGATCCATTCATGTAAGTGGAAGACCAGATGGATCTCAATACAAATCAACAAATTCTTTGTAACTGAAAGCTAAAATTATTAGGTGGCCTAAATGCTGAACATCTGTTGATGTAAATAACAGGTCCTTATTCAATGTTTTTGATGTTTCTTTCTTATATGAAACAGCAATGAGATTACAAATTATGAAATAAACATATTTTTAATCCATGAAAGACTTTAAAAAAAAAAAACCACCAAAATTATTCTTCATAACCAAAACTAGCTGAAATAATGTCATCTTTTAACAGGTAATTAACAGAACAGATGACTCTGTTTACATAGCATATTTGCAGGAAAGGGAAGATTGAAAGTCCCAAAGGTTTTTGATGTGATCCCTAATGAATGTTCTACACAAGAGTGTTTTTCTGTGTTTGTATAAAGTAAAAAGGAGACGTTCTGAAATATAAGCATCAGATGGAAGATTTGGATGCAGTATCACAACTCAGAAGTGGCTTGAATCACATTCATTGGTTAAGAATGTAGATATTGTCTTTATGGAAATCCAGAAAGTCTAAAACTTAACTTTTTAACTCAAAACTTGAATTATAAAGCCTGAAGTGAAAATTTGCAGTCAGTACTCCCAGGATCAAACATAGCATTTATTAATAGATAGTCATAGAATTATGGGGAGAATGGGGGAAAAAATCCTACTGGAAGTCCTCACTAACACAGTAGAAGATGAAAATTAGTTGTGGTTTGCTTTGGATGCCAATGCAAACATGCAACACATCAGTTAAAATTATACTACTGGCATAACGCTGCATTATTTTAGTAGGCTTGAGACTATGCAGCTAGTCCATGTACTGTATCAGAGTCCTGGGGCAACACTAACCAGCCGAAAGCACCGAGAAAACTCTGCCTGATCATTCTTTCTTTACCGGTATTTATTTAGAGCCCTGGTCCTACCCTCTCCCTTTGAATATCTTGCAGCAAACTACTAATTCTCCGATTTCCCTTGACTTCAGAGGGAGTTACGAATGCTCAGCAAGCTCAGCATCTTGCAGAATCAGGGCCTTACTTTTGGGGTCTTAGAGACAGAGCAAGGCATTTTCTTTATCTTCTTTCTGAATAGTCATTAAGAAATGTGTAAGTGTTAAACAATGATTTTAGAAATGTCAATGGTGTTAAAGAGTGGTTTTATTTTTGTGGGAATTGTATATCCAAAGTTCATGCCAAAATTTTTATTTCAGGATGTTGTGTGGATTGCCTACATATAAACTTCTTCATGTCACTGGCTTTTTATTTTTTCATAAATATATTTTTTGTCTTTTCCCACCCCTAAGATGATGTTGGAGCAATTCCAATAAAGCATTTTCCAAAACATGTTGCAGATTTACATGCAAGTAATGGTTTTTCTGAAGAATTTGAGGTATGGTTCTATGATGTCATCTTTCTTCTTAGCACATACAGATAATGTTAAATTTAAATGGCTGGATACAGAGAACTGGGTGTTACATTCTGACCTGGGGACTAATTTCATAAATATGAGTACTGTGAGCCCAGTGAGGACTTGTTTTTTATAAGGACTATGGAGATTTATAAAAGCTGACAGGACTGGGATGCAAATGGGAATGTTTATCCCTGTGATAAAATACTAAAGTACTGTATGAATAAACTGTGAAAAGATAATGCAATCTGTATGGTTTATCAGATACAGTCATAGATCTAAAGGTTTTCCAACACTAATGCCAATTGAATTTTGCAGAAGCTACCCACATTTGCTTGTTCTGTTTACAGAGGGAAAAAAAAAAAGGAATAATAATAAGTACTTATGGCAAGACTTCTGATTAACAGGGGAGCAAATGTAGTCTTCATATATAGCAGCTTACGGTTCCTTTCTAAAGTATATGGTTCATAAGAGGTATTTCAAAATTCTGAAACGTGCTCTCATCATTTAATATTACTATCACTGTATGTAACTAATGAGCTTCATTGTTTTTCACATTCATATGCATTGCAAGCAATTTACAGCTAGGTATGTTCTAACTAAAGGTCACATAAAATAAACATTATAACTCCCTGTAATAAACATTATAAACTGTAATTGAAAATGTATTATTAGAATTTGTGACAAGTGATTTCTAACAAGATCAGTCATTTGGGATGGAAATAAGTTTTTAAGTCATCTCTATTAAACTATGATTGTAACATTCCTGCTGCAAAAACAATACTGAAAACAAAAAGATTCCTATCTGCTGGTTTTGCTTTTGCTTCCTCAGCCAATGTATTGCCATCTAATGGACCAAAAATTCCATGTCATTCGCCCAGCCTTCTTCATCAGCATTTCTTATCCAATTAATTTAACATTAAGAATATCCACTTGATTGTGGGACCAAACTTGTAAATGCTTGTGAATGTCCAGGACATGTTGTGCATGTGCATACACACTCGCAGGACTGGGCTCCAGCTAGACTGGCTCTTCACAAGAGCAGATGTTAAAGGACTGTGTGTAAATACAATGGTAACGAGCTTCTTTCATCATAAGTGAGAACAGCAGTACAAAAATCAAATTGTTCATCCTAAATTGTTTTTTTTTTAACTGAAATTGTTCCTTTCCTAAATTACAGCAGTGATCCAAAGACCAAATATACTGCCTCTCACTGAGCTACACTTACACCAACTGAAATATTTCAAGCTTAGCTGTTTCAGAAATCTCAGTGTCCTCATCATTTCTTGGAGATCCTTTTCAGCTTTACAGACTGTCCCAGAATTAGTGTCCTGGTCTTTTCTCTACTGATAAAGAACTTCTTAGAAGATACAGAAAAATTGAAATAGAGTCACTGTCTTTACAGAGTCAGCATACGTTTGGAGAGTACAGGGGCGTTTCAGGTTTCTTATTTATATTATTATAAAATAATTCATATTTTAAAGCTAATTTTCAGACTGGAATCCACTTTTCTCATATATATATGTATATTTAAATAGCTGAAGGTGATTAATGTTAAAATAAATCTTTAAAGTGTTGGGAAACATTATTACAGTACTTTTAACAATGACAACGTATTTCCTACTTTACAATGTGGGCCTTGAGTTTCCTGTCAGTTAAATAAATCAATAACAGAAAATCAATTATTTTGTGAGTCTCACAGACTTTGTGCCTGTCTTTTCAAGCCTATCTCTCTCTTTATAAAAACACTGGGTTCATTGAGAAACTGCTGTCAGACTGAGGGTTGTAATGCTGTCCTTCACTAGAGTACCATAGGGCTGCCTGAGCAGCAGCTGTCCTGTTCCAGAGATGGTTTTACAGTTGAATGCAAAGAGAGCAACAGCACTCTCCGGAGACACTAATGCAGTTATAAGGACCAGTAACAAATCCAATGAACAATTAAATAGATAGATAATCTGGCTAAAAGTCAGTGATGTTGCTCAGATGTCTAAGCTTTCACCAGCCTAAGGTCTAACATTAAAGCTAAAGATAGGAAACCAGATGCCACTATTTTAACAGGAAAATTGTCTCTTGTTCCCTTTAAGAGTTACATCAGAATGTTAAGCTTTGTTGTTATTACGGAGATATATATTGCATGACCATAACTGTTTTCCATATAGTAGTTGTAATTTATATAAACACTTTTATCCATCTGTTCTGTGCTGTGGAATTTGATTTTTTTTTTACTTTTCTTGCATTCATTCCCTCATTAGACACTGAAAGAGTTTTATCAGGTAAGGAATTATTTCACTGCATTTTTTTTTTTTTTTAGCAATGAAATAGTTGTAAAATTTCATAGATAATTGGGTATAAGGTCGTGGTTCTTTTTGTGCTGACTTACTGTATTTTAAGACAGTTTATGTATCTTAATGCTCATTAAAGCATGACATACATTTTATTCTTTTTATTTCAGGAAATCCAGAGCTGTACTGTAGATCTAGGTATTACATCAGACAGCTCTAATCACCCAGACAACAAGAATAAGAATCGATACATAAACATTGTTGCTTGTAAGTAAATGGTTCACTTGGTATTTTAAAGAAATAAACAGTATACACTGAAAGCTCTAGCTACTGTTCAGAAAAAAAAGCCTGGGGAGAATAGCATGAGATTTCACATCTGTCCAAGTTAGTGCCTCTGGTGTTCTGCTGCTTTGATGAGCATGTGTTAGCAAGACGTATTGGTGTTTTCTGTGATGACCCAAACAGATTTCATTATAATGCCATTATAAAGCCAAAGAAGCTGTGGGTTTTGTTGCCAAAATTAATACATCTTTGAGCTGGAATAATGATGGCTTATCTTGTCTAGGAGCTTTCACAATTCCTGGATATATTTACTGCCAAATATAAATATAACTGTAAATGTAACTATAAATGTACTGGTTTTATATAGTGTTGTGCCTTGCCGTGATGTAAAAGTTCAGCTTCATTAACCAGATCACGTTTTCCCATAGCATCACGCTTCTTTGCTATCCCAGATATTTCTTCTCTGAAACACATCTATTCAGTTTTGTTGTTCTCTCTTTGAAGATATTGTCTCTGGGCTCTTGATCATTTTGGTGAATCTTTTGAATCCTTGGATTCATTAGTTTGTTTTTCTGCAAACTTGACTGTTGAATCTGATTCATACCTACGCACAGGATGTTTGTGCATGTAACCATCAATGTCTGAGTCTTAGGTATTGTAAAAATCCATTCCAGTATTTTTAAAAAAGATATGTTATAGAAAGAATATAACTCTTGCAGAAAACTGTGCTCATTTTCTCTCTTGTTTTACTCCAGATGATCACACTAGGGTTAAATTAACACAGCTTGCAGAAAAGGATGGAAAACTGACTGATTACATTAATGCCAACTATGTTGATGTAAGTGCCTTTTTCTGTCTGCCAGCTTATTCATCTGTAGACTTTTCTGTAAAAACTGATGCATGGCGGTGAACAAACTTAATAAAAAAAGAAGCATCACAATTTTATAGATTTTATTAAAAAAAAACACAAAGCTTTAATGATCTATGTTAAGCCTACAGTGTTAAAGCACAGGTAAAAGTCCCATTCTTTCTTGAATGTATCTTGATCTTGTAGCAGCTGCAGCTTAGTGAAAAGTTTTGTGAAAATAAACTGTTCTGTAAGATGTGAGTCATTTCAGAAGCATTTTGCATCTGAATGTTCTTTTATATATACTTGGTAAATGGTTAATTCTTCTGCCTGAGATAATCTCATGAGAAGAAGATGCTATTTGGCTGCAAGCCTCGCTGTCCTAACATTTATTCAGTTTTCATTACCTAGCAATTTGCATGTGAATGATTTTGTTTCATTTTTTTAACCCCCTATCATAACAGATGTCTCTTAATCACTATCATGTCAACATTCTGCCAAAACACAGGCAGTTGAATATATATCCTATTTGTTGGAATGATAAACATTGACATAACAGTTGCATTCATATGTCATATGGGTTTCTGCAATTTGGATAGTTATAAGTTCAAAAGTACTTAAAAGCTTTTGAGATTGTTTAAAAATAGATACATAAAAGGTCACATCTCCCAACCTCCCTTTGCTCATGGACTGTGATTTGACAAGTGTCATTTGTTGTATTTCCATTCAGGGTTACAACAAGCCAAAAGCCTACATTGCAGCTCAAGGGCCACTAAAATCAACAGCAGAAGATTTCTGGAGAATGATATGGGAACATAACATAGAAGTTATTGTGATGATAACTAATCTTGTTGAGAAAGGAAGGGTATGAGTACCTTTGTCTATTACTATTTCTCTGATATTGATAGATCTACCTCTAGCAGACTCCTTTCTCTCTTTTAAAAATGGGGTTTAGGCATTTACTGAGCAAAAAACACACTTTCTAGTAGTTCCTTGTGCTACGATATAAAAGTATAAAGGTGAGGATTTGTAGTATGAACTAAAGAAAATATTTAAACTCAACTGTCAACAAGTCTTGAAAATACCATATTCTAACTAAAAAAAAAAAAAATTCTTATGCTGAAAAAAGACTTCTTGTATGTATTTAGGAGTGGCCAGACTGTGGACCTTGTGCCACATTCTGCTAGCAATCTGCTCTTGTATCATTCTTTTTCTCAGAGGTGCCTTAGAGCTTGGAAAGGAGAAGGCTGTAGTTTAGGTGATATTTTCTGGATATTCACTGGCTGCTCCCTGTTAACATCCCATAGGACCCACAGTTCTTTTCCTACTACATGACTAGATACACCTTTGTGCAGTGAGACAAAATGAGGTCAAACCCCGTCACAGGATGTGTGTTTCTCCAGTTATGTGATGGGAGTATACATGTACCTTCGAGTCACATAAGGATACATTGCATCACATTTGCCACACATTGGCAGCAATGCCTAAAATGCACGTAAGTTTTGTCATATGGCCTACTCAGCATCTATCGGTGATACAGAGACAGCAAATGCAGACAAGGGCCACACTGGGAGTACCACTTCATTTATAATACCATGCTATAAAAACATACTCTTGTAGTATTCTGAGAGAAGGTTATACTTCTACACAACCAAAAGGCTAGACATCAAACTCTCTGTATTCTGGCACACACAAACTCACTCTTACCCTTGCTGATCAGATAAAAGTATCCTCTGCCCATGCTATGAGGCAACCAAACTCCACATACAACCCCGCTGATTTGAATATAGTCTGATTTTTCCTATAGATTATCTGAGGGTTTTGTTTAGATTTCAGGGTGCCTGCAGAATGGCAAGTTCCACTATACTAGAGCCCTTTAACTCTGATAGTATGATTTAAGCCTCTCTTTTTTAGTGTATTCCAAATAAAGAACATCTTTGCACAGCCATCGATCCTTAAAGCACAACATAAATGCACATTATTTGTTCCCTTGCACTGAAGATCGTGGCTTACAAACTGAGTATATTGAGAGTCCCTACATGTTTGTGTGTTTGACTGTGCTTTGAAATTTGAACATTTCAGCTTGCTAGTTTGACATTTTATTTCCTTTGTCTTTTTCTCTGTTTTTCATTTGCTTTCTAACAGAGAAAATGTGACCAGTACTGGCCTGCTGAAGGTAGTGAAGAATATGGGAACTTCTTGGTAACTCAAAAGAGTGTTCATGTACTTGCCTATTACACTGTGAGGAATTTTACTCTCAGAAACACGAAGATCAAAAAGGTTTGTAGCATCCTGTAGGCAAAAGGGAGTGTCACTCGGAATACTTTTTAAGGCAGTTGGCAGCTCTTTTATGTTGTATACGTAAAGCTGAATTCTGTAGGTCTCAACCAGCCAAGATGCTTGTCAATTTGACCAGATCAACAAACTGAGAAGTCTCTGGCCTGTGATACTGGTGCAGTGTAGGACCATCAGGGTAATCAGTGATCACATTGGAGAGCTGATGTGGCCTTTGCCTGCCTGGTGAGCAGAAGGGTACATTTTCAGAAAGAGAGCAACTAGCAGAAATTGTAGTGTGAATTAAATTATCCATCTCATATCCATTTTCCTTTTCAAGAACAGGTGGATCCACACCTTGTTTTATTATAATCAGAACCAGCATGCTTTCAGCTCAGCAGTGTGACACTGGCTGCTTTGAGGGGAATACTGAAAGTTTCACTTATTTCAGCCTCCTAAACGTAAGACATGTAGTCTCTCAGCCTCCCTGTATAATTATTGCATAATGTACAGCACCTACTGTCAAGTAGTTCATTCTGCCTATTTTAGAAACCAGTCTTTGAACAAGATGACCTGCTCTCTGAAGGTATCCCTGCATCTGAGCTGTCACTGAGGGAGGGAACTTAGAAAAGCAGTCTGCACAAGCCTGCTTCCCTTGTAGGTCACTGAAGCTGGGTGAGATGATTTCTGTCCACCTAACACAGGAGCAGATTGGCAGAAATAGCAGGAGACTCTCAAGAGCAGCTGTAATTTGTAGGCCCTCCAGTGTTCTTAACCTTTCTCTATGGCTTTCTAAGGGATAGTGCCAGGTCATTTTTCCATTCTGTGGGCAAGCTGATGTGACAGAAGGCACTGGTCCTTCCTCTTCTCTTTGGAAGGTGGAATTTTCAGCTAGGTGGCATGATACTAACTAAATTAGGACATGACTAATTCAGGAACTAATGGGTATGGAAATATTGCCAAGTTATGAGGAGATGTGGTCTGCTTACATATGGAATTATTTTCCTCCTGCAGGGTTCCCAGAAAGGGAGGTCTAGTGGACGTATAGTAACTCAATACCATTATACTCAGTGGCCTGACATGGGTGTCCCAGAATACACGCTGCCCGTTCTCACCTTCGTGCGGAAGGCATCGCATGCCAAGCGCCACGCTGTCGGGCCTGTTGTGGTTCATTGCAGGTGTGGTTTTTACTGCTATAAGGTTCACTCTGCTTTTGTTTTGCAGAAAAAAGAATTTTTCCATGGTGGGTTAAGCAAAATTTCACTCTCACATTTAACAGTTCCTGACGGAATAAGATTAATTCCTTAGCTGATATTTCTATCCTTGGTAAGGCCAACTAATCAACTGTCTGTGCTATTTCTATATATCTCCATAAACAAGATGCTGCTGCTCTGCACTATGTTCTTTTTTCTTTTTTTTTTTTAAATGCTTTTGTTTTTACCTTTTTGCACATTTCTATACTGCTGTGAGCTTACCAGATGCAGATATAGCAGTAATTGTTTAATTTCTGCAAGTGAGTTAGGATGTTTTTGGCTCATGCTTTCTTTGGTGCAGGGATACTCTGTAATCCTAAGAGGAGCTCTGTCCACAAAAGAAGACTCACTCTATTCCTGGCTGAACTTCAACTCTGCTGTTTTTAACATTACTCTACGCTCTAGCAGTGATTTGCAATGGAGGAGCATTATGGGGAACGGTTTGAGGTCTGCATGTGCCGCAGTGTGCAGGCAGGTGTTCTGTCAGTGCTCACTAAAACTGGGCAGCTCAAGGAAAATTGGTTAAAAAGGGCTTGTAGGGCCTGGAATGACTCCACAATGCCCGTGAAGGACCGGGTTATTCTAAAATATATAAGCAGGTTCTGGTTTTCCACTGTAGTACCTCACCTTTGATGGAACATTTGGAAAGAGAACCTCCTCATGAATTCTGTCCTTCTGGAGCTGACTCTGAGGAAGCCAACAGGTAAAGTCGTCTCACAAATGCTGCAAATGAAGATATTTTATTTCTGGGATGATCTAATCTGATTGAAATCTGGTTTTAGCTTGGAAAATGAAAATTCCACATTTTGGTTGTTCTGCTGCTATCTACATCCTGCCTGTTCTTGGGAAGTTCAAACTAAGAGTTTCCCCAAAATGCCAAGTCTGAGATCTATGTCAGTGAGTTGACAGATCAGCAATACATTATAAGTCAATTAAATTCAGTTCTTAAAAAGTGAACAGTGGTAAGCTGTGTGGCTTCAGTCAGACCTATATATAGATGCAGCTCATCTCTGTCTATGTAGGCAGTTTTATTCAGCTTTTAGTTCACCTGTCCCCATGTACTATGGAATCTCAAAGGAGTTATCTCATGTTAGAAGTGCAACTTTCACTTGTCTTTACAGGCTATATGGAGGACACATGATAAACTTCATGAAACATTTTTTAGCTATTTTTATGCTTTGGTACTTTTCACGTTCAGTCTTTCATAACAAGTACAGATGGTATCTGGTAATCTTCATCCTTTTTTGCATCTAATAGAGTGTTAATAACATGGACCTTTCAGTTTTATATCACATTTATTTAGACAGTTTATTACTGCAATCTGAGCTCACACTACCCATGCTTTTTGCCACCTCTGTGGTGTGGGTCTTCTCTGTGGAAGAAATTAGATGACCTATTTAGCACGTACAGACTGAGCTTGGATCTGCCTGTAAGGGACCATGCAGACCCAGCACTGTGTTGCTGTCAAGTTACATGTACCAATACACATATGTTTCGTCATAACTTAGAGGGAAATTACAACTGACTAATTCCTATATATATCTAGATAAGAAAAAATGACTTCTTGACCTTGCACTCCCTACCCAGATATTTTATGAAAGAAAAAGTTGCATTTTAATTTTACAGTACAACCATTTTAATGCTAAATGAGTCAGAGTTCATAACAGGAGTGAGCTGATTAACCCTTGCTTATGCATCATTTTAAGAAGGGTTTCAACCATACCTTGCCATGCTAGCTGTGTCTAAAGAGCACTAAGCTTGTTCTTTCATGGGTGCACCTTCAGCAGCTCTGCCACTTCCTGAGCTTTTCCTCAGTCTGGAGTCTTTGAAATCTCCTACATCTGTAGTGGGTGTCATAATGCAACTTTCCCTTTAAAGTGATGTGTGTTCCAGCATAGAGCAGCATGAGCATATTAACTGTGCCCATATGCTGCTGGCATATGCCACCCTTTCTAGATATATTCGACAAAGTATCCTAAAGAATATCAGAAGCCTGGAAACTGCAGACCTGCAGGAAACCCCTTAGTTTCAATTATTCAATTGATTTTGATTATTTCAATTGGTACTTTAAAAATCATTTGAGAAAATTATCTTAGATCTGTTCTTGCACAGAAAAAGTTGAGTTTTCAAGATTTTTCTTCATTACCATTCTTGCAGTTTTAGCACAGTATATCACACAATAAAACGATTTGTAGAGGAAAATCTTGCTTACGCACCAGTTTGTTGAAAAAGCTGTGTAAATGAAACAGTTATATTCATGATTGTTTTACTTCAGGCTCAAGACTATTTTTTTGTTTTGTAGTGCTGGTGTTGGAAGGACAGGCACATACATAGTGTTAGACAGCATGCTGCAGCAAATTCAGCAGGAAGGGACAGTCAACATATTTGGATTCTTAAAACACATACGTACCCAAAGGAACTACTTGGTGCAGACTGAGGTAAGAATGAAATATGTATAGCAAGAGACTATTACAGGTGATTTCTGTTTGCAGGAAGAGAGATGATACAGTCCTCTTTTTGGCATCACCAGCCAGACTGGCAACCAGTCAGCAGACTGGACTTTCCCTTTTGCTTCCCTCGTGTTTATAGAGGCATTCTTCTAGGCTTGCTTAGAGCAGTGCACTAGAAATTACCAGTCTATGGACTCTTCTCTATTTATTTAGGAGAACTTGGTAGAGAAAAAGTCTGTTTAAGTTATGCTTCCCACAGCAGCACTTTCTTGGCAGGGAGTACCTTTTTGTCATAGACTCTTTTAAGGAAGCACCATCATTAGGTGTTCAGATCTTCACTGAACCTGATCAAACAGTTGATATTAGGCAATAAAAAGTAGAGAAAAAGAACTGTTTCAGACAGAAGATTATAGCTGTTTTAAACTGAAGATTGTATATAGAATAGTGAAAGACCATAAGAAAACAATAAGGGCAACAGCTGGGAATTTGAAAATCTATTTCAGGTTTCAAAGACAGATGGTTAAATTCCCCAGTGCCTTTCAGTAGATAAAAAGGTAATCAACAACAGCATGGGCACTTGCTCCAAAGGATATGAGAGAGAAAATGGAGGATAGCAGTAGGAAGTGGGAGTGGTCACTATTGCAAGAAAGGCAGGAGAATCACATAACAAGCTGGCTTGAAACTTGACTCAAAGCTATGCTCACGTTTTTAACTCTCTTCTCTGAATATGAGATACCACAGGTGGTGGGGATTTGGTATCATATCATATATACATTGCATGTGTAGTTCAAATGTGCTTGTAAATGTGTACTGCCACTGCAGAGGGGCAGCCTTCACTGTAGAGGATCACTTCTGAGAAACATCACGCTGTGAAGAGGTACTGACAACATCAGAAGTGGCAGCTCAGCCAGAGGTGTCCAGAGGAACCCGAAAATAATTAGAGCTCAGATGTTTGTTATAATTTTCCTAGGAGCAGTACATCTTCATTCACGATGCATTGGTTGAAGCGATACTCAGTAAAGAAACTGAAGTCCTTGAGACTCACATTCATGCCTATGTTAATGCCCTCTTAATACCTGGACCAACAGGAAAGACCAGGCTGGAGAAACAATTCAAGGTGAGCTCTCCCAGATAGCAATGTGAAAAGCTTTAGGCTTTCAAGCTTGAATGACTTAGAATTGTAGGTCCCTCAACACAACTTTTATGACCTTTCTTTATCTAAAATTCAACTGCTGAGCCTAAATTCAGAGCAATTTAACAAATGCATGCAGTCAGTTGGGACAAAGTAATTATTTGCATATTCTTAAAGAAGGAATTAAAAAAAAAAAAAAAGCATGAAAAATAGGCCTGTATGTAGATTTTGAAAAACCTAGCTACATCTTTACACAAAGATCCCAAAGGTGAAACAAAAGTCTGGAAAGTTGTCATTCTGGCAAAAAATGTCATGAACTATATTGATCAATCAATATATTCCCCTCAGCGTACAGCTCTGGTTTGAAGAGAGACTTCACCTCAGCAGGCAATACGTGAACACTCTGGCAACCCAGAAAAAGAGCAGACTCGGGAACAGCCCAGAGTCTATGAGAGACTTGTGGGGAGAATGAGAAGTCTGGCTCGCTCCCTGGGTCCCTTATAGAGGAAACACAGAAAATCCTACCTTTTCAGATGAATTTGAATCCAGAGAAGCAAAACACACTTAAATGTTTTCCAGATTATATGGTAAAACAAACTTTAGTCTCCGTAATTTTACAGGAAATTAATTATTAGAACCTTTCTCTCTAAGGATTTCGGTTCTAAGGAGGATAGCATGGGACAACGTGTACCCTTTCTACAATAATCTATTGGATCATTAGTAAAGAACTTAAGCAGATAAGTCTGTAGATAATATCAGTACATAATGAGGCTACGAACAATATTACTATTTTCTGATGTATTTTGGCCACGCACACATAATAACTCGTATTTCTTCAAGATAATGAACAGTACAGAGTAACAGAAGAGGAACAACAGACTGAAGGATTTCACACTTTCCTGCCATTGTGGCTTGAATGATCCAATCGTGTTGCAGTACTTTTTCCTAGGGAAAAGGAGAGCCTCTTATGTCAGCTGTGATGTGCTTTGGGAAATAAGCATCCCACCCTTCCTATACAGATGAAAGAATAAAACACATACACAAATAGAGTTTGTAAATATATGTAAGCATAAAGTGTGCAGTGCAAATTGCAGGAGCCATTTAGCTCCAATTTCAAGAGCTTAAATGTTATCAGAAAGGAATATATCTCATTTAATCTCATTTTCCTTTGCAAGCTAAAATTATTAGAATAATAAAAAAATGTGGAGTCTTGTTTTACTGAAGAACTGGTTTAGACGAAACAAAATTCTGGTCTAACTCATTTTTATGGAACTTCCCTTGTTTGCTGTCTGTTTTTCCAGGGCAGGCAGATTCTGAAAGCTACACATGCCCAGCCCAAAACATCACAGAGAAGTCTTTCAAATTATTTTGAGCATTCTGATTAATTCAGTTTATTTTACTAGCAAGCAAAATCAAAAAAAAAAAAAAAAGCCCCACCAAAAAAAGCAACCTAAAGCCTAGGAAAAGCATGCTTTCCAAGCCTACTTCATGCCTAAGCAGTATGTATATAGCATTTTGGTGTATATATGTATTCATTCTCATACTCCTGTCTATTTGAATTGTATTAGTTGAAACATGTAAGTCAGTAAGACATTCCCCACATCCTATTTTCCTCTTACAGGTTTGGAGAGAAAATTGGGAAGCTCATAACTGAGATTTGACATATCTAGAGGTGCCTCACACAACGAGCTAATACTACATTCACAGCAATGCAGATTTTTCTGCACAGACATTTACCATTCTCCAAGACAATCTGAAGTTACACAAATAGCTATGCAGGCAAAATGGAAATGACACCAGGATGGCAACAAGCACTGAGGGGCTGGTTATGGAAAACATAAAGCAGGATTTCCTTCAAAGACATACTTATCAACCTAGGGCTCAAAAATCATTTGAACTGATAAAACAGTGAAGAAAAAAATATTCTTATGATTTGCTAAGTAGTTTAGCCAGATAGCTACATACGTAAAGCTTAGAGACAGCCAACCTGCAATACATGCACCCTTTAAATCCAGCTAATGAAGGAGTGGGTTTTTGTACAGTTACCTGATTTTTTGTTTAACTTCATTGTTTCAGTTACTGAGCCAGTCTAACACACAGCAGTGTGATTATTCAACTGCACTCAAACAGTGCAACCGAGAAAAGAACCGAACTTCATCCATCATTCCTGGTAAGCTTGTTCAAATCAGCTTCTCTTTGCATGGCAAAATATTTATGAACCATGATGTGTATGTGTCAAGACTTTAATCTTTCCTCAGCAAGAACTGAAAACAACTGCATTGGTGCACAGCAGTGTTCTGTAAAGTACTTTTAATGAATAAGTTATTTAATTACTGCGCATAGGAAAACAAAATACATGGCTGAATAACACTTTATCCTGATTGATGGAGCTCAGTGTTATCATTATTGTGAGGTAGGTGGGATAATTGCTGTAATATCTGAGTCATTACAACATACATACTAGATCATGACTTTTGTTTCTTACAGTGGAAAGATCTAGAGTGGGTATCTCATCACTGTCTGGTGAAGGGACAGACTACATCAATGCTTCTTATATTATGGTAAGTCAGCTAACTGTATTGGTGAAAACATTGTCCCATTGTATAGCTGTTTTCAGAGCTGCCACATGTCTAAGTTTGGGTAGCACAGTCCTGATTTTGAAAGCTCCTTTCTTTCATTATTCGCTCTGCCTGAATGAATTACTCCCCCAGGAATTATTATTATTACTGTTTTTACTGGTTTTAAGCTTGGTTAAATGCGTTACACTTCAATGATCTGTAGAACCAGAAATCCCATCATAGTTTTAAAAGCAGATAAAGCTGAATGCCAACTCTGGAAGAATCTTCAGAGGTGAAATGAAAGTGTTAATTAACAAATTAGTTCTTAATGGCTATGCTGTGGCTTGCCTTCAGACCTGATCATCTCAGAGTTTTTGCAACTGGCACAGCCCAAGGCAGCATAGCTCATCAGCTTTCCATTATCTTTTTGTTCCCTGGGTTTTCTTCAACTCTTTTCCCCTTCATTAGCTGAGAGGGAGGAGTAAGTGCTTCCTGGACATTCAGGAAAGAAATGGGAAAACTCCCTGCTGTGCTTTGCATGCATGATCTTTCATCAGGTGCATTAGTGCAAAGGAATTCTCTATCAACTTCTTTCCTGGTAAGAAGTTGATCTGGGACATCTGCACAAATTAAGAGACCCCCCTGGGAGCTTTGCAGATCTTTCAAGTATTTTTTAATTTGTTTCAGGTTTCCAACTTCTCTGGAGCTGTGGCTCATGTAGAACAATTATCGTGTGTGTATGAGCTGTGTTCTCATTCTGAGTTTGCTGCTCAAATATCCACTGATTTGTCTTTTTTTTTAAATCAAGTTTCTTTAAGTTTTAAAAAATATTTTGGTGTGATTTAATTTATTCTTTTCATCTGGAAAACACTGCATTGGAAGTTTTATATTCTTCTGATATTTGCAGGAAGTCAAAGGAGGCACTAGGCTGTAATTTATTTTATAGGCTTCTGGCTCTGTCCACTAGAAATCTCCTTTCAATGTTAATAGTTGGGCATCAGTTCTGAGTCTGTTGATGTTTGTTTTGCAGGGTTATTATCAAAGTAATGAATTCATTATTACCCAGCATCCCTTACTACACACTATCAAGGATTTCTGGAGAATGATATGGGACCATAATGCCCAGCTAATAGTCATGCTTCCTGACAGCCAGAATATGGTAAGTTTTGTGGCTGATTGATTGTTATCATTTTACGTATGAATGTTATTAGTGTTGCCATTTTGAAATGCGCAGGACAAGAGGCAATACCTTGGATTTAAAAAAGAAAGAAAAAATTATACATTAATTATATTGCACTGAGTATAAAATCTCCAAATCATCTACTGGAAATCTGGTGATCCTTGTCTGGGCAGATCTGGCACAAGAAAGTATTGAATCATTCCTGTATAATTTATAAAAAGAGTCAAACAGCAGAAGTGTCTGTTGTGCAAGTTTGGTTTTCACTGAGTTCTACTTTTACTTCAGTTTTAATATGGCTTCTTCAGCCTTTACAAGGTAAGGGGAGAAATATGAGGTTGTTTCTTACACAACAGTGGCTGATGGGACCTGGGCAGGGCCGGGAGCAATGTCAAAAAACTGTCTGGATGGCAGAGCCCAAGGAGAGGTGGTGAATGGAGTTAAATCCAGTTGGTGCCAGTCACAAGAGGTAATCCCCACGGCTCAGTACTGGGGCCAATTCTTTAATATCTTTATCAATGGTCTGGACAGGTGGATTGAGTGCACACTAGTGAGTTTGCAGATGACACCAAGCTGGTAGAAGTGTTGATCTGCTGGAGGGTAGGAAGGCTCTGCAGGGGGATCTGGACAGGCTGGATCAGTGGGCCAAGGCTAGTTGTATGAGATTCAACAAGGCAAAGTGTCAGGTCCCACACCTGGGTCACAACAACCCCATGCAATGCTACAGGCTTGGGGAAGAGCGGCTGGAAAGGTGCTTGGTGGAGAAGAACCTAGACATCTTGGTCGAAAGCAGCTGAACATGAGCCAGCTTGTGCCCAGGCAGCCAAGAAGCCAAGCATCTTGGCTTGTATCAGATGTAGTGTGGCCAGCAGGGCCAGGGCAGTGATCATCCCCCTGTACTCAGCACTGGTGAGGCTGCACCTTGAATCCTGTGTTCAGTTCTGGGCCCCTCACTACAAGAAGGATATTGAGGTGCTGGAGCATGTTCAGAGAAGATCAGTGAAGCTGGTGAAGTGTCCAGAGCACAAGTCCTGTGAGTCCTTCCCCTCTACTCTGCCCTGGTGAGACCGCATCTGGAATACTGTATCCAGTTCTGGGCCCCTCAGTTCAAGAAGGACAGGGAGCTGCTGGAGAGAGTCCAGCACAGGGCAACGAAGATGATGAAGGGAGTGGAGCATCTCCCTTATGAGGAAAGACTGAGGGAGCTGGGTCTGTAGTTTGGAGAAGAGGAGACTGAGGGGTGACCTTATTAGTGTCTATAAATATATAAAGGGGGAGTGTCACGAGGATGGAGCCAGGCTCTACTCAGTGGCAAACAATGATAGGACAAGGGGTAATGGGTACAAACTGGAACACAAGAGGTTCCACTTAAACTTGAGAAGAAACTTCTTCTCAGTGAGGGTGACAGAACACTGGAACAGGCTGCCCAGGGAGGTTGTGGAGCCTCCTTCCCTGGAGACATTCAAAACTCACCTGGACACATTCCTGTGTAACTTTATCTAGGTGTTCCTGCTCCGGCAGGGGGATTGGACTAGATGATCTTTCGAGGTCCCTTCCAATCTCTAGCATACTGTGATACTGTGAGAAGTGTCTGAGGGAACTGGGGATGTTTAGCCTGGAGAAAAAGATGCTCAGGGAAGACCCTATCACTCTCCACAGCTGCCTAAAAGGAGGTTGTAGCAAGGTGAGTGTCAGTCTCTTCTCCAGAATAGCAAGCGAAGACAAGAGGAAACAGCCTCAAGCTGTGCCAGGAGAGGTTTAGATTGGATATTAGAAAAATGTATTCACCAAAAGGGTTGTCAGGCTGCCCAGGGAAGTGATTGAGTCACCATTTCTGGAGGTGTTTAAAGACATGTAGATATGGCACTTAGGAACATGATTTACGTGAATTTGCCAGTGCTAGGTTAATGGTTGGACTTGATGATCTTAAAGGTCTTTTCCAACCTGAATGACTCTATGATTCTCTTGCTCACCTCCTAAAGTTGCAAACAAATATTTACCTGGGTTTTATCTGACTCTAAACAGCAAAGGAAACACATTTTCATCCTGCATGTGTAATTTAAATACAAATTAGTATGTTTTGCAGTTACTAGAAATGCAGGAATATCTTGAGAGCTTTTAGATTGGTACTTAGAGCAATCTTGAGGTGTGAAAGGACATAATGTTTTGTAATGAGTTTGGAGGAAAGCCATGTGTTGGAGAATCTTGCATGATTGGAAAAACATGTACAACTAAGACATATTTTTAAGTTAGCCCTTGTGATAAGGGAGGTTGTTTTGCCAGGAGGCAAATAAGAAAGGCACTCAGACCATGTAAAGAATCATTTAAAATGCTACTTATTAGAGCTAACACTATAAAGGAGAGGTAAACTTACATCACATCAGATAGATGAGGGGAACTCCATTGTGAATTGAATAGGTCTCTTAGCAGGGTACATCGTACCATGCAGCTGTCATCCATGGAAGGGTTACCCCCATTTTGGTCATTCAAACTATTAGAGGATTTTCATAAAAGAAAATAACTCTGTTTATCATTTCTGCTGTCAAACAGGCAGGTTGTTCTAGTGAGTGCTTCTTACTGCACTTTTAGATAATCTCAAGGCCATGCAGGTGGTGTACTCATCAGTACAGTGGTAGCTGCCTACAGGCTCCCACATTACAAACCACAAGCTGGGTTTATCCTGTGACTGTGGGCTGTGGGCAGCACAACACAGCCTGAAGGCCAGGCTGGACATGCAGCACAGCACAGCACATGTAGGTTATGTGAGTCGCTATCTCCATACGATACAATGGTCTCCTGGTCAGCATCACTACAGAGGTGTCTGAAAACCTGTGATGCCTGTAATCCCACTCAAATTCTTGTCAATTTAAATCTAGCTGACTGCACTGATTACTTATTATTTATTATGTTGGATGAAGTTTGATTTTAAGAGTTCAACATTACTTACTTTTTTCTTGTTTGTTTCTTTTTTTTTTTCCTGGAGGCTGAAGATGAATTTGTATACTGGCCAAACAAAGATGAACCTATAAACTGTGAGACCTTCAAAGTTACGATGATTGCTGAAGAACACAAGTGTTTGTCTAATGAGGAGAAGCTCATAATCCAAGACTTTATTTTAGAAGCTACACAGGTAACACAGTCATAAACACGTAACTCAGGACTTGATTTGTTAAAGGTAATGCCTACATTTTGTTACATTTTTCAATGTATGTGAGTGATAAAATTCCATACCTTTGAAACACCCAGGGAGAAACCTCTATAGGTAATGTGGGTGTGGTGACAAGGGGACTAGGTAGTCTAACCTCCACAGCAGTGGAATTCTGTATGTGTAAGCTGGATCTGGACTGAAATGGGATGAAAGATAAGAATAAAGACAGTCAATCTTTTACCAAATTGATTTATGCTTTTTTCACCCTTTTAGGATGACTATGTACTTGAAGTGAGGCATTTTCAGTGTCCAAAATGGCCAAATCCTGATAGTCCTATTAGTAAAACATTTGAACTGATCAGCATCATCAAAGAGGAAACTTCCAACCGTGATGGACCCATGATTGTACATGATGAGTAAGAACTGCAGCTTTCAGTTTCTTCTGATTCTTTTTTGCCTGTAGAGCTATCCTTTCATCTCATTTAGAGTGAAGGCCATGAAACAAGGCACAAAGTCTGCTCCTAACAACAGTGCTGCTGCTTCTGTTTCAGCAGCTTTAGTAAGAGAAGCATTTTTATTTTATCACACTTCAGTGTTCCCTTTTCAGTTCTATCATTTTGATACTCTGGGTGATTGTCAAGTAGGGCACTGGAGAGGAAGAAGATCAATCAGATCTTCATTGTTTCTTACTGAAAGAAGCTAGACTATTCAGATGAGGTACCTCACTCTTCTCCAGCTGTTTAATAATGGCCAAAAGTAATGAAATACTGAAGGACCTGAGGCCTTCAGGATTTGTTTAGTAGAGGATTGTAGGGAAATAACTCTAAGACTGGCTTTTAAAGACTCTCCAGAAGTTGTAGCCAGGTGCTGCAAAGGTTGTGTTCAGGCACTGCTTAGCAGGCCTCTTTCAGAAAGTGTAATGATCAAATGACAGAAATTAATCTTACCGGTTTACCCTGGATTCTGTGTGATCTCCAGCTGCACAAACTTGATCCAGTTTCCAGAGACTCATTTTTTGTGTGTGTTTTGTTTGTGTTTCTAACTTTACAAAGGCACGGAGGGGTGACAGCAGGCACTTTCTGTGCATTAACAACGCTGATGCATCAACTGGAAAATGAAAATTCAGTGGATGTTTACCAGGTAGCGAAGATGATCAATTTGATGAGGCCTGGAGTCTTTACAGACATTGTAAGTAATAAGTAAAATGTGTGCATACTCTTTTTCCTATACGCGGTATTATTAGCATGCTTAAATCTTCAGGAAACATTACTGAAGCACTGGCATCTTCATTTCTTCATGAACTAATCAAAACTGTCTTCCAGAGGTGCTGTATTGAACTTGCTGCTCATTCCAAACCAAAGTGTTTCCTGTGAAGTGGTCATCAAGTGGTTATCAAGTGGTCATATACAAAATGTGCAGAGCTGCCACCGACATCATAAGATCTGCACTATGTCATATAAATAAAGGTTTTATTCAGCAGGAATAAACCCCTACTCCAAATAGACCCTGACATAGTTACCCTAGTTTTGCATTTCAGGGTGGACTTTGATATTTCATGGTCCAGTGAACAGTCACTTGACACCGTTGTCACTGTGCTTACAGAAAGAAAAAATAAACCAGCCAAAGCAAACAACCTGAAAAGTGCAATGAATGAGACTTTCTCACTAAGTCAGTGTCCTACAAATGAAAATTTCTTCACAGAAATGAAAAACTACAAACCCTGCCCCTTTTGTCATCCCACTACAAATCTGATGGCTGTAGAGCTACAGTGAGCATGACATTTTAAGAGTGAGCATGACATTTTAGGAGTGAAACTAGGGTTAGAGTTATCACATTTCTGACAAAAAAAAAAGGCAATGACAGCAAAAGCAGGACATGACAGGGATTGACAGATGTGTCCGCCCCTTTTCCTGCCCTGCTAGACCAGATTGAGGAGCCTGGTGGACAATGGATTGAAAATGGAAACCTTTCCCACCCCAGCCGCTCGATCAGGACCTTCACTGCTCTTGCCCCAGCAATTACCTAGGCACTGTATTTCAGGTTTCCAGTTTCCCATCTGCTACTGCAGATTTTAGATTTGTTATTCTTCCTACCCTATATCTCTTAGTCCAGCTTTATAGTCCAAAACCCACTCTAGTTAGTCTGCTGTACTGTTTCTCACTCCTTCCATCATGGAAATTCTTTATCCTCATGTGTCCATCAATGAACAGAAAATACTCCCCTGCCCTTTCAGAGCATCCGCTGTTACCTGGTGCAGCACAGCCTTTGCTCTCCCTGCACAGAGCCTACTGCTCTTTCCCCCTTCCCAGCACACACTGCAGGCCAGCTAACCTTTGGTGCTCCCCATTTCCCACTGAACCCAGCTAGGCAATGGCTTCAGTGAATCTTCCCACAAAGTCTCATCTCTCTTCTACCTCCTTTTCCTGGCAGGATCTTCAAAAACATAAACACTAACTGCAAGTACCAAAAATAAAAAAGAGAAAAATTCTGCCTGGATAGAATTCAGAGGGCAAAAATGAGATCATATTCAAGGTGGGGGAAAAGCCCACAGACATGCAGTAGCCCTAATCCTGACCCCATTCAGTTAAAAGGAACTTTGCAGTTGACTTTAACAAGGATCAGATTCAACGCAGAATATTCCTTTTAAAACTTGGTTTCCTCCCTTACCTGTACTGTGTTCCTTAATGTGCTTTGCATTGTGTACAGGGGGAGACATTAGTTAGAAAATTAATAAAGCTGCTAAGTAACACAGTGAATTGTGAAGCACAGTCCATTAACAGCCTGTTAATTAATTTTGAGGAACAGTGTTAGGAGATAATCTAGTGTCACTATTTCTGACAAGACACTGACTATATCCTCTTCTCTTCCCCAGGAACAGTACCAGTTTCTGTACAAAGCTATTCTCAGCCTTGTCAGCACAAGGCAAGAAGAAAACCCTTCAGCATCTATGGACAGCAATGGCTCAGCTTTACCTGACGGAAATGCAGCTGAAAGTTTAGAATCTTTAGTTTAATTAACACATCAAATTAAACACACATACCTGTGTCACACCAGGTGCAACTGGAGTTTACCATTGTTATTTTCAGTTTTATACCTGTGGGGGGAGGACTCTGTCCAGTCACTATATCTATAACCAGATCCCAACCGTTGCTCAGTCATTTCTGTTACATATGACTTTACTGTGGAACTTTTATCATTAACAATGTGTGCCTTTTCTTGGAAGATTTCTTGTAATATGTTGTTACGTCTGGACTAACTTAATTGACTTTTACAGTGTTTCTAAGAATTGAATTGTGGTATGTTTTTTCAGTATTAGTTTTTGATTTATCTGGCTTTACTTTGAACTTAAAATTATCATATTTATAGATGTTAGGGATTCCCAACTACAAACATGTCATGGGTTTAGTATTTGATTGATTTGCTGTATTTATAACAATTTACATTTGCTAGAAATATAACTTTTAATATAGTAGAATGTAAATAAAATACTGTTCTCCATAACATTCAACATTTTAAGACTTCAATTAGAGATTTAGAATAGTAATCTGATACTTACTGTAAATACTGCTACTTCTGTAGTGATCCACGGACCAAATTTATATTTATAATTGTAGATTTTTATATTTTACTACAGAGTCAGTTTTCTAGTTCTGTGTAATTGCCTTGTTAAAATGCTGTAGTCCAGTATGTTTTTATTTTAACAAAGTCTTCTGATATATAATTGTGCATCTTAAGCAACTAATCTTCATAAAGCTGCATGTGATTTTAACTTTTTGTGGGAAATAGAAATCATTTGTTTTGAAACGAGAAGTTTTTATGAGAATAACACCTGTACTTGGCATTGTTAAATTGTTTTTACCTATGGCATTACAAAAATAAATATAAATATTCCAGTCTGTGCTTAGCAGTCTTCCATACACAGTAAGGAGTCGTCACTGTCACCTAGGAGGGGTTTTACTTACAAGAGCAAGGACTCAAGGCTGACCTGCAGACAGCTGCTGTTCCCATGGACTCTGTGAGTTCAGAAGAGGCTTTTGGAAAACTCTTTTGTTATTTAATCTCTCCTCTGCTTCCACCCCTAGCCATGGTGTTCACGTTAGCTCTTATTTTAGCTTTTCCTTGCACATCTCCTGTCTGGTCCCACAAGGTTAATGGGATGTCCCAGGCCTCCAAATTGCTTTAATTGTCCCCTCATGAGACTTCTCCATGCTGCCTTTGCTTCAGATCCTCCATTTAGGTGCTGAGCTCTTTGCTGCCTCCTTTGGCAAAGCAAAAGACAAACTTTGGGAAGCAATTAAGCAGGTAATCTCTGCAAGAGCAAAAGCAGAATGTTTCAACTTGGTTGCTCAATTGTTTTCTTTAACCTTCTGAACTGGAGAGAAAAGATGCTGATTGTACTGAATGTTGCAGCACTGAGGAGCGTAGGAGCCTGGTGCAGAATAGAGCTTTGTTTTAACACAGCCCTGGAGTAACTGTTTTCTCACTTTTCAGTTGCTATGTAGAAATACTGAGAGAAGAGATGATACTGCTCTGGACGAGACCACCACAGAAACTAATGGACAATATCTTAGATAAAAACTAAGGGTAGGGGAAGAGAAGACCTGAAGCAGGCTTGGAGATTTTAATCAACTGATTCCTAAGGCAAGGGTGTATGAAAAATCGTGTCAGCAGATAGATCTAGAACCCTTCAGCAGTGTAGAACTGAGGATAAGTGGAACTGAGACAAAGCCAAAACAAATTTGGGGTTAGAGGAATCTAAACAGTAGAAACTTCAAAAAGTCCTCATAATGTTGATACATTATGAATGGCAGGAATGACAGAATAGCTAGAAAGTTCAGCAGAACTTTTCCTGCTCTATTCTTCTTTAAGCAAAAATAATCATGTGGACAAAACAATTAAAACAATGTAATGTATAGTTAGTTTTGTAAAGCTTATTAGCATGTAAATGTGCTTGAATTCTCTTTTACACTTGACCACTCCTCTTCATAACCCCAGCAGTGCAGTCCCAGAGGTTATGAAGTGGTTGAATCCATTGGACTTGAGGCCCTGGGGCTTCCCCTTCCCTGTTCACCAGTGCCGAATGCAGGGCAATTCTCCTGTCTCAGCCCATTTCCAGAAGGGGACTGAGGTACAGCTAAGTGCAAGTGAACTTACATTGTATCCCTAGCTAAGTTAAATGTCTTTGAAGAATAGGACCTAGAGTTTTTTTCTCAATGTATTTGTGTTGGTTTGGGGGCAGCAGGAGTTACAAATGTACAGAACAGGCTCATTTTCCTGAATGACACGTTTCTGTAGGACTGTTGAATTACACATACATATTCTTCACAGCTTTCAGGCACCAAGCTGGTGTGTACAAAGGTGTGTAATAGTTTGTCTTTGAGGAAGGGTATATCTTCTTTTTCTAGGTGGCCTGGGGCTTCTTCACCCCCTCCTGTAAGCACTTGGGTTGGCCAACACCCTCCATTTGCACACTGAGGCTAGCAAACAAAGCGACAATATGTAATTCCCCCTTCTCCTTCCAAAACCACAGAAACAATTTTTCCTTTCCTAATCTCTAGGGGTGCCTTATGCAACAGGTTAATTGTGATCTTATGGCCATTTCAAACCATATCCCATAATCTTCTTAGTATAGACTTCTGCTCTTCAGTACATAGCAAGAGAAACTCATGCTCATGTGCTACTTCTGCCTTTTCTTTAAGAAAACTGGCTTTTAGCCTCAGATAATTTCATGCTTTTTTTATTGAGATCTTTTATTAATGTATTTGGAGTTTCATAGAGTTCTATACACAAAGTCTTTTTTAGGCCAGTTAATTCTATGATGTTTTCCAAGCCTCTGTGGACCAAAAGCAAAAAGATCCTCCTTCCTAAAATCCCATCTTGATATAACTGTTCCTTTCAACCTAAATGTTTTGCAGACATTTTAAAATGATAATCCAAGGAATCAGCTGTCATTCAAGGTTTCTTCCAGAGATGTTTGTAATCACAGTCATCATCTTGTCAGCATGCTAAGTTATTTAAAACATAAGTGCTTAGGATAATCTCTTTACTCACACATATTGGTTCTGATCTAGAAAAAAATAAGAATCATAAAAAAAAATCTTCTATAATCTTCAACCATGATGGATTACAGATTTTAATAAATGCGTGTGTCAGTTCCTGTCGCAGACAAAAGCCATATTCTAATTAATTTTTTTTATTGTAATCCAAACTACAGACTCACATAGCCTGCCTTTTCAAACTGGGTCAAGTGTGGAAAAGATGTTATGTATCTCCTGCAAGAAGTGGGATATTAATAAACAACATCAGTTTCAGATTACTATGTATTTTTACAAATCATGTGTGCCAAGAAAAACTTGGTAAGTGAGATTCCTGCTAAGAAATCATAGGTGAGTAGAGTTAAAAAAAGAAAAGTAATCTACTAACATCACCAACTTGTCAGTGATTGTGGTGTTGAGGTTTAACACCTATGGAAAGCTTTACAAAAGTCATCAATAAATGATGAACAACAGTCATATGAACTCACAGCAATCAGTACAACAGGATACTACTTAGTATAGACTTTGGAAATCCATTGACCAAACTAGTTAGCAACATTCCATCACAATGTTTTACCTGCACAGTTTGTCATGATATCCTGAGATAATTCGGGCTGAAATGGGCAAGTGAGATACCAAGATTTCATCTCTTATAGGGGCACAGGGAGATATGATTATAAAATCATAGAATGGCTTGGGTTGGGAGGGACCTTAGAGATCATCTAGTTCCAGCCCTCCTGCCACAGGCAGGGATACCTTCCACCAGACCAGGTTGCTCAAAGCCCCATCCAGCTTGGCCTTGAACAATTCAAGGGATGGGGCAGCCACAGCTTCTCTGGGCAACCTGTGCCAGTGTCCCACAGTGAAGAATTTTTTCTTAACACCTAATGTAAATCTCCTGTGAGTTTAAAGCCACTCCCCCTTGTCCTGTCACTACATGCCCTTGTAAAAAGTCCCTCTCCAGCTTTCTTGTAAGCTCCTTTACATACTGGAAGGCTAACTTCTCTTCTGCAGGCTGAACAAGCCCAAGTCTCTCATCCTGTCTTCATAAGAGAGGTGCTCCAGCTCCCTAAGCAGCCCCGTGGCCTCTGGACTTTGGATTCTAACAGGTCTATGACCTTCTTATGTTGGGGACCCCATCTACTGTTTGTTCTGTAGCTTTCTGATTCTGTAGCTATCCTTGTGCCCAAGCACAGAACATGTGCTAAAAAGCCCACATCTCAAGATTATAGCTGAAGAGGATGTCTAGATAGAGATACATGTATATAAACATATAGATGGGTAGTCAATGTGGGTGCTTAAAACAAGCCTTGAAGGGTCTTCTCTGGTGATTCTAGTGAGAAGTATGAAAGGCATTTCATGCACACAGAGAAGTCCATTTGTAGACACCTTTTTCAATATAACCATCTACGTAAAATTCCAAACCCCATTCATATACATCTCATTAGACTGTAAAGATAACATGACAATAAAACAGAGGATTTCGGATTTATTTTTCAAGCAATCTGTAAGATACAATTTTCTTTCAATAATATGCAAAGATAGCTGAGAAATTTCATACAAGAAGCTGAGCAATAAATTCATTTAAATCTAAACTTAGAAAACAAAAGCAGCACTGCACTGGGAAACAAGAACACATTCCAGTATAAAACGTTTCAAAAATAGCAGTGTCTTTTTGAAGAAAGCACTCTGTAGTGGTTCTCCTTTTAGTGCTCCAAAGACATTACATACCTGTAAAGCATTCTAATTTTCTTTGCATACTGCATTTCCCAGGCAGAAAAGCAAGCAAGGTAGATGCATATATAGAGTCACAACACCATGGTTGTGCATTTTGGCGACAAAGGAGGGAACAGAAAAGTCTTCAGTGAATTCCTTGTCTCACCAAGCACTGAACTGGAAGGTACCAACAGATACAAGTCTATTTTTAACCCTTAGTTGTAGGCTTTTTAACCCTTAGCTGTAGGCCTTTAATCTACCAGGGGCAGGAGGAGGCAGCAGGGAGTGGAGTATTTGCTGCCGGCTCCATCCTTACCCCAGCTGCAGGCATCAGCTGTACAACAGACCCCAGCCTCTAAGGTCAGTTTGGAGAAAAGCAACTTAGTGGACCCAGGATTTCATCAGAACATGTTTGGCACTGTAACAGAATCCAAATTTGACAGTATAAAAGCATCCACTTGTTAAGCATAAAAAGCCCTCCTCTTCATTCTTCCTTCTCTCTTTGGCTCCTTTCACTCTCCTCTGTTGCAGTTGCTACTTCATTACATCTACACAAAGAAAATCCAACCCTGAGTAACAAGACATAGAGACCGAAACTTCAGCTATTTTTATGGATGCTTTTCCTAACGGGCAGAACACCACCTGGAGTTCCAGCCCCTCAGAACCATGGTAACAGCACTATGCTTCTCAGGAGATAAAAGTCTGTGCGTTTTATCAGCAAAGTGCACTTGTGAACAAACCTGAAAGCAGACAGATTCCAGTATCAGTGTTCAGCTTTAGAAAAGGGGAGCTCCTGGCAGTTGCACAGGTACCAGTGCAAATGGTATCTGCCCATAGCATGACACCTCACAGACAGAGGCAGTGAAGTCTACGCCATTCTTGCATTGCCAAGCAGTGTAGAAATCCCTGAGCAAAACCCACAGAAGCAGCCCTGAACTGGCTGGAGGCTGTTTTGTTGGAGAAAAACTGCACTCAGGTTGAAGTCCAGTTCTGGGCTGACGCAGCTAAACTGCCCCTAGAACCCCATTGGCACCTCTGGGCAGCACCACACAAGCTGACACACTGGCAAACTCTCATCAGACTAAAGTGGCACTGTACTGAGCAGTACCGATAGGCTCCCAAATAAACACTTCAATAGTCTGATGGCAAAACAACAGAAGCTAATTCAAAAAGTAGTTATTTCAACCTCTAAGTCTACTGTATTTCAAAGCTGCTTATAACTACACAAGTATTCTCTTTGTAACCATAATTAACCTGAACAGAGCACACAGTGTAAGCGGAAAGAGTAAACATCATTTAGAGTAGCTTCTAAGCACATTAACTGTGTGTATTTCAGAATGCCCTTCCAAGCTGCAGAACTAAATGCTAATGAGCTGTCTGCATGGCACAAGGCAACACATAACAGCAGGTATTTCAACATATTGCAACCAGATTCAACTCTGTAATGGGAAAGGGTATAGAGAGAGGCTTGCTTTAAACTTCCTCCTCCATGTAATTTAAGTTTACATTAATAAGAACAGGATTTAAAGAATATTATGACCTAGATTTCTAATATTTAACGACTGAACATTTTCGAGATCTAACAGGATCTTGTTTGCTACTACTGCAGAATTCCTAAACTATTTCTTGCATATTGTTATCGTGAAAATATTCACAAATACTGTTAAAGGGACAAGACTTAAAATTTAAGTATTGCTTTCATCTCTTTTGCCTGAGATATTTCAGGAAAGCTATAAGGAAAGATCTGATTGATGTTAAAACATGTACATGAAAACACAGCAGTTTTAAGAGGAAATTCATGCATTTGGTTATCTGCAGTGAGAGTCAGGCAGCTGGATTTATGGAAGGTGTCATCTGTGTGCAACGGCAGGGACTGCCTTTGCTGGTTCAAATTGAGATTGTTAAAAGGTGGGAGAGAAACCAAAGAAAGCCAAAACCCGATCTGATCCACTGCTTCCCTTGTTAATGTTTGACAGTGCTGTGAGTACTGTACACAATGCCTTCTGCCTGAACACGTTCAAGTATGGGTCCGTAGACATTCTTCGTCAATGGTATAACCATGCCTTTGGCATCTATTTCACCTGAAATAAAGGTAGGGAAAGAAAGTGTTAAGTACTCTACTGTGATTATTCGGCAAGGTTTCCGTAACAGGGAGGCTGTGGGGCAGCCTCTGAGGCCATTCCAGACAGCTCCAACCAATCCACTGCAGGGCACAGCTGAGACCCTTGGCCAAGGTGGTGGTGAAAATGTGTTTAAAAAAGGCCAGAAGAACTGCCACAAAGGTGTAAGTAGAGCGAAAAAAGTGTGAGAATGGCCCTGCAGACAGAAAGGCTGGAGAAGGAGGATGGGAAGGAGGTGTTCCAGGTGCCAGATCAAAGATTCCCCTGCAGCCTGCAGAGAAGACGATACTGGAAGCAAGGGAAAAGCATGAGGTGGAAGCAGCAGCAGACAGGAGCTGCTATGGACTGACCACAGGCCCCATTCCACATCCCCCTGTCCTACCTGGGACAGAGGGAAAAGGCTAAGGAGTCAGCAAAGGAGAAGTGAACTGCAGCCTGGGAAAACCAGGTGGAGAGGAAGGTGGTGTTTTGTCTATTATGTCTTTTTTTCATACCTATTTTAACAGGCAACAAATTAAGCTTTTTTTCTCCAAGTTGAGTCTGTTTTGCCTGTGACAGTAACTGGAAAGTGATCTCCCTGTCTTTATCTCAACCCATAAGGTTTTTCATTTTGTTTCCTCCCCTTGTCCTGTTGAGGAGGAGGAGTGAGACAGCAGCTGGGTGGGCAACTGGCAGCCAGCCCTGGTTGACACACCACAAATGCAAATATCAATTTGCAGCTAAATAAATTTTCATTTTTGTATTTTTTTCATATGTATATATGCAGATATATCAATCCTAGTACTATGCTCTCACACAGTATCAGTACTGTATCAAAGAATAGGAAAAAAAGTGTTTGAAACATAGAAGCATACACAGCTTGAATCTAATTCACAGAGCTGTGAAACTGCAGTTAGGTGAAAAGTATCTAAACTTCAAAAGTTTGGGGTTTCAGTTTTTTTAAATAACAAAAAAACAAAAATTACACAACAAATTTTTGCTCATTTCAGTTAGCCAGAAGAATGAAGTTATAAAGATTAAGAGCAAACAAGGGGAAATCAGTATTTCCTTACACAGGGTGATGACTAGGCAGAGTTTGTCTGTTTATCTATACACAACATGATCAGGTAATATTCCCCAAGCCTCAAATTTCATCAATCCAGAAAGCAGTAGTGGAAGTCACTAGTTTGTTCAGCACAGGTATATGTTAGCCTGCTTCACTGTGGCACAATCAATTGTAATTTGCTATGCCAAAGGTCTCCTCTACACCAGTGAAACATTTAAGACTACATCATCTATATATTAAACAGTAAATTAAGAGTTGTCACTGAAACAAACATGCAGATTAAAAATTCCTGTAAAGAAGATAAGAAAATTTTCATAAATTTTAAAAATATACATATATACACATTTGCAAAACACCATGCATTTGCTTTCTACAGGCAGAAAGATACAGGGGATTGAAATACTGTTACTGAAGTCTGAACAGCCACTTACCATCTAGAACCATCTTAGCTGCAATAGCCGTGGGGTATCCTACTGATTTAGCCATTGCAGAATACCCCTTGCTGTCACCATAGACAACCAGATCAATAAACTTTTTCTCCAAATGACCAGAAGGATGCTTGAGACCTATTTCATTTCTCATAACAATCATATCTCTCTCTCCAGTGCCTAAGAGAAAAGCACACAAACTATTAATTACTTATATTTCAGTCACATCACGACTGATATGCAAGGCACTATGCATACACGGCATGTGTATCGGAGGTGACTTACGATACAGACTATTAAGGAGAACAGAATGTTAAGATGAAATTAAAAATATATCAGGGAAAGAAAAAGATAAATTGGGGGACTAGAGAATATCACAAAACATCCAAAACCTAACATGAAGGTTTATTAATGAAGGTGAACAAACTACTCCAGTTAAGGCTGATAAGAGAGACTGGCTTGTTCTACTAAAAGCCTTGAAAAAAAAATTCTTCACATACCAAAGGGCAGCTTTATCTCCATGTGCTTTGCAAGAGCTCCCACAATGGAATCTGCTGCCGGAACCGGTTCATCTCCCAATAAACCTAGCCTGGCAGAAGAAATGAGACAGGCTTATATCATTGCTTACCAACAGCTTAGTCTCAGTTTTGTAATTTCCAGCTTATATCAGTTTAACAGCCTCAACATGGAACAAAATGGCTAGAATTGCAAGGCCCAACAAACTTTAAAAATCACTGGAACATTTACCATTCCACTGCCTCCAGCTGACTTTGATCCTTTTCCAGTTTGCTAAATACAGCTTCTTTAAGAACATCGTACTCAACAGGCTGCTTAATTCCAACCAGTTTGCACATGAGCTCTTTCTGTATTAAAAAAAAAAAAAAGTTCCTGAAGGGCTGACATCCATCTCCACTCTTTTTCAGTCAAGGTTTCAAGAACACTGCTCCATTAAGCTCACCTAATATCTAGGACTTCTGAGACGAGTTACGGGTACAGAGAAAGTGTGATAGTTTGAGATTTTTTAACCACAACAAATGAGAATAAGGCTCATCTTTTCCTAAAACACTTTGTTCCCCAACACCAGCTGCTTCCCCCTACTTTTTAGTCTTATCCCTTCCTCTGGCAGTGAAGAACACAGAAATCTGCATAAACAAGGAACACTGGGAGGATGTTAGGGTGAAAGGGAAGCCACCTGGAGACAGCCAGAGCGTAGGGGACTCAAGGATATCTTTCAGCTGGTCTAGAAATGGAGAATATCCCTTTCAAAAGGAAGGAAACAAACTGAAGAGATTAACAAGGCTCTGTCAGTCCTGGGAATATTACCAAAAGTTTTCTGAAGACTTTTGTGCATATCTGAAGGCCATTTTGTGCTATCTAGATGCTAATTATTACTTGCTTCATTCACAGCAACATGAATAATAAATGAAGTTATGAACAATATATGAAGCAAGAAAGAACTGCAGAGTCTGTTTAGAAGCTCAGGCTAGCCTATCTCCTCTGCTTCCCACACAGAGTTGGCAGAAGGAAAGCACTGATATATAACAATATTGCTGAGACGAGGTTTGCAGTGAGACTGATGAGTTCATTGTTATTTTCAAACATGCCACTGCATACTTATTCCTTGAGGTTACAAGGACTGGAAATTCTAGCCATCTCTACAAAGAAAACTTGAAGATATCAACCCTAAAATCAAAAATGGAAAAAAAAAAAAAAATATAAAAAAAGAAGCAATTCCCATATGGGTAGATGAGCAGTGCTGTAAGCTAGTCAGAGACAAGCCAGGCTAGGCCTCTCCACCTTGTGCTTTCTCAGTTTTGAGAACACTCAAGACACTCTTAACTTGAACTAATGACATCATCAGAAAAATTCTGTGCTCTCCTCAGACCATCACACAGCACAAGCCTGGTGTCTTTTTCCAGGTTAATGCTGACAAAATCACAAGGAAGGAAACAGGAAACAGCTGTATTTTGTTCGTCTGAGTAATAGTTACTCTCTCAGAGGTTTGCAAAAGGGAAGAGAAATTTCTTACAAGATAGGCAAGCAGACCTGACAAGTAATAAGCTGTCGGTTCAGTCCTCTTTATACCATACTGAAATCTGGAATTCTCTGCTTTGCCCACAAAGACAAAATGTTAATTGTCAAATATAACAGCAGTACATCACACAAGCCATACTTTAGCTGAGATTTTTAAGATGTAAGTGAAGTATCAACAAGCAAGACAGAAAAAGCAATACCATCAGCACTCAAGTCAGCCAGGGCTTTGCCTAGCCGAGTCCTGAAAATCTCCAGTGTCACAGATGCCAGAGTCTCCCTGGGAAACTTGTTCCAGCACTGTATTACATTCCTGCTGAAGAAAATCTTCCTGATTTCCAGAAACAAAAACCAGAGATGACCAGGATGCAATGCATGATTCCCAATTCTAAGCACACCCAAGCCTAGAAATAGCAAAATCATTAGTAAAACAGAGGAAAGAAGGCAGAGCAATCAGAGTAACTCACCCAGGTTAGAGGTGGAGTGGTTGAGTTTAGCAAAGGATATGGATCTGGGCTAATTAATCCTAGTTTTACAAAGCCTCCCATAGTTTTGGAGTATCCCTGAAACAAAAGAATAATATGGTTAAAACTAATATTCACTTGAAACTGAGGCAAGTATTTCTACTTGTTTTGAATGCAGCAGCGGACACAACCATGTTAGTGTTAACATTATTCCCATGGGAAGATAGCCACAATTAACAGGATGCCAGTGGGGTTACTGCTCCAGAGTGGTACCTTCCCCACACCCTCTCTACCCTTCCCCTACTTTTTCAATACCCTCTTTAATGACTTCTGCAATCAATACCTCCATGGCAAGTAGCATTGGTACAAGAGATCAAAGGGCTAGTTCAAACTCCAGCACATCATTAAACACAGAGTTATATCAGCCAGCTGGCCCACAAACAAACCACGGAATACAGAGACTCCAGAGCTGAACTCTGGTCACCCTGGCTTTACACCAGTGTGATTATATGGACATCAGGTAGACTGATTTTAAAGATAAGAATCCTCTGTGTTTGTATCTTTCCTTCAGGAACATCAGAGACACAGGACACCGGAGGAATGGTATTTAAGAGGAACTGTAATGGCTGCAATAGGCAGCCAAAAAAGAATTTTAATGTGCACGATAAAAGAAGTCTCAACTGGTTTCTGCTTCTTTTCGTTTGCACTCCATTAACACTCCCACACAGCTGCTGGATACCTGAAAACACTTCCACGAAAGCGAAACACTGTAAAAAAGCAGACTGCTGGAAATAAAGCAGTCTGAAAGAGAGCTAATTATAATTAGGAGCCACCTCCACCAGCACTAGGTTATCAGTTTAGATGGCTTTTAGATATCCTTCCGTGAGATCTCTTTTTAAACTGACTCCATTAGCTAGCTGAAATTAATCTATGAAAGACACTCTGAGGAGATGCTAGCCTCCGCACTGAATGTCAACATTAACTTCTGCCCTGCCCAGCACTATGTTCTGGTATGCAGATACCAGGCAGGTAGAGGCACGGCAAGTTCTTCCATACAACCCTACCAACATCACACCATCCCAAAGTGATAAGCCTGCTCTGGGGATAAAGAAAACAACACAAGAAAACAACACTAGCCACAAAATCATCATTCTTATAGCACACTGGTAACAACTCTTTGTGCTACCCCGACATTTTGCTTTTCTTTGTGCTAACTCTTACACAAAAGAAGAAGATTTTACCAGCCCCCCAAATGACAGACTTACTGTCACAGTAAGATTCCGTAACTACATAGATGCCTTCCACATATTTTTAGCTTCTGAACAAGATATCATAACTAGACTGATAAAAGGAGAGCTGATGCAGTTTGTAACCCTTATTCCCCCACAATGGCCTTCCATCTTCCTTTGCTAAGCATGCATCCCAACCTCCCTCACTCCCAGAAATGAAGAAAAATCCTGCTGTATTGCAATAGAGGAATTAAGAGTGAAAAGACATATACACGTCTCAAGCCATGGACAAAATAACAACTTATACTTGACATAAACCTTAACTCAATAGGCATATCATCACATTCATAAAAGCTTTTTTTAAATCTTCAGTATGGTTTTAGGTTTATTCCTTCTTAAGTTATACTGACCAGCAAAAAAAATAAAAAAGAAGTCAGTTTAACAAACAAAAGGAATAGTGTCTATCAGTTAGAAGGAAAACACATCAAACATTTTATTTAACTGACTGAAAAGTTAAAGCTGCTCAAATTCAAGATTTCCAGTTACTTAATGAAAAACATTTGCCGTTTGATGAAAAAACATCATTTCCTGTAAGATTTTTACATTATGTTTTTCACAGGAACATAGGCAACAAATTGTAAGCTCCATTTTTTATCATCTTTAAAAGAATGGATCAATTCTTAAAAACATGTAACAGCAACGCCCATCACACAACCCCTTCAGATTTATTTGTTTTTAAATCTTCTATTGATCTGCCACCACATATAGAGCCAGAGACAAAAAAAAAATACAGGTACAGACTATGCAAACCAACTGACCAGCTGCCCAAAACAAGTAAAACTATTTTTCTGGTTTGCAACAAACAGCTGTTAAGTAAATCAGGTAAAGCTGCTTTCAAAAAAACGAGAGTAGTCCTTTCAGTTATCTCAGCTGGGACAGTGGAGAGCTCATAAATAGAAAGTACAGAGCTATAAAAGGCTAATTTTTAAATACAGTTTTCTTTAAATTATAACATTCACCTCTTGAGGAAAATAATAATGAATAATAATAACAACTTACTTTGTACCTTAAGGTGCCTCTCAACAAAGTGTGAGCGGTCTGAATACCATACGGCTCAGCATATTTTGTGCTGTCTCTGTTTGGAAAACCTTCCAGATTTAATCCTGGGAAGAAATCCATCGGAGTAACAGAATCAAGTACTGCTCCTCCAGCTGGAATATTTACAATCTAAATTTTGTGAAAAACAGAAATATTATTTCAGTGCTGTGTTATTTATTTTACAACAGAAGATATTAAGTATGTTCAAAATAGCAACTATATGCTTAGAATTTCATGTGCAAACAAAGGCCCAATCTAAACAAAGCAGTTGCACAAGCCACTGAAATATATCATGTGATGGAGGAGCATGCACTATGTCAGCCATTGCTAATCAAAGGGCTAAAACAAGGCACATCTTTCTCACACACGCTGTTAATTCCTGCTGCTCTTATACTAAAGTGGCAAGTTCCTTTCCCAAACTACACCAATGTGAAGGGAGATTCTGCCCATAGTCTTCCTGTTTTTTAGTCGTTTTTAATTCTTTTATGGGGGAGGAGAAGGCAAATGTAAAAAGAAAGAGGGATCTTGCTTCTCTTTCTTTTAAAGATTAAAATAAATTCAGTGGTAGAACACTGACACAAAATTGCTGTCCATGTGTATCTTTACTTGCAGCTACAAAGCACAGAGAAAATGCACCGCTGAAGGAAAACAAAATAAGATTGACTAGTTCTATTATCACTCCAAACCAAAGCCTTGAACCCTGTTTCCTTCAAGCAGCTGATGCACATGTCTGCTATGCAGCATCAATACAAACTCATTTTGTGACTTTTGAGCAAAGGGGCAAGGTTTCCTCCTAGAAGAAAGACTAAATCAAAAGCCAAAAGATCTTATTGTGTTTGCCAGGCACAGGGGAAGAATCCTGTACAACAGTCAAAGATAGCTAAGGATGTAGTGCACAATTTACTGACAAGCTCACCTACTGCTTTCATAATGAATCATTCATATGCATGATCTAATTTTTCCTAGCCATAGGTGAACCAGGTCAGAATTAAATAAATATTTTTACATTCTCCAAGTGACCCTTTTATCTGAAACTTATGTGTTGTTGCTTTCTAATTAATGATCCAATACACAATCCCTGATTTTCTACTTTCTCACTGTAATAAGAACACTGGAGCACCAAAAAGTCATGACAAAACATCTCAAAAGATTTCTCGGTTTTGCAGATCAAAAAGTTTAGATAATTAGCTGAACCTTACACTGATTATAAAAGGCAGTCTCCTTGACATTTGAAGAGCCCCTGCTCAAGTAACTACTTTGAGCAAATGGAAGTGATCAAACAGATAGGACAGGAAACCAGAAATGTAACAGTGGCTTGCAATAGCTTTGCACGAATCAGTTTTATCTTTCCATAAAACAGATGCAGTGACATTTGCTAGGTTAAGTCTACTCTAATGTCTCCTGCACAAACAGCAAAACAGAGCTTATATAAACACATCAGAAAGTACTGTACACTTTCACAAAAAATACTCATTGCGCTACTGGTATTACAGACTGCACTCAAAGAAATCAAGAGTCCTGGCATACACTGTGTAAGTATAGAATGAGGCTGTCTGGATTACAAACATGGCTAGACAGAAAAGCAAGTAGAAGGATGCACTTTCACCTTCGTTCCACAGAGCCAAAGACAGGTAAATTAAGTGGCAAAAGCAGTACACAACGGGAATGGAAGCTGGATGCAGAAACACAGCTTCAGTGCTTTAGTCATTAGAACACACTCCATCTTTGCAATCGGCTTCCATACAGTAAGTAAGAACAATGCTGGCAGGTGCCAGGCACCATCACACTCCAAACATAGGATTTTGTTATGCATGCAACTGAGTTTGGCAACTGACTATCGCTGGCTTGAAAGTAAACATAGCAACTTACAAACCCTAATTCTCCCCTTAAAAATACCACTTTCTTTGTCTGGCTTTAAATGGAAATTTTAGGATTACTTCACCTCTCCATTTCTTAAATATGTAGCAGACTGAACTGTATTCAGCAAAACTCCTTGTGGGCTCCAGCTGAACTTGTATCTCAGAGGATTGTCAGAGTACTCTGGAGCTGGTAGGCCGCCGCAGAAAGAAGTGTAGGACACAACCTGTCAGATTTATTCACAATGAAAGAAACAATGAAGAGAAAACAGACCAGGATGTGGACAGTACAGAGCTGCCCTGCAGAATCCCTTTCAGTTCTTAAATTTTCTGTTGAAGCTGTACCCCACATAGGCCAAATCAGAAGATCTACAGTGGAACCAAAAGTTTACTGTGCAAGGGCATCAAGCTGTCACACTGCAGCCACTGTCTGTAAAGGAGAGGAGACCAAAACAGATAGTGGGGCAAGGCCGTATTGTTGGTGTTTTCACCAACTGGATTAGTTGGCAACAAATCCCAAGCGTGAGAGAAAGGTGTCCAGAATCCATTACACATCAGTGACATGCCCAAAAACTAGGAGGTGGTAAAGGGACAGGGTTACTATGTGCTACCTGCCAACCTTACCGTGGCACCAACTTCTTTTGCCTTGTCAATACATTCCATTGCCAACATATGGTCAAGACCAGGATCCAAACCCATTTCACTGATAACTGTAATACCAGCAGCTTCTACACTAAAAATAACAGAAATGCAGAGCTGTCAGAATATTCACTTTTATTTAGGAAATCTGTCCAATAAAGGCCCAGCGAACTTTCCCCAACACAGCAAATTCTAGGCTCTATCTGCAGCTTGTGGGTAAAAAAAAAAGATATTAAAACCTGAGCAGTAACAACTGTTAAAGAGTCATTCTAGCCTTGGTTTCTCTTACTTTGCTGCAACATCTAGGGGCTGGTGGAAAAATAAATTCCTATCTCACATTCTATTATTCTATTATTCACACTAAACTCCATATCTCACATTCCCCTGGACAGCGCTACAGTGCATGAAGGTAGTACTGAAGAGTATGGCACAGAACTAGTCATAATTGCCCATAACAGCTCCTGTGGAGAAGAGAGATGAAAGACCTACTTTCCCAAATTACAAGCATTTGGGGTTTAGCAGTTGTCCACATTCCCAGAGAAATTCACTTATCACCACAAACTGAGGCAATTTATTTTAGTTTCAAAATCACTTTGTATTTTTACAAATAAGAATTGGTTTTTTTTCTTTCTTTTTTTTTTGAGAGTGTGATATGACCTCTTGGCATCACAGCTAGAAGAATCTCCCTCACTGTCTGCAACACTGGTTCTCTACCTGTCTACCTTTCTCTGTTTTATCTTTTGTAGAGACACAGCATGCACAAGTCTCATCTCACTCACTTGAATTAATTTCAGAGTATCCAGTACTGAGACTGAGAGGAGTACCTAGGTGAAAGTCCATGCCCAAAACAACTTCTAATTATATAATAAGTAGGACAACAGAAACAATAGAATAGCTAGAACCGTCACCAGCTTGAGACTAATAGAAAGGAGAAATGACTCCTATCCAAAAGAAGGAGTCATGAAGGAGGATGTTAGAGTAGGTAATAGAATATTAGTGTAGATTAGGGGAATGTGGCTTAGGAGAATGTGAAGGATGACAAGCAAGCTTGCTGTCACTGGTAGAACAGGACAGCCCATCTGCTGATTTGAATATCAGCCCAGCTCAAACATCCTAACAGGTCTGAGGGGATAGGGGAAAGCACACTAATATGGAATAAGATGGGGTATGCAGAAAAGCACATTCTACTGTTTAGAGCACTAGCCTGCCCGTATTGGGGTGTGCACTCATTTCCCCACTCTGCCACAGCCTCCATATGCAACTTTGGGAAAAAAAACTTAGTCCTCTATCATAGAAAGAGAAGGAGAAAGAATGCAGAAAACAGTAATTCACAATGAACATTGCAGGTGTAACAGACTGCAAAATATTCAGATAATGCACTAAAGGAGGCAGTAACACCAGGGAGATGCTACTGTCATACTTACCTCTCCCTGAGCTCTTTCATAGCTGGTGTTAAGTAGCTGGCTGTTACCAAGTTCACTTTGTTGTCAATACATTTCTTAGCAACCAAAGGATGTGCTGAATAAGGCAGCAAACTACAAACGAAACAATTATGCAACATCAAAATCCAACCAGTTACTTAGGCTATCACTGGAAAGACACTCGCAAATGTTTTTTGTATGCCTACAAAAGAGCTCAAGTAAATGCAACAGCCCTACCTGCCTTGCCCTGAGCAGTTTCGTATCTACATAAGTGAAATGCTACCCTACAGAAGTGCATTGTTGTATGTACTTGGGACAGAGCATAGGACAATATGGGAGTCATTGTTTAGACAGCATCTTCTGTCACATTTGTCTTTGTAAAAAACAAGCCACTGATCTATTCTCAAGGCTACTTTCTAAACAGGCATGATGAAGATTCAGAAGATGCCAAGCTGTAAATCCATCCTTGAGAAAGCTTGCATTACAAAGATCTTGCTGAAGTACTTTGTGAAAAGCATGCTCTACATGGAAAAGAAGCAGCATACATGACATCTGTGGCAAAAGGGACAAAATTACAAGGACTGTGAAGTCATTTGCTCCCTTCTTTCAATACCTGAAAACAGATCTCTCTTAGTGGAGAAATGACCAAGATGTCAGAATTTTGCTTCCTCTTGCAAAAATGCCAATTTGATCCCAGGAACACTTCCACTGGTGGACACAACTGGTCCCTCACACTAGGAAGGCTCTCCACATAATTGGTGAACACTTCTAAAGAGATGCTGCAGTCAAAACCCTTTGAAAGTCCTGATGCCCTACTACACGAGAAGGCAGTGGCCAGATACAACTATTTACATACACAACTATGATCCCAGTTCTTGGGCATTAAAAAAAGTTAGTATGCTGATTTAGGTCACTGAACTAGGAGAAAGAAGCAGCATGACTGAGGTTTGAGCCTGTCATGTTTTACACACAATTCTGACCTGATCACAAGGTTGTGTTTCTTCACCAAAGAGGTCAGCTTTTCCTCATGCTTAATGATATCCATATGAACTGAAGTAATATTGTCATATTTTTCTGTCAGTTGTTCAAGTTGTTCCTTCGTGACAGATGCTGTTTTAAAAGTAAAACACATCAACTGTTACATAAAGATAATTACAAAGCACTCCCAGGTACAACAGTGCTTCCCTAAGAAAAACAGTTGCATGGATGTTTTCCTTCACTAACAGTTGAAGAGAAATCAGGCATAAAGCACCTTACTTCCCTTAAAGTAGTCAACTTCATTATAAATTGCCACGGTCAAGCCATAACAGCTATAACTCAACTAGAATCCACAAAGAATACTTTCTCTCAGAAGTGAAGAACCTGCTGAAAAACAACCATTTTCAAGTAGTGTGACAATTAATCTTGAGACTGAAAGTATTTTAGGTCACTATGCAGTACATATTTTCTCCTGGTTTTAAAAATGGTAACTTTAACCTGGCCAAATAAATGCTGAGGTGGAGTATTCAATCAGTTGATTGTAGTAGTTATTTCTGCAAAAGCACTGACTACTTCACTGAAATGCAAAAAGCTGACTAAAGTCCAGGATGGGGAAAAGGTCCAAAGAGGAAAATGCCTTTCTCTTTTTCAGCCTGTGCTTGCTTTAAGTGAGACAGGAAAACCTTAACTAATTTTAAGGTCTTGATGAACATGCAGGTTCAATACAACTAACAGACTTAGTAAACAAACATGCTCAGAAAACTTACCCCATCCCTCATTCCACATAGCCATACATTTCTAGATAAATCTGGTTAAAAAAAAAAAAATCTTTCAAAACTGTTTTCAGACATTTTAAAAGGAATTCCTATTTTTTACCAAGAACAGCTTAATAGCTTAAAACAAAACCAATTCACATCATTCATTATTTTTAACATAACAAAGATAAAAACATTAAGCTTTTGTTTAGCTCAAACATTAAGAGGCCCAGATTCAATCTGACTAGTTTCAATATTTGCCTATGGGTTAGTTCTACCAAACCTGCATGTGAAAATATTATCCCTAAAAGGAAGAAATCCAGTCTCTGCCTGCTTCCATTTGTCCCTTACAATTATCTTGCTCTTACTGCCATCAGCACTTACAATTAAAATGAAAGCAGAACTGAAAGAGAGATCCAGGTTAAAGCAACCAGTATTTGACATATCTCACACCATCTCCTGTCCTGGCTCACCATGCTGCCAATACGACGATGACAATGGGAACATGGCCAGGAGAAAGAAGTAGGCAATGAAGGCGGCAGGTGGGGAACAGGCTTACAGAGTATTAAAAGCATCTGTGCCTCTAACTTAGGGCCTTATTTCCTTATGGCCTTTCCAAAGTCAATGGAAATAAACATTGCCAGAGGGTGATTCTCCATACCGTACTAATCAACTTGTGCTGAGAGAAAAGAGAAAGGCAAAATCAACCTAAAAAGAAATTGATTACATGAATGCTTCCCAATTAAAACTTTTGTCATTTGGATTTAAAATGGTGTAGCCTAACAGTTGAGAACCAAATGTGGCACCACAGTGTGCCTTTTAAGCTTTCCTCATCCACCTACCTACTGTCAAGTATTTGACAAGTAACACCTCTGTGTCTCTTCTCTTCTGAGTTTTTTGTGTGCGTGTGCTATACAAATTGCATGGTTTTAAGACACCCAGGTAACAGGCACCTGCTGTTTGCTCAGTGCTTGGCAAAACACATTTTCCAATTCACTTGGTTTCCCTTACTGCTCCTGTATTGCAGAGACTAATGCTGCCTCTGTACCAATGAGGGGATGGACACTGCACATTGCTGTAATCCTTCCTTGTTCACAGCGTCAGGCAGTGAACTGTGCTAATGGTGCACAGTCCTTGGAGTACTCCTCTTCTTCCTAGTATACCTTTTCCCAGGGGTTAAATGGTTATTACTGCAACAGGTAGCAAAAGCAGGCAAGCACAAAAATAACATGAGAAAATAACAAACCAAAGCAACAATAGCAACACCACAGATCAACAGAAATACAAAAGTAAGTTTTAAAGGAAATCACTTCCCAGCAAAGTCACTTTCAGGCAATACAGCCTGGGATTCAAACCTTTAAACAGAATCAGGGTAAAGTCATCGTCAAGGGTACTGAAAAGTGGTTTTGAGATGCCCAGCCTGAAGCATGCTACAGATAAAACCAGAACAGAGGAATGAACAAGCAGGCATGTGAGGCTGATGAGAAGGTCAGGGGCTGAAGGTTAACCACTACAGTATTGGTTATAACTAGAACAGGGGCTTCACCCATACAGATGTCCATAAAAACAATTTCATTTTCTTGTTGTGTGAGGCTGAAAACACAAGCCAAGCACCAACAAAAGGGACTGACTACCTACAAAATCAATCCCAAGACCAAATCAGGCTAGAAGGAAAAGTACTTCTGACTTCCCTACATAAGTTACACATACAAACAGTAAAATTTCAATGTGGCCATGTCATTTTCAAATCAATTATATAAACTCAAAATGCTCACAGTTACAAAATCTTTTTCTGCTGTGTATAACAACAAAGATTTTCTTTATCTGTTCTCAAAACCAGATCCCTTTACTGCCTTTGAGAAAGGTTCTGCCACGCCAGCAGGTTTAAATAAGATATAATTTTTCAATGAAAAACAAGCAAAGTCTTACATACCAACTGTGATGTCAACATTGGAATCTCGACTAAGATATTCAATTACAGGGCCAGAAACATAGCCAGATCCAAGCAATAAAACCCTCTTCTTATTATCCATCTTCAGCATTTGAGTGTATTCTCTAGAAGGTGTTACAGGCAAAATTAAAAACCACAGAGAAGAAGGAAACTGTAAACTGCTAAAACTAACAAAGCATGTTTTAGTAAGTCTACAAACCAAGAGCTCTACTCAGACCAAGAGTCAAGTTCCTGGCTATCTAACCCAAGTACTGCTCCCATTCTTCTATGGCAGAACTTCTAGGTTCTTTCTTCCAATATAAACATGATCAAATCCATCAACATCTCTACTGCTTCTTCAATTGATACTAGCTGTTCAATAGGTTTTTCCTCAGTTGCCACTATATTTTTCTGAATGGCCAGATTACCGTAACTTGATCACTTGAGGACCCACAAGCTGTCTATGTCATCCTGGGCTGTCAGAAAGGGATTCAGGCTCTGCCTTGCTCCCTTTACATAACCAGTATTTGTTAAAGCACACAAAACCATGCTGGTGAAAGTATATTTTAGGTAAGTTATACTAATCTCATATTAGTCCACCACAGAAACATGATAGTCAATACAAGTTAATACCTAATTAAGAAATCCTGTTTGCAGACAAGACCTTGTTTGATTTTTTTTTTTTAAAGAAGTTAAATCATGATTTAATCCATTCACAGAAAGCCTCCTAAACCCATTATATCCTTTCATATGACAAATCTAAGGACCTTCCTCCTCCTCCTATTGAGTTTAACAGAACATCTTCTTCCAGAGCTAAATCCTCATGGGCAAAGAAAAAGAAATAATTCCTGTCTGCCCTTTACTATAGGGAGCAGAAATGGTATGCAGGAGCTTGGAGCAACAGTATTGACAAAGAGGATACTTCCTATAGGAAAGAAATCTATTATTTTGCAATCAAACCTCTTATCATATTTATTAAAAACTTTCCCAGTGTCTAAAATGAGGTCAGACTTGAAACAAACATAGCATGTCTGCTCTAGGACAGGCTGCCAAATGACCCATCAAGAGTGGGAACAAAATCTGCACAGTCCCAGAAAAGAACATTTCATATTACGCCTACCCTCTACATACAAGTCTCAATAATTCAGTTATGTTAATCTATGAACAAATAACAGTAATACCTAGAAGTCCACACTGTTAATGGGATATGTCATTGCAGCTGTGGATGAGGAACCCGTAGAAGGTATGAAGCAAGTAAAGGTGAAAAAACAGAGATAAGTTTAGTAAAACAAACTGCTCCTGTATTCTAATGGCATTCAGGACAGTTCAGTTCCTCCAGTCTGGCTATCCTATCTCTAAAATATCCCAAGACTTCCAAAGGGTATAAGCAATTAGGTTAAATAGAGCCCTCAGAATCTAAATTAGACACAGGATAATACTTTGTTATAGTAATAACAAAAGCATGATTCCTACAGGCTCTAAACAAAAGCCTATCTCTAGCTAAACCATCACATCTTAGGCAGTAAAATCCTCGCTTTAATTTGCATTATCTCCAAAGTCTGCAGTAAAGGAGGGTATCATTAGCAGGTTTTGCTTTTCTGACAGCTAACTGAGCAACACCACTGAACATCACATGCAACACACAGGTCCGCAGAAGTATCAAACGTTTGCCCACAAAACCCCCTTGGGAATGACATCTCCAGATTCTCAGGGTAGGTCATACAAGCAATTATGGAGAAAGGAAAAAAAAAAAGGAAAACAACCAACCAAAAAAAAAAAAAAACACAACCCAGATCATTGTGCTGTGTGAGGTATTCCTCAGAAAATTTGTTACTGTTGTTACTGAGACAGCTGCTTGAGGTGGTCTGTCAAACAGCACATGACAAAAATTACTGTGAGCTGAAGTCTTTGAGAGGCAAAGAGCATGTTACTTTGGGTGAATACTCGTTGTGCACAAGTTCATAACCAGAACTCCCAAAGTTCCCAAAGGAAACTGGAGACATTTGGCATGCAAAAGTCAACACACTATGCTTTTAGTGTATAGTGTATGCAGTGCTTGTGGTCAGACCAATCTCAACTTTTACGTGATGTACAGTGCAGCTGGCACTGACCATGCCACTGACTAAAGCTTTACCTACAGGAATATAATGAAGCCTGAAAGTCTCACAGAGGTTCCTGGATACATCCAGTCACAGAACAATGCTATACAGCACAGCACTTGAGCCATACTAGGATTCAAGGTATAGTACAGAGCCTTTTCCTTTCGAAGGACTGCACGTTATACCCATTTTAAAAGGGCAAGGAGTAACAGAATAATACTGGCATGTGTCTGTTTTCTGCCAGTCTTCATAACGTAAGAAAAATGACCACTTCCTCAACTTCGATATAAGTTACTAACAGCATATGTTAATGATTTAAGCAATGCGCATGAAGAAAGAAGGAAATACCAAGCTAGGAGACATTTAGACATAAGCACTAGACAGTGCAATATAGCAGTATTCCATAAAAACACAGGAGTAAATAAATTCAAAAGGGGAGGTGGAATGCAGACAACATTTTTTTTAACATCCTGAACCAAATAATCTTTAAGAAGCTGTACATTACCTGCTCTCCCTCAGTTTCTGGATATATTCATATTTAGCTGTCAGTGAGCCATTGGATGCAATCACTGCCTAGAAATACATGAAAAAAAAAACAAAAACAAAACCTGAGGCTTTTTGTACCTGTATGATTTATAGCAGAGGAAGACAAGCAGAGTGACAAATCACAAAACTTACATCTCGAACAACAGTTGAGTAATTCTGTCTCTCAAGAGGTTCTGAGCCTTCCGATAACAGCTATGGAGATAAGTTATTTCAAATCTGGTCATTTCATTTGCCATAAATATTTTTTCAGAGTAAAACATCAAGATTTTAAGCAACATTTAAATGCAGTCAGCAATACCAGTATTTTGTAGATCTGAAATTCTTGTGGCCCTGATCAGTGTCATTTAACTTCTATGAAAATACAGAAATTCAAACAGCAGTCTGATTGTGAGCAACTGTTATCTGCCTCAAGAAAATCAGATTTTGACATCTATTGCATAGTCCAGGAACAATGAACTACCTGACAGAGCCTGTTTCCTGCCTACACAAAGTGTTCTTGACAAATCCCTAAGACATCCAGATCACTAATGTCTCATTCACAAGTTGCTTTTTCAAAGTATTGCTCAAGACTTAGAAAGCCTTTTTTTGTTTTGTTTTCTTTTCTTTTTTTTTTTTTTTAAAGTACAAAGTCAGTTATGTTCTACAGCAGATTTATTTTGAATGTATACAGGAGACCAGAAAAGCAACAAACAAGCAGACCAAAGTCTGAGCCTTTTACTTTCTCGATGGATATATTAGACCTTACCATCTCTTCAATATATGGGAAAAGCATATCGCCAAAGTACTCTGTTGCTTCTACAGGAAGCTGAGCTGGCAGATTGTCAATGGAACACATCAGAATCCCAGAGCCTTCCACACTGAAAGAGACAACATGGCTCTTCTAAACTACTTCGCCTTGGTACCTGAAAGGCATCACCTTTCACAAGTGCTTTAAACACATGATTTTTCAATATAATGTTTCATCGTAGAAATTACAGAGGAAAGCAATAAAACCTAAAGGCTCTCCCACCTGTCATGAATAATATGCTGGTCAGCATCATACATACAAAATGGACTGTCAATTGTTGTACATTCAGTCATAAATTCTATAGATCCTCCAGTGTCTGCTGAAATGTCACATATTGCCAGAAGCCTAAAGCAATTAAACAAAAAAAGACAAAGGAATAGAGTATTATCCAAATTACTAAGAAATATAGGTTTAAAAGATCACAAGTGAAAAAGAAATTTAAAAGAAATGTGAGAAAATATATTATACTTGTAGTTTCATTCATCTTAACCAATTTAGAAGTCAGCGTAATATGAACAATGACATCCAGACAGGTCATGAGATTTCCATTCACAACAAAAGGTTCCATATTTCATGCGTAACTTGTCAAAGACCAGGACAATCCACTCATCCATCATTTTTTCTCATTATCCATGTGCTGTCAACACCTCCCGTTTGTTACACAACTACCAATTCCCCCAAGCTATCACTGTGCAGTCCTGCACTAGAATAACTTCACCATCACAAAGGGAAACCTAAAGTGGCTACCTCCTTTCAGTTCACAGAGAGCTGGCACAGGTGGAGTATTCATTAGCCTAAGGCACAACCTCTGGCTCCACTCAAGGTTAACACTTTTAAGTCTTTTTCATAGGAGAGAAAGAAAGGTGTCAAGAGTGGACAGAGAAAAGACAAAGACCTCTTCCTCACCAGCATATCCTTTGCTATATCCTCCCCAAATCCATCACCAGGCCAGTGCCCCAAAGAACTATTACACAGGACTACTAGGGAAAGGGTGGCTCCCACCCCCGCTGAAAGGAGACTAACCCTGGATTTGCATCCCACATTCCATCCTTAAAGCTATTCAAGGTTGTGAAGCATTTCCACCACCAGCTGCAGAAATCAGAGATGTGAAGGAACAGTTATTGAAGTTGTATAAGCCAAATGACAGGGTAGGAAGAACTTAAACAATGAACTCTGCTCAGGCACAGAAACTTCTAGCAGTAATGGTGCATTAGGTACATTTCCCAGATATCACAGTTTGCTCTGCATTTGGCACAACAATCATTGGCAGAACTACCTTTGCAGAAAGACAGACAATACCTGTCAATCATTTATACTGTGATGTTTCCAAAACCTTCAATCTGTGAAAACAAGACTGCAAAGCACAGAAGAACAAAAGCAGGTTCAATGCGGTACTCTGCAACATGCAAGAGGAACATAAGAAATAGAATCACTTGGTAGATACTGTGGTGAAACTGCCTGGCATTCTGACTTAATTAGGATGCTGCAGAATTGTTACAAATGAACTGAGGTGTCTTACTTGTGTGGTAACTCAGGACAGCCCTCTATGGCAGCAGAAGTAGATTTAACTGGCACCAGCAGCTTCTGAGCATCCTGTCGACTTAACAAGCGAGGAGTATGTTGCTCCCAGTATATGCCATTAATTAAACAAGTTGTGTAGGGTGCAATCTGCAAAGAGAGTTACAGATGCCAGATGTTCTTATCTAGTATTTTAAGTTGAAAGCACCTGGTCTAGTGATTTAAATGAACACTTTCTCATCAATGGATATGCAAAGGTGTAGTAACTACCAACAATCTGTGGAAAACATTTCATAAAAGAAGAGATGCTTACATCACTGTTAAAGCGAGAAGTGTAAAGTTCTGGGTGTTTTTCATAGTCTACAGGATCATACAGTCCATCCTGTTTCCTCACAAGATGATGGTGACGACTTAACACTGTCCCATAGACTTTTCTGAGGTCTGAGGTTAAAAAAAAAAAAAGAAGAAGAAATAAAATTGTTGTTATATTTGGACAAAAAGGGTTGCAGTGTTTCCAAAAACTTTATTGTTGCAGCATACCTCCAGATCTGGAAACTTCCTTTAACTCATGTGGTTCCACAAACTCACATGGGAGGGCACTGAACATTTCCTGAGCACCCTGTAAACCAAGAATTAGGATTCAGAAAGATCAGAGCATACAAACATAGTGTAACACTGCTCATTTTGTGTGGGAAAACAGATACAAAAATGCCACGCACAACAGAGTCCTGCCAGACAAGGCCTTCAGAGATGTACAGACTGTTTCACACATAGCCCTGCTTATCCAAAACAAAGCTGCCTGGGCTCTGTGTACAAGGAATTTACATCATTCCCCATTACTGCAGTTTGCGTGGCCCACAGTCCAAAGCCCGGTTTACATTTCTGACAGTGGAGCTGGGAGGCCCCAGCTCAGCCACAACAGGTGGTTTTGCTGCCACTCTGAGGAGCAGTTTCTCTTTAGGGAAGACCCCTGAAGCTCCTCCTCACCGACCAGGCTGTTCTAAAGGCAAAGAACTTTGAGATGACCTTCCCAATAGCTGTGATTATAGAACACCGGCTCTTCAGACACGCCAGCCTTTTGCTCAATAAACACAGTTACACTGGCAGTGACCTTATAGCCTGAGCTAGTTAACTGATCTTTGTTGCCAAAACCAGGAGTAAGGCGTTTTCCCTATGTTATAGAATATATGTCTAAAGTCCAGGACCTGTAAGCCAAGTCAGTGGCACAAAAACAGATAAAACCCAGCAAGTATTAGAAAAAATAATTCTTCCCTCTATACTTTAACGGGGTGATTCAACATACCTTCTGAGCCCAGAGTGAATCAAGTGCAGAGAGGGAGATAAAAATCATGCAGGTGGGACAGAGAAGCAGTAAGACTTAACCCATTTTTCATGGTAAAAAATTAGTGTGGTCACCCTTGTCGGGCATGATCTCATCTTAAAGGCATTAGTTTAGGGTACTTGAAACTTCTTACTGGCAAAGGAAAACCTGAAGTCCAAGCAAACAAAATGAACCTATCAACTCATTTATCCTGGTATGTATCAAATGCCAAGAATTTATATTAAAAATAATAAAGTATTTAATCTTGAAGACAGAATTCTTACCTTAGAAACATTACCAGTGCCTGTAAACACAAATGTTAAGGGTCCAACTGACTTTGGCATCAATCCAAGTGAAATTTCATACCCGGCATCCCTTACTGCCTGCACAGCCTGACTGCTATTCCTGTAGTTATGTGCCATCCCAATGTGCTGAAATCAAATGCATAGAACAATCAAGATATTTTCCATATTCAAATACAGGTGCAGATGCCCTAGTGTCATTTTGCTAGAGAAAAATACATACACATACAGTCTTACCATGAAGGGAGTGTGATGTCCCAAGGCTAAAAATCGTAATCCCAATCCATGCAGAATGTTGATCATTCCTATTGTTTAAAAAAAAAAAATAATCAGAAAATCAGACTATCAGCATTAATTATGAATATACATAGAAACTGCAGAGACTCACTGAAGTCTAAACTCACCCTGGATATTTTTTCCCATATTTTATTATTAATATTTCACTTCTAAAGAAAGTCTACATAAAACCAGGGAAGGAGAAATTCAATAGCAGGCTATGACCTTAAACCTGCTCTTGGCCCACATTAGGCATTTCAGCACCATTTAATATTCGGATATCCTTTCATGAGATGTATCCACAACACCAGATTCCAAAGAAGGAGATAATAAAGAGAGTCTCCTGAAGAAACAGCGTTGAAGTTCAGTGAAAGGAATGAGAACCATGCCTCACAAAAATCAGTATAAATGAATGAGAGAGGGACAAACAGATGTTGTTCAAACTCGCAGGACTGACAGCAGCCCTTTCTCTCAAAAGCCTATTCAGCTCATCTCTAGATTTTTAGTCGGCCTCAGATTAGTTGAACAGACAAATAGGAATTCAAGACAATATAAAATAGTAGATTTGCCAGGAATCCACAGACTGTTTGACATGTAGTCTAATCAAAAGTAGGGAGCACAAAACAGAATGGAAAAAGCTCTTAAAAGCAAGAGTTAAAAATCCAGTTAAAAATGCATTGCAAGCCTCAACTTTCAGGAAACATAGACAACCAGAAGTATTACAAGAAGCTACTTGTTGCAAGCCTGCCTTTACTTTATGCACTATACCTGCTACACCAGCCCACTTTCCAAAGGCCACAATTCGCATTCCTTTACGATCCACCATTTTTTCATAGTCAAACAGTCGAATTTCCTGAAAATACACAGCAAACTGAGTATTAAAATTTTCAGTGAATGCAGTCAGTGGCATGTTACTCTCCTAGGAATTACCTTTTGATATGCCTTTGTCATCCTTTGTGATAGAGGCTGATGGGCATATATGAGCAGGCAAATGATTCATAACAAGATTTAGGTATAAAAATAAAAACCTAAAGGTTACACTGAATTCTTGTTTTAAAGAGCCTCTGCACTGCCTGTGCACTCTTGGCACAGTTTCCCAATGTGCCATTCCAGCCGCTGGAGACTCTGCCAAGAGGCTGCTCATTTCTGAGTGAACTGGTTGCCTCCCTCTGTAACAGCCAACACATGCTCTTGATTAATAACTTTCCAATAAGCCTTCATGCTCACACAGCACAAACCTCTCATGAATACACCATGCTTGCAGCACATCTGCCTCGCACATCAACAGAGTAGCACCACAAGCACAAGATCCTCTGAGGAAGAAATACTCAACTTCAGGAAAAGATACTGAAAACTGTCCTTGTTAGCTAACTACAAATATGCACACTGAAAGTAACCACGCTAGGCAGCAAGCTTTTGATCATACTTCAGCATTAAGTTCAGTTTCCAACCCATGCTAACAGTCAATTGTCTTCTCTATGACACAATTTACCTGTCTTAGAATCTCATCCAAAAGGGGCATGTTTGCCTCTTGGGCTTTAATAGTGTGAGAGAAGAAGGCATAGTTCTTTTTAGGGATTAATTTGTCCTCTGGAGGTCTTTTCACACCTACTATCAGAGAAGCCTCAGAAATATCTTCTTGAATAATGCCACCTGCTTTGATGTAATCCTATGAAAGAGAAAAAAATCAAAGTAATTTTTTTCTGGGTTTTTCCATATTCAGATCTCAGCACATAAGCAATTAGAACAGAAGAAAAACAGATAATTCTCCAAAGCAGAAACAAGTTACTACATGTGATACTTCAGAAACCTCTTTATCAAAGGGATATTGAATATCAAACTGAACTTGCGTGCTAATATCCTATTATACAAGGCAAAAACATAATTATGTTTTAGTAAAATCCTTCATCATAAATTCACAGACTACAAAAAGGGTATTTCACTACATTTAAAGTATTTTATAAAGTGCTGTGATAATGAACAACCCTTTGTAACATGTTGAAATATATGGAAATAAGTTTAGATAAATCTGACATATTAATCTGAAGACTGATGGCATGTGATTTTATAAAATTGTGTAAGATTAAGTCCAAGCTGAAGAGCAACATCCAAAAGAGTGTTTTTCCATATCAAAATCTAGTCTTGTTATCCCTTGTTTCAGAAACATATTAAAATTCCAGCTTTCAATATCATACTTGTGTACCCAGAGTGATATATGCTTTGGTGAAAAACAGCCCTGTGACTTAAATAAAAGGTGATACATGCAAGTGATCACTAATTCCCTACTTATGTGTCCATTTTTATCTGTTGGTTCAGATACCTTACAGCAGAGTACTACTGTTGCTTACTGGAACTGTAAAAGCTCTCAGTCCCAAAGCTCACAGCATAAAAGAAAAAAACAACCCAAAACAAAACTCTCTCCTCATTTTACATGAGTAATAGGACTGAAGTGGGAATGGGATTCATCAGATTCATCCTTCCACTTTATTTTAAATATGATTATTTTTTTTGAATGTTGCCTCCATACAAATAGAAGAAATAAACACCAATGTTAAATGGATTATCAAGTTTCAGGGACAGATGAAAAGAAATCAATAAAAGCAACTCCAGAAGCCCACCAGTATGCCAACATTACATTAAAAGGCTAAACAAACTACTCCTTTTTCTCTCCACAATGACTCCCCATGCAACAACAAAATTAATATGTTTTCTCATGTATATCCCTTGAATATATTTTTTCCTGTGCTATGGTTAATAACTGAACTAAGGGTTTGCTTACATAAATCAAAATGGGACCTCACCTTTTCATGGATGGCTCTCCGGTTTGATGGCTGCACTAAGACCTTGTAACCCATCTGTGTTAATTCCTTAACATGCTTTGGTGCTAGAGGTGCTCTTCTTTCCCAGGCATTAACATCTTCCCTCCTGATTGCCAGCACAGACTTATGACGATGCCAACACTTAGCATTATGGAACGCACACCTACCATTTGTGTGACTAAAGGCTCGCAGCATGGTAAAGCCTGATGGCAGCAAAGACAACGTAGTAAAATATACATATATATACACGTATGTTTCAAACACTGTTCAAAAGGTCTGGTCTCCTTTAACATCTGCTGTAAAACACAAACCAGATACTTTATACTCTAGGTGCACCCTACTTTTGTGAGATATAAATTTCCCTGCTTGAGCAGGGAGGTTGGTCTAGCTGACCTCCAGTGTCCCCTTGCAACCTCCACTCATTCTGTGATTCTTTGATTCTGAGAATTTACTTTCAATGTACTTCGTTGCACCTCAGCTTCATGGGGTGTCCTTACAGAAACAAATTATTTGTGCTATTGTAAGGGAAGGCTTTTAACATGTTCAGTGTACCAAGTTTTTACTTACACAGCTTAAAAAGAATGCTGGAAACTTAAAAATGCCAATTAAATTCATTTGCCAGCATGAACATCCAAAGACGAAGCACTTACAAAAGTTTGCATCGAGATCAGTGAGAAGTAACAAACTCACAGAAAGAAGGTAGAACACAGGCAACAATACAAGCAGTTGATTAAAAAAAAAGTCCTATATGTATGACTAATGCAAAGTATTTTTATATAACTAATTCTGACTCAAGCCAAAAACAGAACAGTAGGACAAGACCTTAACTACTGCTTAGCAGTCAGCATATGTGTGGCCAGGAGTTACAGGTTTTTTTCCTAATAAAAATATTGTGGAAAGGCTTCATTAGGACAGATTCTCACTACAGAGGATTATCCCTTTATTTTCTCTCTCCTCTTCTTCACTCACAGTGAAGCATATATGCCACTGCTCAGCTCCTCTGTGAATGGTATGAACCAGTCCAGCACCAAATACCTAGGAGCCTAAGGACTTGAGATATTTATATGATTAGAAGATGTGGATCTCAAAGATAGAGGCTCCAAAAACGTGAACGGTGATTTCAAAGTAGTTTTGACTGATAGTTACATGTATCTCTGCATTTGAATCACTTGGAAAATCCTGTTTGCCCTCATGCCCCAGTCTTGTAAAACCTCTATATGCCTAAAGCGTCAAGAGGTCCTATTTAACTCCAGGCTTGCTTAAACAGAATAGCACACAAAGGAAGGCATGAACAGAAGCACACAGTCCTCTGCCTTCACTCCAAATGTGGTCTTTCTACCATCGTGAGATTTTCCTACCAGCAGAATTTACTGTACAAAAGTTGGAGTTGATTTTTTATGACACTGCTCTTCAGCAGGCTAAGAGGGTTCTCAGAGACTGCGTTGGTACCTCTCAAAAACAGAGGAAGGCTTGTCACACATCACTATTACTGCACTCTAGAAAATAATGATTAGCGCAATTCCTACCACTGCACCGTACCTCATACCCAAACCTGCAGGGAAAGAAAATTTCCCTCACACAGAAGAGTCCTACAAGAACAATGCTGCTTTCAAAGGGGCACAAGCTGCCCTGCACTTACAGCGTGTGAGAGGGAACCAGGGCAGTAAACAAACACTCAGTGTGACCTCTGGCAGGCCAGAAGTGTGTACACATGACTCTGTGTGTGCTCAGGCTTAACCACAGATATCCCATTGGATAAGATACTGATATCCCGTTGTAAAAGTGAAAGTAAGTTTAGAATACAAATCCTGCAGAGATGGTGATCTCTGGCGTCCTCAACAACCCAGCTGACCAAGGGAGCCGAATGGCACTGGGTCCTCATCACCCATGATATGGGGGCTGCTCCACTCTGTTTTGAGCTTAGTTTTGAGACTCAATAGTGCTGAGGAATATAGCAAAGGAAAAGTAAAATGAAAGAATAACAACGAGCTTCATTACAGCACACAATCTGAATATGATCCTATTTCTAGAGTGAGCTGAACATACTTATACGGGCAACTTGTGCCTCCACTTACTACTTGGGCGACAGCTAAACTACAGCGCTGGCCCCTGCCAGTGTGTTTCGCCCCCTGAACCTCCGGCCGGGGGTCTCACGGGGCCCCTCCAGCCTCCCGACAGGAGAGCGACGCGCAGAAGGGAACAAAATCCCCGTTAAGAGAGGCAGGGAGGAGCGGGCAGGCAAGCGGGCAAGCAAGAGGGCAGGCGGACTGGCGGGGGTAGAACCGCGGTAAGGGGGCGGCACCAGCCGCGAGAGGCCGCGGCAGGGCGGCCGCTCTGCCAGCGGCGCTGCCCGCACGGAGGGCCGAGGCTGCGACCACTGGCACGGGGAGCGCCGGGGAGCGCCGCAGGAGCCGCCGTGTGCGCCGCGGGACGGGGCAGCTCCGTACTTACCTCAGGGTGTTCCGGGCAGCCCCGGCACAGCCGCTAGGTACAGCTCCCTAGGTCGGCCAGCGTCCGGCGCGCCGCCAACGCCCAGGGCGGCAGCCAACCGCGAGCCTCCCTGCGGCTACACCTTTCACTGCCCACCAATGAAGAGGGGTCCTGCCGGTTGCGTCACGGCGGACGTCGTCACGCCCCTTCAACGCCCCCATTCCCTCAGGCGCTGCGCCCCTCGCTTCTGCCCGGGGCAGGCTCCGGTCACCAGCACAGCGATCCCTCAACGCCCCTGCGGGTGCAGCTGCCTCCGGCTGAGCCCGCTCGGGCTCTCCCCGCCGACGCCGAGCACAGTGGGCGGCTGACCGGTCACAGCCCTGTGTCACCACGGCCGCGTGCTCACCTTTTTCCTACTACGCAACGTCTCAGATTGTTTTTGTACATTGCGTTCAGGCACGCTGTGCCTTTCCGGTGGCTTGAACACGGTACGGGAAATGGTAAAAGTTGTTCTGTCTGCCAAATAGAAATAGTTTGTGATTTGTTACGTGTGCTGTTGCCAGTTTTCAGCTGGAACTCGGTCTTTGAATTAGGTCCTTTGTGATGGGCCTCAACTGCTAAGTTGGATCATGACAAATAATAAGATGTTGTAGTATAAATCATGCAAATTGTGAGGTGTAAGAAACAAAAACAAATGCAGAGTCCTGTGCTGGGTGTGCAGGGTGAAGAAGGGCTTTCCTGTCAGAGAAAGGCAGGCTGTGCACTGTGGAGAATATACCCTGGGGAGTCTCCACGGGGGCGGTGTAGCTGCTGTTGCCAGTCTCTGTTAGCAGGCATGAAGACATTGCTACAGAGCATGAGAACATGGGACATCGTGACTGCACTCAACAGAAGCCACAAAGACTAAAGGGTCTGAGGAGAATTCATCCATGTTCCACTTTGCCACAGCGAGATCTTGCTGTGATGAGGGAGAAGTTGGAGCCGTGGCACAGCCTGCGCCACCTGTACTAGGCACTAGCACTTGACCTCTTGTTAAGAGACAGTTAAATTTTGACTGTTGTCACTACATAGCTTTAGAGGTACTTCTTCTTAGACTACTTTCTCCTTATAGTTTTCTTACTTTTCTTTAAAACATGCTCTTTTTTTCATGATATGACCCTGAACTTTTCCCTCTTCTTCTCCTGCTGGTTTTGCAGGCAGAATTCAACTGGCAATAATAACTGTAACTTCGGTTTCCTGATTTAGACCCAAGTATTTTCCTAACTCACCAGGACAGGAATGCTGGAAAACCTCAGAAAACTGGGGCTTGACCTGCACTTCAGATTTGCTGCTGTAATACAAATTATACAGGGATGTGAGCATTATGGAATGAGATGCAGAATGGATCAGCACAGATTTGGGAGGTGAAAGGATGTAAGGACTTAAGGGGAACATCTAGGTTGTATCGTCTTAGCCTCTTGGAGGTGAATATTAGGGAGTAGGACCTGAAATGGATCAGCAGAGACTCTGAGGGTTTAAATCCTCAGCAGAACGGACAGAATAGGTGGAGTTTGGGGATACTGTACAAGTACAGAGTCTTTCCACTCACTAACTCCCACTCTTTCCTGCTCACCCTCAGTGTCCAGGACCTTCCACAGTCTGCCTCATCTTCCTGCAGGATCTTCACCCTTTTCCTTTCCCTGATGGAGAAGAGAGTTACCTCTAGTTAACTCCTGGACCCTTCTTTTATGAGAGATAAGGTATAAGGTCTACAGCACACCTTGCAGAAGCTCCTGTCCGTCCTTCCGCTCTTCTTGGGAATATGTCCATTGTAGCAGGTAGGTGATGGGTCCACAGATGGGAACGAGGTGGGGGGGAAGAGCTGGCTAGAAGGACGGGGAGAGCACTGGGTTTGGGAGCCCTTCTGCCATGAGAACAAGGACAGTAACTGCTCTTGGTTTCTAGCCAGTCAAGTAAATCTAAAAGCTGTAATAACAACAAAAAAAAAGATTTTCTAGATCAGAAGACAGGTTGTCAAGATGCAGTCTGTGAACATACCATGGATTGCAAACTGCCCTTTGCTTGGGATCAGAGGTGGAAGCCATACCTCTCACCCAGCCAACAGAGATCAGCTTGGGCAGGAAGCTAAGGCTTTCTACATAGCTCCTACATAGAACATTATTAAAATGTATGATTCAGTTTCATCTGGATATTAAGAACCCAAGAGGACTGGGATAGATTTGTCTGTCAGGCAATACGAAACATGGAGAGCCTTACATTCCCGTTGGGTCCAAGAAACAGTGACACACAACGAGCCTTTTGCTTGGCCCCAAACACTTACTTCAGGAAACATATGTGCGTATATGCCCCAGTGTCTAATTTACACTTTGTGGAATTAATAAAGTACACATACTTGTGTAAGTTACGTGTGTAGAGTATAAATACATCCATGCCATTCAGAAATTGTTTATTTCTTTTTGTTTTATTGATAAAATTTACCAGAACTGCTTCATAAGGGCAAATTCAGTTAAACTGGAGAAAGTGTAAACTAAATAGAAAATTATAAGAATTATGCCATTCCTCAGTCCTTGCACTCAATGATTCTAAACTATTCATAAGAACTGATTTACTGATTTTTTCGAGGTTTGGAGTTTTTTTCCATTTTATGATTAAATTCAAATATGGGCTTTGTCAAGAACTGAATTATTGGTATATGCAAAGTAGATTGTTCTTGTCTTCACTCATTCACAAAATTCATCTGAAATATGACCTTCTTGCAAAAGCATGTAATTATATGGTGTTTGTAGAATTTAATTCAACCATGACATTGGAAAAGATCCTTCATAATTTTGTTGCTTCCTCATATTGATTACTTCATATTTTAAAGTAGTAGAAAGTGTGTATCTGAATCCATCAGTATGCATCTGCATAGCCTTTGACTGAATTAATTGAAGTGTTTTAGGAGCTGCTTTGTTTGTTGAATGAATTGGGAACCAAACCATGATGAATTTATTGCAGTAAGTAGACCTCCCCAAATCTACTTGAAGGGGAGGGGGTTTATTATTATTTTCTAGGTTTTCAGCTTTTGGGGAAGTTCTTTCTTTGAGTAGGATCTCAAGACTGCATATAGTAGTTTCTTACAGGTTTAGTGCCAAATTATGTCTCCATACTCTTCTAACTTTTGCAGATAGGAGTCTGAGCTCAGAAAAATGAAGGATGAAACCCACAACGTGCTCTGTCTTGCAGTTCACAGGCCTGAGCTCAACCTTTGCGCTACAAGGAAATGCATGGAGAAAGGTATTTACAGAAACTGAGTGGGAACCATCCTGGCAACTCAGCAGAGCGTGCCAGGAGAAGTCACTGTGCCTTAACCTAATGCTGTTCAGAAAGAGCTGACTTCTTTTGCCAAGATCTGTCAGCTATGAACTCTCCCAAGGAGTTTGGCACCTTTGCCAGGCCACATCTGCCTTTCCAATGGAAATGTTACACAGACACCCTCCCTTGTCTCACGTACTCCAGTTTGGTCACTAACCAAATGCTTAGAGCGCTCTACGAGGAAGTTGAGGGCTGTTTTCAAAGTCGAAGTGGTATTCAAAACATTGACTTAAAAACGTGTGTCTGTAGCATAAGCTCTAGAAAACTGGTGTTTCTAAGGTGGGCCTCTTTCAGTGTTTTACATTGGAAGATACTGATGTGTAAATGACTACTTATAACTGAAGGGTCTTAGGTCTGAGTCACCCCTGAGTTACCTATCTACTGTGATGGTAATGAAAAACCTTTTAAAAGTTCCTGCGTTATTTTGTGGGAGCCATTATATGGTCCAGACACCAACTGGATTGGCTCCTGTAGTTGAGAAGGGTGAGTTAATTCATAATTTGAGACTGTTGCTTGGAGCTACACAGGATGAAGCTCCAGTCAGCTCTGCAGACCCAGAACTGGATTTTTAAAAACAGTACTTAAACCCTTTTTTTTTTTAATATGAAAGCATTTCACTTTCAAAATATTTCTGTTTAAAGAACTTTTTATTTTGAGATTTCTTCTTATGTATATTAAGGAGACTTCACTTTTAGCTAAAATTCTGTATACACCCCTTCACCTGGCATCAAGGTACTCTTTGTATAATTATTGTGGTTTGTACAGTTTGTACTTTACTGATCCTTTTTGAACGTTATTTTAAAGAAATGGTCACACTCAGAGAGTTGCAGTCCATGGCACAATGTCCAAGTGGAGATCAGCAATTAATATTGTTCCTCAGGGGTGGGTGTTGGGACCAGCACTGTTTAACATCTTTTGGATGGACAGTGGGATTGAGGTGCCACCTCAACAAGTTTGCTGATGACACCAAGCTGTGTAGTGCGGTCAATGTGCTGGAGGGAAGGGATGCCATCCAGAGTGACCTTGATAGGCTTGAGGAGTGGGCCCATGTGAACCTCATGAAGGCCAAGTGCAAGGTCCTGCACCTGAATCAGGGCAGTCTTAAGCACAAATACAGGCTGGGCAGAGAATGGATTGAGGGCAGCCCTGAGGGGAAGGATTTGAGTTGGTGGTTGATGAAAAGCTCAACATAAGCTGGCAATGTGTGCTTGCAGTCCAGAAAGCCAACTGTGTGCTCGGCTGCACCAAAAGGAGTGTGGCCAGCAGGTCAAGGGAGGTGATTCTCTTCCTCTACTCCACTCTCAGGGGACCCCACCTGCAGTCCTGTGTCCAGCTCTGGGGTCCCCAATACAAGAGGTGTGTGGATCTGCTCAAGCAAGTCCAGATGAAGGCCACAGAGATGTTCAGAAGGCTGGAGCACCTCTCCTGTGAAGACAGGCTGAGAGACCTGGGCTTATTGAGCCTGGAGAAGACTCTGGGGAGACCTTGGAGCAGCCTTGCAGTCCCTAAAGGACTTTTCATGAGGGCATGTAAGGATAGGACAAGGGGGAATGGCTTTAAACTGAAAGAGGGTGGGCTTGGATTAGGTATTAGGAAGAATTTTTTTTACTGTGAGGGTGTTGAGGCCCTGGCACAGGTTGTTCAGTGACTGTGGCTGCCCCATCTCTGACAGTGTTCAAGGCCAGGTTGGATGAGGCTTTGAGCATTTTGGTCTAGTGGAAGGTGTCCCTGCCTGTGGCAGGGGTGTTGGGACTAGACGAACCCAAACCATTCTATGGTTGAAGTTAATTTTATACTATGAAATGAAGTTCTAGGCTGAGCAGAAACAGTCAGAAAAGCAACGATCCACACATTTCTATTCATAGAGATGTACTTGGCAACTCTGAATGTATCCAGTAGCAGAACTTTAGGAGAAGCAGAACAAGTAATGCGTGAAATAAGATACTCTGCCAAAATTACTATCAGGGAGTTGATTTCTGCTACAGATTTGCCATCTCTCTGGAGGGAGATGGAGAATTTTATCAGCACCATTTAAGTCTCTTCCTGCATGTTAAACAGACCAGGTGAACTGTACTCCAGAAGAGCCTATTATGAACCATAAAGAAAAAGGCAGCCTAAGTAACCAATGTAGACTCATGCTGTGACAGTGTAAAGCCAGGTAAGATGAATTCCACTCACACTGTACTCTGTTCCAGACAGCGAAGGCAGAATTGCTTCTAAAGAATAAAACAAATCTGGAATTCAAATTTTACAAACATGCTAGTATGGAATTGTATTCTGTAATAAATACCTCCTTATTTGGGTGGACTGTGATTCCATCTGTCTGACAATCCCTAATTATAAGGTCACATTCTTAACCAGCTGGAATGCTTTTTACTCAGCACTGGAGGGGGATTGCTGACTTCCATTACGGTAACAATAAACCCAGAGCACCCAGAGAGAGGTGGACTTCGTAGATTTTATTCTTAGAATATTGAAGATAAACCTTGAATCCATTAAAGTCAATGAAAAACTCACACCATCTTCTGCTAGGATAAGGTTTCTCCCTAGGTCTCAAATGAACAGGAGAATTGGCATCCTGAAGAGATTTTTGCAGGCTGTGTATCTACCTGTCAAACTCTGTATCTCATTTAATTTTGATTTTATACTGCAGAGATCAAGAAGTTCCAAGAAGCTTTCAGGCTTTCAATCAGAATAAGGCTATTGAAAAACATGACCTTTTATTCAAAAGCCACTGCCTGCAGTGGCTGTTGACTGCCACTGTGACTACTGACCTCACAGCAGAGTACTAGACATCACTGAACAGCACAGTGTTGTGTTCTCTACAGTCATGTAGAGAATGTATTTACATTCCTATTGCCCAGTAGGCGAAATTGCCATCTCTCAGGGCTTACAGCATCCCCAAAGAAAGCCCTTCTACTTTTAGTGACACCTAGGAGGTAGGGTATATCTGTTCACATTTGTACACACCAGAATTCACAGTCGCATCACATATGTCCATGTTCACTATAAAACTCGGTACTTTTGCATTTGCAGTGCGTAGTCAAACTGCTGCATAATTGAGATGCCCTTTTAAATCATTCATAAGTCCTAAGAGCCCACCTAAGTGTTTTAAAATTGCTGTGCAAATAAACCTAAACAGAAAATTACAGCCTGTGATATCAGATTATTGAATTGACTCATTAGAAGACAAGTGCTAGGTTCATTGCAAGAAACCACAGCAGCTCAGCTAAAATAATCTGTCAAAATATACTTTCATAAGAATCTTCATTGAGTCTATTAATTAAAATTACCAATGCTCACTCTAAGTAGGGCTTTCAAGTCAATAACAATCAACCACTAAGTATGGATCCATAGTGTGAATAAAATCAAACCAGGGACCTTCTTTTGAGGGAATCAGGGTTTAGTGCTTAAAGGGGCCATTAAACCAATTATGCCATAGCTGCATTAAAAGTGCAACCTTGCTTCTGAGGCTCCTTCAACAAATAATGGTTGTTCCTGCCTTAGCTCCTGCAGCAGCAGTTTGTCAGAAAGTGCCAACCTTCTCCTGAAAAAAAAAAAAAAAATCACAACAAAACCCAGCACCTTTTTGCATTTATTTAGCTCTTTCCATTTTTGTACCACTGTCATTATCAGTTTGGCAGTAGGAGAATGGGTACTATTAACATTTTAAAGGTAGGAAAAATGACACAAAAATCATGGTTCAGCCCATGATTTACATTCAGATCAGTGTCAGAACAGAAGTTCAGGACCTCTTGACTAATTTTTACAAGAGTTCTTGATTCTTTATGGGCTTTTAAGTCAGAGATTTAAAACTTAACAAAACCATCAAAATAGGAAATAGGTAATGTGTGCAGTGACAAGTTCTAAACCAGTACAACTATTTCTGTAATAAAACAGAACTGATCTAGCTAAAAAAGAGCACAACTATTTCTTTTAATACTATTTAGTATTTTAATAGAATTTTTAAAAATAATTTTTTGAGGATACTTTTTATTCTCCAGTGGAACTCAGCAGACTCAAACAACCAAAGGTGCATGCAGGCAGGACAAAGTGGGACAGGGATGGAAGGAGAGAGAAAATTCTACTTAAGGAAAAAAAAGGAGACACGTAAGAAAGACTATTGACTCAATATGCTGGCATTTGGCTTCCATTGAGAAGCACATGTGGGAGCAGAGGGTGTAACCAAAATTTACCCAAGAATAACAACCAGCTGTCCCAATCTAGGTCCCCAATATTCTCCTGCATGAAATGAAGGTGACAGTACCCCCAAGGACCAGCCTGCTTTCAAATGACATATGAAATATTTACTTGAAGGCATTTCTACTATGACCCAATTTGTGTGCATACTGAAATGCAGAAGTTACTCCTTAAAACTACTCTTTAAATCTGGTGGGGTTGTTTTTTTGTTTTTTCTGGGTTTTTTTTTGTTTTTTTTTCAGTGGCTCGACTGCAAACTGGACAATGGGTAAATTAGAAGGGAATTCTTACATCACCTGAAGTTTTGGGTACAAATCAGGATATGATCGAATGAGTCTTTTGTGTTCCTAATTTCTGTGGTGCACTAAAAAAGAACAAGCAAGGGTGCAAATGGATGCTTCCATTTGTTTTCTTTGTCTAGTAGGAAACATACCAAGGAGCAGAAGTTTACCTGATTGATTATACACATAAATAAAAACATCTCACTTGTCAGCCTGTGTAGTGAAGTTAGTATTGATCTCAGAGCTACATAAATGTGCAAATTTCTTTATACAATATGTCCCTATGTAATAAATGGATCTCACTGGTTATGGTTTATCATGACAGTCTGCCAAAATGCAAAGTTGTATCATATATAAATGGTTGGGTTTATTTTTGTTAGTCTATAATGTGATTGGAAAATGGAGATGAGGATGCAGTTGCCACCAGATTTTCCCATATTCTGATCAAAATTATTCTTTAGACCACGAGCTGTTAAAATTCAACCTACTGAGATTACCCATTACATGTAATTTGAGATTACCGTCATCTCTTCAAGAGGAAAGGCCACTTGGACACTTTCTCTCGGTTTTGGAGCTACAGCTTCCCTGTAGCACAAGAAGTGCAACTGCATTTTGGCCTATACAAGGAAATTTCTTTATGGTTGTCTGTGGTTGTTTAAAGTCAAATTTGATTCTCTAAATGTGACGTGCAGTTTATTCATGCAAAGGTGCAAGGCAAGCACAGATGGGTTGCAAATACTCATATCTAATTAACCTTTTTTCCCCAAGTTTTACCTAACTCTGTGCAGGCAGCTGCTTGCATCTCTAGCAGGGAGACTGAACCTCTGATGATAATTCTATTGGATAGAAGACCATTCTCTTCTGGTCAAAATGACACCTCCAGCATCTGAAGCCTGACACTGTTAAATATCAGGTTATGTCCTTCTGATCCTCAGCTCTGGCATTGTGAAGGAAGAATGAGAAAACATTCTCATTCCTAGCTTTCCTTCCTGTTTATGAAAAGAACCAAATGAGTAAAGGAAGAGCAGAGATGAATGCATTTTGCCCAGATGCAAATCTGTCACTGTCTCATCTGTTCTGCCAGCGGTGACTCCAGTAGCTCTTCACTTTCTACTGATAGCCACAACATTTCAGCCCCACCTCTCCGCAGCACCACCACCCTCACAAAAAGTGTCAAAGATACCTGGTGGGTCATTGCCCTGCACAAGTTGTACTGCAGCTAGCTCCCTTTTGTTGAGTGCTGGGATTCAGCCAATTGACTTGCCCTGGTTTTGTTGTTGTATCTATAAAGCCTCTCCCAGACAGGTAGACAACAAAACCGCCTACATCCACCATGACCAAAATTGGCTTCTCTAGAGTCAGTGCTTCTGCTTTAAAAAAAGCTGGTGGATGGAAATTTGAGTCATATGTCCATACTGGGCTGGAAGGTAGTCTTCAGGAAGCTGTGTTTTTCTCTGCCCTTGGCTTGTTCAAGAATCACATTTTCATATTAGCAGCATGAAGACCATCCAAAGCATTTGCTTGGTATTTGTGTCACCAGATTAATTAGGATACTCTCCCCGCATCCTTCCACCATAACACAGTTAGGAACATAATGCATTTTCAACTACCTTTTACCCATGGTTTTAATTTTTATTTCACTAGTTTATTCCAATCATCAAGCTGCTTCTCCTTCAGTTTCAGTTGCTTGGAGTAGCAGATTTTTCTAACTCAAGCAAGAGGGGATTTTTGCCTGGTTGGGCTTTAGCTTAGGGTAAACTCTCAGAGGTAGGGCCAGCTAATATGTTCCACCAGCTCGCTACTACAGTTGTTTACAGTATTTTCCTACTCTGATAGCACTAGCTAGTGTGTCCCTTGCCTGCTACTTCCCACCAACAAGCTTTGGTCTTTGTCCCAATCTGGTGTGATTCCCTGCTTGCCCATGCTGATCTAGCAGAACAATAAGTTAAACCTCAGTTAGGTTTAATGTGATTTCTAATATTTAGATTTTAAATCTGGTATGTTTAAAAACACTATGGGAAAAAATACCCACCACATAAGTATATGTGAACACGTTTATATGCACATGCACACACACATACAAACGCATGGATGTATGCATACTCATACTTTATGTCTTCATCTTCTTCAGGAAAGCATTTAAAATACATCCAACACACACATTCGGGGAATAAAAGATGTACTAAAAACTAGTGTGCCACATAAATTGTTCAATAAGGGTGAAAGGATTAAAAGCTTCATATTCTGTTTATGAAATCAAATCTTTGTGACTCTGCTCTGTGCATGCCATATCATAAGATAATGAATAGTTCCATAGCAACAAAAGCCTACCACTAAACCATTACCTTGATGTCAATTCTTGAGCAGAATTTTCTTAGTGGCGAATTAGAAACCAGGAAAAATTCTGATGTTATTCAAAGTGATTATAGAACCATTTTCCCTTTCTCAAATATTAGAAACCAAATCACATATCCAAATAATTAAATAATAAACTTCCCATTCTTTTTAACAAGAGTGCACTGTTCTTCTGATGTAAGGTCTTATAGTTTATTAGTTTCCATATGCATAAGGAACAAGTACATGCTTTTGTCATAGCAATATCCCTGGCACCTTCAAGAGGTAAGACACGGAAAGCAAAGATATATAACGCATACATAGTTAAATATACTTCATATGAGATCCTTAAAGCATTTGGCCATGTCCTATCTGATCTTTTCCATAAAATACGCATGTATGTATTATAGAATCATAGAATCAGATAGGTGGGAAAAGACCTGTAAGATCATCAACAGTTTAAGTGTGATCTGTCAAGAGTGATCTCCCTGAATATAACAGAAACAACATACTTTAGGTAATAACAGTTCAGAACTTGAACAAAAAGAAAAAATCAGAAGTGACCAAAATGAAGGGTTTTTCCAATATTTCACTTAACAAGAATTCAAAGATAATATGGTTTTTCAGCTTGAACTGTAGAATCCCAGTTTGGCAAAAATGACACTTCTGTTATTGTAAGTGATTATTAAACATTCCAAAATAAAATTACTTCAGTTTATAAATACTTTAAAAAAAAACAATAAATATCTAAATGTTCATTTGCTCAGTATAACATTTGTAAACTCAATAAAAATAACAAAAACTCCTGAGCTATTTAGGTTAATCCAGGTGGCTTGATATTGAAAAAGAAGCATCCAGAGGGCAGGAAATTTGTTTTTTTCAGTGGCACAGGTCTCTGAGGCTTGTGACTATTCTTTCTGTTGAGCTGAAGTTTATTCCGAGCAATTTGTCCCTAACATAAAGCTGAAGGATTTGATGGACATTCAGTGAACAAGCAGCTTACGCAGTGTCAAGCATTACCCACCTCTGAGGGATGTTACTGTCTGCCAGGTCCAGTGTGACAGTAAGGTGCTTCCATAAGAGGTGAAGCACCAAAGGGCTCCTGGGACCCCTTCAAGAAGATTTGCCAGAGCAAGCTTCCCTCCTGACAGGTGATTCTGTGTTAGAAATAAATGTTTGCCATGAGACATTTAGAAATGCAAAGGAATGTGACTTTTAATCCCTGCACATTGGAACAAATTCACCGCATAGCATTGACTGCTGGCTGGCTCTGCAGAAGAGCTCCCTCAGAGGGACTGCTGTGCTCTGGAATGGGGATCTTGCAGCAGGCAACATTCCTGCCAGGAGCATACTCCCACAGCAGCAGCAGGGAAATCACAGGGAAGACTGGAGAAGAACAGTTTTTAACAACAACCATAAACGTGATTTGTCAAAAAAAAAAACACCACCACTTTTGCCGTGTATGAGAGGGGAAGATGTTAGTTCCTCAGAGGTGAACAGGTGAAATTTCTTGCCCATTTTAGACCAGTATATAATGTGTACACTGGGGAAACATTTCCACTGCAACAGTTTAAAGTGCTGGTGTCTGTAATGAAATCCATGCACTGTCACTCTGCCAGCTCTTCTCAGCAATACAGAGTATTTCCACTTGATGGCACCAAATTTTATTTTTTTTAACCTCAAAACAATTTGCTAACAAAAGAGAATTCCAAGAAGATAATCAGGAAAAAAAAAAACGTGCGTTATTCTGAGCACATTTATTTCCTTGAAAATCTGGAGTTCTTTATAAGGCATAAAGTGAGTTTGTTAGAGTGGCGTTGTCTCTTCTGTTTGACCATGACCATGTAGTCATTCAAACTGCTTTTTCTTTTTTTTTTCCCACTGCTTAAAGAGTATCTCCTTTAGTGAAGTAAAGGTTGTGTTATCATATTGTTATGAGTCAGCTCCTGAATGTGGATGAATCATGCATTTTAAGATAAATTTTGGTTCTACCCCCATCCTTGAAACTCATTATGCATTTGTTTTGTTTACAAATGAAAGGCACCTATACATATCATAGCAAAATAACAGGCAATTTTTTAAGGGCTGAGTATCAGTTTTGATTCTTACCCTAAACTAGTAGTCACTTATTAGTAGTAATTACTGACTAGTAATTCTCCAATAGCCTTAACTACTTTAAAAATAACTTTTAAACCTTGCTTGTATGTTCTGTTCAGGCGCTAAAAATGTAAATAAGCAAAACTGTAGTTTAAATAATTCTCCAGTTCTTGCAGATTTCACAAGCTCTAGACAATGGTCAGCATCCTGTACAATGTACCACAGTTTACACTTTCACAGTTTCACAGTATGCTAGAGATTGGAAGGGACCTCAAAAGATCATCTAGTCCAATCCCCCTGCCGGAGCAGGAACACCTAAATAAGGTTACACAGGAATGTGTCCAGGTGAGTTTTGAATGTCTCCAGGGAAGGAGACTCCACAACCTCCCTGGGCAGCCTGTTCCAGTGTTCTGTCACCCTCACTGAGAAGAAGTTTCTTCTCAAGTTTAAGTGGAACCTCTTGTGTTCCAGTTTGCACCCATTACCCCTTGTCCTATCATTGTTTGCCACTGAGTAGAGCCTGGCTCCATCCTCATGACACTCCCCCTTTATATATTTATATACACTAATAAGGTCACCCCTCAGTCTCCTCTTCTCCAAACTATAGAGACCCAGCTCCCTCAGTCTTTCCTCATAAGGGAGATGCTCCACTCCCTTAATCATCTTTGTTGCCCTGCGCTGGACTCTCTCCAGCAGCTCCCTGTCCTTCTTGAACTGAGGGGCCCAGAACTGGACACAATATTCCAGATGCGGTCTCACTAGGGCAGAGTAGAGGGGAAGGAGGACCTCTCTCGACCTACTAACCACCCCCCTTCTAATACACCCCAGGATGCCATTGGCCTTCTTAGCCACAAGGGCACAGTGTTGGCTCATGGTCATCCTGTCGTCCACTAGGACCCCCAGGTCCCTCTCCTCTACACTGCTCTCTAACAGGTCCTTTCCCAACCTATACTGGAACATGGGGTTGTTCCTGCCCAGATGCAGGACTCTACACTTTCCCTTGTTATATTTCATCAAGTTATTCCCTGCCCAACTCTCCAGCCTGGCCAGGTCTCGCTGGATGGCAGCACAGCCTTCTGGCGTGTCAGCCACTCCTCCCAGCTTAGTGTCATCAGCAAACTTGCTGATAGTGCACTCAATTCCCTCATCTAAATCATTGATGAATATATTAAATAATACCGGTCCCAGTACTGACCCTTGAGGCACTCCACTAGTTACAGGCCTCCAACTAGACTCAGCCCCATAGACTACAACTCTCTGGCTTCTCTCCTTCAGCCAGTTCGCAGTCCACCTCACTACCTGATCATCCAGTCCACACTTCCTCAATTTAGCTGTGAGAATGCTGTGGGAGACTGTGTCAAATGCTTTGCTGAAGTCAAGGTAGACCACATCCACCGCTCTGCCATCATCCATCCACCGTGTTATTTCCTCATCAAAGGCTAAGAGATTGGTCAAACATGATTTCCCCCTTGGTGAAGCCATGCTGACTGCCCCTCATAACCCTCTTATCCTTGATATGCCTTAAGATGGCACCAAGGATAAGGCGTTCCATCACTTTCCCAGGGATGGAGGTGAGGCTGACCGGTCTATAGTTACCCGGGTCCTCCTTCTTGCCCTTTTTGAAGACTGGAGTGACATTTGCTTTCCTCCAGTCCTCAGGCACCTCTCCCGTTTCCCAAGACTTGGTAAAGATGATGGAGAGTGGTCTAGCAATGACTTCCGCCAGCTCCCTCAGCACCTGCGTGTGCATCCCATCTGGACCCATGGATTTATGGATGTCCAGATTGCTCAACTGGTCTCTAACCCATTCCTCATCGACTAAGGCAAACCGCTCCGTCGACCTGACTTCATCTAAGGTCTCAGGGGTACAGGGCTCTTCAGGACTGCCTGCACCAGAGTAGACAGAGACAAAGAAGGCATTCAGTAACTCTGCCATCTCTGTATCTTCTGTCACCAGGGCACCCATCCCGTTCATCAGTGGGCCTACATTGCCTCTGGTGTTAGTTTTATCTTCCATGTATTTGAAAAAGCTCTTTTTGCTGTCCTTGACCCTTCTCACCAGGTTTAATTCTAAGGATGCCTTAGTCATCCTAGCTGCCTTCCTACATCCTCTAGCAGCAGCCTTATAATCCTCCCAAGTGGCCAGCCCCTCCTTCCATGACCTGTAAACTCTCCTCTTCCACTTGAGCATACCCAGCAATTCCCTATTTAGCCACGCAGGTCTCTTGGCCCTCTTCCTTGACTTCCTACGTGTCGGGATGCTCTGATCTTGAGCTCGGAAAAAGCAATCCTTGAATGCCAACCAGCTATCTTGGGCCCCTTTACCTTCAAACAGCCTTTGCCCATGGGATTTCCCCTAGCAATTGCTTGAAAAGGCCAAAGTTTGCCCTGCTAAAGTCCAGGGTTGCAATTCTACTTGCTATTCTACTGGTCCTACCACACAAGATCCTGAATTCCACCATCTCGTGGTCGCTGCAACCAAGGCAGCCCTCAACCAGATAATACTAGATTATGTATTGGATAATATTAGATTACAGCAAATATCCATTTACTGTTTCTCATCTCCTCTTTCAGCAATAAGATGGATAAGGCAAGGTTGAATCCTGTGTCTGTATGGTACCTTCATGGGGGAGGAAGTATGACCAAGTCCATGACTAAGCCTCTCAGATACTGTAGCAACACAAATGATGTACAGAGGCATCTGTTGAGTTTCTACAACTGCAAACTAGCATTTTAATCATATATAATGATATCTGCCATGTTTCTGTCTGCAAAATAGAGAATACAGTGCAGCAGTGGAGTTCAGAATGATGAGAGTGGTAGTCCTAGACAGAGAAAGGATTGGGAAACAGGGACAGGTTGGTCCCATGTATGTGCTCATCTAAAATTAGAGTACAGAAAAGGGTTTTCAAGGCAAAAGGTAATACCAGAAGTCTTCTGCCACAGAGCATATTTTTGTTTGGTCCTTGTAGGAGAAGACTCTGCAATGCAGGTTCTGTACAGGCATTATGCATATGAGCAGCAGACAAGCACTTAGAATGTGTTGCGCTTATTGCACAGGTGTAGATAAACTTATTATGTGCAAACCAGGGCTGCCACTTCCCAAATACATCATGTTTACTGTGTGTCCATGACAGAGCGTCTTTGTGCATGCACATGCACCATCACTTAGATGTTCAGATATGCAGCACTATTGAAGCTACTGTCCCTGCCATGACCAGGCTAGATGTCCAAAAAGTCTCACTCAAAATATGGCAAAGAAGACTTCTTTGAAAAAGCCTGGGTATAGGGTGCTTTCACCCACAAATCACCCTTCCCTTCTGCACCTCCTGTCTTTTTCTGTCCTCGTGGTCCAAACTTCCTAGCTGAGTCCTGAGTCTGCCTCTACAGGACTCCTCTGATCCATAAGTTTTAAAGGATTATCCAGTGCAACCTGTTCATGTACCTCCAGTTCACAAATCAGACCGATTTCCTCTCTTCTCCAGAATTATCTTTCAACTCTAATTTCAAGGTTTCTCTCTCTTCTGTGAGAAAGTAACCTGCTTGTGCAGCCCTGGTTACCGTCAGGAAGGGTTTCATACAATCTTAGATCCATTTGAGATCTGCTCTTGCGGCCAAACCCTTCTCTTTGGGGATGTGAACATTCCAAGTAGCTGGGGCTCTTGGACTAGGAACTGGACTCAGTCACTGAGATCGGGGTCTGGTCTTTCATAGGCTGGCTTATCTCCTTTCCTTGTTAGAAGTACAGCATGGAAGAAAGCCCAGTCCTGCAAAGATGTAAGGACTGCACTATTCAGTGAAATTCAGTTATTGTTTGAAACAAGTCATCTTTTATTTCTGTTCAATAACATCATTCGTTGCAACTATTGAAAAAAAAATAGAAAAAAAACCCAAAAACACAAATAGCCAAACGAACCAAAATACAAAACACAAAACACTTTTCTCTTGACTACACTCTTCTGTCATTCCTTCCCTACACATTGCTGTCATTCAATTACTACATGACATTTATGGTGTTTCATTTTCTGTTAGAACCTGAAAAAAATGGTGAGGAAATCCAAGAGCCTGTGAAAAGAGCATAAGCATCCTTTCTGGCTTTGGAAAATACAAAGAGCAATCATTACTAGCCAGAGCTTTATTAGAGATGAAAAACAGCAGCTGAGAGCAATATTTGTCTTTTCCTCAGAGAGGAAGAAAACTCCTGACACCATAGCATCTTCCCAAGCCCCTTCACCTACCTAGAGTCCAACCAAGAGCTGCTTCTCTGGGAGCAGAGATCCTGCCAAGGCACATCAGACCCAGCACACACTCCACTGCTGCTGTTCTGCTGAACTATGTGGGGTTTAATTAACAAACGTACTTCCCCTAGGACACAGGTCTGACAGCCAAACTAATTTTTCATGGGCACGTTAATCTCACTTAAACCCTTCATTTTCCCTATTTAATAGAGGTTGGTCATGTTAGTCTTAACTGACGATTAAAACAGAAGTTACCAATGCCACAAAAAAACCCACCCTCTTTTAATTACTCTTTCCCCTCCCATATTCCAGCAACTACTTTTCCCTAAGTAGCATCATGGCAACATACCCACAATTTAGATCTCAAGTTTTAGCAATCATTTGCTGCTGTTCCATACAAATTCTGCATCCCCTTATTTTTATTACTGAAAATTATTCTAAATTAGAAATAGAATCATGGATCAAAGAGAAAAACTGCATGCCAATGCCAAATAATTCTACAAGCATTCCACCCATAAACTTTTCCCTCTTTTTTTTCTGTCGCATAGGGTGTGTATTTAGTTATGGGTGATATTATGAAGTTGTTAGGAAATTACTGTCTGCTTAGATTCTGTATGATGATTCTGGCTACAAGATACTGCTTTGCTCATTTTCTGTTTAAGGTAATTCTGACACGGTTTTATTAACTGCACTCAAGTTTAGCTACCACATACTAGTGTAAGAGATATGTGGTACAGGCCATATTAATTAAAGTGAAAGAGCTCAAACATGACCCAGGACCCCCACCTGTTTTACCTTTCCCAGATGGAAAGCCAGCTGACCCCCTCCAAGGCAGAGGTAGAAGATGCCAAACACATGGGCAGTAGGAATGAGCTGGGACTTTGCACTCCAGGAGTTTAAGCCCAGAGGTAACATGAACCAGAGTACAAGAATACATGTTCGAATTGCTGTTTATTCAGAAGCCTTTCAGTGTATCCATCTATGGTTCTCCATGGCCATAAGCAGTCTTGCCAAGGTGGTATAGTATCAGCACAAAAAAAAACACTAACTGACCATGGCTGTTGTGCAGACTAGTGCCAGAAATGCGTTCTGCAAGGACTTCAGAAAACAGAAGCAGCTGAAGAGGGCTAAACTAAGTGGAAGGAGTTAATGGTGTTAATCTGTGCAGGTTCTGAAGCAGCTAAGTGGTCTGCAATTCAGGAAGCTGCTCATTTCTGAATCGTACTGGGCAAAAAGAGATAGCAGCAGAGCAAGGGTCTCAAGTGGCAAGCTCACTGAAGCAGAGAGGGAAAAAAAGACCAGATAGGTTGTTTATGCCATTTGAGTCTTATTATTTTGCCAAGAAAAAGATCCTTCATACAAAGAAGTGTTTTCTATGAGAGAAATCAGGAACCCACAGAGGCAGCCAGTGAGTGTGTATCCCAGTTATACCTATTAATACAAGACAGCTATTTCACTGATAAATGTGATATGATGATGATAAAGATTACAAGAGTATGACACTTAAAAGAAATACAAAAGAAATTGCTAGCACAAGACAACTTCATATCAGAAACAAAAAAACAAAACAACAAACATTAGAAGGCCAGAAGAAGCTATTCAGAAGAGCAGAGACAAATATTCACTAGTGCCAGTGACATACATACTATAAAACGGAAAGGTAGCACCGGCAAGTAATTACACACAAAATGCAGCAGTATAACACGAGACACTCCAGCTTTGAAAAGAAGCATACAGCAAAGGCAAAGACGTTACAGGATTTTAGCAGCTGTGGATCATATCATGCAGGATAGGAACATGTATCATTAGGGAAGCTATGTACAAAGTGACACAAAGCAAAGCATTTTACATTAGCATCCCACACTGACAAACAGAGTAAATAGGTGATACAGGGCACACAACCGATCAAATATCTCCAAAAAATTAATATAACAACAGTGAAACTATCTTCCTTTTGGCTACTATACAAACTAGGAACTGCATTGTAGCAAAGCGCATGCAAATATCTGAACAGATACAGAAAAAAAAAGAAAGGTGACTTCTAACATAGATGTCGAAACGCAAATAAGCTGCACCTCTTGAGAAAGAAGGTAGGTAATGTTTATCCCATACTGTAAGATTATTATCTTAGGAAAGTATGATCAACAGGACATATAGTGCAGAAGGCACAGAAGAAAATACTAAGACCACCACCAAAGGAAATGCATCAGTCTAGTTTCCCAAGCAGGAGAACATGCCTGCAAACAGAGCACATGAAGGCTGATAGGTTTGATCAACTTCTCCTGGTGAGGGACAACTCACAGCTGATGAAATGAAAAAAAAAAAAAAAAAAAAAGAAATATTGAAAACAGAGGGTATTGCTGTTACTAGGAAGAATAATTAGTTACGGTGCCGCCTATTTTCTGAAGAATGCATAGTACATGTGTGGAATTAGGTAATGTGCATTTAAGCCATGTGCGTGCCAGAAAGGCATAGGAAGGTCTTACTCAGCCAACTCAGCACAGGGTGCTTACAACTACAGACATATACCCCAAGCTCATTAGCACTACTTCTTCTATACTTAATGAAGCGGGAAAGAAAAAAAATAAAAAATATAAAAGAACAAAACATGCATACCTAAAGCACAGTTCGTGCAACCAATTTTAGAGGAGATGGATCGTGCTCTAGAAATGCTTATTTTTCTCTCCAATGACTCTTAACAGGAGTCTGACAGGTAGATCATTCATTAGTAGACAAATAGACTTCTATTAGGGAAGATTAATGTCGGACAAAAGAAATGTATTTTGAAGCCTTACTGTAACACGTGTTCAGTTTGAATACTTCTAGGTCATTTTCCCTTGCTATGAGCAGTTTGGCCCAGGACAGTATGTTAAGTCAGGGTCTACTTTCTGCAGAATCACTGATGCTAAATGCTGGAAAGTAGAGACATTGAGTAAAGAAATATATATGTATATAACAATCTTCTAAATGCTTCTCCAGGTCTGTGTCATCACACCCAGACAGCACCAAAAACATGGTCCCACATCTGAGTGGACCATACGAAGAAGCCCTTGCAGTTTCTTAAAGCTTGTTGAAGTTTTCAGTCCAGTCTTCCCTTCAGCATTCCTCAGAGAACAAGGGAGTGGACTGCTGGCTTGGACATGTTCTATAGGCCCAGCACAGGCTTTTTTCTTTCTTCTGTATGTCCAATCAGTCCAGCCCTTCCATGGAAACAGCACCTGAATTTCATAAGCACCATCACATACACAGGAATTGTAAAGTCCCAGACACAAAACAAGTGTACAGTTACAAGTGTGAGTATACATAAAGTATTTGTTTTACTCTGTATGTATGTATGAAGGAGAGAGAGGACTGGGGAGAAAGAATTAACTACATATGAAAAGGAAAATTATGGGAAAAACAAGTTTATAATCTTGGGTTTTCCCAAAAACCTCCCACTGAATTTCCAGTTTGCTTTCAATTACCAGCCACAGAAAACAATTGTTTCAATCTCTGCCCTTCACAGCTGAATCATCAAGCAAAGATTTAGTTCAATTGGATTTCACAGAGATGACAAGATCTGTCAGTGACTTTAACAATGAAGATTTTCTCCTATGTCTGGTTTTACATGCCAAGTTTCTTTGTACTTAGCTAAAGTCTGAGACATGATCAGTGTAATTCCAGTGCCAAAGCTTAACTCTGGCTGTTTCTTCAGAGCGGGGAGGGGCCTGTTATGTATTCCAGAGTTTTATAGCCAGAATAGGTGCTCTAGTTACACACCTCATCATCATGAGGAGCAAGCTCCTCTTAATTAAAAGAGTATGTAATTCAAGGATATCTCGTTATGACCCACTTTTGTCTTTAACGTGGACAAATATAAAATGATGGCATTAGTGATCAGATTGGGATTTAAAAAAAAAATACAGTTCTGAATTCCATCTGTCTTTCTTGACAACAGGTTTCTTCATTGGTATGAGGAAGGTTCAGAACAGAAGGAGCCAATAGCAAAATATCTTCTCAACTCATAGATACTGAACCCTTGCATCTTTCCTTATGGCAAAAAACAAGAAAATCTCCTGGCTTGCTAAAACAAAGAAACAAAGCAAATGGACATGATATTCCCTCACAAGAGTCCCATGAGAACTCAGTCTTGACTCTGCCCACCAGAAAATCCAAATACCAAGGGACCTATCTTCAGAAAGCTCTAAAACGACCTTAATTAGATCCCTAAGCCATCAAATCACATCTGAAACCTATTGGATATACTCACTGGTTATATTTTTATATATGTTATACATATGTTTACTGCCTATACAAAATACATCACAAGAAAATTAGCAATCCCTTTACAGTGCTATTAGTGTTAATAGCTAATGAACTATAAAAGCAACAGTTGTGGGTGTTTTTCTTTTTCTGTCTGATTGATTCATTTAAATTTAACCTTAATTTGTTTAGATCTCACTGAGAAGCTGCTACCCTATTCTGAGCTACAACTGTTGCAATTAGCAGCAGTATCCCACTGTGAGTAGAAAGCTGTTTGCATGGTGTATGTGTGCAGAGGAATGACACTGCCCAGATATCTATTGAAGAGATCAGACTACTCATTCCAAAAATGCAGGATTATCTATAAATATTTATTCAACAACACATTTTGAATTGGACTGTAGCATGGGAATGTTTTGTGAGTAGAAAACACTGTGTGCCTTACCCTGTGCTGATGCACGAACATTTTTACAGATATAAACAGAATCTTTAGATTTTTGGGATACACTTCTATCTTCCTCTCTATCTTCAGAATGCGTATATTTGGTTTTTAATATCTTCACAAAGCAACTAGATACCAAAATGGATATTTCAGCATATCCATATCATCTTTCAAATACCCATATCTCACAGTGGTCTGAAGTTGGAGTCAAGATCTAAGTTCTAAGAAGCTTCTAAGATCTTAGCAAGTTATTTTATTAAAAATCACACAGCACTTTTCATTATGAGATAAACCTTGAGAAGTTAGTTTTAAAAAAATCTGTATCTAAATTATAACGATTTTCTCATGCTTATAGTGAAGAATGTGTTTTTACAAGAATCATAGAATAGTCAGGGTTGGAAAGGACCTTAAGATCATCTAGTTCCAATCCCGCACCTCACACTAAACCATGTCACCCAAGGCTCTGTCCAACCTGGCCTTGAACACCACCAGGGATGGAGCATTCACAACCTCCCTGGGCAACCCATTCCAGGGCCTCACCACCCTAACAGGAAAGAATTTCCTCCTTATATCCAATCTAAACTTCCCCTGTTTAAGTTTTAACCCGTTACCCCTTGTCCTATCACTACAGTCCCTAATGAAGAGTCCATCCCTAGCATCCCTGTAGCCCCCCTTCAGATACTGGAAGGCTGCTATGAGGTCTCCACGCAGCCTTATCTTCCCCAGGCTGAATTCAGAATTTCTCTTCTGAGAAATTCTTTCTGAATTCAGAATTCTTCTCTTCTCCAGGCTGAAGAAAACACAATATGATGGTGTATCACAAGATCTTTAAAAACAGAGTCAAAGTGAAATGCTAAGATACTTGAGAACATCAAGATCAATTAGGATATGATGTTCCTGACAGCCAGGAAAGCCCCATGGAAATGGAAAATTATTAGTTACAAACTAAAGTACCATAAACCACATTTTACTTTTTTAGATTCCTGATAACACAGGATAATTGCCTACCAAAAACTGTTTCATCTGACCAGTTGGACTCAAAAGAAAGATTTTTTAAATTATTATTATTCACTTTAATAGGATTTAAATTTCACTCTCAGTAAAAAAAAAAAAAAAAGTAAAAAAATAAATATAACAAACCAATAAACTTCACTCAAACTTCAGAGACCCTCAGTGTGATCAGAGCAGGGTAATTTTACATTAGCTTCTCAGTACCGCAGCCTGGCAGGAGCCCCAGTGCTTGAGATCAAGAGGCACCAAACCACAGTTCTTCATTGCAAATGGATCACACACCCTGTAAGTGCTGCTGCCACACTGAGGAGATGTCAAACGACTTTCAGTGAGATCATGCTGACACATGGGCTGCCAGTTAATTCAGGTCCCCATTGTGGGGAAGAGACAAGAAAGCAGGAGTATGTCTGCAGTCATCTCCATCAGCTCATCCGGATCTCAGCTTCCCATCTGATCCAGCCTCAGCAGCCTTGAAAACACTGTGAGACTCCTCCTAGTGTTCCCTCTCCTCTGGGCTTCCCAGTTATAAGGTATGGGTATGATGGCTCTCAAACATTTGAAGAGGTTGGTAGTTATCCAAATGTCAAGAAGGTTGTCTGCACTTGTTGCAAATATTTCACAGATAAAGCAAGAAGCATTCCCTTTTATGTGACTTCATACAACCCAAAGTATTATTTATGAGTGGGAAATAAGGGGAGGTTTTATACAATCAGATTTTCTCATGCTAGCATTTGCTAGGTAAATAAACTCATTCTCCAGTTATTTTCAAATATGACTTCTGTTGGAAAGGTAGAGGTATCCAGAAGAAATTTCCTTCTAAGGAAGAGACTGTTTCAAAACCAAATAAAGGACAGGTGTCCCGATTATTCCAAACAGTTGCAAAGTTTTAACAACTCAGTACCTGCAAATTAATTGAGATATTCCTTAAAGAGACAGGAGGATTCTTCCATGAGTTTAAATTTTTTTCCTTCATAATCTAGAAACTTTATGTTTCCTCAGCTGTGCCAGAGGTGGGGCTGGAACTAAATGATCTTAAGGCCCTTTCCAACCCCAACCATTCTAAAATTCTATCATTGCTTCAGGAGGTTGCTAGAAGGAACTGCACACTATCTGCAGTGAAGGCAGTACCTAACACAAGCAGGACTGAAACTCTTTTTCATGCTGCTAGAGGCACCCATTTCTCTCCACTGACAATGTAAAACACAGTCATATATGTACACTTGCTTCCTCTTAAGATGCCCAAAATTTTGGTGTGAGCATTGCCCAAGGTAGACAGGCTGGTTTCACTCATGCTTTGAACAAGATTGCTCTGAACTGAACTTTACTGAAAAGAAAATAAAAATCCAGAAAATAAACATTTCATAGCCTAATTAGTCCATGAGGTGTTTGGCAACCACTTGATTAAAAAACTGGGGAAGGAGGTAGCCGTATCACAACCTTGGATAAGACTGCAGAACACTCACCAGTGTCCTACAGGTTAGTGTTTCACACTCCTTAAGAAATGAAAAACATAAGGGTAAGAGCTCTGTAGAAGCAGCAGAGAGCTCTTAAGAAGAGCATGACCAACAAAACTCCCTGGCAAAGAAGAATGCCAGTTCACAAATAATCTCATAATTCCAGAATTTAGCTTCATTGTGCACAGGGGTGAAACTAAGGTCTTTCAAAAGCACGGCAATCCCACCTGGAGTAAGCAACAGCCCTTTTCTGACACTCACAGAATGAAAACTCAATTCCCAGAATGTGGAAGAGCAAACAGCTTGGGGACTGAGGAATGCTACTGAGATGCCTGACATCCACATTTAAATTATTTCTATCTGCTTATGAGTTGCTTAAGCATAGTAAGATAATTTTAAATTAATCTATACTTTAAAAAGCTGTTGTCTTGTATTATATTGATATCTGAAACTGAGCCAGTCACATGTTGCAGATCTGGGACCCAAGCCCAACCTCCAACTCTCTCTTTGATCCTATGACTGTCATTTATTCAAAGAGAAACAGTCCAAGGAAAGCAGGAAAGACTAGAATAGGCACCCTGACTCTGTAGCACAGGACACTACTGAAGTGCTTGAAAGCATGTGAAGCAGAAGGGGTGTTTGAATATGAGTGTGACCTCCTCAGGGAAGAACCCAATCCAGCAAAGTCTTCCTTGCCCTTAAGCTGATTATCTCTGGTTTCAAGCAAATTCCAGCCAACGCAACAAGTTTTTATACTAATGTTTTATCAAAATCTACTTGTAAACTTGTATAGAGAGCTCTAAATCCTGATTGTCAAAGAAATTTCTGCAAAAAGATTTAGGGAAAAAAAAAATCTTATAATTTTTGTTTATAATTTTGTAATATAAAATTAATAATTAATATTAGTATAAAGATGTAAGTTAAATATAGTAAATGCCACTCAGCTGTGATGTACTCCTTTGCTTACATACAGTAAAGTAGCTCTTTGCCCACTTTAATTTCCACTACAAGTCAGCCTGGTGTGCAATAGCATTCAGCATCAGGGAGGATTTAGAACAATTTCAGACTGCTTTTTCAAGAAATAGGAGTTCTGCATTGCTGAGGATGCAGCTTGCCTCTCTTGTGGCTGATCCATTCTGGGGTGACTCAGTCTCTGCTGTAGTTATAATCCTTAAGTAACTTAATATTTTCACAAAAATTGTAACTGTACACTGCACTTCCAAGGTATGTGAGAGGAACATCCTTAGAGAACCAGCACACTCCACAAGAACAGAAGAAACACTGTTTGTGGAGAAGGGTGTCTCTGCTTCTTAGCTCTAGCAAATCAAAACAGTCCATGGCTTCATTATGGGAAATCATAATAATTACAGGTTGTCCACAAAGGTAATTATGAATTTGTTTTGGTCTTTACCTAGCTGTTCTAGCCAGTTCTGGTGCAGCTATTCAAACTGAATGTTCCCATAAGCTGGGAAATGTCATCTAAATTAATTTCCATCTCTTGCACTTCCCCAGTTCATGGAATGCAAAAGCATTACCTGACATAAACAAACATCGGCCTTCAGCTTTTAGTATTCAGTTTAAGTAGTGCAAAACGGGGGGTTTTAAGATGTATTCTTGTTTATGATATGTAGGTTAATGTATTTGCTGGCAAACATAAAAGAAAGAAACATTACATGATTCCTGCCTTCCTCATAATAATTTTTTATTAACAGCCAGCATATTGTTCCTTTAAAATATAGGCCAAATAGATTGGTTTGGCTTTTTTTTTTTTTTTCCATTTTCTGGCAAACACAGGAAAAGAAACAATCGATCAAAGCATTTTCTAGTTAAAACTAAATAATTATTCTCCTGAAGATACTGTGGTTTAGATTTTTTCCTCAGCAGAGGTTACTTTTACAAAGTCTTGCTTGTTCAGAAAAAGGTATTCATCTGAACCTATTTGTTAACCCAGGATTTTTCATTATTGTTTAGAAAGAAAGTTCTTGTTCAAGATTGTTTCTTTTAAATCTGAGTTTGGCAAGGTTTTTTACATGGAAGCATAAACACTTCAGACGTTTGATGGTAATATCAAGAGGTTAACAGGTGGTTTAGAAGTATTTTGAGAAGGTTGATTTTGTGTCACCAGCTATATTTAATCCCTCTAAGATAAAGTACCATGAACCAAGGTTCCTCTCAGATGCTCTGTCAGTCTGCAACTGAGTCATATAGTCCCATCTCTGAAAATAAACGTTTAACCTACCTGTGCAGTTGAAGGTAAGCTGCTCACACTCACATTTGTTAAGTATCCCTCTTTTGGTTTTCACCCAAAATAGAACTTATTATGTATTAGTTTTTCAGAATTATTCAGGGTTAAAAAACAAAAACAAAAACAAAAACAAAAAAAGAAAAACAGCTTCTAAGTGTTTTAATTGATTGGTAACTGAAGATGATTTCTTAGGAATACCATAGTAATGGTGGTGAAATATTAGCAGTCTCACAGGCAGAAAGGGAGGAGTTTTTGTATTTATATTTCCACAGGCATGGTTATAGGATTTAATACTGTGCCTAATCAAACACGCAAGGATTTGATTACAACAGAGTGACTGAACAGTGGAGCCATCAAATAACTTCCATAAAGCTTCAAAGGCGGACTGAAGATAGACACTGCTCATGCTTCCTAATCCCACCAGAGGTTTTAAAACCAGAAGGTTTGTATTGTTCCAAGAGTTGCAGATTACTGAAGCAAAAGAATAACCTTCTGCAAACCCATGAGACCAACAGTGAGTTCCACAGCTGCTGTAGGGGCTTTCACTGTCCTGCACAGCCCCAAAGTAGTTTTCCAAAAGTAATCCAGCCTGCAGCCATAGACCATCATGGCGAGGAGCTGGAGCTCCCACTGCCCTTACAGGAACTAAACCTACCACTGCTTTTTACAGGACAGCTGCAAGTTACTACAGAATTGTTACTACTACAGCTGCCAGCAGGGTACAACACTATTTTCCTTCTGTGAGGATGGTACCTGTGCAAACTGGCAGCCAAATAGCCAGCAGGAAAGATTCACATACCTACAGAGTTCCAATTATTTCATATGTCAAAACATGTGCAAATTATGTCCTTATTTTCTTTACTAAGCACCAAAGAACAAAATGGTGACGGTCCCATTCTAAGTACAACGCACCGGGTGCAGACTAAGGGCATTCTAATTTCTAGTTTTTGAGCACTGTCCAATTAAATTGTTCTGATACTAAGCTGTGAGCAACATGTCTTCATCTGGGCTGGCTCCAGATGATTTCTGTTGCTTGGTTTAGTCCTATTTTCAAAAGGAAAAAAAGAAAAAGAAAAGGAAAATTAAAACCAGAATGCATCCTTGACTAATTATTGTCCGATTTCCATGTTGGGTACTTTGAGATATGCTGAATTTCTATTTAACTACCTGTGCAGTAGAGCATGGGTTTGGGTAGCTATTTAGCTATTGGAAAGCTGATCACAAGTAAAGCAGTATTAGAGCCAGCACCATTTCAGCTTCAGGAAGAACTTTGTGTCTGACTCTGTGAGAAAATCCTGCTGGTGGTGTATTTTATTTCTATAGCACTATATGGCAGCTTTGGTAACCCTGGTGGCTCTTCAGATACATGGCACTTTCAGCATTGACACATGCTAACATAACTGTAGCATCTGACAAGCACAGAAAAAATTCAGTCCCATCTGAGAAATCCTGGGCACGGACCAGGAGTAAAGGGCAACAGATCCTCCTTTACAAGGGCTCTCTGCTGCAGAGTCCCATAGGCACCAGACTTGCCTGCCTTTTATCCAGTAAGTGAAACTGTGGCTGATGGGGGTTGGGCTACAGTATCATCAGAGTGCTAATATTCAACTCTGCAGCTCTGCTTTAGCAGGTCCAGACCCACCAATGCCCTTCTCCTCCAAGTGTCCACCAAGAACTGGTAGAATAAGGCCAACCAGTTGTCATAGAGGACAGTGATAATATGGCAATAATGCTGACTATCACGCAGGACCCAGAACATGTAACCTTTCCTTTAGGCGCAGATGACTCTCTTTCTCCTATCAAAATTATTCACAATTAAAAAAAAATAATATTAAAAGTATTGTCTGTAGTAACGAGAGGTGTTAACAGCTCTAAGTTTTGGACATAGATGAAATTATAGCTTTTGTCTTTCAAGATGATTTCATCAGCTTTGAATTGCCTCTGACCATTAACTAGAAATTCACTTAACCTGAGATTAATCTTGCAAGACAGGAAATGAAAGGTAATGCAGCACAGGCCTTCTGAGACATGTATTAATCCCAGCCTTTGACACAAACATGGTTTTAAATAGCGAAATAACAAATGAGCGATCCTTATCTCCCTGTGAAGTCCCACATCTGTACTGTTTGCCTCAAGAAATCTAGGCAGGAGAAACACTTATCCATGCCCATCACTGACTTTTTCTACTTCACCTTGGAATAAAACTAGAGTGCCTCATTTCCACTCCAATTTAAAACATGGTCACTTCAGCATGTGAGTGCATTAGGAAAACAGCAATTCTGATCAGGAAAATGCAGAAGAACACAAATTATGCAATGTCTGCAGATCTTTTACAGGAGGGAAGGCAAAATAATGATTACTGCTTGTAAACCCATAAAGGGTCCATGTTCAAGCAACGCTGGACATTCTTTCTCCCTCTCTAACCACACAAAAGGAATAAATTAACCACTGCTGCCTGAGGAAGCCTGAGCCCTTTCAACTGTTAGTACAAGTTTGGAGAAACAAGATAGAGCAAAGAATTGTCAGGCACCTGGGTAACCAGAGTACAGAGTCATCTGTGGTGTCTTTAGGCCTCATGCAGATGTTTGATTTGAGACTGATGTTACTTACTGATCACAAGGTGGCCAGGTTAGACTCCTCTTTCACTTCATCATGTATTTACATTTATATCCTTTTATCATGATATGAAATACTTCTGTGACTGTTGCAGTATACCTGCAGTGCTTTAATAGTTTTGGACTGTTTAAAAGAGTTATAAATGAAGATACTTAGCACCTTGCCAAGACAGAGTTGCAGAATCTTGTACTGACTCTGAGCAGTAAGAAAAGTAAGCTGGATTTCTGCTTTGATTTGTGTCACTCAAGCAGAGACTCACAGAAATGGCACACCCACACTATTTCAGCAGGATCTGTGGGACATCTTACCTTTCCTTGCATGTTACAGAAGTTTACCTTTGGCAAGCAAGGAACAAGAACTAGCAATGCACTGCAGTCACCTGTTTTGGGAGGAATGTATCCCTGTTGGAGCCTGAGTGACCCTCTCCTAGCCTGAGGAGCCAGATCCTCAGCAGAAACCCAGCCCGTGCGCACTGCCCTGCAGGACCCTCTCCCTCTCCCGCTCTCCAGCCCGCCTCCAGATCCACCCGGGTCACTTCAGCCGGTCACTTGCCTCCCGCATCCCGCTACCTCCCCCCATCCCTGCCGCCGCAGATCAGCGTGGAAAAGCGGGGAGCTGCTCCCGAGGTCTCAGAAGCGGGGACCCACTACGGGGGGGGGTCGGTCCTACACCGTTGCACATGCAACGTCTGTCAGTGTTCTGCTCGGAAGCCCCTTCACTCAAACAACCCCTCGCGCTCCGGAGCCAGGAGGGAAGCGGCGCGTCCCCGGGCTCCCGGGAGGGGCTGAGCCCTGCCGGGCTGTGCAGCCGACCTGTTGCTTTGCTTTGTACAAGCACAGCCGCCCGTTCAGAGGTCTATTGCGGCACTCCGAGACGTGTGAAAGGCTCACTTCTTCACTCAGCCCCTTTCAAAGGTGCCCGGTGAGACAAGGGTACCCAGCCACCATCTAGAGCTGCTGGTTGCGAGGATTCCTGGTGAAGGGCGGCCAGAGGCGGGAAGGGAAGAACCTCCTGCCCGGGGGTAACCCCCTCCTGAGTGTAACCATTTAGGCACCATCACATCGCGCTCCTTCCCATACAGCCAAACCCTAGCGAGGGCTCCAGGTGTTGTAAAACCTAGGCAAGAGCCGGGGTGCCCCGGAGGACCAAACCACCCATTCGTGAGGGGTCCCGCAGACGTGGCCGCCAAGCCCCCAGGAATGGGGCTATCCCCCAGCGTTGGCCGGGAGCCCTGCGCTCTCCCCGCCCCGAAAGCACCCGCAGCCCGCGGTGGGGCTGCCGTAGGCGAGCGGGTACTGCTGCTCTCCCGGGGGGCAACACCCGCTATTCCTGCCCCGTGCGGTTACCCCGGGAGCGCCGCACACCCAGCCGACCCCTCCCGCCGCTCCTCAGGCTCCCACCGACGAGCGCGCTCGGCTTGGCAGAGTCTGCTGAGTAGTTAATAACATAACAACCCGGCTTTGATCAATCCGAACTAATTACCCCTCTTAATTAAAGTCTTTAGCGGTTGTTGGAGTGTTTTGGCAGGGACGCGGCGGAGGTTTGCAGCTCGGCATCCCCCGCGCCGCTCTCCCAGGCCCAGCCGCAGCCCCCCACGGGCGAGTTATTTATTTCCACGAGGTCAACGAAATACATTTTTTTTCTCTCTTTCTTTTTTTTTTTTTTTCTTCACGTGCAAGAAGAATCAAACCGAAATTCAAATTCGTACATAGCGGACCAGTTCTGTCCATATAGATACGATATTCAGGAGGGAAGAGGGGAGAGGTGGAAACCAAGAAAGGGGAGGAATAACCAGCAGGCAGCGGAGGCAGGGCGGGATCAACACAATGGAGATATATATACATCGAAATAATTAAAGTGGTGCAGCGTTCCCGGTTCGGGTAATACAGACCCCAAATAAATACAGCAGAAATTGGCTTGGCGCGTTTTCTTTTCCTTTTTGCTTTTTTAAATCATCTCTCCCCCTGAGATGCAACGACAAAAAAAAAAAAAAATAGAGTCTTAAAAAACATAAAATTAGAAAAATAAAGAGGGGAAACAACCGGTCCCATGGACGTGAGTGGCGATATAGAGCATAACACACAAAACCGCTTAACAGGTGCATGCAAGGGGCGGCTGGAGCTCCCACCCTCAAGGCTGGAGCGGTGGCGGGCCCGGCAGCAGCGGCCCGGAGGGGGCCGGCTGCTGGTCAGGCCCCCCCAGCTCTGCGGGGGCCCGGGGCAGTCCCAGGGCGCTGTCGTGCAGCTTGCGGACGTGCTTCTTGAGGTCAAAGTTCCTGCAGAAGCCTTTGCCGCAGGTGGGGCAGGTGAAGGGCTTCTTGTCGTTGTGGGTGTGCATGTGGAACGTCAGGTTGTACACCTGGTGGAAAGCCTTGTTGCAGATATTGCACTTGAATTGCTTCTCGCCGCTGTGAGTCAGCTTGTGGTTTTTGTAATTGCCTGGGAACGAGACAAAAAGGGCCAAGGGACCCGGGGATGAGAACTGGGTGCTGCAAAGACCAAGGGAAAACCCCCCAGCCATCCCGAAACCCCAGAGCTATGCTTTAACCGAAACGACCGCAGACCTCTTCGCAAACACCCGCCTTCTCCCCATTCACCGGCGGTCGGTCCCTTGACGGACAGAATAGTAGAACTGTTTGGGTTGGAATGGGCCTTAAAGATCATCCAGTTCCACCCCCCTGCCACGGGCAGGGACACTTTCCACTACGACTAGGTTGTTGCAAGCCCCGTCCAACCTGGCCTTGACCCCTGTCAGGGATGGGGCAGCCGCAGCTTCTCTGGGGGAATAATCGAATAAACCGAAATCCCATCAATTGCAGAAATAAACCCCCTTGATTCAGCCTTCCCAGCAGCACAGGGAGAAAAGCGAACCAAATCCCGCACTGGGAGAGGGAAAAAAGCGGCTAACTCGTTTGCCGAACCGCGGGTGCCGTGTGCCGACAACGGGAGCTGACACGGGAAGGCGGAACCAGAGCCCGGCCCCAGGCTGGGTCGTGCAGAGGAAAACGGGCAGGGTACAGGGGTACTTAAAATTAACCTCAATCTCTAGCAGCAGCCATTAAACCCAAAATAAACTCTCCCCCGTCCGAATCGTCCAGACGCTCGGCCTCGCCTGGGGGGGCAGGCAAGAGAGAGTGCTCTGGGGCCAGGTACCTTTCTGGTGAAATCCTTTGCCACAAAATTCACAAACAAAAGGTTTGTAGCCAGCGTGTATTCGCGTGTGCGTGTTCAGGGTCGAGCTCCGGTTAAAGGCTTTGCCGCACTGGTTGCACTTGTGTGGCTTTTCCTGGAGGGAAACAAACGCCAAAGTCACGGCTCGGTGGTTGGTGTGCGGGAGTACGGGGTTTGCGGGTTTGCAGGCGTTCTGTGTGCTAGCCGGTGGCTCCCGCTCCCGGTGAGCGGCACCCCGCGGCACCCACATCTCCTGGAGCAAACTAAATTCCCGCGGCCCCAGCTCAACCGCCCCCTGTAACACGCCACTGCCTGGCGGGGCTCGGGCCCCCCGAAAAGGCTGAGAGGAAAGGTCTCGGGGAGGGAGGGAGGGACGGAGGGGAAGCTCACCTGGGTGTGGATGATCTTGTGCCGGCAGAGCGTGCTTGCCTGTCTGAAGCCCTTCCCGCAAACTTTGCAAACAAAGGGTCTGGCTCCCGTGTGCACCGGCATATGGCGAGTTAAGTTATAATGTGCATTAAATACCTTGAGAGTGAAATCAGACACACACAAAAATAACAATTGCGATTAGAAGGCGAGAGCACCGAAGGGAAAGCCGTCGCTTAAAAATCAAGCAACCGAGGGACCGAGGACCCGGCGGTCAGACGGCCGAGTCAGGAGGCTGGGGAGAGGGGAAGGAAGGGAGGCGAGCTGCCGCTCTACTTGCCTTTCCACAAACTTCACACGTGAAAACTTTGGGCTTGCTGCTCGGGGAGCCGCGGCTGAACTCCGATGTCTTGTAGGCGATTTTTTCCGAGAGGATCTGGGCGCTCTCTTTCATGTAGTGCTGCAGCTGGGTCTGAGACAAGTCCTTGAAGGCCACCCCCGCCGGGTACTTGTCCACTGCCGGCAGCACCAGCTTGTTCCTCTCCGCCAGGTAAGCCTTGGGCTGCGGGTGCAAGGGGGAGCTGAGAAAATAAGAAGCCACTGGGTGGATGTTGACACTGGAGGACGGGTGACAAGGGCTGTCGCCTCGGTTGAAATAGCACAGGGCTCCCATGGCGTGGAAGGAGGAGTGATTGACCACTCGGGGTCTTACCAGTTTGTACTGCTGCAAGGGCAGGGCATCGCGGGGGAAATCTCCTTTCAAGCTCAGGGCACAGTTCAAGAGATCGCCGCAGCTAAAGGAGGGCGAGGAAGAGGAGTCTAAATGAGCCTTCCTGGGTTCCACTCCGGCCACCGCCGCTTTGGGCAGGGGGTCGTACGCCACCGGGACAAAGGGGATCATGCAGGGGATGGAGGAGTTGAGGTGCAGCGGGTGCTTGGGGTCGCCTTTGGCCACGGAGCCGTGGAGGAGCTGCGGGACGGGGATGGAGCGGGGCTCTGGCGTCCGCGCCATGATGCGCTCAATGGAGAAGGCGAGGGGCTTGGGCGTGCTGATCATGTTGCTCCTGGCAGACAGGCTTTCTCTGGCTGGAGGAGTCGCTAGGATTTTGGTCGCCGTATGGTGGCCACTATTGTCCATGGCTGGATTGCATTTGTTCGCCCGGTTTGAGCCGCTTTGGTAGACGCCTCTTTTTTTTTTTTTCTCTTTTTTTTTTTTTTCCTATCCTCTCCCCTCTCTCACTCTGTTTCACTCTCTCTGCCCCTTCTCTTGTCACTGATCTGCAAGGAGGGAGAGCAGCATCGCCGCCGCCAGCAGCACCATCACCTCCTCCGCCGGCGGAACCAGCCCTCTGAGCCCGGCGGCCTCAAGCCAGCCCATCGCCGGTTACTTTGGCGCGCCAGTGACTCGGGACAATCGCTACTTATTTCTATCAATAGAAAGTGTTGTGTCAATAACGCAGCCAAGATCTCGCCAATCGTTAACTTCCAAGAGGAGAAGGTAAACTAGATAATTGCTCAATTCGCTTCCAACAGTCAACAGGAAAAGTTTCCCCCCCCACCCCCCCGAAAGTGGCTACTTTTCATTGGCGCCCGCTCCTCCCCCGCCCAGGGAAGGAGGTGTCTCCCTCCTTCTCGCCTCTCTCCCCTCGGCCTCCCTCCCCTTCTTTTTTATTATTATTATTTGCAATCTGCTTAACCAGGCTTTAGAGGCCAAGCAAATCCGAGATCAATTTTCTTGTTTGGCTTTAAGTGACATCATCTAAAATCATTGTCCAAGTGCTAAATAGGGATGTGAAACCCAATTCAAGGGCAAGCGCCAGAGTATTTGTCAAACGAGGTGCTGCAGAAGAAGCGGCTGGAGGGGAAGCTGTCTGTTTCCTTGCCACTTCCCAGCCACAGCTCCCTTTGTGCGTGGGTCTGTCTGTGTGTGTCTGAGGGACGGAGGGAGGGAGATGGCTGCTCTGCTCCTGGGACTGCTGCTGGTCTGCTCACTGCTTTACAGAACAAGGTTAGGCGGCGGTGAGCTTTTGGAAAGCGCAGTAAACAAATGAGCGGAGAACTTGTGACAAGCAGACTGAGGGAGCAGCGCACGGGAATGCAGGAACCATCAGGGCCAAAGTCCAACTAGTGCTTGTGAGCAAAAGGATGAATCAAACCTGGGGCTGGGGAAGAAACAGAGAAGGTAGGAAGAGGGAGTGCCTTTTTAAATCTGAAGCACAACTTATGCGTATATACATATATACACACACACACCTGCACATACATGTATATCACCCACATATACACTATAGCTTCTCTGTCCTTAAATGATACGTGTAGAAAACAAACGCCGACAACTACGGGTCTGTATTTATGATACCTTGTGATAAACGCAGAAGTATACAGCACACACACTGCTGACAGGTATATGTGCACCTGAACAGATGCGCTCACAATGTATTTCAGCGAAGATGGGCGGCCCTGTTAGGGTGGTAGCTCCAGCTCCCAGGGTGTTGGGACTTTCAGCGGGGAGCAGAGGGTGAGCGGGGAGGCGGGGAGAGGAGAGGGATAGAGGTGGGTGAGAGGCTTTCTGTGTCCTCCTCTGTCGCACCACCCGACAGCTCGGGTCAGAACAAACTCCTGTTTCTCCCTCCGGCCTGGGGTTCACTTAACTGGTGATTGAGAGACAGCTACCGAACGCTCCGGGAGAAGCCAAGGGTCCTGTGTGTGCACTGGGGGCGGGCAGCCTGCGGAACACAGAAGGGCAGAGCCCGGCCGGTTCTCCCGGCGGAGGGGCACACGGGGCGGCCTACACTCCCGCGACCCCACTGCCCTTCTCAGGGCCGGGGGAGGGAGGGAGGAGGTCTCGGGTTTGCTAATGGAGAGAAGCCTCTAGCGAGGCTGGGAGGCCCGGCCCCCGCCGCACGGGTACCAGCTAGGGAGCCTGCAAAAGACTGTGTCTCCCTCCACCCCCCCGGCCCAGGACAACCCACTTGCAGGGAACCGAGAACAGGGAGGATGGGCTGGGGCCCCGGGGAGGGATGAGGGGAAGCATCCTTGCCCTCGGCGCTGTGGCCGGGCCGAATCCGCCCTGGGTCTCCGTGGCCCCTTTTGAGGAGGACAAGGAAGCGGCTGTTCCACGACGGTACCTCTGCAGCCCGCAGCTGCCGTTCGAGCATCGGGGAGCTGCAGGCGACTGAGGAAGAGACACCCCGCGGTCCCCAGGACAGGCGTCCGACGACGGGCTGCGGCCCCGGCATCCCTCACTGCGGAGGATGCGCCCTCACGCCAGGCGACCTCCGTGTCTTCCCCGTCCTGTCGGTGCCCTGGGGGGACACGGGAGCTGGGACGGACACAGCCGTACGGATAAGCGCCGGACGGCGGAACCGAGCAGCGCCGGGCGGGGACCCCGGCCGCGATGCTCTGCTCCAGCCCTGCTCCCTGCGTTCCCTCGGCTGGGGTGGGGGATCCTGGCCCGGGCGCAGCTGCCCCCGGCAGATGGGTCGCGGCGTTGAGACCGTAATTGCTGCTCCGGATCGGGTGGCCGCTGCCGCCCGTCTCTTCTTACCTGCTGCTTCCCACACCGGCACCGCCAGCTTCGCCTCGGCCGGTGTCACCGGCCCGGGACAAGCGGGACGCAGGGACTCGGGGGAGGCCGGAGCCGTGTTCACCCAGCGCCGTGTGGGGCGGTTACCCGCTCCTGAGGGGTGTTGGTGTCTCTCGCTTATTTTGTGCCTGCCAGAGGAGAGTTTCCTCCTTCAGAGCGATTTACATTTAATTCAATCTAGGGAAATTTCCTCTTGATTGGTGCTGAAGAAGGGAATTATTGTTGAGTGGGTTTTAGAGGCTTCAAATCCCATATACTTAATATGTTAACAGCTTGCTCTTAACTGGTCTTTTTGGGATTGACTTTTTGACATGTGTTTGAAAGTAAAATATGTAGTGTCATTTAAGCAGGGTAAATATCCCAAAGCAGCAATTACAGCCCTGCCATTACAATTATACCGGCATCCTCAATACTGAGAGACACTCTTGGAGAAGCGGGAGCTTTATTATTCGTTAGTTTTTACAGATATGCCTCCCTTGCTTTCCGTACAGCATACAGAAACTTGTCCTCGTCCCTAATTATTAAATAACGATATAAATCCTTTTATTTTTAATTTTTATTTTTGTGGGAAGTCATTCTGTTTCGTCTCAGAAATGGAGCCTTGCCAGTACTGGAGATGTTCACAATATAGATAGGCTTACTGAAACCAATGTCGATAGATTCTCTTCAGTCCTGGCCCGAACTTTGTCTTCCACTCGGACCGCGCTTCTTTAGCGACGTTACAGATGTGCCGAGCTGCAAACACCTTGCAGTCGTGCTGGTGCAGGGAGGTTTGTCCCCGAGGCAGAGATTTACAGGCTCTGAGGGTGGCGAAAAGCAACCTGCTGTCTGGTTTCTTTCTGCAGCCTGGGCCGGGCTCCCCGGAGCCAGACCGAGCCCCGGCAGGGGAAGGAACGGGCCCGCGGCCACCCGCAGTTACAACCCATTGGAGGAATTAAGGGCAAAAGTTTTACCTAGAGTTGATTTCGTGTTCTGCCCGGGAAAGGTGCTGTTCTCTTTTTCCCCGTAATCGGCTTTGTGTTTCATTCGCTCCTAAGCTATGTTCTTGATATTGCTCACTTGCATTATTATCATAACGTATCTCTACATGCACTCAAAATCCGAGTCACCGGCGAATTCATCTCGTCGTCAGGATTACTCCAATCCGATCCCAGAGGCGATTAGAGGGAGGTAAAATACCGCCTAAAGCCTAATCTTTAATTTCTTCCTCCTTAATAAAACTAGTAATTCCATTGCGTTTTTAAGTAAAGAATGAATTGAAAAGGATAATAACTCCTCTAACCTTCTGCTGCGCGTATTACTCTTTCCCTTGGAAACGTTTCACCGAGCGGCTGCTCCCCGCGGGAGCTCGCTCCGAGCTGGCTCCGCGGCTAGGGAGGGGACACCCCGGCCGGGCGGGCTCCGGGCCCTCTGTCCAGGCGGGCTTCGTATGGAGCCACCGGGGAGGCTACGGAAACACTTCCTCCCGCCACACCGGAGGACTCGACGGCGCCCGGTCAGACCCTCATTACTGTCAATATTATTGCATTAATCGAGATTCGCTGCAAAAGCTGGGCTTAGCTCTCACCAAGCACCAGTCCTTGCCGAGCCCTCCCGAGTCACCGGCTTCGTGAAGAGGCGATCTACCCTGACATGGGACAAGAGCTCCTCCGCCCCTCCGCCGCCCTGCCCGAGGAGCAGCCCGGCCCCGCCGCAGCCGCGCTCTCTACCCCGGCTTCATGAAGCTCGGAATATGCCCCTGGGCTCATTATTCTTTCCCACTCAGGGTTTGCAGTTTACTGTGTTTTGAAGGGAAGCCAAAATATAAACGGGGGAAAGAATTAAAGCGGCGATAAACAGACCCGGGATTACGGGGATAGTGGGCCAGCTCCGCTCCCCCTTTATCGGCCTGCGATGGTATGGGAACAACTGCCGCCGTCCTTTTCGGTGGGAACCTGCTGCTGTCCGCTCGGGCGCGGCCGGCCGCGGGGAGGAGGCAGCAGAGCCTGACGCACTGGGCAGCAGCCCCGGGCTCTACGGCTCCAGCAACGCGAGCAGAAGGGCTCGGGCTTTGCCGGGTTAAATTGCAGCACTGATATTTTATCCATGGAAAAAAAAAAATGTGTATATATATGCATATACCTTTTGAGATTACGCATAGTCCCCCACACACTGAGTGCGTGCCGGCATCCCTCTACATCAGTTCCACCGCAAGGAAAAGAAGAAAGAACTGCTATTTTTAACTGACTCCATCACAAAAAGGAAATCCAGTTGACAGTGACCCGCCAAACACAAGTGTTCCCGGAGGTAAAACAAAGTTTGACGCTACAGTGCGTCTCGTACAGACCTCTCTAAACCGAAATCCAAACGGGTGCAAATTAAGCCTTTTCATGTATAAATCCTTTAATCACGTGTAATCGAAATTACAAGTGACCCTCTGAAGCAGTGCTCCCGGCCCTCCCGTAATTCTTGCGGGCGGGCGGTGCAAGTGTGCCAGCGAGGGCCGGGAGCTTCAACAATCACGTCTAATCTAATCAGTCCGCCCGCGAGGGGACCCGTCGGTGTCATCAGCTCCAAAGGGCCCTTGGTGGAAGTGGCTGGGAGAGGCCAGCGGCAGCTGAAGCCGTGAATGACACTTTCCCATTTGTTCCTTTCCCAGTTCAACAAATGTTTATCCCCGTTTGCTGTTCAATGAACGCCTTCCGCTCTTTGGCTGGGGGAAGCTACTTTTTTTTTTTTTTTTTTTTTTAAAAAAAAGCTTCCTGAATAGGATCAGGAGCAATTAACTTATTTTTGTTTTCTCTTTTCTCCCAGTGTACTGGGAGCTAACCTGGAGCAATGCAAAGAGCTGCTCGGCTGCCTGAATGCCTCTGCACCGCTGGCTCGCAGTGAGGGCGGGGAGGGGTGTCCACCGTCCAGGGGCTGCAGCACGGAGCTGGCAAACCCGGCCTGCCGGGGCCGGGGCCCTTTTCGGTTTTGCTAAGTGGGGAACGTGAAAATAAGGACGAAAGCAGGAGCCATGACCTGGCGTGGCCGCTGCTGGACTGTGCCAGGAGGGGCCTCCCTGCCAGCATCCCCCGCTGCTACCCGGCAAGGATGGGGTAACTGAGCAGCCCTCGGGGTGGGAAGACGACAAGAGAGTAATCATCCTAAAGTCAAAACCTCAAACTTACTATTATTATTTTTCCCCTTAGTCCTTATTAGAACAAAACGCACCGGGGCTGGTGGGAGCCCGGAGGGCCCGGCGGCTGCGCTGGCTGTCCCAGGCCGACCGAAGTGCCTCTGTGGGTCCCACGGGGGTCTCAGGTTCCGTCCCCTTGGCACAACAGGAGCCCAACTCCCTCTCTGCAGCGGGACCCTACTGTTGCTGCCCTGCGGCTCCCGCCGTCTGCGATGTGCTCATCTGCTGTTACTCAGAAGTTTGATTTTTACCTTTGGAGCACACATAAGGGGTGCTCTCCATGCAGGAAGGCTCAACCGCAACCACCCATTCCACAGCCTGTCCCGCAGGCCACATTGCCGTGCTCCCCCAGTGGGGGACAACACTTGCTGTCTTGCATAGGAGCCCCGACCGTCCTTTGTACCCATGGCTTGGTGTGTCCCAGGAAGAGTGCTGCTCCCCACCACCCAGGGAACACCCGGGACCTGACCAGAGGAAGGACCCCAGGAAGCATCCAGTGTGTGCTGTGCCCCCAGGGCTGACGTGGGAGGTTGCTCCTTGGGGAGCCTTTGGCGAGCACTCATCTTTGGTTTGTTTTTTATCATTTCCTTACTCATCTTGATCTTACTGACAGATACATAACTTAAATATATATATATTTAAATTATGTCAAGGCATAGAATGTGTGACTGCACCCCATGGGATGGAGGGGCAGAGGGGGATCCCAGGGCTGACAGGGCAAGGCAGAGCACTATCAGTCACTGCTGGTCCCCCACAGCAATCCAGGGAGCAGGGCAGGATGGGGCAGGCGAGGTGGTGGCAACCCAGAGCCCAGATCACTGATGCATTTGTGAAGATCAGGAAGGTCTGAAGTCAGTCTGTGGGTCAGGTTCTGAATCAAGAGGGCCCGTAAGCAAGCACATGGCAGGCTGTAGCTGAGTGAGAAACCAGCACTCCTGCTCCATCACAGAAGCAGAGACTGGAAGCCTTGGGCTGAGCTGAGGTGGAGTCCCCAGGCAGAGGCTGTGAGTTGAAGTCCTAGATGAGGCCCATGATGGCCTGCGAGTCCTCTTGAGATGCTGACAGGTGAAATTACTATCCCTGTTTTGTTATTGTCCAAACTGATAGGGAGAGGTGTTTGTCTTACCAGGAAACCTTGGTGTGGGGACAAACTGGAACAGAGGACAAGCCCACAGGAAAGGTGAATTTAAATCAGTGTGATTCCTGCAGGGATTTGTGCTAGTAGGATGGGAAAGTGGATTACTGCCAGGTCATTCTGTGCTGAAGGACAGTTGGACCCATCACCTCCTGGGATGTGCTGGCAACAGCCACTTCTGTCCCAATGTTTCTAGTTCCCAGTCCAGGCTTCCACACTGTCAGTGACTTGCTATGGAGAGTGTCCACTTTTGGTATCAATTCTACCCTCATGTCATCTCAGAACCTTAAAAATCAACTAATGCCACCTTCTCAGGGCATCCTGCATGGTCCTGGCATGCCTCTGCCCCAGAGGGCCTCACAGTCATGGTATGGCCACCATGGTGACACCTGCCTTCGCCTGTGTACAACTGGCTCAGGAATACAGAGGTGGTAGGGAGAAGGCAATCAGGGGGGTCTTTGCAGAGGCAAAGCTCCCTCTGGACTTGATCAGCACTGATCTCTTTGCTTCCTTGGGCCTGGGAGCTGGCTATTACACTGGATACCCTGGCTGCCTCTACCCTTCTCACTGCCCCAGACAGACTCTGGCTGAGGCTGCAGCTCCTGGCCCTTCAAATGCCATCCACTTGCATGCACTGGCATGACTAGGACAAGAGATGTGAGAGGAATACGCAGTTCTTTCTCTCTTGTCAAAACTTAAACAAGAAAACCCACCTGGGAGCCTGGGAATGGTGGAAAATTCTGCTGAGGTTCCCTGTCTCGCTCCACCCAGCAGAGCTGGTAACAGGAACACACAGCGACGGAGGGGAGCGTGCTGTGCACACCCTGCCTGCCTCTCCTCGCCCTGCCCCGCAGCAGCCCTGCTCCCCACATTGCTCACTGCACTGCAGCCATACGCATCCTGGGGCAGGGCGTGCCCGCATCCCTGCCCTCCCAGCCTCTCCAGGCACCTCTGGTCGAGCACGAAGAGCTGAGAAGAAAGGTCTTCCTCACCAGCTCTCCTGTCTTCCTTTTCACTGAAGTCACCTCAAGTCTCATAAAGAAGCTGGCTTGCCACAAGAAAAAAATGCCACTTTGCATGTCTCCCCACGCAGCTGGGAAGAGGGGAAATTCACCCTTCCCTGCTTGGCTGAGCTACCAAATGTGCCGAAATGCAACTTTGACAACTTCCTTGCAATTCTCGTTCTCAGCTCCTGCAGCAGCCCTGCAGGCTTGTGGCAGGCCCCTGAAGTCCTGTGGGGTGTTCTTGTGGGGAAACTTCACGAATCCTCAGCAGTTCATCAGCAAAGCCCATCAAGTAAAGCACTGTGGCTCAATAAGGACTTCAGCAACTTTCCTTATGTCTTTGGGTATCACGTATGTTCTTTTTGTCTACACAAACCCAGGAATTAGTCATGTTCCTGCAAAAAAATCCCAACAACTCTCCTTCCTCCCCCAAAAAACTCACTCTCCCTCCCAGCATTCTCCATAAGTTGTGTGAATTTTGACTGATGAAAATGAATTCTCTCCAGCTCATACTGAGGGCATAGAAAAACGGACAGCAGGCACTGTCTGTTCATCTGCCAGTGAGGGGTTTTTGATCGCTTTTTCTCTTTATCAAGGCATCGTGTCCTTGGATATTTGCTATAGATTTGTTCTATAAAATAAATATATTCACTATAAATCACTGCATAAACTAAATATAATAATCTTAAAATTCTCATGAAGAATCATACAGCAGTTCAAATGGTTTGAAATATTGAAAACATCTTTTAATTGCAGAATTCTATACAAACGGGTGGATACAGAAGTGGTCACAACAAAATGTGTTCTTATTGCCTGAAATTTTTCACAGAAATAGAAACATTGATGGCAAGCTTACTGACATCCAACATGATGAGATATCTTTAAACTTGCAAATGAACAAACATAAAACCACTCCTAAGTAGTCTGTATGTGTTTGACTGTCCTTGAAGTCCTATTACATATATACCAACCTCAAAATACAAAGAACCAGGATTAAAATTTTTAATGCACATCACATAATAATGTAAAATTAAGCACAAAAAAGGTAAACAAAATGTAATCCTGAAAATACACTGGTTTTTTTTTTCACCTAGGGCACTGACTTATTCCAAGAATGATTTCCTGTATAGCTGTATTTTAAGTGAGGCACACATTTTGTTTTGTGCACAGGACATCAATATCTGATGGAGATACAAGAACAAATGGTAACGAACAAAAGGGAAAGAATCGTAATCACAAGTGTAACTCAAACTCCATGCCAGTGTTTTTGCAGACCAAAGCAAAGCTATACATTAAAATATGCTACAACCACTGTTCTCAAAAAGTCCTTGGCACTTTTCCTCTGATAATCTTACTTTTATTTTTAAAAAATGGAGCAAATTACATTGCTGCACCTCTATCATAAGGCAAAACTATAAATGCAACTACAAGGACAAGTTACCAAAAATACTCCAAGCCAAAGATAACCCCCACCCTCAGGCCATCACCCCAAACTCCAAATACTTGGTGAACTAACATTATCCTTCCTCCTCGTCACTGTCTTTCATAGTAATGCCCTGAAGTCCTCCTCCATCAGTGACTGAGACCGTGGCCTCCTCGACAGTCAGGCGGCTGTGAACGGTATCGTAGGTTTTACTGTTCAGCGTTCCCTCCAGCACACCTTGCAACCTGAAGTCTCGGTAGGTTTTCTGTGGCAAAAATAAAACACCCTGAATGGACTCAAACAAGTCTGACGAGTCCACTGTCCACTTGGACATTCTAGTAGGCCAGTGGGACAGCTTCATTCCTTCTGCAGTTAGGGACCTATCATCTATGGTCTGCTAAAAATTTGCTGTCTTAGTTTCTGGGCAGAGATTTGTATAAACTCCAGAGAGCCTACAAGCTACAGCTGGAAGCTCACTCCTTCAAGAGACTGTGTTTTGTACTATATTTCTGTAAGTGTATGTTGATTTCTCTGTAACTTCCATTTGTCTCATTAATTCAATAAGAAACCAATAAAGAATTTTCTAACTGCATACTGAAACGTGAATTTGGCTACAGGTAGTCCTGTCACAGAAATGTAAATGCCTGACTCTCCATAAAATAATTTTGTCTACATTTGTCTTTACATATATATAGCAAATGTGGAAAAATAAAGTAGATTTTAGATTTTGATCTATATTCTGTATAATGCAAAAATTCCTCAGGTGACTTCAGTCAGTTGATTTACATTCCAAATCATCTACATTTTGACTTGCATCTACATATTTTTTTTTTTTCTCTCTCTCAAGAAAGTTTTGTTTCCCTGGTATCCAGCCTTCCTACATACCCACAGATAGGATTTTCTGCTCTGACCTTCTATCAGGTAAGAATTCTGAGTGGAGTTGTTTTATTCACTGATGTTCGAGAGCATACGGAAAATCATCTACTTTATCTTCTTTAAGTTGTAATGCATTTGAAATAATCTTTCCTGAAGTTAGACTAAAAGGCTTAAGAAGGACAAGTTGGTGTAGCTAATTTCTTACTTTGTGTATGCTGCTACTGTGAGTTCCCAATGTTTATGGAAGAGAATATGGTAAAAAGAAAATGAAAGATAATTAAGGGCCAACAGGCCCATTCCTCTGCCAGCAGAGACCAAGCACAAGCCTTAGAGAAAGAAAAAAGAGCTGGTCTTGTTTCACTTGGTACTTCAGAGAACTGCAAAAGATACCTCTCAAAGTGGGTAATGTTCAGCTGGGAAAATTTTTTCTGCTACTATCTATGATGATTATTTAAACCTTGTTTTCACTGCAACCAAGATTTATCTGACTTTTATAGGTCGACTTCAGAGTCAATGGATGCAGCTTATGTTTGCTCACACACTCCTGTAAGTACCCTGCCTGATCTCTTTCAAGTGTCACCATTGCATTCCCTTTTTGTAACACTACATTCAATTTGCTTTTATGCTGTTAATGGATCCTACAGCAATTTCTTTCAGTTTTACACTGTATTCCTCTCATTCTCAGACCAGTGCTCTGGGGTTGTCACTGCTCTTCTCCTGACATACTTCTGCAGGACAGTAATGTTCACTTCCAAACTTATTTTTTCATTTCTACCTAAGTTTCCTTTTGGTCCTTGACCCCTTTTTATTCACATCCGTCTGCATATGTATCAGACATCTAATGATACTTTCATGCTATCATAAGGTATTAATGGGAACAATGCTGCTGCTTCTGGTCATTCTTAATAATGTCACAACCTTTGCTGCATCCAAACATAAAAGAATAATCTATTTCTTACTTATCCCATGTCCCTTAAAAATGACCTCCTACTTCTTTTTTGACATATTTTCAGGAGATGACAGGGGCAGCACAGCCTCCCAGTTTTTCCAAAAGCTCTAGAAAACTTCACTCTAGAGTTTGGAGGAACTATGCCTCCCCACTTGCCTTTTACCAGCTGGGCTCCAGCAGTGAAAGCTCCTTGTGATATTTACTTGAACCATTATTTCTTATTTCCCTGTTCCTGTATTATCAATTCTGTCTTCTTCACCCATCAAAACACAGGTGGGAAAGGTTTTCTGTCTTCCAGTACATTGATCAGAACCTCTATGATTGACATAATCTTCTTCAGTTCTCTGTGTTCACAGAAGGTGCCATGGAATAACACATCTGAAATTTATGTCCAAAGCAAAAGAGGTGCACAGGCACAGAAAGGCTGCTGCCATAACTAGCGTTTTCCCACCACCCCTGGGAGCCTACTTCTTTTGAACAAGGCTATTCAGTGTGCAGAGGGGAGACTGGTTGACAGTGCTGTTCATTCACCCGGAGTTCAGTTTTGCAAGAGCCTCTTTTAGTCACCCAGGTGATATTTAACTGGTACAATTTAGCCTGCCCATTCTTACATCTCACGAGGCACAGGGTTCAGATCCTGTAACACCTTTTCTCCCCATCCTCACATGATGACAACTACCTTCACCTGAGAAGAGCTTCCAACATTTCACAAAAGCTGTCCAGTTCAGCTACAAACAGCAAACTGCTTTTGCCATTTTGGCACATGATGAAGAGCCAAATCCTGTTCTCTGTTCCCAGAGAGATCATAGAATCATAGAATAGTTAGGGTTGGAAAGGACCTTAAGATCATCCAGTTCCAACCCCCCTGCCGTGGGCAGGGACACCTCACACTAAATCATATCACCCAAGGCCTCATCCAACCTGGTCTTGAACACTTCCAGGGATGGAGCATTCACAACCTCCCTGGGCAACCCATTCCACTCTAACAGGAAAGAATTTCCTCCTTATATCCAATCTAAACTTCCCCTGTTTAAGTTTGAACCCGTTACCCCTTGTCCTGTCACTACAGTCTCTAATGAAGAGTCCCTCCCCAGCATCCCTATAGGCCCCCTTCAGATGCTGGAAGGCTTCTATGAGGTTTCCACGCAGCTTCTCTTCTCCAGGCTGAACAGCCCCAACTCTCTCAGCCTGTCTTCATACGGGAGGTGCTCCAGGCCCCTGATCATCCTTGTGGCCCTTCTCTGGACTTGTTCCAACAGTTCCATGTTCTTTTTACGCTGAGGACACCAGAACTGCACACAATACTCCAAGTGAGGTCTCACAAGAGCAGAGTAGAGGGGCAGGATCACCTCCTTCGACCTGCTGGTCATGCTCCTTCTGATGCAAGATCAGTTAAGGTCAAAAATATCAAAGCTAAGCTTGGATGGTTCAGGGAGCCATGATGCCATCATTGTTATTATGACTCTTTTCTTGCACCTCTCTATTTATCGCTTTTAGCTAGTGAATCCTGAAAGTTGCAGTTGCAGTTCTAGTGTCCGCGAGTTAAAATGCTTCTGACTTTACAGTCTTGCATGAACTTCATGAGAAAATATTTTGAACAAATCAAGGTCATGACTGACAACAGGTGCTTCTTAGTCCACACTAATGCAGCTAACAAGAACGTTCAGAGTTAAACAAGACAGAATTAAAAGGAAAAAAAATCTGAAATGGCTTTCTGTCTCTTCCCTGAGGGTATTAACTAAGATCTCAAAGGGAGTTAGGAGGAAACTTTCTTTTATGGTAGGTAACTAATAATTGCCTATTGCAAGGTATTTCACACTTTGCTTGGAAGCACTTGACATTGGCCAGTGTAAATGACTGAGAACTGCACTGGAGGGACTGGTATTTCTATTGATACTTACCCCAGAGTATGAAAAATTAGAAAATGTTATCTAATATAATGAATATAATTTCCTAATTAAACTAGTAATCATGTGGATAAAAGAGATAATATTTTTTTGGGGGGAGAGGGAAAAATGGACAAAGAACACTATCAGGATTATTAAATTATGATAAGCAACAAAAAAATTAGTACTATGACAAACACTAATTTATTAGGAACACCATGCAACATTGCTAAACAGCTAGAAGCAATCTGTTAAAATTCATTGGAACAATCTTAATTATCACTGAGTTCAGAATGGATGACAATTACAACTGCATGTGTAATTAACATCAAAGGTTTTACTAGTTTGTTTTTCTTCTGAAATTTCCTACAATTGTGGGAAAAAAATAAAACCAAACCAAACAATGTCAACTTAAAACTATGTAAGTTCAAAACTTTAGTCCACTTTTTTTTTTTTTTTAATTTTAGGGTGATCTATAATTATCCATGCTAATACTTTATCACTTTTCTCTCTCTACTCTGCAGTCTAACACAAACACATTTTATTTACCTTCACTATCTTGATGAGAGTCTTCAGCTGGTAGATGTGAAGCTGAACGTCTAATCTGTCAGCCAACCACATGCAAATGACTTTCATGGAGTTGCTGTACCATTGCTGAAAAGAAGGATAAAAAAAACCAAAACGCCACCAAACAACCCTGCAGTATTCATTTAACAGATTTGGTAATGAGAGGTAATGAAACACTTTGAAATGATCACAGATCAGCACTTGAAGTCAACAATGATATAATTTCCTGTTCAGAGAATTGCATGGGTCAGTAGAAAATCAAATAGCTTGACCTAGACTGTTCTTTACATGAATTAGCAACTGCCTTTTTATCTTTCAGTTACAACATTTTCAAGCAAAATAGCATTATGCACTTTGCTATCTGTCAGGAAGAACAGATATTAAATACACACTTACATGAGAGAATTGACAGCTAAAGCAGCAAGGGAAAAAACAGGTAGAGTATCCTGGGAGAAAATTTACAAAACCTAGATTTTCTAATCCAAACAGGCAAACAGCATCAAACAGAGAATATGGAATCTGTCTTGCTTTCTTAAGTAAAATATCAGAAATCCATGGAAGCTGTATTAAAGTATGATCAAAACACCACTCCAGCCCTCCCAATATAACTACATTAAGGTTTTATGTTAATTACTAATTATAATTATAGTCTACTTTATTTCCTTTTTATGTCTTAAGCATGGGTATGTTTTCACTCAAAGCTTCACAAACGGATGGGGTAAGAATGAGCTCTCTGCTGTTGGTGTTACATTACTGTAAAAAAATGTTCAGATCCAAATAGCTACTATAATAGCTCTTTCACAGTAACCGGATTAAAAGAGATTTTACTAAACATAGTTGTAGCAGTTTTTCTCCCCCTCCTGTAGAATATCAACCAGATGCCATTTAGTCAAACTGTAAAAAGGAAGGGATTTTTTTTATTAATTTTAGCAGTGAGAGATTAAAAGAATTTGTGTCACAGCTCTGTTTTAGTCTCTTTCCCCACAGGGAGACGCTTAAATTATTTTCTAATGTAATTTCCCATGTCTTTACAAAATACACAGATATGCAAAGAGAGGAAACCATGTGCATATTTTAAAATGCAGCATGTTGGGCATGGTATACATCATGAAATAACTTAAAAGAAGGACCTAACATGTCTCATTAGCCACCTCTACATTAACAAATAAAACATATATTGAAAAAAATGAAGACAAGTTACTGGCTACTGGATGTAACAAAAGACAGAAACAGAATTCTTTCATCAAAATGTAAGCGCTTTGGAAAAAGCTTTAAAGACAGGCAGTAAAAATATGTAAGTAATATATATTTGTTCCGTACAGTAAACAGTATCATTTCATTGTAACTATCAGTTTTAAGGTAAGTTTGCAAAAGAATTTTCATATAATAATGCCTTTTTTTTTTAATGTGTTAAAATATATTTTAATTATGAATCATTGGAAATAAATTGCTTTCACATCTTTTAAATTCCCCTAATAATTTACTGTTTTACAGAAGTGATCAAACACATCACGCAATATGCAGATAACTGTACATTTAATAAAAGTAGTTTGATTTATGCAATAAAATGTGGGACTGATTCGGTATCAATAAAATACTAGTTTTTTTTAATCAATTAATAACATTCTTATACTATTCACATTATTTCACCCCAAACATGCATGCTGGTTTTGATTTCCTTTCTAAGTACCTGTAAAATATTTTAATGTGACAGAGTTGTTACTAAGTGGCAGCTGTAAACTATATGACGGGTGGTGTATGTATACAGATGTCTAGAAAATAAAATGCAGTTGAGCTTATTCACTCAGAGAACTTCATTGGTCTCATAAACATAATACATATGCCAAGCATTCTACCCAGAATACCTACTGTTATTTGCAATAAGATGAGCCTAATTATTCCATTATCACTCAGACTCTACAGCTGTTAAACTTTTAATAAAATCACGGTAGAGAGAATGATTTTAGTAGTGGAGTTTTCTCAAAACTGATATCCTTCCATAAAAAAAAAAAAATCTAGTAACATACCCACAATGTATTTGTTTTGTATCAAGCACAAGGGGCTCTAACTTGCTCACACAAACAAACTACAGACAGGATCGAGAATCCCGTGATAGGTTTCCCCATGTAACACCACTGAATGGTGCCAGATCACTAGGAATCGTCCCAGCCCCAGTCTTCTGGCAAACCATGTATTTTAAAGCCTAGCCAGATAACTTAATTAAGACAGGCACAGTAAAAATTGGGACTCTTCATACATATCTGTGATATGCTTACACTCACTGAAAACAAAGCTAAGAAATTGGAGAGAATTACTTTTGCTACTCAAATCTGTGAATGAAAACAATATGCTTTCCTGACTAGTTTTGATATGTTAAACTTCCACGTGAAATGTTTAATTTGGTGACTGTGAAATGATACTATGGTACTTGCTTCTCTGTCAACATACCTTATACAGAACGCATACAACTGCTGTTGTTTTAGAAAAAAAGATGTATTCTTGCTTTGGATTGTCAGATTATTTCTAATAAAAATCATATCCAGTATATTTTTAGAGTCCTCCCAGAGAAGGTACTTGTGGATAGGATTCCTGGTCACCATTTGACTTCTGCCCACCGTTTTTTTGAGCATTTAAGTATAGGCTGAAGCTTCACGAACATAAATCTGCCAGACTTCATAAAAAGAAAAGTAAATATTTCCCTATTGCTTCTTTTGGAGCCTGCTGAAGTGCACAGCACTGCAAATGCCTCTCAGAGGTGGAATCCAAGGCCACACATTTTGACAACCATGAGCATGTTACAGAGGCAGGGTTACATCTGCTTTGACTTATGGGAATCTATAGCAAACTCAAAAACTTCATCAGTTAGATAATGGTCGTGAGATTACATAGGTTTTAAGTAATAGTAATAATAAAAAAAACCTTGTAACTAGTTTTAAGAAAAAGTAATTTTCCTGCTAGTAACAATAGCACTGAAAGGACAATGTGACTCTTGCAGATGTTGGTTATATGGTATTAGTGCCATATTCTTTGCTGTCGCCTATGCAAGAATAAAGCAGTAAGTTTTTATTATATATCCTTTTCACATCAGCACATAACAGCAGCCAACCACTTTAACAAAAATACGTTTGCCTCCCTTCCCCCCCCCCCCTTATAGCTCATCCGACTCCTGTAAGGGCATGCATTACTCACTTCATTTTCCTGAGATACTTCTTTTAAAGTAAAAAATAAGGAAAAAGAAAGGCTAGGGTTGACTCTGTGAGACCCCTGTATTTATTCACACTTATTGTGCATGACTGTAGACTGGTAAATCATATTAGCAGCCCATCTCCCCATCAAGCTGCTACTTGCTTTCCAGCCCTGGGAAGGTTCAACAAATCAACAGGAGCACGGAAAACAGAACATCAGTCTAATCTAGTGTTTAAGGTGAAGTTTTCAAACCCAATCTAAGAAGATCTTTAGAGCAAGCAACCAGCTGAAGGGCTCAGAAGGTGGTATTGACAATGAAAGAGTGTTGAAATATTGAGAAGCGCAGCACTTGTGCATTTTTAATAACAAGAGGGTCAACAAGGACACGGCTCCCTCAGTGCCCATAGTTGCCACACCAGGGCTATAAACGCTCTCAGTTCATCAGCTTTCTTAAACAGTTCATCAGCTTTCTTAAACACCCTAAACCCCCTCAGCGGACCTTTAGTCTTAAATTAACAAACCAAAGCAATGAAAGAAGGTGCAGCTTGAATGGCCAGCATTGATCCCCAACGGGGCTCGGCGCGGCTACAGGCACTGAAAAACTCTCTCCATTGTCGGGAGGAATTGACAAACCTCCTCGCCTAAATAGTCCAGCTAAGGCGGGCTGGAGGCACGCAGCTATAAAGGGCTCCCCTCGCCCCGCTCCCAGCGCTCACAATGCACCAGGCATGAGCTCTTTGTCAGGCCCAGACTCTGCAATTTTCTAACAAGGATTAAAGTTGTTTCTCGGCAGGGCCAGTGAAAAGCGATTTAGCAACATACCGTGCTTTCTTCAGGCAAGTTAAAGAGAAGTAGTTAAGGAATTTCATTATTCTGTAGACTGGTGGAAATACAAAACAAATATATTAAATATTCACCATCTTTCTGGGTTCCTGAGCTATAACATTCGCAGAACGGTTCAATTAAATATAACACTTATTGGCTGAAAGCAAGCACTTCAGATTTATTTTAGAAGTTTTATAAAAAGGTGCAGCTGTTTGCCACCTGGAAGGAGGCTCAATACATACTAATACACAATGCTTTAGTCCTTCTAGGGCTGGTATCTTTAACGCCTGAAACACAAGACCCCGTCGAGTTTCTGTATCTTGCCTGCTCTTGATAAATGGGCACTGTCAAAATGCTTTTTCTGCTGGATATGGCAGCTTTTCTACAAACCGTGTTTTATCTGCCTACAGAAGCCTTTATTGCATTATTGATTAGGAATTGAGTCGCTCAGACAACAATGGGAAGTTTTTGCTTCCTCCAGCTCTACTTTTCCTACCAGGAACAATAACAAAAAGTATTCTTCTCACTGAGGAGATTGTACATCAAAAGCAGCATAAGCTAAAATGCATAAGAAATGCTATAAGCATGTTAAATATTAAGAGCTAAAATGCCTAGTTTTTATTATTGTTTCAAGATTTTGATAGCAGGCACTATTAGTGTGCCAAGAAAGTCTGAAACCATTAAAAAAAATGTTAAATGATGAAAGAATAAATAAGTTATTCCTTAAAAATGCAAACAGCAAAAGCTAGAAAAAAAATCCTGTTTTAAGTTTTGTAATTTATTTCCCTCTTTGTAAAATGTGAATAATCCTGCTGACTTGCTTTGTTGAATGTTGTTGACAATGAGGGAAACAAGTGTTATTTGTAGCATCTTTGAAATCACTCTGAGGTTTACAAGTTATAGCTGTATTTTGAAGTTTAGATATAGACATCACCCCATTAAAGGAGTATTTTTACCTGAGCAGTGATGAGTTCATAACCTCTTCTGAAGGCTGGAAACCCTTGGTCACTTTAAAAAAACCCCAAACAAACCTGGGGAAGGATTTCTCAACCTGTGGGCCACCATGACACCTCAGAAGGTTATGTACACATAGGAACACCAACACAAGAAATCAAGTCAGAAGAAGCAATTAACATTCAAGATATCTTCATAACTTTTTTTTAGAAATAAAAAATATTTAGTTGCAAATTAAAAGCAAAAAATTTGCATAAGAAGTTTCTGTTTTCCTCTCAGGTTTAGGCAATCTTTTGATTAAGCCTGAGTAACCTCTGAAGGCTGAGGCAACTGTTAAGCAGACATAAAGAGAAAATTTAATGTATCAACATGTGGAAATTTTATTTGTACTCTGTTCTTGGCCCATCAGTTATGATCCCTGACATGGGCAATTATGAACTTATGGTTAAAATATCACTTGTTGACTAGTGACATAGTGCCCTCCCACCACTCTCTCACATACTTTCACTCCCCTGAGAGGAACAAACTATCTCCCCAGCGACTTTTCTTTTCTAGATTGCACTGGTCATAGGCGTGCACCGGTCTGTGAGACACCTCCAGTCACATCTCCAATGAGAATAACTGTGTGAGTGACCAGCAAAGGAAAGGAACAGAAGATGGGGAAACCTGAGAGAAGAAAAAGCTCTCGTGCAACATCTTTCCCATCCCACTGTCAATCAGCCCCATGTGGCTTCACAGTGACAGCCACTGCCCTTCTGCAATGTATTATCCAACCCCACAAGGATGTGTTTTCTCATTATACATAGCCTCACAGTGCACAACATAAACTGTTGAGCTAGATTTGAATCATAGAATCATAGAATAGTTAGGGTTGGAAAGGACCTTAAGATCATCCAGTTCCAACCCCCCTGCCGTGGGCAGGGACACCTCACACTAAATCAGATCACCCAAGGCCTCATCCAACCTGGTCTTGAACACTGCCAGGGATGGAGCATTCACAACCTCCCTGGGCAACCCATTCCACTCTAACAGGAAAGAATTTCCTCCTTATATCCAATCTAAACTTCCCCTGTTTAAGTTTGAACCCGTTACCCCTTGTCCTGTCACTACAGTCCCTAATGAAGAGTCCCTCCCCAGTATCCTAATAAGCCCCCTTCAGATACTGGAAGGCTGCTATGAGGTCTCCACGCAGCCTTCTCTTCTCCAGGCTGAACAGCCCCAACTCTCTCAGCCTGTCTTCATATGGGAGGTGCTCCAACCCCCTGATCATCCTCGTGGCCCTTCTCTGGACTTGTTCCAACAGTTCCATGTCCTTTTTATGTTGAGGACACCAGAACTGCACACAATACTCCAGGTGAGGTCTCATAAGAGCAGAGTAGAGGGGCAGGATCACCTCCTTCGACCTGCTGGTCATGGTCCTTTTGATGCAGCCCAGGATACGGTTGGCTTTCTGGGCTACGAGCACACACTGCCGTCCCATGTTCATTTTCTCATCAATGAGCACCTCCAAGTCCTTCTCCTCAGGGCTGCTCTGAATCTCTTCTCTGCCCAACCTGGAGCTGTGCCTGGGATTGCTCCGACTCAGGTGCAGGACCTTGCACTTGGTATGGTTAAACTTCATGAGGTTGGCATCAGCCCACCTCCCAAGTGTGTCAAGGTCCCTCTGGATGGCATTCCTTCCCTCCAGCGTATCAACCAAACCACACAGCTTGGTGTCATCAGCAAACTTGCTGAGGGCACACTCAATCCCACTGTCCATGTCAGCAATGAAGATGTTAAACAAGACCGGTCCCAACACCAATCCCTGAGGGACACCACTCGTTACTGGTATCCAGCTGGACATTGAGCCATTGACCACAACTCTTTGTGTGCAGCCATCCAGCCAGTTCTTTGTCCACCGAGTGGTCCATCCATCAAATTGATGTCTCTCCGATTTAGAGACAAGCATGTCGTGTGGGACAGTGTCAAACTCTTTGCACAAGTCCAAGTAGATGACATCAACTGCTCTACCCCTGTCCATCAGTTCTGTAGCCCCATCATAGAAGGCCACCAAATTGGTCAGGCAGGATTTCCCCTTAGTGAAGCCATGCTGGCTGTCACCAAGCACCTTGTTGATTTTCATGTGCCTTAGCATGCCTTCCAGGAGAATCTGCTCCAAGATTTTGCCAGGCACAGAGGTGAGACTGCCTGGTCTGTAATTCCCCGGGTCATCCATTTTCCCCTTCTTGAAAATGGGGGTTATATTTCCCTTTTTCCAGTCGTCGGGAACTTCACCTGACTGCCATGATTTCTCAAATATGATGTACAGTGGCTTAGCAACTTCATTCGCCAGCTCCTTCAGGACCCATGGATGGATCTCATCAGGACCCATGGACTTGTGCACGTTCAGATTTTTAAGATGGTCTCAAACCAGATCCACTCCTACAGTGGGCACAAGGTCTTCATTCTCACAGTCCCTGCGTCTGCTTTCCAAGACTTGGGTGGTGTAGTCAGACCCTTTGCCAGTGAAGATCGAGGCAAAGAAGTCATTCAGAACCTCAGCCTTCTCCAAATCCTGTGTAGCCAATCCTCCTGAGAGTTTCCTGAGGGGGTCTACATTCTCCCTAGTCTGTTTTTTATTTGCTCTATACCTGTAGAATCCTTCCTGTTATCCTTAATATCCCTAGCCAAGTTTAATTCTAATTGAGCCTTAGCTTTCCTACCTGGTCCCTAGCTTCCCGTACAACATCCTTGTATTCTTCCCAGGCTGCCTGTCCTTGCTTCCGCCTTTTATAAGCCTGTTTTTTCCTTCAAAGTTTCCTCAGCAGCTCCTTATCCATCCAAGGAGGTCTCCTGGCCCTCCTGCTGCACTTCCTTCTGGTTGGGATGCAACACTCCTGAGCTTGTAGCAGGTGATCCTTGAATATCAACCAAGAGTCCTGGGCCCCCCTGCCCTCTAGGGCTGTATCCCATGGAACCTTACTAAGCAGGTTCCTGAAGAGGCCAAAGTCTGCTCTTTTGAAGTCCAGGGCAGTGAGCTTGCTGCACGCTCTTCTCACTGTCCTGAGGATCTCAAATTCGAGCATCTCATGATTGCTGCATCCAAGGCTGCCCTGGAGCATCACATTTCCAACGAGCCCTTCCCTGTTGGTGAGCACGAGGTCAAGCATGGCACCTCTCCTTGTCGGTTCCTCTATTACTTGCAGAAGGAAGTTGTCTTCCACACAATCAAGGAACCTCCTGGATTGCTTGTGCCAGGCCGTACCGTCCTTCCAACAGATGTCAGGGTGGTTGAAGTCATCCATGAGAACAAGGGCCTGCAAACGTGAGGCTTTTCCTATCTCTCTATGGTGTGCTTCATCTGCAGGTTCTCCTTGATCAGGTGGTTTCTAACAGATCCCCACAGTAATGTCACCCATAGCTATTTTCCCTTTAACCCTGATCCACAAACTCTGAGCACTCAAGTTCACAGTGCCGTCCCTGAAAAATGTGTCTCACCAAAATACAGAATTTTGCTTTCATGGAAAGTCCATGCAAAGACAATTATTTTTTTTTTTTTTTTGTATGTGTGAACATTATTTTTCTGAATCAAAAGTGAATTTCATGGCATTGAGATGTGCTTCTACAGCAGAGACAGTAAGATTCAGTTGGCAGAAATGGTCAGTTAGCTGGCCTCTGACTGTAGAAACAGAACTTACACCATCTCCAAGTACAATAAAATTTTCAAGTACACTTGTAGCTACTCTTGCAGCTACCTTAATGCTTCTGGCTGTTCAGTTTTTGGCAGGATAGATAGATAGCAACCTTTCTGTTTAGGACAGCTAAGGAGTTTGCGTTATTTCTCTCCCTGAAACATGAAAAAATTCTTTGCTATTGATTCAAAGCACTGTTATGGCTGGAGAAAATAAAAATTGTGGCAATAATTTCATAGCAAAATGAATACAGTGGAAACAGCTGACATTATGACTGTTCTGAGATTTAGAATTGTATCTTCATTTTACGGGCACTGATGGAGCACTACTTCACCTACGTGTTCACTTCCTGTATATTTGCTGTGTCAGGACACATTACTTTTATTGCTATTTAAAATGTATAAAATACAGTAAGTACGAATATCGAAACTGAAGGGGAATTTTAATGTAATGTAGCTTTCATTCAATAATAGTACGTATCTTTTAATATTCAGACATCTGACCTAGAAGGCTGGGGGCGGGGGGGGGGGGAAGCTCTTTCTTTTGCATTTTCTTAAATATTCAGAAAATTCAAGGAGAATACTAGTAGTTTTTGGGGTCACCATGATGTCAATACTTCTATTCCTTTTCTGTTCCTTTTTACTTTCCTTTTTTTCCTTAGAAATTTTCATTTCAGAAAAAGTGAAAGAAATTAAATTTAAAGTAAGCATGAGTGGAAAATCCAAGGATTTAGCCTTATTGGAACCATGTTTAGTGGGCAGTAGAAACAAATGAAGCCTCTTTCCTACACCAAAAATCAGATGTTTAAAAGCTTTTGACCTGGAAAATGCAAATGATTAAATCAATACGAAGTGTCATATGAAAAACCCCTATTTATTTCTGCTCCCCATTTCACTGCAGTTCCTTCCTACAGTCACATTCAAGGACATGTCCAAAAGTCCCCCTGTTGCTGTACCTGCTGTAACACTCCCAAGCACCATGTTCCCACATGTGCTTCTACTGTGCACAGAGTCTCTGACACACACCTCTTCCACCCCACCAGTGTCTTACACTCCCCATGCTCAGGATCACCTATCAAGGCATCTTCCTGGAAATGTTTCAGGCTTTTATTCAGCTTCCATGTTTTGCTTCCTCCTCTAGGCCTGAATTGCTAAGCCAAATTTTGAACTTTGGCTTGGAAATGTGCAAAAATGTTCGCAGCCTAAATTACAGCTACGCGTACCAGGAAAGGAGAAGTGAGAAAAACTCCACATGCTACCGTCTGCTTTAACACTCACACTTCTTCTGATAAAGGGATCAGGACCAAGATTTCTTTAGCTTGATCATTTCAAATTATAAACTGTTTGGGTATGAGCCATTTATTTACTTTTTTTTTTTTTCCTTCACCCTAATTTTTTTTCGGGGGGAGGGGGATGTGTGTGATTGCAGCGGATGCAGTAACTTGCCTCTTGCAGTCTTGCTTGGCCAAGGAAGGCTTTTTTCCTTCCAGCAGGACTCTTTGGTTTCCTTCAGCCTTTTTTCATGCCATTATTCCAATGAACCTCTCAGGGAGCTCAAAAAACTTTTTGTTTTTCTGAAGAATGACTAATTGGAACAAACACTTTAGTCTCTAGTCAGTCTCTTCCCTTCTTATTTGAATGAAGGATTGCCATTCCCAAAGCAAACAGGAGGGGAGCTCAAGAGAAAGGGGACCCCAAACACTGACAAATAGACCTGGTTTAGCAAGACTGATGACGACAAACAAGTGAACAGCTGTTGGATGGGATATTTTGGTAATACAAGGAAGCAGACTTAGGCAGGGTGATTTTCAGAAATCAGTGATGAGAAGAAAAGAGGGAAATGGGCTCATTTCAAAGCATATTAAGCATCTTTGGAACTCCTAAGCAAGAAGGATATCATTCTGAAAGAGCAAATTAAATCTAACATATGAAAAGCTTACCTTTTAGGAGGAAAGTAATTTTTTCATATTTTAGGCTTATAATTAGAAGCTAGCTAGTTGCTATGGAACTGCTGCCAATTTAAACATAAATATACACTTCAACACAAAATATACAGTACTCATCTCTCCCCGTATTGTATATTGGTTGCTAAACAGCAATTTACAATATTTATGCTATTTTATAATGTTTGTGACCTTCATATTTTTCTGGCTTCTTCACATATGGTAGATGCACTGGGAACCTGGAATTCTGCAAAATTAGGCATGCATAACTTCCTTCTGTATCTGCACATATGTAACGTTGCTGTTCTGATTTTAAACACTAGGTACTAACATAACGCTCTTGACTGCGGGAGACTAACAGCACAAACAGTTTCCCTACTCCACTCTGGATACACAGTGCATCTGTGAACAGTATTTCTGTAGGTTATTCTGGTGCTAAAAATCTCTGGAGCAAACACTGTCAGTCTTGCTACGCTGGGTGTTGTGTTGCAATTTGGCTATATTGGCAAACATCCTCCAAGGCACAGAATGGGGAACATCCCTTGAGTGATCTTGAAAAAGAAAGCCAGCTTGGATTGTCAAAATAAACAAATCAACACAATGCAAAATGACCAAGTTGTTACTCGTTGTAACACTTGCTTCATGCTAACACGCTCTAGTTTTAAAACACCTGTGCTTAGCTGCACAAATGCTGAACAGTGTTCCTAAGTGAATATGTAATGTCAGTAGGATTGAAGGTCCCAGTTCACTCTGTAAGGTATGTGACTGAGACACCTAGCTCTGCCTCTGCCTAGTCATCCAGGACCACCAAAAGTGGGTTGGACCAAAGTCTGTGTTGTAGCTTTCACACTCACGTTAGTAATTCTTGCCTTAGAGTCTTCTACTTAGACTCCCTGCTCCATGTGGAATGAGGTCAAGTATGTATTTTAATTAGAGCATTTAGAACATCCTGGGCTCCTCTGGGTGAATTTTTACAGGCTCATTTCTTTCCACCTCAGCAATCGCGACTCATCATCTGTTTACTCTGTCTGTTATTGCAGTGGCACATGACAGGGCCGGATGCAGCTGTGAGGTTGATAGGGAGTTGCACAGCGGTGGAGCCACTCCTCTCCTATGCTGCATTGACTGGGCACCACACTGAGCAGTGCTAATGTGGAGCAGAGGTCCAGCCTCCTGCCTCCCTCTTGCCTCTCTCCTCCCCTCATCTCTTCAGAGAAAGTGTCCCTGGATTGGGCAGGTGCCTGGTTTGCTCCTTTCCATCTCTGACCCTAATTGCCAATGAGGACTCTTTCAGCGAAGTGTATTTTACAGCTGCATTGCTTTTTTTTGGAGCTGATTTTATTATGCATTATTTGTACTGTTTTTCTTGCACATTGTAAACACTTTCAGTACAGTATAATATAAAGGATTATCAATGTGGTGTAAATTAAGAAAATATACCATGAAACACTTGAAATTATTTAAAGGAAATCATCTCTATATAGGCGAACACTTTTGCACATTTAAATCAGCACTAAAGATTCAGTTCCCTGGGATCAAATGGGTTAAGGAGCTCTTTCTACTGATGAATCACTGACTTTGCCAGAGCACTCTGCACCATCCTCACCTGCTACTGTTCTGATTTACAACATGGTGACCTCTTTCTGTTACTTCAGACTTATTACACTAAAACTAGTTTATTATGCTTCCTGGCACTACTTTTCTTGTAATATGATCAACAATGCAGTTGTGTGTCTATCTATGAACACGTAAGTTTTGCTTGATTTTCCTTTTTAAACTAAGCTTGACCCAAAAGAAATACAAGTATAAATATCAAACCTGCAAGTAAGGTTTGAGAAGCCACAAGGTTCTCCTGCTGTTTATACGTGTGTGAATTACAGTACATCAAGAAATCAATATTCCCTAGATGGTGCTTGTGCCTGGCATTTCTTGGTGAACAAACATTAGGTAAGACAATATAAATGGTACAATCCTTATTGATTTCTCTTGACTGTGTAGAATGTGAAAGCTGCAGCCACAGTTAACACTTACTGACAGACTCATATAAAGTTTCAGTGCTATTTTATATTTTTATAGTTGCCCACACTCAATTGATTCCATTAAGCTGCTAGACGCATTTCAAGCCATCTAGATAAGAAAAAAAAAACAAACCAAAAAACCCACAGTGCCTGGAATGAGATGTTGCTACTTTGTGCCTAGCAGGATAAAAAGGTTAAAGGACTAAATTGTGCCTGGATGTTGGAAGGAGTTCTCTTTTATTTGATAGAATTGTTATTGTTTTTGGTGAATGGATACTCTGAGTGATGGATAGGTGCATTTAACTAAGTTAAATAAATGAATGAACAGTATAGACCAGAAAAGTCCATGGGGAAACTGTACTGGAAGCTCCCAGTGTTACAGCCCCTCCCCAAACAAACAAGTAAAACCCTCTGGTAGTTCCACCCTGACTGCTGAAGTTCCCTCAGAAAAAAAAATCAGATGGGCTTTAAAATCTTGAGTTTGGGATTTTTTTTTTTTTTTCCCATTTTTTCCCTCTTTTGACTCATGATGCACATTTTAAATTGCCTTTTTATAGCAAATTGTACATTGCCCCTGACCCCCCCCCCAAAAAAAAAGTGAGCTTCTCACAAAAGTCAAGGACATTAGGAAGTAGGACAGCAAAAGCAGATCCTGAATATTAGGATATGAGATTCAGTGCCCTGAAAAATAATTCTCTATTTCCTTTTTAGACTCAAAAAAGCTTTTTTAGTAAGATATCAGAATATCTCTATAGTAGTTTCTTACTCTCCCACTGGGCAGATTTAAATAATATGATTGAATTAGTGTCAAAAAGGTGTCAGACATCCATTCCATGAATACTAAATGAAGACTGGATGATGGGATATATAATGTCTGGAGAAAACCCTTTTTATATCTTTTTGGGCTGTTTGGTAGCTAATAAGATGGAAATTCACAAATTAAAAATGGCATAAAAAATGAAGAAGTGGGGAAATGTATCATATCAAAAACATAGAAGAAACTAGCCATTGTTTTATGGTTTCCTGTAGAGAAAACACTCTCAGCTACAGTGTAAAACAGCTTACAAAGTGCTGAATATTCTGATTCTGAAGCAGCGAACTCTGAAGCACATGCTTTGCTTTAAGTGTGTTGTGGTCCTATTGATTTCAACAGTACTGAGCTTTGCTGGATTCACAGCAGCATAATCAGCACCCTCCAAGAGTGTGTGCTCCTTTTCTCAGCATAATCCAGGGCGAAAAAAAAATAACCAAAGCAAATTTATGTACTGTATGAAATCAGATGGAGGTTACATTTTACAGTTTTCAAATGAACTGTTGTCCTTTTATAGAGATTTCCATCACCAAAAATGAGGTAAGTCTACTTGAAAACATCAGGAATGATTCAGTGAACTTTGAAAAGACTTTGAACAATAAATCTGCAAGATGTTGCTTCCATCTTGCAGAAGATTCATATATTTGGGCATGATATACTTTTTTAATTATTATGTTTCTAAATGTGGACTTTTTTTTTCAGTCTATATTTGGTAATACTGCCTACAGTTTTCTCTAAAGTTCTTTCTTTTACTCAAAAAGACATGAAAAACTGTTTTAAAATTACAAGAATGTCTTTAGATCAAGAGAAAACTGCAGAGTGGTTCTCATATCAAGAGCTATTTTCCCTATAAAATATTAGACATAATTAAAGGTGAGTGAAGACTTTGGTGAAAATCTAAAGAGCATCGGCAAATCTGAGCACTGCTCAGCTTTTCAATTGCTTTTCTACTTCTCAGTTCTTTTAAATGGTTTTCTATGGCAGGAACATTTTTCTTAATTAGTCACAGCTAATTAGTGTTCTGGCATAGACAAGTAATCAGAAATGTCAGAGCTGCAAGGCTACATCTCCCTAATCCTTTGATAATAATTTAGCCTCCTGGGAGGGCCTCAAGCTGCGGTAAGTAGTGGCTGACAATAAGGCAAAATTAGGTGGGCAGCAGACCATTAGGATAGAAAAATAAAAAGCACTACCAAATCCTGCTGAGCACCATCAGGCAACTAACTACACTGCCAGATGAGGTGCCTGTTTAAGCCTGTGTTGTTAATTAGCTGATTCTACCAGACCTGCCACATATGTCCAGGTGCATCATACAAAGATGTGTATTTCTGGGTTTGCGCCAAAGGACAATTTTGCGCTGTGATCAAATTTCAAGAATCTGAGAAAGAAGCCCACATATTTCTTGAAGATTATTCTGAGTTATCAAAGAAATAGGAAGATCAACAAGCTACAATCCATTTTCGTTGAGTCTCTTTTTAAGTAATTAGGCACGGTCCTCTCATGTTTCTCAGAGGTTAATACAAACACAGCTTTTGATTCAAATGTGGCCTTTAACCAAGTAGACCTTTTGTCAAATCACACACTTGCAAATAATTACATAACAATGAAAGTGAAGATTACTTATTAAAATAATGTGACAGGAAGCAATTTGAGAATAAGGGAAAAAAATCAAAATTGAAGTTTTCTAGAAAAACACTGTTGAATACTAAATACTACAGTAATGGTGCCTTTGAGGTAGACATGGACAGTACAAGGAGTTGGTACTACAGAAAACCCACACCTAAGTAAGTGTTCCTCTTAGCTGTGTAATGCCAGCTGAAGATTAACTCACTTGCCAGGGAGAAGCATTTGCACATTTTTTAACACATTTTTTGTAAAAGGTCAGAAAAGTCATAGAAATGATGCAACTGAATAAAGCATTTGCTAAAAATGTACTTGCAGATATGATGGCAAACAGAAATGAATCAGATGGATACTTTCTATCTCAATTAAGGCACAGAATGAAGTAGCTGATAGTAATCTTTGGAGAATAATTACTACCTCAAATACCCTCAAGTACATCACTGAACTTAAATCGTCCATCCTTGCTACATAATGGAAAATAATGATTGTGATATGGGAACACTACTAGCATTTAATTAACATTCCAGACAAAACACAAGCATTTTTCAACAGAAAAAAAGCATCACATTACATCTGAAATTTTGAAATACAAAAGCAGCTACATAAATCTGGAGTGTTTAAGCATTTACACTACTCAAAGATGTTCTGTCTTTCTGCACTTCAAAGAAAGTTGTACAAGTTCCCTGCCATTAACATTTCTTACATTGCTTGTTGAAATTGTTACCCTGCATGAGGCCAGAACCCCGAAGATGTTCTCGGATATGAGCAGTCCCTGTGAAGTCAACAGGACTACTCAGTCACACTATACTGGTTTAACACCCAGAAAAGATGGGTGATCAGGGCCAAAGTCAACATCTGCTAACAGGTGCCATCTTATACAAAATAACAAAGGGACCTGTCTGCCAATGCCAACCTTTCCAGGATGCTCACTCTGACTGTATCACATGTTTATGGTACACTTGTGTAGTGGTTTCCCAGAAATTAAAGCCTAAAAAACTTGGAAAACCTTTAAGTTGTATCAGTGGCTAAATGCTGATGTGTTAAAAATGTTATCTCAAACCATTCTTCATTTCTCAAAGTAGCAACCAACTATTGCATAAAAATTTCATTGCATATATACTCTTAATAAGACTGGAATCATACAACTGTTTGTAAGTTTTTCATAAGAGACCCAACACAAATACAAACTATAAGATAATGTACTTAATGGCAAATAAATCAAGAAGGGTTTTGAAGGAAAAATGTTTGAAACCATTTTTTTCTGTGTTCAGACAATATCCACACTTCATGTGCAATTAACAGGTACAAGAAAGTGAGAATCTACACAAAGCGGCACTTAGGAAATATACATTACTACAGAAAGTAAGTACTGCTTTGAAGTTTTAAACAGTGCTTTATGCAAAATTAATTATCTTTTTTAAGCTGGTTTGTTAACAAAATCCAGTTTTGTTTTAAAGGAAACTGTTTTTCATTTATAAGTCTAATGTAATTTAAAATGCTCAGGAGTTCAAAACTTATCAGTTTCATCTTAAAAATTCAGGTAAAAACACGAATCTAAGACTAATCAGTAATGATAAATTGGCATGTTATGGACAAGGCACTGCATTTATTAAGGTTAACGGTAAAACTCCCATTGATTTTGATAGTGCAGAACCAGACTCTATGGATATTTCATAGTTGGATGATTTTTACATTTGTTAATTCTGTGATCAGATACATAGCACTGTTCTTTGATAGGCTGCACAAATGTTTTTACATAGTCCATTGAGCAGATTACCTTTACAAATAAAAGGGACCTTAACAATAATTAGTAATGATGTAGATTTATTCTGTATTTGTGTAACTCTATTCTCAATACTTCATTTTTCCCATTCACCAACTGCTACTTTTACAGCCTTTTCTGAAAGCATTTTTCAAACAGTGGCTCAAAGTATAACTTTATTTCTAAAACATTTTACTAAACATTATTAAAAAAATTGAGTTCTTGGTTTAAATGATTAAAAAGTTTCTACGGGTGATACTTTTAATCAGCAAACACTGTAGTGCCTGTCTTCATGATTTAGTTATTATACACTGAATCTACCTGAATCACTGCAGCATTAATGGTGGAAAAGTTTGCTTTATTTGAGCTTATTAGAGAAACTTGTCCTGGTGTAACTTCACTGTCTTAGTTTACCTCAGTGGCGTATGGGATTGGAAGGAATCACATGAATCACTCGTTAAATTAAGCCTTCAAGAATCACTGCAGATCATTCACATGTCTAATGCATTACAAAAACCTTCCTAGTGCTCTTTAAGATCTGTGGAAGACCATGTCCCAGACAGCAATGGAAGACAAAAAGTCCTAAGAGTCCTGACAAACTGACCAAGAAAAAACTCTTCATGACTCCAAATCTGGTGACTCATTTTGAGAACAAGATGGCACACTGATCTGGGAGAGACCAGTGTTACCATGAGCACCAAACCATATTGTGTTCTTCATGCTGTCTATACCTTGTCTGGAGGAGACAATAATGAAATGGATGCAGAAGCCAAGGTTTTCAGAGGAAAGAAAGGAAAAAAATAATCACCTGGGTTTTGCTGCATAATCAGCAGAGGTACTGAAGCATAGGATTTAAATAGTTTAAAGGTGGCACAGAAAATACTATCAGGCCAGTCTTCTTTCAAAGTCCTGGAGACTTGAGTCTCTCTCATATGCAAGGATTCATTATCACAAGCTTAAATTCCATTCTCCTGATTTTCACATTTTGTATTGCATGGCAGTGCATTTCCAGGCTTATCAAGCACCACCATGAGACAATGCACATTTTTGTCTTCTCTCTAGCTTCAGACTTCTCAGGTAGACAGAAATTTTTCCAAATTCTAGCCTTAACATACTGTGACCCACTGGAAGACATTTGTAATTGTTTCAATACTACTCCTAAATTTAAATTATCTTCTTTGTTATGTATATTACTTCATACGATAGACATTCCATTCTCTTGGTCACTGTAAAAGCTGTTAGTACATAGCAGCTCTGAATCAAGTAAGTGAAATCTGTGCATAAATAGTTTGTAGTTATACTTTTCTGGGACCTAAAACAACATCCAAGGCTTGGCATTGCCCATATTTATAACTAACACCTTTAGCACATAGAACGGTCTGGGGGTTTTTTGCTAAGTCTGGGTGAGGTGTTTCCCTGTCTGAAGCACAGACAGGCACTTTTCCTGTTCAGCTTGGCTGCTGATTTCTTATCTGATACAAATACAACGTGTTTTTAAGGGGAAATGAACTGTGATCTGCAACGGTAGCCAACTGAAGTGACTTGAAGTATATTTACATAAAAATGTTAATGTATTTAATTCTATTGAAATATAACTTGATATAATTGAATTTATAAACAGTACCTAGGTTTTGTTTTATCACTCACTTAAAAAACCCTTCGAAAAAACATGGGAAAAATCTTGCTCAATCATACTATTCTAAAACTGAATTAATCTCAGGAGAATTGAGTTATCCTTTGCTTTAAATTCCTGCACACTATGAGCTTACATATTTGCATTCATCTGAATCTGTCCAATTGCTTATATCTCCTAGTGTGATGTGATGTAGAAATGTGATAGCACCATATATAAAGAAAACTAAAGATACAAATAGATACTTGATACATGAAATACTTATCATGTACATCTTTTTTCTTTTCTTACAGCTACAAGCATTGGCCTTGACGGCATATGAGTATTACTGAGTAAAAGGGGACAGGAATGGTTTTGTGTCTCAAAGGCAAGCACTATGTCATGACTTGCATCCATACAGAGATAACTTCTTGTGCTGAATAGCTTGATTGCTGAAATGAAATTTGGAAGAGGTCCTTGATTCATGGTAACCCAAATGTATTGAGGCCCTATCCTTGGGTTAGTGCTAGCTGGCCTAACCCAAAATCACACCAGGAACCACGCTGATGACTTAATGGTATGGATGATCACTTGCTAGTTCTCAGGCTGTGACCAGGCCCTGGCTAGTTTACTACTATGGACATAGACTAAGGCTTGGTCCAATCCCACTACATCAACAAAGTCAATGTGGTCTCTCCAGTGAGAGTTAGACTTGGCCTTAGGCACATAATTTTATTAACGTTCAGAACACTACAACATAAGCAAAAATAACCCCAAAGAAAAACAAAAACCAGAAACTTGAAAATGAAACATATGCTTGCAGATTCAGTGCAAAAGCAAACTGAAGCAGAAGTTGCTAATATGGTTTTAGTACTTTGCGAAGGTGCCAGCTGGATGGATGATAATTTTTCTACCCCTGCAGGGCATCAAAGCTTTTATAAAATCATTCTTTTCACACATATTAGCACTTAGCTTATTAAAACAGATGATACTTTTTTTTGTAAGGCTGCCTGGGAGTGTCTGGAAATATAAAATCTGAGAGATAAGTCTTTTTTTGACCACCCAGCCTAACAAACAACAAACACTGACATGACATACCATGGCTGAGAGTCTATGTTATGGGACCTTCTGTGACTGCCACAACTGTAGTGTCACAGTAAAGGCTGTGAATTGCTGTTATGAAAACATTTGCTGTAACTTGCATAATTAAATGAAACTGCCAGCAAAGCTTTCTAAAATACTTAAGAGATGACACACAAATAAATACATTTAAAGTCTGCATTATGTTCCAGAATATGTTTTGCAATAAATTGCATTGCACAGTGCCAGAGATTACTTCTTTCCCTGTTCAAATTTCTACATGATTATAAGTGACTGAGATCAGTGCCATGTAAATTGATCCAAGTTCATAATAAAATAACTTTTCGACATATTTTACACATGAAGTGATTTGAATTTATATAGAAAGTACAATTTCAGCTGCTTAGACCTTTTCCTTCACATAACTCAGAAAGGGACATACTAGACATAAATTAGTGGTCAGAACTTGAATGAGCAGAAATATGCCCAAGAGTGTTTCTAGTGGCATTACAGGAGGACCTTGCCTGAGGAAAATTTTGGTGGAGTAGGTGATCATTTCTAACAAAAAGAGGAGGAAGCAGGGCAAAGGAATGAGTGGCTGCAGAAGCCAGTATTGAAGCCGAGGGAAATTATTGCGAAGATCCAGGCTGGCTAGCAATGTGTGCGCCTCAAGGCTGAGGATGCGAAAAGTGGGATTAGAATTTTGCAAACGAGCTTGATAATAAGATAAATGTTTTTTAGATAAAACTTTAAGAAATTCTAAGTCTTAAACTAAAAACCCATTAAAAAAATTCTAAAAGTCATCCCATGAAAATACCAGTCAAACCCATAGGTGTACTGGCATAACTGACCTCTTCCTATATATAAGCAGGCAGTACAAGTTCTTTATATAGGGAAATTAGGTCTGCAATGGAGTCCACAAATGTAAAATCAAAAGATGGAATAAAATTGGACTACTCACAGTGGAAAAATGACTATTTCAAATAATAATCTTCTACCAACTTTATTTATGCCTTCTAGCACTTAGAACTTTCATATAGAAAATGTTTAAAGAAAGGCCACCCTTGACAGCTGAAGATGATAAATAAGAAACAAAAGAAAAAAATGATCAACAGGGAAGAGCATCTGAATGGTTTGTTGAATATCATCAAAATGCAGCTTATCCCTTCTTATGTAGTAGTGATACCAGCAAGCTTTGCAAGGGTAGTTACTTACATCAAATAACTTCTCTATATACATTTCCTCATTGACCTTTTCTCGAAGTATATCCTGGTTTTGTCGAACAAACATAATATAGGTGTCTGCTAGATCCATCCCTGGTTTCTGTGGAGACATAAAGTAAGGGGAGAAAGTAGTGGGAAGGGAAAGAGCTGGACCACTCAACAACTGAGAATAATAAGGAATACGTAAACATAATGAAAACTGAGATTATGTTAGAATGTTCACACATGCATAAACTCTATTTATGAAGTCTCTGAATCTGCGTTAGTTACAAAATTCAGGAAGGTTTTCACTAACAGTGAATGTCTCATTGTTATAATTTATGGGTGATTCGAGTCACAAATCTACATTGCCATATGTAATGGCATGAAGTCTTGGCTCTGGTAACATCAAGGCAAACAGACATTTTCCCCATTTTTGTTAGTGAGATTCTCATAGTTACTCCAGCCTCAAGGTCCAGATCCTGCTATCACATTCAGAAAATGCTTAAAAAAGCATTCAGTTCCTTTTTCATTGCCTCAGATTTGTTGTGATTTGCTTCCAATGTACTGAGTTTTGTGTTTGAGGTTAGCTTCTACTAATTCCGCTTCAAACGAAGTTCAAGTATTTCCCTCAGAGCAATGGTATAAAAAGGCTGTTATGAGAGTAGACCTGTACCCCCATTTTTCTGAAACTGTTGCACTGGCTCAGTCAGATCAATTGGTCCTAGGGAAGGAGCGAGGGCTGAAATGTTTCCCTTCTTGTACTGATCTCTGGTCTGTATGAATAGCAGAGTAGGGATAATTTTCACAGCATGCTCCCAAACATGGGACAGGCTAGGATATGTCGTGTATGTGATACTATGTCAGGCCAGCCAGAGTGGTGGCTCAAACTGCTCTCTCCTGACCAGCTGAGGCTCTGGATCTCTGCAGCCACAAAACGTTCTGCACCAAAGCCCCTAACAGCCTGCAACATCCTCTTTCCTGCAGGGCATGAAGAGCTGGTCAATAGCTCACCTCTCTCTAACAGGAACTTCGAATGAACAAAAACTTTGTCAAGTCTTCTGTAAATGCTTTCTGTGTGAGCAAGTTTGTAAAAGTATCACTTACTCCCAAATAATAAAGTTCATGGCATGCAAGAGAAGGTCAAGTTTTATACTACTTTAAGGTAAGCCTTACCACAAAGCTATTTAGAAAGGATTTGGGTTTGGCTAAGACTGACCCTATACAGAATAAGTGACAAACAGCTCTATGGAAGGAGGACGAAAGCAGCTACCCCCAGTCCCTGAATTCCCAGGCATAAGTAATCTCTGTTTCTCAGAAGCTGTTATTTTCTGAAAACAGCATACGTACAAAGCTGTAAAATAGCATAAAGGCCTGTGTGCATAAATATGCTCATATAGTTAAAATATTTGCATATAATAGTATATGAAGGCTTCCCTCCTAGCCTGCAAGTGGATAACTATTTTTTTTATCATTCCTGATTATGTTGTGTGCAATATATTATAATGTATATGAACAGGACTGAGCACAAGAGGGAAGGAAAGGTACAACATGCCCGAACTAATACCTGTCCAGAAACTGCCATTACAATAATAGGATGAGAGCGTTCCCCACTCAAAACTGCGGTGAGGGAAAACTCCTGGACCATGAGTTTCATCTCTTGTTCCCTGAATCTACCACAGACAATGAATAGGAACACAATCCAAAATAAGATTTTATTTTCATTTATACGTGTACGTCAATGGCAATTTCGTTTCTTAAAATGTGGAATGGTGGCCTGTTTTAACACTTCTAGCATCTTCAAAACTCACTGAAAAATTGAAATGTCTCCTGCACACCAGAGGCAATGAAAGCTCATCTTAAAAACTTATCACATACATACATGCATACATGAAACTTTTAAGAGGAAAGCAGGGCCATTTACATTTATATCTGAGTTACACACATTGGTCCTAAGCGTAGAAATAAAAATGAAGATTACAATAGATAAGACAGTTTTCTATGGGAAAACTTGGTTTACAGAAATCATTATATTTCCTTCATTAAAATGTGCCTTCATCAAAATGTGAGAGAAATGTTTTTATATTAAACACAGTGAAGGAGACTTAAAACAGAAAGCTCGTATCTTACTTTAGTATATTCATTTGTGATGGTACAAAAAAATATACCCAACTTTGAAACCTTACATACTTTTTAAAACCCGATAGGCAGTTTATAGGAATTGGACTAGTTTTAACTTGGAGTGAGAAAGGGATAATATTTTGAAATCTCCAGGGGTGGGAGAAGGAGATAATCTAACAAATGAAAGGCTGATTATAGTTCTTGCAGATACATATTCGAATGTATAAATGAATCTTCCACTGAACGCTAAAACCTAATGGTTCTCCAATTCATGCAATTTTTTCCTTTACTAAGTTCAATAATACAAATGTTCATCTTGCAGACAGCCAAAGCCAGGAAAATAATGTTTCCCATCAGCATTAACTCTCCCCTTATCTTTGAGATGTTTACCTAATCTTGAAGCTGTGACATATGGGAATTTCACACCTAGTGAATATATTTTCATGTAGCTTGTGGCACGGGAGTGTAATCATTAAAAGAATATACACTAGTAAGAGTAACTGCAACAGCTGGTGACATTTACCAATTAGAATTACAGTTCTTTAAAACACTTCATCCTTCTTTAATGTGTGCAGGATAATTATCTTTGAAATTGCTGGGGAAAAAAAAATTAATTTTCCTTTAAACAGTGTCTGCCTACAGTGGAAATATGTCTGGGTAAGGAAGATCTTCAATGCTCCAACAATATGACTCGGTTTTAAAACCTCACCAAAATCACTGCAAGATAACCATCTTTGCTCATGGCTGGCCAAGCACACATTAATGGAGCAACAATATATCAAATACTTCATTATATCTCCACACTGCATGCACTGAATTTAGTTTTTTCTCTAAACGTGTAAAAAATAAAAGAAAGCTATTACAAGCATCAAAACAGCCTCAGTGCTATATATTTAATGTTTTAACCTTTTTAACAGGGATTATGCTTAAGATGGGAACCTCTGAATACGTGATCCTCTGTTGCTCCATTTTGGATACTTTAGAAAAAAACCCCAGGCTAAACCCCCCAAATAACAAGTTAGTAATTGGATGCACCTCAAAGAACAAACAAACAAGCAAACAAAAAAAACAACCCCCAAACAAACAGAAGCTGAAATATATTTAAAATAACTGTCACAGGAGGCATTTCATTACTAATATTGGACAGACTTAAGCAACTCGGGCTCCATGATGTGCATCTATACCCAGTATAAAAAATTCTTCTCCTCTGAATCTCTGGCAGAACATCTGCTGAAGTTAATGGGAGAGAACTATTTTCACTTCTTTGGGAGAGGAATTTAACCTGGTATATTTAGCTTGATAATGTAAAAAAAAAAAAAAAAAGGTATTCTGTCTCAAAATTTCCTCAAGAAAAAAAATGTTTTTTTTTTTTAAATGATAAATAAAAAGCTATTGTAGGTTTGTTTTATTCCTAACAGTAGACAAGATGTTTTACCTATCTGAAAATGAAAGAGAACCAAACAAAGAGATGAATGGAGAAACTGGAAATACAAAGACATCAAATAAAATACCAGGAAATGAAGAGCTGTAAATAGGGTTACTTTGTCACTGGTTACACAAGTAACTGAATACACTGGCGAGTGAATGAGTTTAAACAAGGGTGTAGGCTTCAGCACATTCTTTTTTAGGGTTAATCACTAGTTAACCTGGCAAGATGAACATGCTGTTTGGGGAAAAAAAAATAAAATCCTTGTTAATTATATACTGCAAGTGCTCTTACTTCCTGCTGCTGCACCTAATCCTACAGGTGCAGGTTGTCTCTTTTACTATTCACTGGTAGGTGGGTCCAGATCGACAGGCACTTTTCATAGCAATGAATTAAGATAAAGAAGAAACAGCTTAACTTTTCCCCTTTGAATAAGAAGACACTACCATAGCGTCTATTTAATAAGAAGGCAAATTTTAAAATACATTATTCCAGTTTCCAAGATGATGCAGAAGCAGTATTATAATCAACATACATAGCTCCCACTGGCAAAGTTTGCCTGAGGCACCTAGTCAAAAGTAATGCTGCATTGCCTTGATTTCCAGGCATACAACTATCTTGCTGCTGAAAGGTTTGTAACAAGTGTAATACTGCCACTAATATTAGGCTTTTCCTACAGGAGACTTCCACTGAAGTTTCTGCACAACTTTTTGCAGTACGACAGTTTGTCACAAATCTCAATAAAAAACGTGTACATTTATAAATACTTGATTTATGTTTATTCTCACTTTGGCATTTGTCACAAAACATTTCTTAGCATCTGAGAGTATCAAACAAACCTGTATTCTTGATATTACCAAGAAAAAAATCTAGTTTTACCAAGTTGCTATCCTATCAAGTCATCAGTGAGAAGGAGATGTCAGAGACTAACTATATAATAACAAATCTCATCCCATTTTGTGTTTGCTCTCCTCTCCTCCCCCTTTCCCTTCCCTGCATCATGGAGGGAGACTTTTTAACTACAGCGTGGATGTCACAATGAAATGAAAAGGAGTGATGAGCTGGAGGGGGCTATTGTGAGAAACACAGGAGCTCCTTATTCAGTGTCCACCACCAAATGAAAAAGCATGTTGGAAAATTTCACTGCCTGAAATTTCTCCTTTAAATACTTCATGTCTCATGCCTGGGCTTTGGAACAATAGAATTAAAATATCATTAAAATATTTTTGGAATACAAACTGCTTGTACTCTTGACAAGACCCTTGCTCCGTTCATTTGTTACAAATCAAAATACATAACCCAGGCAGGAAGATGCATCATTTATATAATCAGTCCATTATAAAGGTAACATTTTATTCTCACATGGTTATGAAATATAATATTTTATTTAAATAGAAAAAAAACAATGCATTTTCCCTGCCTCTAATACATCTTCCTGTAAAAGAAAAAGAAATCTTGGCAAAGGCTAAATGTGTGCATTTTGACGACTGTCATGCAGCAGTTAAGCTGTGATTCTGCAAGCGTTTACACAAACATTTTTCTATATATGTGTAGTTTCATTACATCCACGGGGCAACAAAGGAATGCAAATGTCTACCCCAGGATCTGGATCCCCTAGTGCAAAAGGTCTTAAAAATGTTACAGTGCAAAACCAGGTATTAAAATATGCTTCCCCCCCCAAATAACTATGTTCTACTATGGTATTTTAACTTTTCTACTTATCAGAAGCTGTCTTTCAGATTTTCATTTAAGAGGTATCTCAGAAATACTGCTGACTTAAAACAGACAGTGCAGGGTTTTCCCTCCAATTCTGCAAGAGCTTGTTTTTACAGATCTGAAACAGTAGGGCCAGTTCCCAGTTTTGGGCATACAGAGGAGGAAGATGTGGAACAGAGAGGCAGGAGAAGCCCTAAGCATGAGGATAACAAATGTTCTGTGCTCTTTATTTTTAGACAGATGTCTCCAAGTAAATCCTGCTTAAAAGTGAATGGCACAGTATGGCCACACCTGAATAAACACTGATTTTGTAGAAAAAAGTAGTTTGCTGCTTAAAACCAGATAAATGAGGTCATGCAGCAAGTGTGAGATTTGGAAATTGAGGTATCTGGAAGGTCCCAATGTGTATCTGCCTGGTAGGAGGCAGAGTTCCTACTCTGGCCTCTACAGGACCCCATAAGTCAAATACTGGCACATGTGTGAGGCCCCTTTTCATACCTTTGATCCCTGCATAAAGGCAAGAGCAGAGCAAGAGGCCTGGCATTGTGTGAGCTGCGCACTGCTGTCAGCCCTGGGTCCTTCAAATGACCTCTCTGCACTTGGTATGACAGGTGGCCTACATGAAGTGAGGGAGGATTAGGTTCCTTCTGTGCCCTCTAAATGACTGGCATAGATTACTGGCTCCTACAAAGGGATTTAAACATACCTTTCCGAACAAAAAGCAGTATATACATATGCATGTAACTGGATGCTCAATTTGTATGACTAATTGCTCTGGTTGTAGTTGGAAATGAGGCAAATGTGTGTAGAAATGACCAGCTAGAGACACAATTATTTGTGTGGAAAACTGACTTACATGATGAGAAATTGAACACAATGAAATTATCTACATGATTGAGGAATAATAATAATTTGAGATTAACAATATACTTTTTTTCGCTCAGTTCTACTGCATGCTTTCCCTATGCTCATCGATTAACTGGCTCTGTGAACAGAATATTAAAAAAAAAAAAAAGAAAAGAATTCGACAGCTTGTTCTTCTACATTCCCTAAGGATTGTTTAGCCTTTAAGAGAAACTAACAGAGTTAAAGGCGAATTTGGGTGAGTTGTTTTAAAAGAAATAGTAACCTAAATCAGCTCCTGCATTACCAAACATCAAAACATACCATTAACAAGAGAACAAATTGCACGTTTCATGCACTACTTATATTTGTAACATTTATGTTATTTTCCTGTGAACATTTGGTTTCTTTCACATGCACAGCAGGCACAATTTCTTTCACTTCAGAGCCTAGCATACTGTGTCAATTACAGAAAGAGTGTAATAGCAACTAGATTTCTTCATTATTATTTTTAGGAAATCATAAGCCATCATAGTTGTTACTCTTCTTAGTGTGGGTTATTTTGCACTGTCCCTAGTATTTCTGCTGGTGTTTCAATTACCCAAACACACACAGTGTCCACAGAGCCCTACATGCAATGGCTGGGGAAACCGATGGAAGCTCCTTGTGACTGAGTATGTCCCACTTCATGAAGGACCTTCTCATGTTGAATACTTTCTTGAATAGGTTAAAAAGAAAAAGAGGAAACATTTTTTGGATGGACTAATTCATGATTCTCTGGCAAGATTAACAAATGGAAGGGGAGATAGCAACATTTTTACAAACATATCTCCCAAATGAACTGTGTCTACATTTCCTGCCCTGGCACTGAGAAGTTGAGTGATGCCTTCTGGCGAGTGTGCGTCTTTGTGCTCAACTATTTAATGACTAAATCCCCTCTCAAGAATGCCTTCCTTTAGAATCCTTTATTATTTTTATTTTTGGTTACCTTTTAACTTTTGTATCCCCTTTACCTTCTATGCTCTCTCTAAAACATTCTGCTCAGTAGTACCTTCATTTTCTTCTAACATCTCTTTTACCTATTTATTTTCTTCTTATTTCACTATAAACCAGCACATTTTTTTCCTCTTTGCCAAATATTGAGCCTGGCAATCAAAGGAAATCAAATGCTGAATTCACATGATCAAAAGAACTTCAAAGGCCTTTTGCCTCCCCCAACCTCCTTCTCCCTGAGATCCACCAAGCTCTTTTTCAGGGACCCCAAAGACAACACTAAGGTGAGATGCTCAAATGGAGTTGGGGCACAAGGGAACAGTGTGGTCATTTAAAAGACCCCAGAAACAACACTAAGGTGAGATGCTTGAATGGAGCTGGGGCACAAGGGAACAATGTGGTCATTTAACAAATTGCAATTTTGCACATATTTGCAACTATAAAAGAAAAGGCCTGCTGTGGTCACATCTAAGTCACTTCCATATATGCAGCTGTATTGTAAGGAGGGACAAGAAGAGAATTTAAACCATATCAGTTCAAACTACAGCCACACAAGTGCAGGTTTGCTAGGTTACCATCTCATGACCAAGAGGTCAGTGTAAATTCCTCACCCTGTGCATCTCCCCCTCCACTTCTCACTCCAGTTGTGAGCCCAGGAAATGACCTTGTAATGTGATGACTTACAGCCTCCTTTTGTAGTTGGAATTTGTAACTTCCATAACTGCCAACTTTAGATCCTACTCAGACTAGGCACTCACTGTCAGCGGTGACAGTAAAGGCTCTTCCTGGCCCCAACTGTGTCTTCACAAGGGGGAGAATGTGAAGAAGCAATCAGAGTAACCCAGGTAAAATCTCCTGCAGAATTTGGAAAATGTTTGCTTGGTCAGGTCCGCAGCCTCCATGATGTACAGTTTACACTTCTAGTTTACAACTGTAGTATTACTGCCCAGTTCACACTTTGGACTGTGGGAAAGGTGTGTGGGATAGCTGAAAAGTGAAGGGGCTGTAAAAATGCAAGGATCCTGACAGCCTGTCTAACTTGGTCGCCTCTTCAGTCCAAGCCACACCGTTCAGTGCATGTCAGAAAGGCAATGGGGTTCCAGCAATCAGCTTCTCACTTTGTCTTTCCTCCTCTCCGGAGCAGTGCACCCCTGTGTGACCTGACTTGCAATACTCCCCTGAGCCACGGCAAAGGTATTTTTCAGTCCCATCTATATTGGGAACTTCAGTGTATCCAGGCCAGTGGTAAAAGATTTTGAAATCTCCTTCTCATAGATATTCTATGTAATTTGGAAAGTTTTTTCATGTTACTTGAAAGAAGCCAATGAATTTCTATTTTGTTTAGTAACTTTTACTTTTTTGAGTCTAAAGTGCCTCATCAAGGATCCTTTGGGGTCCACAGCACAATATATTAACGAAGGCTATTCTAAATTAACTGGATTTGATATGAGGTCATTCTTTTGAATGCAAAATTGAGTCTTTTTCTTTTTTTTTGTAAAATACAAGAGCATTTATACAATTCAACAAAAAGGCCACACATAACCAAATAAGAAAAAAAATCCTGAAAACATAATCCGAACAGAAATGTTATTACTCACTATATATGAATAGGGTGACTATAAAGATAGCAAAATAACAAATTCCAGAAATGGAATTTTTTTCCTTTTATTTAGTATGCATGGGTTTTTTTTAATAACTTATTTAGGCTTGGAAGTATTATATTTTTAAGTCTAGAACTGCTGAAAGGATTTCTGGCCACCATACAATCTAGCATGTCTGGCATTCTTCTATATTTGTAAGTTTATTTCTTGTAAGGTCACTAACATAAAAATTTTAGTCATTTTTTTGATATGCTTGGAAAATAAGATTGTTTTAGAATCAGATTAAAAAAAAAGATGAGAACACAAACTTGTGAAAGAAGAAAGGATATTTATGGACAGTGATAATGACAGTATTTAGTAACTTCTTGCTTGCTTTTTAAAAGACATTCTACTATGATACTCTAATAAAAATATCCTAACAGCTGGATTTTGCTTTTATATATAAAAGAGCTCCAACAACTACCTTTTCTAGTTTTCATTTATATTACACAAACATTGCATAAGCAATTGTAAATCAGAGACTTAGCAAGCAAGGGATTAAAAAGCAAGATTGAGTCCTGAAGTCAGAAATCAATAGATAATGGATATTTGAGTACAATGTTTCTACTTGCTGCTTATCCTGTGTATTTGAACAATTTAGCCAAATGATGGAAAGACCTCTACAAGAGTATCTAAGTTACAATGCTTACTCTTCTACAACTGAAAAAGTGCATTGAGAATAACCTTTCTAAGCTTTGCTTTGAGACTTACTCATTGCTTGAGGGAAATGAAATGCCCTCTGAGGTTTGTAGTGGCTGTTTAAATACTCAGTGTAAAGCTATAATGAATCTCTGTAGGAAAGCAGAATGTCAACAATAAAAAAATGTGAGCTAACAAACTCCCTTTTTTTTTTAATTATTATGAGCACTAGGAAAAAAATGAATTAAAAGGCTTGTACTTACAGGAACATCAACGTATTTTGCAGCTGCTTTCACCTTTAGAAAATGAAAAATAAAATAAAACACAGTAAGCACTTTTTACTACAGATTGTGCACAATTTCAGAATTATACACAGAAAGAAAACCAGAACTGTTATGAATCCAAACACTTACAGTGAATGAAACTAATGATGAGAAGAAAGTGCCTTCATCATATCTTGACAACTTGGACAGCACACCTTCTAACACTGACACAACCTGGGGGAAAAGCACAGAGTGAAATCTAAACGCACAATATGAAAAGAAAATATTTGGAATGAGAATGTGAGTTTTTCTTCATCATATTATCATTGTTCAGCAGAGCAATGCAAACTGTAAACTTGATCACTTTCTGCATCTCACAAAGTGCTGAAATCAAGGACAACATTCTTTTTGCAGCTTCACCTATTGATTGGACTGATGGAAATCATTCAACCACTGCAGAAATAGAAACCCAACCCCCAAATTCTCCTGAGGTGGGGCTGCTACCTAACACCAATTTGCTGCCTCTAGAGCATGTGGTTAAACATAGAAGTGTGTGTACCCAGCATGTATTTTGCGTAGAAAACATATGTTATTTTCTAGGACCTCAGTTTCTAAGATCACAGCATCAAAGATGATGGAGCACAAATGTTAAAGGTGGTTATCTCAATATCGCATTTCTCTGATCTTTGCTACTGAATAGAAACCCAGCTCTGATTTCACCCAACAGTATAATAACACTAGAGTTTTCTGTCAACACCATGTGTTGTTGAACTACTACGATGCGGCCAAGAAGGGGCAAGAAAATGTATGCCCCAGTCTCTGGTATGGTGAGGTTTCTCCCCCCTGCACTCTCACCTGTGATTCTCTAGGTAAAGTAAGCCCTCAGGCAACTGATATGAGAAGGACTTTTTGCCAAAATTTATTTCTGACACCCCCCCCCCATCTTATTAATTGCAGTAAGTATAGCCTTAATGTTAAAACTCCCCCAAATCAGCCTTAAAGCAAACAAATTCCCTTTTCATGTCCCTCTGTGATGTTACGCTGCTCAAGTAATTAATGGTATATAACATAAAATATGTCAGCCATTGTGTTCATGCACATTTGTTTTACACATATGAATTGCTTTCCATTTTATATAAAGATTGTTTTAAAAGTCATCCCTTGTTCCCAACACAGTCATTCCCACAACTACGGGTATCATTTTATGAGTGTGAGGACAGAACAAAATTCCATCTGGCATGCTGTTAATGGGCACTGTAACAGTGTCACAACAGTGTCACCTCCAGAGGAACTGAGATCATCACTTTACAATAAGCCCTGCTCTTAACAGTTCAAGGAGCAGGAGCAAGTGCAAACCGACATTTGTCATTTATCAATCTAACCTGTCATATTTACAGTGATTAATTAAGACACTAGTACATAGGCGCCAATCAAGGAATAAAACCACATCATGAGAGAGTGGCAGTTGTTTCTGAAGCCCATGCACAGTATAATTACAGTCCTTTTATTAGACTGGATACCAGCTTTCTGCTTTGCTGTTGCATGTCTGTGAGATGCTGCTGATCATACTTTAAACTCATTTTACCTGACTGGAAAGGATTCTTTCTGCAGAACGGTGTTGAATCTAATTGTTCGAAGATCTGCTACGGAAATGGCTGATCTCACAAACAACATGGTGTCTACAGTGCCAACAAATAGTTCCATACAAGTGGGATACAAAAGAACAGAGAGCAAAACATTGCAGTGTCAAGGATGCCAATTCAAACGAAGCTGAAAACTTGTTTTCTGAGATCTCAGTGTACAGACACGTGAAGCTCTAAAAGCATTTCTGTGTATACCTCACATTCTCTGAATTGGTTACCCTGAGACACACTGTGCTTTGTGCTGTTTTGTGCTGTTCCTGTGATTTGATAAATGTTTTAGCTTGGTAAGTCTTGTGTGCAAAATACACAGTATAGTCTTTACCAAATAAAATCTCACTGAAGTGAAAGTGCTCTTTTCATTTTCATAGATGACTTGCAGCTAAAAAGAATGATTGAAACACATTCCACTGGAACACAAAAGAAATAACACAGAGGCAAAGGCTAAAACATAATGAAAATATATTAGATGAAAAAATGACCACACATGAATATCATGCACACTGGTGTGTATTTTTCCTGGCCAAAATCAAGAATGAAACATCAGCCTTCCTCTGTACCCTCAGAGGCTTTCAGCCTTGAAACAGAAGCAATCAGGATGCCATTGGCATTTCACATCTCAGGTGAGGAGTGGCTGGTTAAGCTCCTAATGATCAGCCAATCACACAGAATATTTGCTTCATATTTCAAGATTTCAACCTCTGGTAATAGCATATGTAACAACTAATGAGGAAAATCCCTCTGTATTGACAGCAGTTGTCTCTAACTTTCTTGTATATATATCCAGGAGATTACTATTTTCTCCCTTCTTCTAAAATCTCAGGTATTAAGAAAGATAATTAGAAAGTTTGCCTTTACTAAATTCCATTTTCTTCATCTTCAATACACTAAAACCAGAATTTGACAGGTTAGTTTGGAGTGATGACAGGTGGCATGTAAAATGCAAAACTATTGAGTTGAACTATTTGTAGTTATTTTTACGTCAAAACTTCTCTTTAGAGAAAAAATATATCATTTTTACACATTTGTCAGTAAGTGGACACATTTTGCTTAAACTTCTACAATGATTCTACAAAGCCTTCCTCTTCAACTCCTATGCAAGCATGGTGGGTGTCAATCCAAAAGGAGATTCCTACTCCCCCACCCCCTGCCAGCAAGCTGTGACAAGTGAAAATGAAGGCATGATGAAAATGTGACCAGAGTTGTATTTTTGTCACTAACGCACAAATTGTGAAAGTATGGCTTATTTCTCCTAGTTGAAAATCAGATATTTCTGGGTAGCTCGGAATGCATAGATAACAAAACTTCTCATGAAATCTTTTTTTTTTTGTGTCATTGTTTGTTGTGTCCCTCAAACTATTAGGGACTGAAAGCTTTTCTTTTATATCAAGCACTTAAGACTTTTACTGGAATAGAGGTGCTACAGTAACACAAGACACTGTTTAAGTTTTCTTCACTTATTCTCCAAGCGCCTACATCATATCAAAACATATATTCTTTTTAACTTACAAAGCCAAAGTCAAGAAAAAACAACTGACAAAATATTTTTAAATTAAATGATTTGTGGACCAAAATCTCATTACAAAGTTATACGAACACTCTGGATGTTGTCCACCTCTAAATAAGAAATTTAAATACTATTTTGTGATAGGAAGAAGGTTTTCATGTGAAAAGTTAAACAAGAAATAAAACACGCTATTACTTAAGATAATATTGATATATTAAAGCCTACCAGTTCTACTAGCTGCTAGCAGTTCTTATATATAACAAAAATACAGAAGACGTATTTATTTGATATTCTGTTCAGGTTGCATAGAAATTGTTTACCTAATGGGTTGTAAAATTTAATTTTGTAAATTCAATATTGTTTGCATGACTATTATTTGCAAATTTTGCTGTTTTCCCCACAATCTCATTGTGTATAGGAAATTTGTGATATTGAAAGACATTTCAGAAGTTCAATAATTAGAGATATATTTTCTGCTTCATTATAAAATAAAATCTAAATGGGTTTACCTTTGAAACAAGAAGTGAAATAATTTCTTTAACAGTTTCTTCAACCAAGTCATCTATTTTTGAATGATATTGTTGCTGTATTTGAAAAGAGAAAGAAGCATTAGCATGTATCTGAACACACACTTTTGTCGTAAGTCATAAATGATGCAAAGCTGATAACCCTGCCAGATCAGATTTAGTTAAAATTATCATTTTGAACATCAGAAGAACAAGCCCTTGAAAACGATCCACCCAATCAAGACTTCCTTACATTCTGTGTTGAAAATTTTCCCATGTACACTGTTGAGTTAAGCAGCTAATGGGGTTATTATTTAGATGAATTGAGTTCTTATTCTTATTCAGGAGAAGGAATGTGAAGGATACTTTTTGTCTTCTCCTATATAATTAAGGTGGCCATGTATTTTTTTCTAAAGGGTTGGTTTAGCTGGAGAAGCAAAAAGACTAGAATAAGATTTAATTAATACAGCATTTCATGTCTGACAACTCTCATTCATAAGTTATTTTAAATGTCCTCTAGAAATAAAATGAGCTCCAATTGTTCATCCTAAAAGAGCCTTTCTGTTAGCACAGTGAGCTGCAGTTTATACAAATCTTACAATATGCTCAAGCAAGGGCAAAATTAAAATTTCATCAACAAAGCAGAATAGATGGTAACAAATTAATAGGCCATAAAAGGCATAATAAAACAGACTTCATTCTCCATAGGCTTTTTCTTTAGCTTTTTCATAAAGAAGGTGTCTTTAAGTAAATGCTTTTAAAATAAATCTGCAAGACTTTAGATAATACTACAGAGTTCCCTACTGAAATTAACAGGAACTAGGAATCCCATTCTGTCAAGGAGACACATCAATTTAAACAGTAATTCTTCCTTTAGAAACATTTATCTGACAGCCAAGATTGTCCCCAATAGCCACTTCACAGAAAATGTGACTTGTAAAGACTAACCCTACCTTCATAGTTCAAGGCTACTTGGAACAGCTAACAGGATAATACTTGGAGTATAAGCACTGAGGTCAGTATAAACATTAGCCTAACTTAGCAGCTGCTAGCTGAATAGTTTTCAGAGCTTTAAGTTTTTAAAGGATATTTTTCGTCTGTCCCAGAGTTGCCATACAAACCAAAACATTAAAGTTGATCTGCTTATTATATTTAGGAATGATTTTATAAACGGGGTACCTACTGAACCTGTGTTTAAATGAAGAGAGAATAAAATTGTGAAATGCATTTGCCCACACATATGTATCTGCTACAGGTACCAACATCAAGTGTATTAATTTTTTTTGTTTTCATTTCTTTTAAAGTTTAAAAACCACTTGGAAAATGTGAATACACATCTCAGATAAGCAGCAGCAAACATCCAGGAACAGTGAAAGAGTGTATGCGAAATACATCAAAGAAACTTTCCACAATTTCAGATATATTTTATTCTAACCATATTAATGTCTTGACCACTATAATATGCTCTTGATCTACTAAGGACTTAAATCACTCCAAATTACCTGTGACATCTCTTGCTCACACACTCTTCAGAAGGCAACAGTATCTTACTCTAAAAACAATAAGTAATCTTTCTCCTACAGATGCATGTTGACACTATGCGTATTTCTACGATACATCAAAAATCACAGTTGTTCCTCCAATAAGTGTCTGCAACTTCACCTCCACAGCACATTAAATGAATGGATCAATGTATACTCTAAGATCAGCTCCTTTTTCTTTTTTCCTCCTTCATCACAAGGCAAATATAATTTTGTAGGAATCGAATATAATCAGTAACTTCATTGCATGACCAAGAAAATCTAAAAATTATTCAAAAATCACAAGCTAACAAAATTATGACATTTAATTATAAATAATGTTTTAATTTTTTAAATCTGTTTTTTTTTCTCAAGATTTATTTTGCAAACTGTGAGATCATAATTATTTTAACCCACTCATCAGTTCATGAATTCCACTAAAAAGGCCACACTCAACAAAACTTCAGATCCTCAGGGAAGATTATGTGACTCCAGAAGACACATTTGTAGAAGATGGCAAATACAGTAGAATTAACAGTAAAATTGTATGAGCTGACAAGGTTGTATGCACAATCCTGAAATGAGCACTTGCAGGTGAAATAAGCACTCCTGCTTTTCTCCTTGCTTGGTGAAAGCAGACAAATCCCTACCTCTTTTAAAACACATGGATAGCTTCTTTTGGGTTTTAAGATGACATCCAGAAGGCAAGGAGGGGAGCCCTCCTGAACGGCAGACTTCTTAGCAACTCTTTATGAGAGTGGACTTAACTGGAAGACATTTCAGAGCATGGTGAAGAGGGCATGAAGTAACATAGGAAAACCTGGGGATTCTATCTAAACTTTAAACTCAAGGTACTATTATTGCTAGCCATGACCAGAATTCCCTAATTATGTGATAATTAAGAATTCCCTCCTATCTGACAACACAGGGTGAAAACTTCAACATCTGACTACTTGAACAAGGTATAAAACTGATCATAGCTCTGTAGAGGGAATGAAAGGAGTATGCTGTATTCAAGATGTTTGAGTTTAACCATCTCACTAAATAACACCTTCCATCACTTGCAGATTAAGTTCTAGAAATTGTCAGATGGATATTCAGTGTTGAGTTTTAGGTGAACAAACATGCTTTTTAGAAAATGTTAACTTAGGCCTTATGGAATGCTTTTTTTGACTGTCAGAAAAGACCATTTTTGACACTAAAATGAAGATGATGGAGTTTGAAGGAAAGAAAGTCAATATGGGAAAGTTTTCAAGATCAAGTGGCTAAGTAGGAGTTACCGGAATTGCCAGAGCTGCTGTAGAGCCAGAGATGCAAATGTTTCTGCTATATAATCTGACTGCTTTGACAGATGGCCAGATTCCAGAAGTATCTCACCCAACAAAACTTGAAGCATTTTAAGCAACCATGATATCAGCTACAAGCAACTGAAAAGCCTATTTTTTCTTAACTTTCAAAAAAATCCTTAGAAATGGAAGAAACTGATAGACAAGAATTGAAGTTTTATGTGAAAGAAGGGTTTCCACATTATCTGATATTTTTAATATGTGAACAATGTGAGATTCTTTTGGTTTATTAGATGAATTTGGATGAAGATTAATTTCAGGACTTTGAAAAAAGTATGTATTTCATCCCAGATGTGCTAAATTGTCAAACAAATCACTGGATTCAGAGTAACAGACCTAGTAGGGAACAAAGGCTGTATTTTTGTTTTGGCGTTGTGAAGAGTGTATGATGGAGTTTGAAAGTCCAGAGAAATGGGAGGATTTCAGAAAAGAATCTGGTGAAGATCTGCAGTCCAAAAGGCTACTGAACTTTGGCTTTTATAGTAATGCTACAAAATGCTGAACTTCTGCTTTGAGGGGACTGGCTAACAGCGCAGAAGGCATTATCCAGAGCAGGCAAGAGGAATGGCATGACTTGGGGAATGAGGCTACACCATCTATCTGCAGTCTTTATGGAGGTACTGGTATTGAGTGTCCACAGAGTAGGGTGTGCATGGACATGTTTGCAGGTTACTGCTTGGACACTAAGTATAAGACGGCAGCATCAGCCTCAGGCAGAGTTGGTAGTTGTGGTTTACTTCTGATGAGCCTGAAACAAATTCTTTTGCCTTATTGAGACATGAAAGGGTCCAAAACTTTGTGATCCAGTAAGACAGGACACTGGGTCTGAAAAGCACAAAAGTGAAGAATTCATCCAGACCCTTCCTGAGCAAGGAAAGAAGAACTGAGAAGCTGATGATCAGTCTGTAGCAAGGGTAGGCAGTAAAAGAATTCTGAGGGCTCAGCTTATAAATTAATGTGAAAACCAGCATTACCATAATAATAATAAAAAATAATAATAATTAAAAAAACAATAATAAAAGAAAAAAAGTAGGTTAAAAACAAGAACAAAAAGACACTTACCCATTGACTAGCAAACTGGTTCATGTCACGGAAAACCAAAAGGAAAAATAAAGATGACAGGGTAGAACAGGAAAATGATGAATGTCTCATTGAATTAAAAAAAAAACAAAAAACAAAAAACAAAAGACAATTACATTGAATACACTAACTTAGAAAGCTGAGTCAATAAAATGAAGAGCACAGTAAAGAAATGGAAAAATCAACAGAAATGATGTGACCAAATAATATAAACATGAAACTGACTAAAGCTGACATCATTTTTGCTGCCAGATTCTGACTAATGTTTTTACCCTCTATACAAAACCAAATGAAACAAAATTACACTGCTAATGCAGTAGCACAGCAAGAACAGTTTTAATTTTATGCTGGTGGTCTCAGCATATATAGTATGCCTTTTTCACTTTACAGATTATTCCTGCCGAGAGTGACAACATGGGAAGGACAGTAGTTGGTGAAGCCTATATATCCTTCTAAAGCTCCACTCCATTGACAGTCCTGGCAGCAGACTACTGCCAAAATGGTCCCTGTCCTTGGAGACCACATAAAGAGATCCCATTAAATTACCTGATTATTTCTTTCCTCTGTTTTCAGCATGTACACAGGCATGAATACTGGACATACGAGCCACTGAAAAACAAACCTTCTTCACTTACAACCTGGCTGCAAAGGACAATGTTTTGGCTCTATTTTACTATTACAAGAGTCCTGAAAATGGCTGTTTCTCTGCTGCAACCCAATAAAAGATCCCAGAGGGGTTGTGAGTCAAGAAATCCTCTGAATGTTCAAGACTCACAGGTCAAAGCAAATAAATTACAGAAGCATCTGAAGATGAACGGTTGTGTCTTGTGTGATGCTTCTAGGGAGCTGTCTATGCATGCTCCTGTACAAGAAGAGCTGTGTGACACATTTCAGTTAGTTTGAAATTAATCTATAAAGGACTGTCTGCAGTGTGAGGTGTTTCATATTAACCAAACACAAGAATTAAACATATAAAATTCCACTTACCTCTTGCCCCCCATCCAGTATGCAGAGTTTAGCTGTCTGTTTTTTGGCATCAACTAAGACATTAAACATCGTACACAGAGAAGAAGGGATCCGCAAGTCTGTTGTTTTGTTCATCTTTTGCAGCTTGAGTTCAAATGCAATTCTTGTTCTGTTTATTGAAACACAATAAATCATATCAGTTTCTCTGATAATTCTGACCAACCAGTGTACAAACTTATGAACCTTACTAAACATGTTGGCTTACAATGTACACGCGTATAAGAATACCTTAGAAAATTCTGCACGTGCAGAATATCTACGCATTCAACAAACAATTGCATTGGTGGCAATCTCAAGGCTGCACTGCTTCAGCTAATTCAGCTGAATAATAAAAGTAGTATCTTCTTGCCTGCTATATAACAATATTCTTCCTTGTATGATGACTAAGAACAATTTAAAGCAGTGAAAAAAAAATACCATAAATTTTCCAACCTTTCTATGTTAAAATTATCATACCAAATAGTTACTTCTAAGAAATATAATAAAAAAAAATAGTCTTCTGTTTTTAATATGAAAGAGAATTTTAAGGAAGAAAATGAGTTTATTATTAAGCAAATATTAATATGTAATTGAAAAGTAAAATGTATCAGTAGATACATTACACAAAACCCCTCTTTTCTTCTCACACAGGTGTAAATAAGGAGCAATGCTACTGAAATAAATAATAATGGTTCAGAATACATAAATATAAAAGTAATGTTTTATTTCCACCCTTATTATTAAACGTGGGTACCAGAAACTGACAAAACATTTTAAGGAGATAAGAAAGAAGCATCCCGCCTCCATCTTAATAAGTCTTATAGAACATGCTAGTATAACAATAAGAGTTCCACCATTCTTTTCTGAGTTGCTACTAATACAATCCACCCTGTGGATGTAATGTACTTTCTTTTTTACCTGACATACAGTATGTTTGACCATACTAAAACATACTTAGTGTATAAACACTAGAATGTTATGCATTAACTCTAAAATATTAATGCATTTTCTGTATTGACACTAGGATCATTCTACAATACTAATTAAGCCTTTATTTACTGCCATCAGAACCTTCTTATTCTCTACAAAAGCAAGCAGCAAAGATGTCAGGATTGGTATCACAGACCAAAATCCAATAAAAGAATTATTTTTGTAATGCTTCAGTGTTAATACTTCTGTTCTCAGTTTCTGTTTGTGATCCTGGCAGCGAGCCATTTTTAACCTATTTTGTGTGTGCCGTTAAAAGCCACAGAGTCAAATCTCTATGGTGAAAAGTTTTAGATAATGACAACATGCGGCATTAGATTTATTGCCTAGGGTAATATATTGATGCAGTTGCCCTTCCCATATTAATTTGTAATAATCTTTGACTAAGACATAAGATGAATTTGAAAATACTAATTATTCAACAAATTGTGTTGACTAGTACTACTTCTATGAACCATTGTATTTTAGATGATGATAAGTTGAATGAGAGTCCCAGTGTAAAGTTTTTTTTTTCTTTTTTTTTTTTCTTCTAGGCTCAGAATCAATATTATCAGAATATTACTGCATCTCAATGATACTCCTTTGATGTTTTTTAAGATTACACTGTCTTCCAGTCCTTTGAGATTTTACCATTTTTTCTAAGATTTGCTAGGTATTTGTAGTTGACAGGCTTCAACACCAAATTCTTTAGAACAGAAGGATGTAAACTTACGTAACTTCAATTTTAGTAGGTATTTTCTCATGTTTCTTTGCTAGAGCTTAAAATTCTATTCCATACACCATAACATCACTCTTCCAAAATCAAATGGAAATGTTTGTGAAATGCTTCTACCATTTTTACCATGATTTCATCACTGTAGCTCTAGCAACAGGCTCATACACTAAACCCGAGGTTCTCCTTGTTCCTACTGTTTAATAGAAAATAATAAAATACTATGTTATCAGATTTAACCTTAGTGCATGTTAAAGGTTCTTGGTTCCTTTAGTCTTCCTTATCAATGTTGTATATTTCCTGCTTGACACTATTAAATCGTCTACAAATTATTTCCCCCCCATTATTAATTTATTTTTTTTAAGAATTCAATATTTTTATGTGTCCAGATTAAGCTTTCTCTGTATGTGGGATCATGCCTTCCCTGTAAATTTTCTAGACATGAAGATGCTTATTCTAAACTCAAAGATATGCACTGAAAGCTATGATATGACAGAGATCTGTTTATATCACCTATGCTTAATTTGAAATAACATATCCATAATTATACAATACAGTTAAAGAAAACCAGCATTGTTTTCTATAATTTGCAGAAGCTTAGCAATGTAAAACAGTGTCGGATGACTTTCAAATAGCCTTTTGTTTATTGCATAGATGCACAAATGCTGTATACACTTTAGTTTGTAATATGATGACACCAAGCTGTGTGGTTCAGTTGATACGCTGGAGGGAAGGAATGCCATCCAGAGGGACCTTGACACGCTTGCGAGGTGGGCTGATGCCAACCTCATGAAGTTTAACCATGCCAAGTGCAAGGTCCTGCACTTGGGTCGGAGCAATCCCACTCACAGGTACAGGTTGGGCAGAGAAGAGATTCAGAGCAGCCCTGTGGAGAAGGACTTAGGGGCGTTGGTCTATGAGAAAGTGAACACGAGCCGGCTTCAGTGTGCGCTCACAGCCCAGAAAGCCAACCGTATCCTGGGCTGCATCAAAAGGAGCGTGACCAGCAGGTCGAAGGAGGTGATCCTGCCCCTCTGCTCTGCTCTTGTGGGACCTCACTTGGAGCATTGTGTGCAGTTCTGGTGCCCTCAACATAAAAAGGACAGGGAACTGTTGGAACAAGTCCAGAGGAGGGCCACGAGGATGACCAGGGGATTGGAGCACCTCCCATACGAAGGCAGGCTGAGGAAGTTGGGGCTGTTCAGCCTGGAGAAGAGAAGGCTGCGTGGAGACCTCATAGCAGCCTTCCAGTATCTGAAGGGGGCTTATAAGAATGCTGGGGAGGGACTCTTCATTAGGGACTGCAGCGGTAGGACAAGGGGTAGCGGGTTCAAACTTAAACAGGGGAAGTTTAGATTGGATATAAGGAAGAAGTTCTTTCCTGTTAGGGTGGTGAGGCACTGGAATGGGTTGCCCAGGGAAGTTGTGAATGTTCCATCCCTGGCAGTGTTCAAGGCCAGGTTGGACAGAGCCTTGGGTGAGACGGTTTAGTGTGAGGTGTCCCTGCCCACGGCAGGGGGATTGGAACTAGATGACCTTAAGGTCTTTTCCAACCCTAACTATTTTATGATTCTAAGATTCTATATTTCTTAGAGACGCTACTCTAAAATAGTGACAAATTAAGTATTATTATTAGCTGAATAGAAATAATTAGATAGTAATGGAGAAAGGAAATGTACAAAATGAAAAAGGATTTCTTCTAGCAGATTTCTGAGATTTGTTAGTATTTGCCACAAATATGGAATAGAAAAGACATTTGGTTTAGTCACTTTCAATGGTCTATTCACAACATGTGCAGAAATTCTTGGTATTTCCCAGATGTTGCCAAATTGCTGATTGACATACAAGTCATGATCTCTTTATGGTTTCCCTGATTCCCCAGTCAGGATTCTGGTATAGGTGTACCTCTGTGAGCCAGTATGTCTATTCCTATGTGAATTTTCAAATGTCTCCGAATTTTCAATTCATCATTTCGACTGTACCTTTTAACGCAGGCTTCTATCATGTCAGTGGCCATGAGTTTAAGTCTCTGCTCTAAATGGCTGGCAAATTCTGGTTCTGGCCAGTGAAGATCAAAAACAAACATCTGTAGAGCATCCAGTTTCCAGAAAAGGTCTTCTGATGTAGCTGAGCCATTGCTATAAGAAGCAAAACAAAAGAAAGCCCCCAAGAAACAGAAGATAAATGTATAGGTGTTTATCCCAGTTGGCATAGAATTATCTAAGATACTAAGAATTCCTGTCACACCATCTTCCACCTTCACGTCACCATATCTCATAGCACAGTTACTCTTATTTGATTGTGAAAATGGTCATGGAAAATTTAAAATAATTCCACTAGAATGAAAAAGTGAAGTTTTCTCATCTGTTTGCTGAGAAACATGACAGACTAGGGAGGTAAATGGGATGCTGAGGAACACAGAAAATGAAGTAGCTCATATTTTGTATCAAGACAGGAAAAATAAAGGGTAGAGGAATAATTAATTAGCAAGGACCTTCTCAAAACAGTAAAGATTTTTCACATACATTTTCTTGCCTGCATAACTCTGGTAGATAAGCTTACAAAAGAGATGATGATGCTAGTAGAAAAAGGAAAACAGAAACTGTTTAAAGAAATTTGTGCACAAATAAAATGGGGGATTAATATGGCTCTGTCATCTCAGATTGTCCATGTAAAGTTTTTCTTCCACCCCAAATCAATTGCTAAATTTAAAAATATTTGCTTGTGATAAGATAGAACAATTTAAGGCTAATTTTAGCAGTAGCCACAGTTACACTTCAACTGTCACTGTGTTTTCATGATGCGTTGCATTGTAATTCCTGGGTTATTGGTTGTGCTGCACAGCATGGCATTCCAGGATATTAGTGACACAAGAACCAAAACTCAGCCTGTTGGTCCCAGTTCAGATAAGACTAGTTGAAACATGTCGCTACTGACATTTTTTTTCTTCTGCCTCATGTCAAAAGAACATAATTATCAAAGTGTTAAGTGACCCCAGCTCTTATGGAAGAGGTCAGTGGGTGTTGAGTGTGCTCAGGACAGAGCAGGAGCTGATTAAAAAGAAAGAAACAAACAAACTAAAAATACAAAAGGCCGCTAATATCTGAACACCTCATGCACCCCTCAGACAGCAGCTCCACCACCGGTTCACACCAGGTTAGCTGAGCCAGCAGGTGGTGAAGTGAAGCAAAGCACACAGCTCATGTTCAGGGCTCTGAAGAGGCAGAATGGATGCAGCAGCAGTACTGCTTTGGTCTCACAGCACCCCATGAGCTTCCAAACCCACCCAACTGCCCCCTTGCCCTGCTGCCTTAACGCCATCACTGTCTTCTGCAATGCTGTGTGAATGCTGAAAGGAGCTGCCAAGCCAGGCAAAGGGACAGCCAGCAAGGGCTGGGCAGTGGGTGATGAGCTGGGAGCTGGGGTGCCTGCCTAAGGAAAAGGCTGGCTCTGAGTGACTGACCCTGAATTCAGCTTTGGTTTTAAATGGTGCAAGTTTTGATATCTTCACCATGCATAGCAGGAAATTTCAGTTTTAGACAGGTGTTTTTGATACCATGCATATTTCCCACTCTTATTTTAAGTATAATTGCTAATTTTACATTTTACTGTGCTCCTGAAAGAAAACACCAGCAACAGGAAAAAGTCCCATGGGACTACTAAGTTTATAACTTGCACAGGGACATTACCTGTTAAGGTTGGACCTGAACAGGGACCACTTTTATACACCACCAAGTTTAATTAAGATATAAAAACAACAAACCACCAAAACTTCTCAGAAATTTTCTAATACTGTTAGACTGTTTCTTAAGTTATATGATAAGCAAATACTGAACATTTCATTACATCTGCTGTGTACACTGGCAGTGAGTGACGTTGCAGATGCTATGCTATGCACGTTATTTGATTCAAAAGTGACTAAATCAATTTTTGAGAGGACTGATGTAAAAGAAAGCAATATACAGGGACAGAAATGGGGACAATCTCAGTATATATATATATACATATTGCAGTTGATCAGAACACAGAAAACCATACATTCCCAAGAAACAGAACTACTGTTTTTTCATCATCAAATCATACAATTTAACCATTGTTTTATTCTTCCATATTTTTTCTTTTTTTTGCCTAATGGAATTCCAAATGAAATTCTTTAGGACTCAGGAGGACTAATGTGCTCTCAGTAACATCAGTGTATTTTTATGCATGTTCATTCCCTGGTAGCCACTTAATTTGGTTTCATTAGACTACCAAATAAAGTTTCACAGTTATAATAAATGTAATAATAGGCACAGGTTCATGAAACACTAATTCATTCTGTGAGAAACACTCATTCATTCATTCTCTTTTCATATTATTTTGAGCTCCCATTCTTCATTTTTTTATTCAGCATTGCCCAATGACAACTGAATTTGACTGGCATATTATCCCAATAAGATGGGGAAGGAAAATAGGTGCTACAACAAAAACTAATTGATCCTATTTCACACATCCAGACACAAATATCTAATTTGTTTGTTAAATGCTGCATAAAACTGTGCTTTCAATCACCTTGTTATTGCTATCTGTAACAGATACTTGTTTTATTTGATTTTTAGGATTTTTTTATCAGCACATACCTTGATACAATGAAGTGGCTATACAGTCTAAAGATTTGCACAGTTGACCAATTTGCTTTCCCTACTAGGAGCTGGAAACATCACTTCAGGGTTTATACTACATGAAGTGTAACATGAAGAAGGCTAAACTCAGTTTTTACCTCCTTCTGGCAGCAGAAGGAATTCCTGCATTCAAATAAAACCACCAGCATTTGAAATTCCAGAACCAATTTTTTTTTTTTTTTTTTTGTGAAGGGACAAGACACATTATTGGCTACTGAAAAGTTTTTATTTGGACATGTATGGTAAAACTACTTCAGTTTAATGAATGGAATAATATAGCTCTACTAGGAAATGGAACTGGTACTCTTTCTTTAAAAACTGTATTCTATATACTTATCTATATTTTTAATATTAAGCACAAATTCCACTGTTTTGCTCATCAAAACTTATGCCTTCAGCACTAGCTCCTTGGGCAAAAGGTACTGTCTGGTTGTCCTCTCATTTTAACCAGGTCATGGCAGTTAGAGAATGTTTCCAATGATTAAAAGAGGAAAATATTATGCCCACCCTAATAATTTTTTTAATGGCAATTTAACTCTGTACTTGGTCACACTCTGACTGGGAGAATGGACCAGGTAGCTCCAGAGGTTTATTTTATGAATTATCTTATGGCCAAATGCCTTGCAACATACTGAATAGAGCAAAAATAAAGTCCAAGATGTAATGTTTCTCCAAGACCCTCCAGAATATTAAACCTAGGAGCTCCATAAAGCCTCCTAAGCAATTCACTTACCTACTGACAGCTGAATGAGAGAGCTCCCCCCTAGGCTTGCCAGCTACCTAAGCAGTAGCAATTAGTCAAACAAACCACTAATAAAGCACTCTGGCTGCAAGATCAGCACAAACACAACTCCAGAGAACATACTTAATATGTCAGTTCTTGCCTAGATGTGAAACTCCTTAGGATGGCTTGGGATATGAAAACACAGGAGTAATACTAAATATCTCAGGACATTCTCAATCAGCCACAAGATTCAAAACCAGCTGGCTTTCATTCTTGTGGAATTTACTAAGAGCAATGATGGTGATTTTATAAATTACAGCAACTATATATTTTTTAAGGTTACAAACCATTAGTGTTTTGTGAGGAGGGTTTACAAAACAGGGCACCAGCTCTGTGTTTGTTGTGAGCCCTCAACTTGTGAGCTCCAGTTCTACTTCCTTTATGCTGCCTCAAGATGAGTATTCAGGTCTCAGAAAGTCAGCTGAGAACTTGTTCAACAGAAGAGTACTTCCAGTAATTACAGTCAACAGCTGTTAGTCCCACCTCTCTATTTTCCACCACCAGATGAGGGAGAAGGATAGAGCAGAACTTTGGCAACTAACAGCTATGTATGGTCCCTCAAAGATAACAGGGACAGACTTATGTCATAGTTCCTCTACTTATTTCAAGGGTGAGGCAACCTAAGCATCAAACAATCAAAACATGTTTTTTGAGCCTTCTTCCTGCATGTTAGTATTTTTGGAAGAAAAGAAATTTGGTCCACAGTGTCTTCCAGAATGCTAAACAGAAACCAGCTGTGCTCAAATCTCCTTAGTCTAAAGAAAGCAGGTCAACTAAATTGCACTATTCCATCAGTACTGTGGGTACACTTTTAAATACACACCCTTAAAACACACACCATGGCCTCCGACCACTTTACTGGATAAAACACTGTCACAGCAACATATGTGGTACTACAGATGAAACCCCCACAAGACAGTGCTGAAACATGGCCTCCTGACACACTCAGCATGCATGAACACAAAAAATGGTCCAGAACAAGAGCTCAGACACATTCAAACCAGACCCTTTCATATCACAATCACCGTCACTCTTCCAGCTGGTCCCTCTTGTCACTTATGATAGTTGAGCTATAGCATGAAGAATAGATCTAAGACATTTCCCTTTACATTGCCTGTTCTGGTTGGAAGACAAGAAAGGACTATTCTCCTGTAAGCATGTATCTTATTTCATGTTTCCCCAGCCTGATGTTTTAGACTGCCACCAGATAGCAACAGACAGCCTCAGGTCTGTATCTGCAATACTTTTGGCCAGTGAATCAGTGCAGTCATGGCTGCACTGAAAATAACACTACTATATAAATTAAACCATAAATAATTAAAATCACTCAAAAATCAAACTTAAAAGCCAGGTCCATAAGAGGCAGAGTAATTAAAATTAAAATACAAACTGGAAAAAAAAATATCAATTTAAAGTAGTACATCTGAATTAACAAATAAGTACAAAAAAGCCCATCCTCATTCTGGCTGATTAGAAGATTTTACAGAATATTCAGACTTTTTTTTTTGTCTTTAAGGATATTGTCTTCAGCCAAATAGAACAGTAATGCACACTGCTCTGCATGTCTAGCCAACCTGTCCTCTGAGTTGTCCTCTCCAGAGACCAATCAAGAAAATCAGACTACCGCTCATAACATTGTCCCCTTTTCATATGTCCCTTTCCAGGGCCCAATAATAAAAGATTAAACCAAAACAATTCAAAATAAGGTAATGATCTTCCTAAGTGCTGTTATAAGCAGCATGTATTTACTGCTCAAAAACATGTGATGAAGGGGAAAAAATGACAGAATTAAAAATTATAAATAATGTTCTCTAGTAATAGTCAAGAGAATTTTCACAACTTTTAATTGAAAGAAGGGAAAATCTATTTTCATCAATAAAGAACATAAAGAAGTGCCTAACTATGGATATATTTTCACCTCTTTCTCTTCAGCAAAAGGTCTTAGGTAGGCATGTAGCAGCTCTGTTGACTATGAATAGATTTAAACATGAATGTAAGAGCATGAACATGAACATTAGTAAAGTTTGGAGAATATGGAATCTCTTTTTATTGCAGACAAAACAGACACAGTCTTGGCATTATTGACAAACATTTAATTGTAACTCAGTTGGCTCAGACTGCTTTTTCTCATGCTTTTTGCCTGTAGATTCTTCATCAGGCAAACCTAGCATTATTATACTGAACAAAAGTACCCAAAGTACCAAAGCCAAGGATTAAGAGGAATTTTGTCAATTTTTAGGGGAATTACCAGCAGAACAACAATCATAATGCTCAACAGATAAGTGCCAGAAGTCTGGGAGAGCACAAATTATCAACTCCCTTTCTACAAGGAGTCACATGGGAAAGATGAGGGGTAATGGGTGCAAGTTACTCCTGGGGAGATTCCAAGAGGAAAGTTTTTCACAATGAGAACAATCAGCCATTGGAATAATCTTCCCAGATAAGCGGTGGATTCCCTAATATTGGACACATTGAAGATTCAGCTGAACAGGGTACTGGGCCACCTTGTGTAGACTGTGTTTTTGCCAGAAAAGATTGGACCAGATGATCCAAGGTCTCTTCCAACCTTGTATTTTGTGATTCTATGAACTCTTGCAGTAATGGATCTAAGTCCTTGCTAGGAGTTTTTCACTCCATCATAAAACTTGAGAAGACAATACTTGAAATCATATCAAGCTTTGCATCTTGAACGTGTGTTTTTTCATATTCATCCTTTCCTAATGCAACTTTAGCTGAAATAAGTTTCTTGCTGAGCCTTTCTCTAATGCATATGAATGTGTTGTCACACAAAAATCTTGCCTGTAACTATGGGAATATTCCCACAGAACAGGGCATGTCTGTTCTATTTATTCTATCTTTTTTTTTTAAGAAAAGAGCACTGAAACGTTGGGGGGAGAAATCAGAAAGAAACATAGTTTTCAAACAGACAAAGAAATGGATGTACTTCTATTCTGGGTACTTATTAACCTTTTACTATTTTCCTGTAACATGGATATTTAATCTAATGGCAATATTTGCTACCAATGATTTTCAGAACCAATACATGGTAAGTTAACTAAACCCATGTGAAAATATGGGCTGCCTCACTTTATAAAACCACAATCTCAAATCAATTATCCAAAAGGTTCCCCACTGCTTATTAATTCAAGAGAGTCATAGCTTGTTTAGGGCATTACACACCATTCATACTTTGACAGACCTTTGCCAAGTTGATTTTGTAAGCTATCAGGTTTAAGACTGCTACATTTTAATGTACTGGAAAGCGCAACTCACTAACAGTCCATGCTTGGCTTACTTCCAAGAAACAGTCATTTCCAACTAAGAGATCATAAACACCATGCAATCCAAATACAGCTGCACAGAACACTAGCAAGGCCATGCAGAGCTGACATACAGTCAGAAGGTTATTGAAGAATACACACGTGGAGTCATACAAAGAAGTCATCCAGGTTGGTGTAGTAAAGCTAGGTATTTGTGGAAGATTAACAGGCAAACTTGGAACTTTTGGAAGAGCTACATTAGGAAGACTGTTGGTGATGCTCCTGTGAAGAAATAAACAATGTAGGAATACAATAAAAAATAGAATATTTAGAGGACAACAGGGGAGAACACCTGATTAGACAGAAAGCTGTAGGCAGGTGCTTTGTTCAGATCTTGTAGAAAGCACTTACTTGACGGGTTGCCATGATTCTTGTTCAAGACCTCTGTGAATAGACTGGGCAATTGATGATTCCATGAGATCAATGTAGCGTATGACCATGGGAACAAAAATTTCTTGCAAGTGCTTGTGGAACTTTCCATTGCACAAAAATGCTTTGAAAACAAACAAAGCACAAATAAAAAATGTCAGGCCTTTCCCTACTTTATTTTACTATAGGAAAAAAATATTTCTTAAAATATTTTAATATACAAAAGCATTATAAGAACAAGATCCCACTTGTGTAGGAAATACAGTTCAGAAAAGACAAATGAAGTGCTTCATAAGGACACTGCAGTACATTTTAAACTTACTGTAACAAAAACTAGGCACAAACAGAAGTTGTTTGCTGAACCAGAACACTTCTGCATCTTTGCTGAATCTAAGCCTTAGTAATTTTGCTCAATACTTAGACACCAAGACAGAATAAAAAAACCCAAACAAACCAAACAGCATTTGAATGTCATTCAATTATTTTTATTCTGCTTATGCTAAGAAGAACGAAGGTTACAGTAAAACATTGCAGCTGCACTGGGCTACGTGCAAAAATATAGATGTATACAGCATTTCCTCCAGATTGCTTAATGGAAAAAGGCAATATGTGGCATATGAATGTTTGGGGGAGTAAGAACAGTTTACCCATCTGCTCTGCGTTCTTGGGAGCTGGCAAAGTCCTGAATCACTGTCTGTAGCTACCAAGAAGACGTCTTAATGTTCTTGTGCATGTCCACACACAAAAATCTTGAAGGCCAGAGCTCATCACCAGAACTGTGGCTTTTTCCATCCTGACATGTGTTCAAACCTCATCAAGGCTGCATGAACAGAAGTACCTACCAGGCAGTCTGTGCTCATGTGAAACATCCTCAGCCAAGTTTACCTCTCCTCTGCCCTCTCAACTGTCTTGCAAAATTTTAAAGGAGCGAACACTACACTTCTCTTCTGGAAGTTTGCTGATTCTTCGGTGTGATTATTTCCAACTTACAGCAATTTTAATTTTACAACTATTTAAAGCAAGTCCTGAAAACTAGCTGCCGAAAGTGCTTAGGAAAGCTGACAACATGAAACACACATAGAGGGGTTCTTTTGGTTTTCTAAAGAAATGGAGCTGATTGGTGAGTGCAATACAAATATGAAGCAACATTAGTGAAGTAAATTAGCTATAAGCAGTAGAAAATTACCTGCTTCACAAATGGGATTTACTGCATGAAAAACTATACATACAATGCAAACTGAAGATACTCAAAACCTGAAAATTAGTTTGTCACCAACACTGCTTGTCCCTGCACATCCTGAAATGTTCTCCTAGCAAATCCTGACTCTTAGCACACTTATGTCCTGTTCCACCAAGGGAATATATCAGTTTCATGTTTTGAATGTGTCTATGTTCACCCATTAATCCAGCACTATTATTAGGACCTATCAGAACATTCCCATGTGTACATGTAAATCATACAAGCAAGCTGAGCTGAAGAGAGAAATTTTCATGATTTTGGTAGCCCTCCTTTTTTCCCACCTATATTTTGTTGGTTTTAATTCTCTTATGGGTTTCTTGTCCCACATATTTCTGCATCCAGGCTTCTAATCTGATTTGCATGGGTACCACAACTGCATTTTGAGGAGGCTTCCTCCCCTTCCTAAGAAGAAAATCCTGGGTCATGCGGCTCAAACCTATGGAAACCAGCTCACAAAATTACAATCCATCTTCCACTACTGGTACTACTCCATGTATAACATATAAACATAATTTCAGTAACTTCTAGAAACTCCTTTGCCTTCCATTCTTGAATGATGTCCAGCACAAAATGAACCTGGGAGAGATGGAAACTGCTGGAAAAACACATCATGAAGTTTCAGTTCCCTATTTTTACTTGTATTGCAAGGAAGTTGCTCAGTGTCTGGACACTAATTTTTTCTTTTTTTCTTGAATATAATGATGTGAAAGCAAAAACTATTTTATTGAAAACATCCTTGCAGGGTGATGAAAAATTATGTATCAATCACTTTTACCTAAGGAGGCAACACTAATGCCATCAGCTCACTTTGATTTTTTTTCACCTGCCTCTCTCTTGATAAAAATTTTTAAGCTTTTCATTGATTTCAACAATATTACACACAGGGGTGGAGATACCAGATATATGAAGATCATGAAAACAGGCAGCTAGGCAGCAGGCAGAGATTATTAGGGTTTCCACTGAGAAAAAGGCATCAGCATAGGCTCATCTCTTATTAAACACTTGAGAATCTACCCTTGAGAGCACCTATGAGTCCATTACAAACATGCTCCATTATTTACACTGCTCCTAGAACTACTTGTTAACTAGCTAGCTCTGGCATAATTATTTCTATATCAGGCACTCAAAACAGTGTTATTTTTCTACATTTATATGTCTTAAACCTGCAGCTTCTGTGACCAGCAATTAACAACAACTTAGAAGGATTTGGATAGTAACAAAAAGGTTTCACAGTAAAAGGTGATGCACATTGCCTTTGAGAAACAAAAGGCTGGTCTAAAGCTACACATTAGGCTGATTTTTCAAGGCAACTTTGAGCTTAAAACCAGGAATACAACTGTGTCAAGTACATCAACATTGCTTCTTTATAGCGAGTCAGTGCAGGACTGTCATTAACTAGGCAACCACAGATACTGGAAGGGATGATCTTGTAGTTTACTGTTTTTTGACCACACTGCAGAAATGCTCTGCTATAAACCCTATCCTGGGAATTACAGTAACAAAACCTCATGGGCAGGAGGGCAACTCTTGTTATTCCAAAGTCAGAATGAAATTTAAAGAAATCACATGAAATAAAAGCTATTAAAAAGCTGAATCATTTTCCTAACATCCTGACACCAGTCTTTGCAGGGAAGTGAAACTTTCCAATACGATGCCAAAACTCTTAATATGACTGCACCTCCACTGAGATCCCTCTGTACATGAGCACATGGGAGTGCTGTCTCAGATCAACAACTCAGTGAGCATTTTGTTTTCCCAGGGCAGAGGTCATGGCAGCTCTGATTTACCCATCTGGAGATCTCTGTCAAGGATTACTGCAGGGTAGGGAAAGAACTCAAAGCGCAGGGGTAAGTGATATAGCTGAGTATCATCAGCAGACTCATGGCACTCTATGATTAGAATTGATCTTGCCAAAAGGTACCACCTGTGCATCAAAGCAGATGGGAAATGAGATCCTTGAGGAAATGCCACACTTCAAATCCCTCAACTGCCACTTGTCTTCAAAGCTATGTAGCTTAATTCTCCATTGTCTTGTAGATATAGACACCCCCCCACCCTCTTCATATGAGCCATCTCATATTCACACAAACAACAACAAAATGAAAGCCTATGCCAGGGCAAGCTCTTGCATAGACAATATTAATGGAAAACAGATTACAGGAACAGAAACAGATTCCCAGATGAAACTTTCTTAAAATACTGAAGTTGAAGATTAAAGTTATTAATTTTTTACATATTAGGTAGCTGAAATATATTAAAATATGTCAAGAAAAAAATCAGAGATGAAAGTACAGTCTATTAATACAGCACTGGAATGCGGTTTCTCCTCTAATAGTAAAAAAAGAATCTACTCTGCTTGTGTACAGCAGAAGCTGGGGGTTTGTTTTGCTTTTACTTAGAGAGGCACAGCTTAGGAGTTATCCTGGAGTCAGTGTGTTATGCTGTCCTCAAGAAATTCTGCAGAATCAAAAGAAAGGAAAAATGACAGGTTAACAAGCGTCTCTTTCCCACTGACAAAATTAGCACTTTGGCAGACAGTCTATAATTATCCTGCTCTCCATACAATTCTTGGGAAGGCACCACTTGGATTTTCTGGCATATTCTTAAATCTGAAATAAAACCAGTAAATTTCAAAAAAAGAAATTTCCTTGGGGATCCATATTCTATTTACAGCAGTTGAAAATAATCCAATAACCTGTAAAAAGAAATTTTATATTTCCATTAATTTCCTGTTTATATTACATTTGGCCTTCATAGAGCATTTATTATTCGGTTACTTAAATTGTGGTGAAAATTGGAAGTATCTCAGCTTATATGCAAAATGTGTATTTTTACATACAAGACATAGTTTAAAAGTGAATTTTAGAGATTTTTTGTTTATGTGGAAGCAAGCAGAAAATTTATTTTATCTTTACAAGACAAAGTGAGTGACACGAACATCTAATTGCATGGCTTTCTTGTGCCTAAAACCCCCATCCAGTCAAAAGGTTATTGGCTATTCTGCTAAGCAGTAATGCAGCTTGAGTCAGCTTTCAGTATCAGTAACCAAAACATGTAGCTCTTATAAGAAGATGATAGGTTATGATTTTAAAGCAGGTCCTAATAGCTGAAGCAAAAATTGTAAGCCCCTGATCTATGAAAAGATTCCCACTGCAATTAGAGAGAAGTGTAAGGTTTAATGAGAGGTATCGGTGTGGGTATAAAGTTTGTCCTTATTACCTTAAATCCAAATTGCTTTCAATCTCTACACTGCAGTTTAAGATAGGGGATATGATGTCATAAATTTGTGTATGAAAGTGGTCACAGGCTGTAACAAAGCAAGAAAGTGATGCTGCGTTCAGTGGTATTTGCCACTCTGCTACTAGCAACATCAGTAGTGGAAAAAATACCCATGATAATGGCAATGGCTTTCAAGAGGCTAATACTCAACTTGCTGCTTTTTCTAAATCAGTTTCATCGGACTGTCTACAGGTGTACCATGGCTGAATTACAGCAGATACACAGACATTTCACTGAGTAATACCTGATGGAAAACAGTATTATGAGTGAACTTACAATACTCGTAATTTTGTCCGATCCATGCCAATGCAGTAATACAATAATGCTGGATGACAGCACAGTACATAGTGTCAAGAAGTGATACTTGAAAAGAAAACTTGGCAAGGAAAGGTGCAGAATATTGAATAGACAATTGAAAAACCTCTGAAATAAGCCAAATATATAGACACTTCATGTAACTTAGCATTTGCCACCATAAGAGCTCTCTGACACTGTCTTAAATGGAGAGGAATGAATACATGTCTGTCTTGAGGCACTGAAAACCTGATTAATCTGAATAATTAAACAACTAGAGAAAGAAAATTGCCCTCTAGAGCAGGCCCCTTCATAACATAACTTACAGGCTCTGAGGACAAAAAGTAGCATGGTCATCACAGAAAATAAGAAAAAAAAAATCACTAGCATAGAGAGATACTGGGTACTGTTATCACTATAAAATCTGCAAAGCTTTACATAGGGATAATTGTGTATGAACAATAGAAACTTTGCGCATCATTAAAATGTTTATTATAGAAGCAGGTACACTATTTTTTCAAACCTTTACATTTTGAAAAATCACACTAAATTTATCTACAATCTATTACTGAACTCCACACAAAATATAATTTATTAAATCACTTTTTGTTGTTAGTTCTTGTCAGAAAATCTGAAATAATTTTTAGGATAGGAAGATCACATCCTTCCACCCATTTTTCTAAGCAGTTCTTCAGTCAGACTTAACAGGAAAGCAATCACTGATGAAGTCACTGATGAACTATGAATTGTTGTGGAGTAAGGTCAGAAAAAAATGGAGAAGCTGAAAGTGATTCAAAATAGAGTCCTTCAAAATAGAAACGTGAAGTTTCAGTCAGGATTCCCCCTTCCTCCCTCCTTTTACTTCATGAAAAGTTATACAGTGTATTGGAAAATGCATTTGTTTTCTCATTGTTAAATGAAAATTGGCTTTAAAGTATTCAGCTTGAATCCTGTACAATGTTTTGTATATTATGTAAAATAAGACACTGATATTATTTGAATAGTAAAGACTATGCAATTTCATTATCTCATGGTCTAATATTGTATTTTAGTGATATGGTTATAAAAATAGTCTTACATATAAGTTTTCTTTGATGCTGTAAATGTTAGATTATTTCTTTATTGTTAAGAGCTCTTTTATGTCAGGTTTATGTGAAAACTGACTCCTGCATTGAAGACTTAGAGCTCATTTAAAGCTCTTGAGATAGAATAACATGCAGGTGTCAGTCCTCCAAATTTCACTGAAGATTAACCTAATATGCAATATGGTGACCTAACAGTTCTTCATTTGGAAGAAATCTGAAAAGTAATCTCTGATATAACCATAGAGAGAAAACCCAGTGGGATTTCCACCTCTTCATTTCCTAATGAGTTTTTTGATAATGAGAGGTGACTTTGCCAGTCACTGTGAGCTCTATTATGTCTAATTTACTCCACTTCACTCTCCTTATTAATTATTAACACTAGCCTTTTTATCCTCATGAGACCACATTCCAGTTTTTCCTTTTTAGATTTTTTTTCTAAATCTATCTTTATGAAGGGGACAGTTTTTGAGAAAAGGTTTTCACTTAAGGTAAAGCTAGAAGGATTTATTTCATTGTGGAAGACTGTAAAATTGATGATAGAAGCATGGGGAGCTCTTTCTAATGACTTTAGTGCAGTTACAAGGTGAAAAGGCTGTTAATTAGAGAATAAGCACTGAGATATGTTCCACTTGGGAATCGGTTCTTGGTAGAGTGGTCACTTGCCACTTGCTAACATATCCACCAATTAAAAGGTGACTAATTTCCATGGTTGCTTTCCAATAGTTCTGGGATAAAAAAGTGTATAATTTTCTAGATTGCTTTCACTTGCCAGACACTGTCATTTACTATATCTTTTGCCATTAGGGAATTACTTAAATTGGTATACAGGTGTGACATTTCATACAGCAGTCATTTCATATCCTTCAGTTAAGGTTTTACAATATTTCTAATAACTGCTTTGACATGAAAGTTGTTTTAATAATTTAGCATTATTATCCATTTAATCTTCTAAGGAAAGAAAAATCAGTAGCCTACTGATGTAGCCTGCATGTCCTTTGCGTGTGAGGACATCCCTCGTTTGTTTCTACAACTTCTCTCAGGTTGGAATCAAAGTGCAAACGAACACAAATGACATAATAATGTAGTTAAAACTGGTGTCACAAATCCTTCTCGTAAGACTACTGTAAAATACCTCGACAGCTTTCAAAAACCAAGTAATTGTTATAAGCGCACATAACATCAAAATTAGAGATCTGTTTCCTAGACTGAAAATGTAAGATGGTAGGAAAGACACCTCAATATAAGTTTGAAATTTTTAATCTGAATTTTTGATGATCAGACATTCATTTAAAGTAATGCAGAATGCATGTTGCAGGAGCCTAACTCTTAAGAGATCTGCACCAAGACTGAACAATTCCTACACCCTTCTGAGCAGCCTTCTAAATTGATCTTGAATTACTACCAGCATGGCAATTTTAATATGCTTCTATAGTTGCAGTTTGTCCATCAAAGTATCCAGATGAAACATTCATTAATACCTTAAAAACAAACCAAGGGAAATGGTAATAGATACACTTTCTTTCACTAGGATAACATGTGAAGACAGAGTATCAGGAATATGGCATTTCCTGTATTGCTAAATGTCAGGGTATGGAAACATAACCAATGAAAAGAGATCTCTAAACTGGATTTTAATGTTTTTTTCACTCTGTCCTAGACCCCATCAAATGTGGTGTAGTAACAGTGACGTTCAATAATCCAGTTTAAGATTCATTTTTAGTTCAGTGGCCCTGTCCATTTGCTCCTTTTCTTCCATGAATTTTGTTATCCATGATGTTGCAGTGAATTGTACATTTGCTAGTTGCTCCATTTCATGACATGGTGCTGTGGCCAACAGGTATTATACTGGGATGACCTATAAATTTTGATAAATACTTGGTAGATAAGGATAACAATAATAAAGTGATAAATAATACAGGTTGCAATATGTATAACCTTGCAGAAAAGTTCTTGAATACTATTTTCAATTCTTTCAGTCAAGTAGCTTCCATACATGGAGCTAAAATTCTTAAAAGCTATTGAACTTACACAGAAATGAAATAAATTTTTCTGGAAGAGTAAAAAATATTTTTTTTGTATTTATAATTAAAAAAAAATATAAATTTTTGGAATAACTTTAATCATTCAATAAAACTAGCAGTTGGATCTCCAACATAATTAAAAAACAGTAGGTAATTTTCTCATTTTTTTTAAGATACAATATGAGTAAATATATAAAAATAGTACAAATATTTTTTTTCTTTATGATGCCTTAAAATGTTAGGTGCATTTCAATGTTTTTATATTAACACCTAATTAATTTTCTTTGGTTTCACTGGTTATGTCCTCAATTCCATTATAAAAATCACTTCCACACAAAACATGCCTAGAACATCCCTTAACTATATAAAAAAATAAATTCTCTCTTCAAAGACGAGTAAAGGCAAGATAATGTGGCTATTTCAAATTTTGGCGTCCAACTCAAATAATGATACAATACAGCAAGTGAACATAATACAGTGATTTCTTATGTGTATTTTATTGCATTCATGCTAAGCCTACAGTACTTTTATAGACATAATTAATCTGAAAGTACTTTATCTGAAGGCTTAGAATGAAATATCAACTACAATTTTATTTAAGCGATATAGACTAAATTTATATAAAACATTAAATACATATTATGCTGTTTGTACATCTTGATTTAAAACTGAGCAATTTGTGAATACTGAATGTTTAAGGGATTCCCAGAATAAAGACTGAAATGGTGCAAGGATAAACAGCTCAACTTCCAAGAAATGGAGCACCAGCATACATATCATAAAGACAGGCACTGTCACTTTTATTTTGAGTATTGTATTACTTATAAACCTCATTCTAAGGTGTGGGCACATTGAAAAATCTTATTCAGACAATACGTAAAAAACTTAAGAGCTTACTGTCATTTCTGAGGGCATTATTCAGCAGCTGGAAAAGTGGGAAGCTGTCCCAGGAGTCCTGCGGCTGTGCCTCGAGCGCCGAATCCATATCAACAGAATACAGAGACAAAAACTTCTCTGCATGCTCAGCCAATAATTCTGGCCACCAAGCGAATGCCTGCAAATATGTGAAAATAGAATTACTAAACACGAGTCATAAAGCAAAGAGATGTGTTGTATCTATGGCAAAATACATTTGGATATGTCACGTCACATCCTATCTCATTTGGGGAGAATGAACTGGACCAGTGATAAATGTGAAACTATTTTATGAAAAAATTGCATCAAAATTGTAAAAAATCAAATAGAGTATGTTGGGAAAGATGATATAATCAGAATCAAAATGTAACACAAAAAAAATTTAAAAGGAGCATAAATCTCTGCAAGTATTTTGCCAGACAGCAAAGAAAAAGAAGGCCTTACCCTTGAAAAATTACTGTATGTGCTGCTTTTGATTTCATTCAGTTCTAAGAGTGCAAGTAACCACATGAATTTATTTTTCAACTAAATTCTTGTGAAGACATTTTGCACTCATTTGTTAGTCAGAAGGGATGGTTTTAGTGTGACATTTTATTCGTTGAAGTCTAAGGGTTTTTTTTAATAGATACAGAGCACTTTTTAATTCCTGTTTTTTCCTTAAAGATGTTGGCTCTCCTGAGGAAGGCATCCAGTTTTCCTTCCACAAATGCTATAAATGCATTTTTTCTAAATTCATTAATGTCTATATTAATTTTCAGTAACTTAACAACATATTGGAATACACAGGTTCCTTTGGTAAAAATTTAGATTCTTAGGTAATCCTAGCTTAAAAGAAGAAATCTGTTAAAAATAGTGTCAGCAAGCAAAGCCAGCTCCACATTAAAGCCTGCTTCACATGACTTGTACCTTTTTATTGTCACTTAAATCTAGGCTTTGAAAGGTCAATATTGAAGCTGAGTATTGTATAGGAGGGAGCTGCGTGATTCTGGAGTTAAAGATGAAGGTGAACTTACGAAATAGGATGAATATCACATACTGCTGAGAGTTCACAAAAATATGCGACAGCGAGAAACACCTACATATACTAGATAAGAAAGTATTTTTGTTTTCAAACTTATGCTCTCATTGAATATCTTGTTCTGAATAGTTTTGAGTTACCAGCATGGGACATATGTAGCTTGATCTATACCAGCACTGAGTTCCCACACCTTCAAATAGAGTCACGGAAATCCTCACTTGCATTTCTGCAATGCAGGTTCTAGGTAAAGCAGAATTATGTACTCACACTTGAAAAGCATCAAATTAAAGACGACTTCTGAAAAGTGATCTACAAATATGTTTTGTATCTTGGACTTTCTGATGCCTGTAATTCTTTTTGACATGGGCCAAATAGAGAAAAGATGAACTGGCAAGATGTTTTAAATAAATGTTGAGCATCCTTTGCTATTACTGAAAAGTAATTTATATATTTCAGTGTCAGGATTGGAGGATGCTGATTGCCACCCTAGTAAAAAGAAAAGATTAGGCTTCAAAAATTTTGGCAAGAGTTTGAAATGGAGTCTTTTTCCTTAAAGCACAAGAAGTTTCTCATTAGTAAATTCTGTTTTAATGGAAGCTCATTAAAGGAACAGACTCCTTACCCAAGAAAATAATTAAATGCAAAGAAATAAAGAAGAAATGTATACAGGCATTGGCAGGTGTCCCTTTTAGGCAAGCAAAACTCTTCAGAAAATATTGCCAAAACCTCAAAACAAAGCAAAACCAGAAACCCAGCACTTTTTCTTTCTATCTTCTCCCCCTTTGTAAATGACAACTGAAACCAGACAGAAATTATTCTGATCCTCTTAAGAGATAACCATCATTGCTCAGGCAGCAAGGAAGAAGAATAAAAAACCCCAAATACTACAGCTAAGATAGTTGTTCAGTCATTATGGGCAACATGAAAACAGGCTAAAGGCAATTAGCAATTGGTGACATAAATTCTAAAACAAAAACTGACTGGATTGAAGGAAGAATGAAGTTCTTAGATTACAGAAAGACACACAAATGTGGCAATACAACACAAGAAATCATCAGAACAATTTATGCTACACAATCAATGCACAGCTACATGCTATAAATGATGAAAAATAATGCTTAGTTGATCAGGAATCACATACCTCTCTTCCCTTTGGGAATCCCAGATATTTGGAAGTGTTATGAGTTAAAAAAAAAATAAATCTAGTATTAAAAAAAGTGATATACTATTTTAGAGGTTACTGATCCTTTTCATCAACTGCACTATTAAAACAGTGAAGAACGTTTACTTAACATTAGGATATGAAATCACCATATTTGATCCTCAGTTTTGAGTAGGGAATGCACAATTTTACTATCTTGTTCTCAGATATATTTAATATTGAAAATCTGAATGCTCTATACATTTCAGTAAAATTGAATATTTATTACATGAATGAAGGGGAGAATAATCTTAAAATTGTTCTCAAGCTGTCTTAGATTAGATTGAAAACTTCTGCTGAATGGAATTTTCTGAAGGCATATGCAATATATTTACTCTTCTGAAAAATACCACATTTCTGACTGCAAATACATAGTACAGAAAGTAATCTTTGAACAGAGGTGTTTAATCATACATGGCTCATTTGATCTGTGTTTTTTTGTGTTCTTTTCCACAGAAGTCTAATATTCTTAGAGGAATGCAGGTCCCCAAAAGACAAAGACAACAATATATACATTTTATTAAGTAATCATTATAGAGTAACACAGTGGCAACAGTAGTGTAGAACAGAACCTCAAGGGAATTCATTTCAAATCATCAAAACAGCTGTTTTTTTCAGTATGAGATAAAACATCTATAACAAGTTCACACATGACAGATGTAAGCTAAAAACTAGATTCGATAGTGTGATATAAAACCAGATGTTTTGAATGATCATATTTATAGCTATATATACTAAACCACGTTTATCCCTTTGCATATTTTCCCCAAAAATATTTATCAAGTTTTTTAAGAATATTTTAAAAACAATTTCCTGAACCTTAGAAAACTATATTTATTAATTAAATGTTGATAATATATACAATTGAGTGTACCTGGTCAAGTTTATTTTTGTAATTCCTTGATATAAAAAAAAAGTGCTATAATTCTAAATATTCTAAATATTATGGTTTCTGTATCATGAAGCAAGACTTGAGAGTAAGAAATATGAAATCGTTCTATTTTATTCCTTCTACTATATAATGCCATTTAAAAAGCTCAAGTTTAAAAGCAGTACTTTTCCAATCAACAGAAGAGCAATGTGAATACAATTATTATACCCATCGTTAAAATCAAGACATATACAGCTGATCAAAACTAGCATTCAGTTATATTTTCTATTTTGAATGAGAGGTGAAAAGTTGGAAGGCACAACTGTATAAGGCTATGAATGTTTTCCACACCATTTCACCACCTCCAGCACAAAGATGCTTTCTCTATTTTATGCTCTTTAATTTTTATTTCTAAACCCACAGTTCATTCAAGCGAATTCAAGTAGAGTTTTATTTCACTTCACTTTTCATAAGCTTCAAGTCTCTTATTCCTCTGTAAATGTGAACTGCCTTAAACATATGTCAGAAAGTAAAGCTAAAATGTTTCTTGACAGAATTGCTTCACATCAGGGGAGAAGAAAACCTTAGGACAAGCCATTCTCTACATCAAATACAGTTACGACCTCACCTCTGAATGATGTTCTTCATTTTGCTGCAATACTTCGATACAGAGTTCTGCAAGGTGAAGAACCTCTTCCAGTTTTCTAGCAGGTGTTGCTTGGTTCATGGTCTCTACATAAATGTAAAATGCAAACCAAAACTGCTTTAGTTACAAATAAGACTCAACGGTAAGAGAAAGAGATGTCAGAAAGGAATGGGAATGGTGCAGTTACAATTTTCTGAAGTATAAATAATTTCATGTGTTGACATTCATTTATAAATGCAGCTGAATGTCCAGATCAGTAGAAAGAAAAAAATGTTTAATTCAGAAAAGAATCACTGATCATTATGAACATTATCTCATTTAATATATGAGAACTAACAGGTACATCAGTGTATTAGATGCTCAACTTCTGCAACAAGCAAGTTGTAATTCTCTTCAAGGTCAGATATACAAAGACACAAGACAGTAGAGACCTTTTTCATTATTGTACCGTCAGTTCAATGCTGCTCTCACTAGATGACTCATTATTGTCATCGACAAGATTAATGCATTTTGCAGCAGTCAAAAATTCCAAAATTTTTATCTAAATAAGACACTGTGTTTTAGGCATATTTAATACAAACTATAGTAATAATTCAAAGAACTATTTTCTAATAACTTATTATTCAAATAACCATTTTTCTACCTCCTGTTTACCAATAGGAGTGAATCTGCATTCTTTTCAGTACCATAGTGAAGAGTAGCACTATAAAAGAGATTTTTATAACAGAATTGACACAAACTGACTAAAAGCTCCACATAAAAGAAAACAAGGACAAATACAGAAGTCATAAATTATATGATGATCACTGATTCTACAGAGTAGACTTCAAAAAGAAGCAAACAAGAAAGGTAAAACAATTGCCTGAAATTCTTACAGGACAATTAAACTCAGTCGAGTATTCAATTAAAAAAAAAAAAATCACAGGACTATATCCCAGGAAAAGTCATGGGAGATAAGGGAAAAGACCAATTGAGTTTTTTAACAACCACAGTTGAATCAGTAGAAGTAATTTGTCCATACATAATTTATATTGTTAGGAATAACTTCAGTATCAGCTATATGAGCTTGTTTACTTAACTATGCTCTTGTCCCTGAGTGGAAACCACAGGATGGAAATATTATTGCACAGTATAAGCAGACATAAAGTATGGTTACATTATCCGGGTTTGCAGAGGACTTATGAAGCTGGTAACACAAGGTGAGTGAGGGTCTCAGGAACACTATTTTCCCATTTTCTGTGCATGTTCATGGGTAGCAAATCACATGAATACAGCAGAAAACTCTGCTGACATTTCTTTCTCACTTTAGGCATTCGTCATGACATAGAATATTAGCAGGCTAATTAAAAAAATCTACATGACCTCCCTTAATGTCAGTAAGAATATCAAACTGCATGCAATAAGTAATTTTTAACATTTAACATTTCTGGCAAATCAAAACAACTTTTCAGACATCTTAAAGGCGGGTGACCTTGTCCAGTTCTTCAGCACTGGACAAGAAGAAACAGTGGATTAGAACCTAGAGCAAACATCTGCTTAAAGGTGTCTACAAAACCACATTTTTTTCATGCAAAAAACAAAGTAGGCAAATTAGTTACTGAAGCAACTAATGTTTTTTTTTTTCCCAGATCTTATTAAGACCACATAAGGAGACATGTTGAAATAGTATGATTTCCAAAACAACAATCTAACTCAAGAAAGAGATATTGCATGGACATGGACCAAGCACAAAACATGCACCACGACACAAAACTACATTCACAATGGCAAGATCACAGTTATTAATAATGTATTGAATTTGCAAATTTGATACTGTAGAGCAATTATATGAATATAACCACAACTATATTAATGTATTATGTCAACTGTGATTAAAAAGAATTGGCCCAGCCCATATTATTTAATTTATAGTGTAATGACTACTACTGGATTTGGACTTAAACAGTGGCTTCTATGCTTATTCGGGACTTAGCGGTGTGTCCTGTCCTCCCTGAAAACACAGCGAGTACTACTCATACAGCTGACACATCACTATCTGTATCACCGATGCTAATAACTCTGAAGAAGAAACCAGTGATATTAATACAGAATATGACTGGCACATCTGATTTCAGCATAAACAACTCGTTTTATTACAAATGCAGCCTGATCATCATAGACCTTACCACTAACCAAGTAAACAAAATTATTGCATTCATAACTGCTTTCATTCCTAATGAAACCAAATAAGCTGTAAATGATTCAAAATTATCTTCTAGAAGGGCTCCTCTAAATTAGTAAAAAAGAAATTGTAATAATTATAATGAATCTGATGTTGCATTTTTGCACTGGAGTAAGTTCACTTATTTTACACCTGGAATAAGATCAAAATAGCCTAAAAATGGCTATTGAACAGATGTCATTATCAGTAGGGAGAGCAGGAGAAAGACCATAGATTTACTAGCTAACTGTGAGATTATCCCAAACCACCACTCTGATGAGATCATGATGAAGACAAATATGGTTTCAGGGAAGTATTAATTCCACTAAGCAAGGCACTGAGGAAGTGGAGTTCTAGTAATCTGTGTTGAAGTGATAAATTTTGATCAGAAATGGCATTGAAAGAATAAGAATTCTGAATTGCAATTAGAAATAGCATTGAATGGAGTCTGGGTTGTTTTGGTGTGTTTGTTCGTTTGTTAATAAGCCTAAGAAAATGAAGGATGAAAGAGGAGATGAGAAGTGCTCCCACACAGACAATGTGGGAATACAGTTTTCGCACAGTGAGACCCTAGTAGGAAGAAGAATACGTCTGTATGACCAGGGATGATGCTGGCATAAAAATAAATCCGTTGTGATAAATTATTTAAGGCAGAAATTGCGAGGATTTCAGTCATTATGGGGCTACTGTTCAGATTTTTTTTTTTTTAATAAGATTAGTATGTTTAGGAGGAAAAAGAGACCAAAACTGTAAATTTCTCTTTGAGGTGAGTTTTGCAAGTATCTGAATGACATTTCATGGAAGGAATGACTAAAAATGTGAGACCGATTATGCTCATGAATTCCAGTTTCACGTTTTCATGAAATTCCCCATCCTATTTACTATTTACTAGTTTACTCCAAAACAATTTATTATTGCTAAAACCATGCAAATTACTCTTGATGCTTCCTACAGCTTTCAACACTATTTTTAAAATTATTATTTTCCTATAAGATTTATTGGTAAGACATGGCAGAATATTGCACTCACTCTGCATCTGTCCTGGGTTTAGCAGTAGCAGTCAGGGTTTAAACCACGACAGCATCCTTGAACAAATCTCTCTAATTTTGTTGTCATTTACTTACAGATTAAATCAGTACATGCAATTTCATTTGTACGGTACATGCTTCCCTAGCTTTTGCTTAGGCTTCATCTAAAGCTTCCTTTTCCATCTGTAAGTTATCACATCAGCTAGTCTTTTTTTTTCTGTAACTAAGAACCTTTCACTTTCAAAATCTATCTTTACCTGGGTGTATAAATAAAGGGCTACAGAGCAATTTGAAAGATAATGAACTAAATGATTTGTTAATCTTTTTTTTTTACCAAACAGGTAGTATATTTGAAATATGAGTACCAATAAACTGGTACCTAGAAGTTTCAAAACCTCCAAAAAAACCCCTCCATCTGAGCAAAATACTGTGCTTGTCTTTATAAGCTAAAAAAAATTACAGGAATGGAAATCAGTGCTGTCAGTTTTCATTATATTCATGATGTCTTTCTCCCCACAATTACTAAGGGTTGTTAAGATGTGTTTACACTGCTAAAACTAACAAGTTGCAGCAGGAGTCGAGTCAGTAAATATGCTGCTTGACATCTTTTAGAAAATAAACAGAAAAAGCCATCAATCATCTGTTTTCAGCTTCACATTCTGCCGAAGTGAAAAAGCAAGCCAGGCTTTGCAAATAATGGATGCTTTCTCAAGTATGCATTATCAGTGAGTCACACAGGTACCAAGAACATATTGTTAAATGAGCTCAGCTAACTGACTAAAAAGCAACTGAAATGAAAAGGTGACTGCTTCACGGACTGATGGCGCCTAGGGCCACAAGGCGCTGTCAGATTATCCAGTCTGACCTGTGTCACACAGGCCAAAGAACTCCCCGTTCCTCCTTTCTTAAGCCCATCAGGATGTCTAAAACCTACTTCAGCTTGCTTTCCAGAAAAGAGTTTATCCTTGAAGACAAATGTACAGTTCACCTCTTTCTTTTTCTCCCCAGTGTGTAAGCTGCTAAACACTTGTGTTTAATTTCTCATAGACATCTGCTGAGCACAGGAGTCTGCTGACTTGAAAGGTGATTCTCCTTCTTGGGTATATGAGTACAGTGCAACTAGGAGGTACCTGTCTCTGGTCTGCCAGTCTTTCCTCTGATGGCACAGCATATATCCATTACTGTTTTTTCCTGTCCAGTATTTCATCTTTCCTCCTTTTCTTCAAACAAGCATATCCAGATCAAGACACTCAGGAAAGCCAACGTGGCTCTAGGCCAGAGATTCTCAGGCAGATCAGTGGCAGGGGTACTGGAAAAAAGGCATTCAGGCCAAGAGATCCCAAGTTCACAGCCCTGGTGGGCTTATAGGTACCTTCATATCCAGACAGCGATATGGGACTGGAGACTTCTCTATAGTTTTGGATTTGGACTGGCTCATTTTATGCCAAACTGCAACAAAACATCCAATTTCCATTTGGATCCTTTATGTAACACAAGTGGCATTTGTTTTAATTTTTATTAGCACTGTTGCTCTGATTGCTGGCTGCACTCAGCTGTTATGCCACTTAACATTAATGCTACCACCATTAAAGCCTGGAGATAGTGCACGATGCCTACTAATGGAGGTGTCTGACCATCAACTAATTTATTTCTATGCATGTGCCAGAATTAGACCCACAGGAGGGCAGATAATGCAATGTCTGTTGGCTGTCAAACTCCTTCCAGGATGTGCCGCACACACAGCGGTGCATGGCCTGAACAAATTCTGGAGTTTCTGGAGGAATATTGCCCGTTTGGATATTGAACAGAGAGAGCTAAATCAATCTTACTTCTTTCCAAGTCCAGTTATAGCTCATGGAGCCTAACTGAGCTACCGTTTATTCTATACCAGCTCTCTTGCCAAGAAATCTGACTGATTCACTCTAAAGAGAAGCCCGAGAGTGAACTCATACTGATGCAGAGGGGATGACAGGGAAGCCTTGCAGTAAAGCAGGCCATAATATAACTTCATAATACAGACACATCATAATTTGGCCTGTATGAAGCCAACTCTTCTCCACTAGAGCCCATCAATCCAGATTTTTTTTGACATATGAAACCAGCAAGATTGCATCTAGACATGCATCAAAAGCAGTATAAACATCAATAAACTAGAGATAATATGTGCTACTAGACCTGAACTGACTGTGCAGAGTTAACCCAAAACTCAGAAAATCCGCCCATAGATAATAATTTGCTGCTGCTGGGAGCTACTGTAGTGGATTTTCTTGTAAATTCTCACAGAATTAATTCTGCATGAAAAAGTAAGGAGTGGACATCTGGGAGGACATCCTATATTCTTGTAATTAAAAAAAAAAATGTATATACTAGCCTTATATAAATAATGGCATTTAGCTTTAACTATGGAATTGAAACAAGTCTTTCCACAATTGCTTTCTATGAATTCAACAGGATTTTAAATTCTGGGGACAAAAAAAATACTCTGGGGACAAAAAAAAAAAAAAATATTAAAAATTAATTACCATTATCACCTATGTAGAGAAATTCTAGTCTATATCATTTTATAAAGTGGGTCACACTTCAATGTCTTCAGTTTTTTAACATTTGTCATAGGATTCAATGATATTACTTTCATGGGACAATCACTGGTAGGTTTTGGCTCTTATTTTGTTTTGCCTACTTTGTTTTTTTTTTTTTAAATTAGGGAAAATTCACTCAAGGAACAAAAATCCATTAAAAAAAATGAAAAACAAAAATCTGAAAAAAGCAACAGAAGAAAGGCAGAGGTGAAAAGAAATCTCCATTTTTAATTGCTGATCAGATCAGAGGCATTTAATTTATCATTCTTTCAATTCTGGTTTTGGAAACACAGACACAAGCAGTTGGAATTTTTCTTCCTGTCCCTCATGTCTAATTTCTCTTCAAAAGCGAAACAGCTAATGTTCTCAGCTCTTCCTGTTCTATGGAATAAAACTCAGAGGTAACAAATATGGTAAACTGGAGGGCTCCACAAATGAACACATCTGACATACTAAACTGACAGAAAACTGAAACCTGAAAGTGCAGACTTAGTAATGTTTTTTAAAAATCTAAATCCAAATTTTAGGGCGTTACTGAAAGATGACAACAACAAATCTAATGCCAGCAGGAAACGAAGAGGGAAAAATGATGTTGACAGTTATTAACTAAAACAGATTTTGAAGAAACAACTAATTGAGGACCTAAGATGAACAGAAAACAGTAAAATGTAACACAGATTTTCACTAGACTTGTGCAGTAGCTTTTCCTTATAGGATATTTTCTTATAAAAGAAATTCATCAGATCTCAATTATTCTGACTTTAATAAAGTATTGGATACTGTGCCTCCTGGGAAAACTACCAGTTAAGCAGAAGAAAATGAGGATTAAAAAAGAAACAATGTATTGGATAAAGAAGCTGCCTCAAGAGAAGGACAATAGGTAACGAGAACGAGCAAAAAAGGCTTCTTGAGAAATTCCTTGAAGATCCATTTTAGGGCTGAGCTTCCTTGATATTTTCACCACTGACTTCAGAATAAATATTAGGAGTGCATTGATAACAATGGTGTAAAACACTAGCAATAGACAGCAGGGTCAAAATGCAGTAACAAGTATTGGATAATTCCAAAGAATGAGAAAGAGAAGCACAATTTAATACTTTAAAAAGGAGGGCAACACATTTTGACACATGAACAGCAATGAACATTTGCTATAAACTGGGAACTCATCAGCTGGAAATGATCAAAACTCTGAAGACTGAGTTGAATTGGCTTTTCACAGAATGGCTGTGTACCACAAGCATAATACAGACATCAAAAGACAAGTGTTCCTCAATATGTGCCCTGGTGGAGGTCCTCCTGCAGCAGGTGGCTGAGCTGTGGGACACTGCCAATAGGCTAAAAGATGTCAGGGAAGCTGAGAGGAAGCAGGACTGCTTGCTCCAGGCCAAAATTGTGCAGGGGCCTCGGGCGTCCACTGCAGCCCATGGAGGAAAGAAGGAGGCTGCTAACCCAGGAAGCTGGGAAATAGTAACAAAAGCAACCAACAAAAAAAGGAAGAACAATGCTTCCTCCTAAATCTGTTGGATTAACAAGAAAAGACACTTGCACCAGGAGCAACCGGCTGATGCACTGGTAAAGAAGATCACTACTGGTGCTGCCAGGAAAAGGAGGCAGGTCATAGTAGTAGGGGACTCTACATTGAAAGGGACAGAGACACCCATTTGTCGGCCTGACCCAGTCCCAAGGGAGGTGTGTTGTCTACCACAGGCTTGGATCAGGGATGTGGCAGAGAGGCTGCCTGCTCTAGTAAGTCCCACTGACTATTACCCACTTCTGGTGATACATGCGGGTGCCAGGGATATAGATAGTAGCAGCCTGGGGAACATAAAGAAGGACTACAGAGCCCTGGGAGAGGTGGTTAGGGGCCCTGGAGCTCAGATTGTCTTTTCGTCAATTCTCCAGGATAAAGGGGAGGACTTTAAAAGGCTAGGAGGATCGGCCAGGTTAATAAATGGTTGGAAGGGTGGTGCCAGAGTCAGGGGTTTGGGTATTTAGAACATGGGATTCAATTCGGGAGGCCAGGTCTACTAGGGGCTGGTGGAGCTGGTCTAGGGAAGAGTGATTTTGGTAGGAGGCTTGCCAGATTGGGCAAGGAAGCTCTAAACAAGATGTGTTGGGGGAGGGGGGCATCATTCCATCCCAACACACCCAGTCAATTTCCAGCACCTATAAGAAATGCTTGGAGCAATGTAGAGAGATTCCAGAGGAATTAGAGATGTGTGCATGCCTATGGGGGTGTGATATAATAGGTATCACAGAAACATGGTGGGATGGCTCCTACGACTGGAGTGCTGGAATGGAAGGTTACAGGCGCTTTAGAAGAGACAGGCCTGGAAGGTGGGGAGGGGGAGTTGCACTTTATGTTAGGGATAGGCTGGAGAGTATGGAACTCTGTCTGGGGACAGGTGAGATGTCAACAGAGAGTTTGTGGGTCAGGGTTAAAGGGAGAACAGCAATGGGAGACATTACAATGGGGATCTGTTACAGACCACCTGATCAAGGAGACTCTGTGGATGAAGCACTTTATAGACAGATAGGAAAAGCCTCATGCTTGCAGGGCCTTGTTCTCATGGGGGACTTCAACCACTCTCACATCTGTTGGAAGGACGGTAAGGCCCGGCACAAGCAATCCAGGAGGTTCCTCGATTGCGTGGAAGACAACTTCCTTCTGCAAGTAATAGAGGAGCCAACAGGGAGAGGTGCCATGCTTGACCTCGTGCTCACCAACAGGGAAGGGCTGGTTGGAAATGTGACGCTCCAGGGCAGCCTTGGTTGTAGTGATCACGAGATGGTTGAATTTGAGATCCTCAGGATAGTTAGAATTAAACTTGGCTAGGGATGTGAAAGATAACAGGAAGGGATTCTATAGGTACATTGCAAATAAAAGACAGACTAGGGACAACATGGGCCCTCTCCAGAAGCCATCAGGAGAACTCTCCTCAGTCTTCACTGGCAAATTCTCTGACCACACCACCCAAGTCTTGGAAAGCAGACGCAGGGACTGTGAGAATGAAGAGACCTTGGGACCACTGTAGGAGAGGATCTGGTTCGAGACCATCTTAAGAACCTAAACGTACACATGTTCATGGGACCTGATGAAATTCATCCGCAGGTCCTGAAGGAGCTGGCGAATGAAGTTGCTAAGCCACTGTACATCATATTTGAAAAATCATGGCAGTCAGGTGAAGTTCCCGATGACTGGAAAAAGGGAAATATAACCCCCATTTTCAAGAAGGGGAAAATGGGTGACGCAGAGAATTACAGACCACTCAGTCTCATCTCTGTGCCTGGCAAAATCATGGAGCAGATTCTCCTGGAAGGCATGCTAAGGCACATGAAAATCAACAAGGTGCTTGGTGACAGCCAGCATGGCTTCACTAAGGGAAAATCCTGCCTGACCAATTTGGTGGCCTTCTATGATGGGGCTACAGAACTGATGGAAAGGGGTAGAGCAGTTGATGTCATCTACCTGGACTTGTGCAAAGTGTTCCACACTGTCCCACACGACATCCTTGTCTCTAAATTGGAGAGACATCAATTTGATGGATGGACCACTCGGTGGACAAAGAACTGGCTGGATGGCCACATGCAAGGAGTTGTGGTCAATGGCTCAATGTCCAGCTGGAGACCAGTAACGAGTGGTGTCCCTCAGGGATCGGTGTTGGGACCGGTCTTGTTCAACATCTTTGTCGCTGACATGGACAGTGGGATTGAGTGCGCCCTCAGCAAGTTTGCCAATGACACCAAGCTGTGTGGTTCAGTTGATATGGTGGAGGGAAGGAATGCCATCCAGAGGGACCTTGACACGCTTGTGAGGTGGGCTGATGCCAACCTCATGAAGTTTAACCATGCCAAGTGCAAGGTCCTACACCGGGGTTGGAGCAATCCCAGGCACAGGTACAGGTTGGGCAGAGAAGAGATTCAGAGCAGCCCTGTGGAGAAGGAGTTGGGGGTGCTCATTGATGAGAAAATGAACATGAGCCAGCTTCAGTGTGTGCTCGTAGCCCAGAAAGCCAACCCTATCCTGGGCTGCATCAAAAGCAGCGTGACCAGCAGGTCGAAGGAGGTGATCCTGCCCCTCTGCTCTGCTCTCATGAGACCTCACTTGGAGTATTGTGTGCAGTTCTGGTGTCCTCAACATAAAAAGGACATGGAACTGTTGGAACAAGTCCAGAGGAGGGCCACGATGATAATCAGGGGACTGGAGCACCTCCTGGATAAAGACAGGTTGAGGAAGTTGGGGCTGCTCAGCCTGGAGAAGAGAAGGCTGCGCAGAGACCTCATAGCAGCCTTCCAGTATCTGAAAGGGAGCTATAGGGATTCTGGGGAGGGACTATTCATTAGGGACTGTAGAGACAGGACAAGGGGTAACGGGTTCAAACTTAAACAGGGGAAGTTTAGATTGGGTATAAGGAAGAAGTTCTTTACTGTTAGGGTGGTGAGGCACTGGAATGTGTTGCCCAGGGAGGTTGTGAATTCTTCATCCCTGGCGGTGTTCAAGGCCAGCTTGGACAGTCTTGGGTGACATGGTTTAGTGTGAGGTGTCCCTGCCCATGGCGGGTGGGTTGGAACTTGATGATCTTAAGGTCTGTTCCAACCCTAACTATTCTATGATTCTATTATATATTAGATCAAGCAGTCCTGTTATAATAGTACTGGTAGTACTGTGCAAGGCATCTAGTGGGGATGACTGCACAGTTCTTGTCAGTGATGCTCAAGAAGGCGGAATTCAGATTTTAATAGAGATGATAAGATGATAAAAATGAAGAATAGGAAGCTAAAACTCTGAGACAAGGTGATGAAAGTCTAATTTCCATGAGCATAAACCACTTGTCTAAAAATGCATCATAAGGTGATGATGAAATGCTATGAAGGAGGGAACTAAACCTCCTTAATTAGGGTTACAGAACTAGATTAGCATGTTAAAAACTAGAAACTAGTTTGACTGTAAGTTGATTCCTACACCCGTAGGGCAATCAGGACTTGAAATGGCTTTCACATGGATAAAGCAGGGGTTGGAAAAAGGGAAGAGCAGTGACAAACACAGCCCAGCTGTTAAGACCGAATGTATGTTTATGAAGTACCACGATGTGGACCCAACAATTCAGGTTGTTGTTTTTTTTTTTTTCCCAGCCCTCTGCTTCAAAGTTGACATGAGGGATATTTGCCCATATCCTCCTCTTTCTGTTTAGCTGTGTAACAGAGACCAAGAAGGTGCTATGCTGCTGCGCAACTCATTCGTTTTTGTTTGTTCAGTGAAATGAACATGCATGGAGAGCTTTAATCACGTCCTCTCCACGTACAATAACTCTCTCCACTTGTCTTCTGAATTTCAATAATGTTTGTAGTGTTCTTCTTTTTAAGTCTGATAGATCCTTCTGAGCCTTGAGGGCATTTACATACTACCTTTCCTTTCGAAACTTGTATGTAATGAGTATGTTAACGATCGATGTCCTTTAAAAAAACGCAAACTGTTGAGTTGCTCCTGACCTTCTATTGTATGGAGTTAACAGTTATTCAGCCTTTGGCAGCCTGTCTGATAGAAATAAATATTGGGATGACAACTGTGATTTGTCTTTGAGCAATTGCACGCTACACAGTAACTATTTGCTCTGATTTTAATCAAATTTATTCTCATTCCTTTTATTAAAACTGTTTGGCAGAAGGAACCCAGTATATTCTGTTACTACAGACTTTTAAAGAGAGTGAGTTAAAAGACAGACTGCTTAATAATTTAAATTTTTATAATCTATTGCCTCAGAAAGAATATCTAGGAACAATGACAGATGCAGCCCTGTTTGCTTCACAGCCATTTACCACTTCAATCTCTAACCCAGTCCCTTTATTTCTCCAGAGCAAGGTAATGCCCTTGTGCTGAAAAATGTATTTATATGTAAGCCGCTATCACCTATTTTAGGAAATGACAACAGCACAAGCAGAATACATTACTCCTCAGCCATTCATATTTCAAACAAATTTAAATGGGGTAAACCACTAATTTCTGAGAAGGAATAACAATTTTTTTTATTGTCTGTGTGTATTAATGGACATGTATAAAATATAAGTAAAAATATGAATTCTGTATAAGGAAGGCCATTGTTTTTGAAAGAGAGAAAACAGGTGAGGGAGGCATGTAGATTTCTAGAAGCTGTTCAATGGAGGCGATACAAAATGCATCTGAAGAATGCTGTTTGTTGATGGCTTCAGAATTTAGCAGGTCTTGTTATGTTCAACATTATCAATAGGAAGAGTTAACTCAAGTTAAATATTGAATAAGACAGGAAAATATGCCATACACAACATGATCTTAAAAGCACTTTCAGGCAGAGAAATCTCAAAGGTAGCATGTGTTGTGATGAAAATGGTTTATACTTAAAAAGAGATTTTCACATATTGATTCTGTGATCATCTCCTTGACAAATTATAAAGCCTTGCTGCAAACTACAAGGGCATTATATGAGAGTTCTTAGACACAGTTCAAAATTATAATAGTAGGTTTGTTGCCATTCTCTTCAAAATGGCAATTATACTGAGTGAACAGATTAGCTACTCCATGAGAATTTCAGCCGTACATGTTGTAAGCAATGACATGCTGAACCCTGTATAATTGTCATTGCAACTGTAATTTTTATTGAAAAAAGCTGTTCTATATTCATAATAGTATAATGACACTGAAGTGCTAAATAAAATGTCATCCCAACTGCAAACAAATTCTGTTGATGCAAGTGCTGCTTATACCACCGTGTCTGCCATTAGGAAAGTAACCACTGTCTTTGGGAAAGCATTCAGTCTTGTTCAATTGAGCCTGCGAAAATGAGAGCACTCGGGGAATAGACCTGGGAACCAGGCAACCACACTGCTGATAAAGGATTCTCACAACAAAAAGAATTTGCATGTTCACCTCTGTACTACCTAAGAAGGACACTCCTGCAATTCAGGATTCTCTACACAGTATCTAATGCAGAAGCTAAAGGGTAAATAATCATGATCAAGAAATAGCATTTCCCTATTTTCCACAACAATGCAATATATAGTATTAGGGACAAGCCTATTGTACATCAAGTTTATGATGAAATCTGTAGGAGTTTAGTTAGTGACACAAAGAGGAGCAGGATTTGGTCCTGCTAGACAGGCTAAAACATAATTTTATATGGATTCCTTTCAGCTGCTTCATCTTTTGCATCAGAGAAATGGGTTCAATAAGGCACAAAATTCTGGGGGAACACAGTCTATTTACTCCTTTCAATAAAATTAATTTTTCTGAGTTTCTGATTAATTTTCAGTTGCATTTTCAGTCAGAAGCTTAATTTGATTAAGCAGTTAAATTACAAACACTATATACCTTTAAGCCTATATACCTCTTATAAACCTCATAATTCTATATACCTCTTATAAGCCTATAAACCTCTAGTTTCACCTAACTCACACAGTGAATTTCCATTTACTCACTGTATGTGATAGGCTTTCTTCTCATCTATTCTGCAGTATAAGTATTTGCCAGACACTTAACGGTCAGTTTTGCTATCCTATTTTAAGAACATGGCAACAGTTTCTTTCAAAGCATGCATAAACCTAATGTAAAATGACTGAAATCAGGTAAACTAATTTTTTCCTTTGTTCTTTTTTTTTTCCCTGTGCTTGTAACTGTGTGTCATGTGTTCAGTGGTCTGTACTTCTGACATAATGAGCCTGAGAAAAAATAAAAATAACAAGTATGGGGCGGAAGGAATATTTGTAGTTGAGGTGATACTCATTATATAGAAGTGTCCAGCTGAGGCTTTAGAGTGCAAGGGTCAAAAGGACACAAACTCTGAAATTAGTTTTTTTTTCATTTTACAAATTAATTTCAACATTTTTCTAAACTTCTAATTTGAGAAGATATTTTCTTCAATACCTACAGGTGTAAGAATAGTAAACGGAATATTTGTGCTATCTAGCTTTAGTTATCTTACCTAGCAGGGAGATAGGTCTTTTCACAGAGAAATTGTTGAAGGAGCCTCCAAGTGCTCTGAAGCACTTGCTTAACGAACTTTTTTCCTTGTTGATCAGAGCGGGCTGGCAGATAACCTAACCAATGTGAGCTCCTAACAACTCCCCCTAACAAGTTGTGGCATGAATACCCATACAATCAGTGCATCGCCTGCTCTCTTTTTTAACAGTTCCAACATGAGCTCTTCTCTTTCCAGGGCATTTAGAGCTTTCAAATGAAAACCAGTAAAAGCTGTGGGAACCAATGGAATTTTTTTTAATCTTCAGTTATGAACAATTGTAAAAAGTAGTTTTTATAATTAGCTAGTACTTTTTTCTTGTTTACTGGCTAAAGAAGCTGTCCCTCAAAAAATGGACCATCCCTCCAAGCCCCTCATTGGCAAGGCACACCACTTTGAACTATTTCTATGCAACCTTTATAGTTGTCACACCAGTTTGTCTTTCCAGATGGAAAATTATTTCATCCTGAGAATACTACCAACTCAATGCCTCTTCCCGCAACTCTGGTTGATATTATTCGTGGAAGGCCCACACAGCATCAAGATCAGGCTTCCACTTGGTCTGTAGGTAAGTCTTTAAAAAGGGTAAGACAAAGTAGTGTACGCATCTATTTCATAGTGTATCTATATATACATACATACATACATATATATGCACAGTCTCATACTTCTATGCAGCCAGTACTGCTCAGACACAAATACTTCAGCCATGCTCTTTTTATGATCACTCTGTTAAATATCGAGATATAAACACTCAAACCCCCTCTCTGCACTACTGAAGAATATATACCAAAACTGTTTCATGAAATAAGTAACACGAAGAACTACCATCCTCCCAACCTTCAGCTGCTCTAGGAAAATAAATGTATCACTAAACAAAGCTATATCAGAGAACTCTAAAACCAGCTTAATAAAATGAGTTCTCCTACCAAGACCTTCATCAATAATTTCAGCAGTCCCATTAAGAAACAGGTGTCTTTTTTTTCTGATGACTATGAAATTACATTTCTGCAAATTCACAAACTGATTTTGAATTTAAAAGCCAACCTTCATCACTCAGTTATACCTATCTCACAGAAACCACAATTGCATTATATTCCAAAATACAAAATCAGCTAACTTGCTAATAATTATGCACATCATAGTTAAATATCAGTGTAAATGAAGAATGCATGGACTACATCAAAATGAATTTTAACATTCGTACATGTTCTGGTCAATAGCTTGGTATTGCTGAAATCAACAAAAATAATAAAATAACAGACACAACACACTACATCTGTAATACATGCAGACATGCACAAAAATAGTAATCACCTGTGTCCTTTTCTGCTGTTGCTGAGTATAAAAAAAAAGAAAAAGAAAAAAAGAAGAAAAATATCATTACAGAAATATAACTATTTAAATTTTATTAGAGAAGAACAGATACCAAATAAGGTGTTAAAATGTTTTTAAAATCTTTACTATAGCAGTAAATGTCCTGACAGTCAGGTCACACAAGTGATGTGTTTTGTCAGCTAAAGGAGAAATGGTGTGTTTTCAGGTAGTATATTTATATTTACTAGTCCTGTGTAGTCTGTATTTCAAGCTCATTGGCTGAGTTTGCATATTGTGCCTGAGAATTTAGAAACATAAATAACAGTAAAAGAATATAAAAAAGTAAGAATATAAGAATATTATTTTTGTTAGAGCCTTCTTTGCATGTCTACTTCTTAGGTAGTGATTACTGGTCTATAGCTGATACTATCGTGATAGTTGCATTCTGACTGACTAATATGATATGATTTCTTCTGTTGTTCACTGAAGAAATACTTACAGGACAAGATTCCCAAATGTATAACAATTACATTTGACGATATCAGTAATGTTATGAAGATGATGACTATATGCTTTTTGTATGTAATTTGAGGAGCCAGCAATTAATGCAAACACAAACATGAATTGCTTTCAAGAGAAGAATGTAATTTTAGTACACAGATACAATAATGCTCCCATAAACCTAACACAGCAGAATGGAACCTATTGCTGAAAACTATTACATTTATATTGATAAAAGTGTAACATATCTGTATATGACCAGAGTATAGAAAGAGACCAGTACAGGTCTTAATTGCTACTGAAGACCAATGTTTTAAATGTTTTGATGTTATGATGCTGGAGCCTTCAATTTCAAACAGTACTTAACATATTTCTTGTTGAGAAATAGTACATTTATATATGGAATTACCTGTTGTGCATTGGGTTTTCTATTACATGAGCATAACTACTTGCATAAATCTAGTTATGTTTAAATCAAAAGACAATAAATCCAAACAGAAATTTGCAAGTCAAAATATGCCATGGGATGGAGAGCAGTTTTATGTGCTGTTCCAGCTTATTGCAGTGTTAACAGTGTGCACTTTTTAGAATGTTAATTTTGCTGCTTGCAGTGGAACTGTCACACTTCTTTAGAAAACAGTAAAAAAAATCTTGGACGAAGATGTATTTACACCACTGTAAAAAACTTTTCCAATTCAATTTAGTCTCAGTGAAATTAGATACCCTTTGTATACTTTTGTAATCTTTTAAAAATCTTTCTATTTTTATACCCATTATTTTAACACGTTTGCTAAAAGTCTGAAATACAGAACACTTAAAAAATCCCCTTTATGAATAGAGAAAGAGAAAAGCTAACAAAAACAGTTATTTTTGCTTTTTCATTTTCCAGAATAGATTTAATATTCATCCTTCTTTCTTTAACACAACATGATATCATAATTAATTATGATAAACTGGTTACTAAGACGGTTTCATGTTGTTACTCCCATGATATAATACTGGTTGCTATAGTGATGAGATGGGTTTTTCGTTAATCACTTGTGAGGTCGGTTAACTCGTGTTTTTCAGAGAGTTTGAGAAGAAATGGAAAAACAAAAAAAAAGTTGGCTGTATAATACTGCTAAATATGAGGCTTCTTCATTTTTCTGCTATGATAACTCTGGTTTTTCTAGTGCATTGTTAGAAATACATACATGCTATTAAAAAAACATAATATGCATAAAATTGGATTTTTTTAAAGCAGAATTCATCTTTCATATATTTTCCTGTGAACTGAAACTACCTCCAGTAATTCAGTTATAGAGATGCAGACACACTGTCTTCTGAATATATCTGTACAGGTGTATCTCAAGCTTTCTGTGCTTAAAGAAGAATAACAGATGTATCTTGACAAGGAATTTGACTATTATGACTTCCTTTTCGGTCTACATAGGTTTATAAAGAGTAAAGTGTATGTACTCTAGCAACTATTTTTGAGAAAAATCTTAATTTTATGATACACTTTCTAGAACAAATGTAATTCCAGAAAAACTTCTGACTACCATCAAATCTAGTATTTTATCCCATTGATCACTTTGGAAAATCAGGATGTAATTAAGATTTTAGTCATCAGATTATTATTATACACCTGACAAAACAACAGCAAAAATAAGTAACACTTATCTCTCTGTCTGAATTATAAGTGCATCAGAAAAGCAACTTTACCTAGAGTTTTCAAGTTTCAAGGTACTGTTACTACTGTTAAGGTAAGAATTTCCTGTCAGTAGTTTAATTACTAGAAATAATTACAGAAATAAAAAATAACTCATAAACAGCCTTCTAGATTTATGGGGAACTCAAAAGTAAGAACAAAGGGCAACTTAAATTAGGAAGTCCTAGTCTTCTATTCAAACGGTCCCAGGAGGCATATTAAAGCAATGAATAGGAAAAGAGCTCCATAGTTCACCAGCTGAGATTTTAATGAGACATTTCCCCTTGCTGTGGAATAGTTCTGTTCTGGAAAGGGAAAAGGCTGCTCACAGAATGTTCAGTTAGTAGGCATTGTTGGCTTTTACAGCCACTTTGGCAGTTGATTGCTATACTAACCTTCTATTTTGGCATATTCTGTAAGTCGAGTGTAATTGATCAAGGCGGCCTTCTCCAGACATTTTCTGACCACTTTCTTCACCTCTTCTGCTGGCATGGGAGTGGCAATATCTTTCATTAAAACCTGTGTCAGAGACAATTGTACCTCTTGGTTATAGTCATTACTCAAAACCCAAGGGAAAAGGATAAAAGTATCCTAAAGTTACTACAGAACTGATAATGATAAAGGCAGAAATCAAAAAGGAACTAGATATTTGTCTTTCAAGGTTTCTGTTCAACCCTGGCTTGACTGCCTATATGGTATTTATAAACAATACGCCCCTGCTGTTTGGCATCTTGCAGCATGCTGGTCAGTCTTCATTTGTGTAATGCCAAGACCAGTATAACAAAACAAGAGCATTCCGTGGATGGTCTGGATCACAGTGTCTGCAAAAGATATGGATGTGGAAATCTGCTTGGTTGTCACCTGTGGAAAAGCTTCCACCATTGCATAATGTAAAGGAGAAACTGTGAACCACACCATCAGAGCTAATACTGACTTTTCTACAGTCACAGTTATTCAGATTCAGCGTGTTCTTGCTGTGAAAAAGAGTCCTCTGTAGTAGTCAGGGAAAACATTGAAATTCTGGTAGACTATTTGATTATGGACAAGTAGAAGAACACATACAAACTTTTTCAAAACCTGTCCATTTTTAAAATATAGGACTTTGATAAAGTGGATCACCTGTTGCAAGTGATTCAATATATTTTCACCATATTTTATATGTAAATAACAGCTTCAGGTAACTCAAAATCTTTTAAAAAAGCTTCTCCAATGTATCCCCAGACACGCTACACCCTTACAGAACATGTCTAAGAATTACTGTGAAAGGGAGGGAACAAGAGATACAGTCTGGAGAAGGGTAGAGTAGAAAAGAAACAGGTTCCCTAACGGAGAAGCTATTAGGAAGATACTGTTGCAAAGCAGACTCTTCCATTACTTGCACACACGTAATGACATCTCTACCTTTGTTTACTTGCTTCTTTCTAATGAATAACCTCTGGGTTATCAACAAGTCAAAATACAGTATTCAAAACCTTTTATTCCAGATCTGGTTTGTTTTGGGTTTTCTCCTCGTCCCCCAACATTTCAAAGACAGGTAAAATAAGATATTTCTATCCCATTCTGCATCCACAAGTATAGAAATGCACATTTATTCACAGTCAAGAACAGACAGTGGTGTTCCTTCAGCATCAGACAGAGTACCATTGCCATTTTTAACAGCAGGAACGGTAAGAGGAAACGCTGTTTCATATAACACAAAGGAAACACAAAGGAATCTACATAGCACTACAATCACTGAGATTGTAAGTGAAAGAAAACATATATACCCCATCTCTCTATGTGTTTTTGATCATAGCAGAGTTTTTCTAAGATAGAATCTCCATCCATGGAATGTTCTGCAGTGCAGAACAACTGACACTCTCCAGGACCAGACCTCTCAGATTTTGGCAAAGCTACACTGACTGGGTTCTAAGCTTTTTTTGAATTCATACCTTCATCAGGCTCCTGTTGACATAATTCCTTTGGAATCTCTGCTGGGATTTAAAGTTCTCTTTCCCTAGAGACGACTGAGATGCTTTTCAACACTATGAGGTCGTCTTGCTTCTAGTCAACACAAATGGATTTGCTGGACAGAATTTACATTTATAGCTGCCCATATCAGTTTTACTGCACTTATCTTTTTCTTCTTAAATTGACTCAGATTATGTATTTATGGGAGATTATTTGGATTGTATAGAAGCTTTTTAATGTTATACGTATGTACAGACAACATCAGAAGCCAAAAGCCATACGAAGCAGGAAAGGGGGGCTGCAGAGTACACTTGCATTACTTCAGAGGTAATGCTGGGTAACTGTTAAATTTTAAAGAAACAGAGTCACCACAGTGGCTTGAAGTGAAAGTCAAACAAATCCTACAGAAAACAGCTATCTGTCTCTGTCAAAGACAATAAAGAAAAGATCTCCAGTGAACAGTTAAAACCAACACTAAAATACCCGAGAAGACATGAGCCTGCTTTCAGCACTGTGAAGGCAAAAGAAAAATGCAGGGTTAGTACTCAAGCAGAGTTTAAAATACGTTCTCAAACTTACCCTTTCAAGTAATGAAAGTGTGGCTTTTAAAGCTCCTTCAGGGCGTCCAAAAGGGAAACAGTATCTTAAAAAGAAAAAAAGAAAAAAAGAAAAGAGGAAGAGAAAATGATCAGAATTATTAATACCTACATTAAGAATTTACTTTGAGACATAACTGTACACAACTTGCATTAAATTAAGTTAGTAGAAGACTCCCAAACATGAAGTACTAATGAAAGCAGAAGGCCTCTCCAGCAGTCTACCATGGATCATATACACAGTACAACAGCATCAGCCCACCAGCAGCTCAGGCCTAAACACTGAAAAAATAAAAAAAGGCAAAAAGCATCACTTCCACTTTCTCAATTATGAAGCATATTTAATGGTCTCTGATAAGCTTAATTGTCATCTTTCTGGAAAGAGGTACTATTTCTCATGTAGCCATGACAGCTACTGGAGCTGTGAAATAGTGCTATGTATATTATATCTCATTTTAATATTGGATTAAGATAAAGATAAAATATCAGATATTTAAGTTTCTAGAGATAACATAGGAAGAAAAATGTCTGCAAATATTCCATGACATTTTTTCTATTATAGATACCATGGAAAAGCACTTAATGATATCTTAGATTTTATCAGCTACAACTTAAACCATACCCTTCTTTGTCTTGATATTTCTGAAATTCTCTAAATTAAAAAGTGATCCCATTCATAGCTTTGTTTTTCATTTTCGTATACTGACTGATCCAGTATATCAGCTCAATGAGACCACAATGCTCAGGCAACTGTAACCTCTCTTAATCCCATCTATAAAATCTTGCTGGGAAATCCCCAACTGGAAAAAAGATTTTTTACTTTGATGAGATTATTATCTTTTTATTATTACTCACTGAGAATGGTAGCCTCATATTCTAATGTTTTCCAATAGTAAAATCTTTTCTAATGATAAAAGGATTCAGATCAGTGAAGTCTGATACATTTTGGTCAGCCAAAATAAAGCCCTGAAAATGAGATCAAAAAGGGATTTCCCACAGCAAGAATTCCAGTATTTGCTTTGTCTCATTTTGTTTCTTTCTTACAATAGTGCTAACAATTTTTGAGAACAGGTTAACAAATTAGCAAAGCAGATTTAATGACCCTCAGGTGTTAAATCATCTTAAATCAGAACACACCTTTAGGTGTGTCATCTCCTCCTTCCTTTGCAGTATATTTCTACAGTCCTTGACTTGAGCTTCCCACCATTTATTCCTATCATCATCTAACAGTAGCTTTTGAATAAATGTCACTCATTTCTTGATTACACTTGTTATTTCAAATCAAAGACTTCCTTCCAGGAATGTTCTGCTACATAAATAACATAACAAGCTTCCAAAACCCAACCAGATTTAAGTTTCTGTAGATGTAAGTCCCACAGTAGAAGAGGGGTTACTCAGGTTACTGCAGAGACAATGTGTATGACTACAATTTGGGCAGCAAGCTTACACGTGCAATTGGTGCAAGAAGCCTCTGACAGAAAAGAGTGCTTATACTGAGATAAGCAGTTTAAAGAAAAGGAAATGTTCACAGTAGAGGCCTTAAAGGGATGCACTGAGCAGTCCTGCCTCCAGTATTGCAGTCTCTGTGCTGCTGAGGAGGCAGGGGAGCAGCATCTTTCTGGCAAGAAGAAATTCAGTCTCTTGGATAAAACCCCTGAGCTAGTCAATTTCCCACTGTTTGGCTTTCCATGAGGAAGATAAAAAGGTTATGGTAGAGAATCTGACATTTAAAAACTGTAAAACCTATCTGAACAAGGAGGACATGAAAGTCTTGAAAATATTCTAGGGCCCACATAAACAGCATGGATACTCAAACTGACAGTATAAAGAACAGTGGAAGCAGGAAGCCAGCCTGGGAGATGATGGGACTGCCCGGTGACAAGGAATACACGTCATTCATCAGGGACAGCATAGTCAAAGCAGAGAACCTCAGTGCATGTTTTGCAACAACCTTTACTGCTGAATGTGTTTTCCAAAATACTCAGCATTCCACAGTTATCACAACAATTTTGATGGGTTGATATATGGAGTGTTTTTAGCACGGCATTTTCTTAAAAAAGCAATCTCACAGCCAAGGTGATTTGCTAATTAATGATGCAGGCGATCTTTTTACATTATTTGCGTCAAGATTTTCTTTAAAAGTCTAATGCCAGTTCCTTATTAGGATGCCCTGTCTTGTGATTGTATATGCTTTATAAATTCAGATTCCAGGGCATTATTGATTCTTCCTCCTACCAGTATTACGCCAGTATCCTCATCTAAATTCAGACATTCCACCAATTTTTTTTAGTTCTAACATTTGTTCAGAGAAAGATAAAATGATTGCTCTTCAGCTGGTGGATCACTGTTTGCCTGTCTTGATTAAATAGGATATTAATGCAAACATTAGAGTCCTCTGAAGAATGGTGCCTTCACCTTTGAATGACACATTGAATTGCTCTCAAACAGGAGTTCCTAATGTTTGAATTTCCTCAAAACCCACAAAGACTGAGACAGTAAGATCCTATGGGCACTAATATACTGCAAATTTATCAACATACCTTACCTAGCATGTAGGTAAGCAGACATAACGGGTTTCACCTTTATTTGTTCCAACTCAAATAACTGTTTAGACATTACTGTACATTTTGTAACTAGTCTCATGCATGTGAAGGCCTGAAGGTGAACAGAATTATTCTGAAGATGCTTCTCTTCTTGTTCCTCCATTTCCCTCTTCTCTCTGTATGTATTCAGAAGGCTTCTGCAGCTTCAACATTTTTGGGGTCACAGCTACTTTCACTGACCTCACCATTGCGTATGGGTAAAAGTAATTACATTTATTGGAAATTACAGCTGTTATGTTTCTATGTTTCTATCATAAACTTGACAGGATATGGCCATGCCAATCGCAGGCCAGAGGTCTTCTCCCAGCTCCAATTCTCCTCTTTTTTTTTAAATTTGTTTTCTTTCCTCTTGCAGATGATGTTCTTTGTCAGTACTCTCCTCCTGCCTTTCCAAGACCTGGGTAGGAGGCACTGTGTCCTATGCTGCTCTGTATCGCTTCCCCGGAAAGAGTTATTCAATTCAATGGAAGGCAGGAAACAGCAAACGTGTAAGGGAAGAATAATTAAGGGAAATAAAGGAAGGGAGTATAATTTTTTTTTTTTTTTCAAAAAGGAATACCCTCCAAGAAGAATTCTAGCTTTCTTTGGATTAACACAAAGATGAAGTCCCAAGTGAAGGCTGCTATGTACTCTCTGCTCAAAAAATCCCCAATGACCAAGTCATCAACACAACAGATACCAGTGAATACTAGACATTTTCCTCATCAAACCAGAGGGGCATCCAACAAACTTACAGGCAACCTTGCCAAAAAAAGGAAGGTGTTTCACACAGAGCTATTTTAACTATGGAATTGGTTGTCATGAAGTGATACAGAGACAAAAGAAATCTATAAATACATTCTAAAAAATTATTAGATTGACAAAATAAAGGCAGATAGGTTGGCTTAGTGTGATTAAGTAACAGATTTGATGGTCTACATGCTGTTTTCATACTAAGCTTCATAAACCATCAATTGCTATTAAACAGAAGGAAATATCAACCCAAATGATATTTCGCCCTGTTTCTCGTACTCCCTCCCTAAACATCTTCTAGTCTCATTGACGGTCTTTGCATATGACAAACTCTTTACCGAGGACAATGGACCTTAGCTGATAAGTGTATCATAAACCCCCCAAAATGACATTAGACATCCAGAAAACTTTTAGCAGCCATTTATCAAAATTGTTCTCTACTCATATGATTTTTCTAACCAGTACAAATCCAGAAATTGCTGTCATTTTCATGTAGACAATTTTCTTAGAGTTATAGAAAGCATAAAGTTAAAAAGCATCAACAAACCCAGGCCTATATTCTTGCACAATCTTTTCTACCACAGAAAAATGCAACTCACATGACACACAAATTTTAAGCACAATCACTTGTGTAAATAAATTATTCCATATTTATTACATTCAAAATTTATTTTCAGATTATTTTAATTTGACTCCACTTATTGAAGACCAAAATTGAACACAATGATAAAATTCTTCCAGAAAAAAAATTATATTAATTGAATAAATTATACACTCACCTGAAGTGGCTTATTTGGTTTTCCAAAAGGGAGGAAAGTCTGTCCTTAATTTCCTCAAACCTTTCTTTCTCTTCAACAGATACTGTTCCAATTCCATCTGGCCTGTAATATTAAATTTTTAACAATTGTTGATATCTCTTTATGCTGATTCTTCTTTGAACAGTGATCTTTATTTTTAAAGCTTTCAGTTAACATGTGTGCTAGCTTTACCATTTCCCATTGCCTTGAAAGATATAAACAGCAACTTATGAATACAATTAAAGAACAGACTGCAACTAGACAATTTAGCTTTTCAGCTGAACCTTTAAAATCAAGTCGTTTTTACCTCATCCCCATATGAACACAAGGTAGCATATATTTCTCCCAAAACATCCCCAAAGATATATAATATCCTTTGTCAAGAAAATTAGTACTATTGGCACAATAACGGGGCCTACTCAGATCTCATTGAATTTTAACTCCTCGAATCTTCCAGATATTTTCCCAGAGGCACGATATAGCAGAAAGTGATTTTAAAATAAAGGTGGGAGACAAATCACAGTGAGAAAAGCTAAAGCAGACAACATTTAGGAATCCCCCACTTAGACTGAGCATGTGTTTTTGATCCCCTAGCCCATATTGACAAATAGCAGCATGTACACCATAAAACAATGCAACAAAAAAATACTCTCTAAAAAAAGAAGCACTGGCATTTTTTTAAACATCAAATTTAGTCCTAATAAGTAATAATAAACCTTGTATGTAAATCACACAGTCTAAAGGAGTTAATGTATTTATATTAAAAAGATGACTAAATTAAAGAAATTTCAATACACATTTGCCAAATGATATTTTTGCAATGCAACCACAACTTCCCCGCATACAGCACATTTTAAAAAGAAGTATCTAAAATCTTCCTGTTTCTTGCTTTCAGCTCCAGGGTAACAGACCAGCACTTCTTACCACTTACTTTACAACCTAAGTGAAGATCTGCCCTGTAACTCCTCCAGAGCCTCTAAAACTGTATCTCAATGTTTCTAGAACTGAGAAAATTGTAGTAAAATGACACGAAAAAAGACAACATTCTGTGAACGTTCTCAGACTCAATCTATGATTCTATGAACACCTTTTTGCTAAAACATTACTTTAACTTTCTGTACTATACTTAAATCTAGAAGGGATAAGTTGCTACCTGGTCATGACATAAACATTTCTCTCACCCTTTAAATCACTTATATTTGTGATCTGTCAAGTCAAGGTGGAAAGAATGCCTGAACTCCTTAAATTATTGTGAAGACAACAATAAAAATCAGATATGGTGGAGATATGAGTAACCAGGCACATCAATATACTTTGGTATAAATTTGATGTGAAAGAGCAAATAACTTATCTTCTCTCTTTTGATGGATGCCAGGATACTTTACCTCAGCCTTCTGACACATGGAACGCACACAAATTTAAGTAAATTGCACTGTCTGATTTCATTGTCAGGAAAGATTGTGCTCTGGAGTGATAAAGCAAACGGTTCTGTCATATTAAACCTCACTGAGGCATGTCATATATATGACAGAAAAGACCTAGGGGTCCAGATAACAGTAAGTGAAAAAGGTGAGCCAGTAGGATGTCATATCTGTCAATCTGCACTAAGGCTAAGATCACCATGTACCAGGAGCCTGTCACTTCATGGAGTTTGTTTTCATAAAGAACCTTACTGACAGCACCTAAGATTTTCAGAACTGTTAAATATATTTACAGTGGATGTTTGCACAGAAGCAAATGTTCCAGAAGAAAAAGAAAGAGCACACAAAAAGGTGTTAGAAAAATGTACCATCTAATGCACTGAAAAACTCTTCTCTTGAAAACATGCTTTTAGAAAACAGCACAAAGTCTGAAACATATTTTTCTTTCTTCCTGTTAGCCTTATTGCAACAAGCAGAATATAAAACTGCATTTTTATGACACAGTTCTGAGACACGTACTATGCTGGTGATCATTTTTTGCTACTCTTGGGAGTATCTATTTACTCCTGAGAAAAAAGAACCCACAGAAAAAAGAATCTGACTCTGAGATGGGCTGAGATAGAAAAATTACATAGTTTCAGAATTCCCACTCATTTTTTTCTTCTAGGTATTTTTCTTTAATTGCTTCAAGGACAGATTAAAAAAAAAAATAGCACTGTTTTGAGCTGGTTATTTTTATTTACAAATTATTGTGCCTGCCAAGAAAATAAGAATCATGCAGTCATCTAGTTTTCAAAGGCTTGGGTCCATCCATAAACTGGATGCCATAAAATGCAAGAACTATTTTGCGACTAAACCTGACAACAAATGTGCCTTTCCTACCATCCCAAATACTTTAGATAGTGGTTTGGACTTGTTTTTTTTTTTTTTTTTAATTCAAAACCAGTATTCAGCTTTCTTATTGCAGCCTTGGAACTGTCTTTCAAGAATTCAGACAAGAAAAGTGATGGACTGTCTAAGAAGAATTTTCATTTTAATATTATCTTCTCAAGAAGGTAAAGGGAGAGTAAGTTTTCCTTTCCTCCACATTCTTTCCTTCCTTATTTTTCACAACTGCTTTTGGAATTGGAGAACTAGGTGAAACAATGAACACTCAAAACCTGAGTAGTCTTCTTTCTCTCACTTATATTAGTTTTCCATTTTTTGAGAACTCTGCAATTGAATTTGGAATGGCCTGTCTTGTCTGCTTAGTTCACAGTCTAACTGGCACAGATGTAATGTCAAATTGTTTAATTCACTCAGACTTAAATATGAAAAGAGATTGGAAATAAATACCTTGTGAACTACAGCTAGTAAATTCAAGTGTTCGACCGTAAGACACTCAAGTAATGACATTGAAAAATAGAGGTTGAACAGAATTTTTAAAGAAACTTGCAAGATCGCTGTTGATCTGCAAAACTGATGATGCCAGTTACTCTAGGGAAGCTGATAGACTAGGTGGTGAATTTAGGGTTTTCTCTGGGAATGGAATGTTTTTCCTCACTTAATATAATCCTTTAAGGCTTGGAGTACCCTCTAAGAAAAACCTGTTTTAAAATGTGTAATAATTTGCAGAGGTCACTTGTTGCATTGTAGGATTGAGATTATTGTGAATATCTATGGCTTGTGAGATAAAAATGGCAATCCAGTTCCAATGGGAATTAGATGTGATGGACACCGGGTTGACTGTAGGTTGTTTCCAGCCCTCAACTTTGGCAACAGCTTCTCCTAGTGGCCTCTCAGAGGGTGAACTGTTACTTTAAGGAAGACTGCTTTGTTGAGACAGACCTGTAAATGCTGACTGAAGGTGACTGACTTCTGTTTTTAGCTCTGCAACATCGTTGGTACTGGTACTTCTTGTGTATTTGCATATTTTAAAAATGTTTGAGGTCTTTTCAATGAGCTTTCCTCATCAAAAACATAGACCATCACTTTGGTTTTCTTGGAAAAAAAAGAAGGGTATGAGGACAGAAATGCACAGATTGATGTTTTAACATGTACACACATACACACATAGGTGAGAACAGTAAGGCTGACCAAAAGAATCTGCAAGAGAAAGATGAGAAATTCTGATGAAAAAACAAAATTCAAGAAAAATACTTCAGCTAAGGTCTTTCTTACTTCAAGACATTTATATAATAAACTACATTTCAAGGGTGTAGGAAAAACAAAACCAAAACTTAAACGTCATCTTGGCTCCTAGAAACAAATTGTTTTAGAAGACTTCAGTGCTTTCTAAGAGCACTTGTTTTTAAATTCAGCAGGATGCACAGTAAATGAAAGGATAGTGACAGTTTTCAAATTAGTAAGATAAAAGTTTGACTTCTTGTTTCTTAGTAAACTTAGAGAAAATTATTTAGAATTTTCATGTAAAGATTCTATTATCTATAGGACTTTAATATCCAAGGAATTTAATATCCAAATTTTCCTTTAAAACACAATTGTGTTAATTAAGGCTTCTGCAGAGTCCATGGTTTATTTTAGACAAACCTAAGAAAAACAATGATTTGCATTATCAGCTTAGAAGCAGGCAGAGCAGACGTCTTTTTATTAACAGAAAATGAAGAGAGCAAATTGTCACATGGCATTTGAACATAGCTTTAACCAGCAGGCACTTGAACACCGAGCATTTTGTTGTTTATATTAACTATTCTTCAAACACTCTGACAAAAAAAAAAAAAGGCACAATAGAGCCTTCTGCTGTACACATTTCTCAGGGTGATCCTACATCTGCTTACAGGTCATACTCTCTTTTTCACAAGTGAATGAAAAAGACCAATTCTGAAGGCCACTGAAACAGATTAAGATGAAAAATCAGGTTAATTTTAATGATTTTTTTTATGCAGTTATATTTTAGGTAGGATTCATTAATGTCTTTCTACTGAAAAGCTAAGCATATAATATAATTTTAAACAAAGTATAAGAGTATTTGTAGGCATTAATCAGTTGAAATTAATGACAAAACAACGTATAATATTTAGGGAAGGTAAGAGTATGTAATAGCATTAGCTATTCCCTCATTGCCTAAGATGGCAAGTATCACCTTAAATATGCAGAACTTTGTCCTAATATTTCTTGATAATATGTGAATTATGATTAATTTACTACTGACATTTTCTCTGAGGCTTTTCAGAAGCAGATTTGTTTTGATGTGTTGAGAAATGTGCCTCTGCTAGTATTGGAGGGAGGACACACTTTATTATAACATTACAATAATTATTAGCACTTTCCAACATAGGACAGTATCATTCATTAAACCAAACATGAGGTCAACATGGTTTCACTTGGTACCTCCAAAAGGGTGAAGAATTTTGTTTCTAGCTTTGAACTCAGAAAAACTCTACTGATAACTTTCTTGTGGCCATTCACAACAGTAATATATGATCAGCTTCCAAAAATGAAAAATAAACTGGATGATGCAAGAAGATGCTTGGCACAGGGCAGTATATAAAAATGAGAGATGTAGTGAAAAAGTTCTATTCTCAGCATTGCCCAACGAGCCTCAGAAAAGGGGATTATTACATTCACTTGAAGAAAAGTGATATAAATATATAAAAGGTTCAACTAATTTTTCCAGTTTTAAGAGAACACTTCTCATCTAGAAGCACAAACTCACATAGCATATCAATCATAAAAGATGTATTTTCTCATTCCATTGTTCTGGGGAAATGGTGACTGGTAACAAATGGCTTCTGAATAAAACCATGCTTTCAATTATGAGAAATCCACTCTCAATGTTCCCATTACAGAGGACTGATAGAAAAATGGGACAAATTACAAAAGTCTCTTGTTAAGTCTCTAGACGCTGTATCAAACATGAGAGAGAATTTATATAAGATGCTGGTAGACTGATGGAAAATAACTTCTAATGTAGCACACTTCCCTAAAGATCCACACTATAAGGGATCTCAGGCTCCTTCCTCCAGCTGTTGGACAGCCTTGGAACAGACTTAAGATTCAAGCAGAAAGCCCAATTGCTAATAGAAAACAGTGAAAGAAGACCTTGCACCTGCTATCATTACAACAGAACATGGGGGGTTGAGATTGAATAAGCAGCACAGCAGAAAGAGGAAGCATTTTAAACTGCTTAAAACTGAAAGGTTCCATGAAATCCTGCTAGCAATGGTTTCTTGGGAAAGCTATCTAAGAAGTCTACATGCTATTCAAATATTTTTATATACAAAATTATACATATGAAAAAAATAACAGTTCTGGGAAGAGATAAAGTGGACAAAACCTTTCATGTCAGGTGGTGGCCATGTGCAAGATAAATGGTGAAATTACTGACTTGAGCGCTGGAATTTTAGATTAAATCTTATTAGATACTGTTTATGAAGGATATAAAATGAAGGAGAAGCCAGCAAGATACAGTCAATCTTACTTTAATCCTAGAGCTGATTTAGTCAGACGAGAAGGAAACATCTGTTCAGAAGCCCCGCAAATGATTATTAGAAGAGTCAGAGCAATGTAATATTATTTTCCTTATTCCTACAAAGTTCCTTGTCTCAGATTTGAAAGGGATGATTTCTGATTCTTTTATCACTTGACACTAAGTGTAAAATTGCAATAAATGGTTCTTATCACAAAACATTGAAAAATGAAAAGAAATATCTGAATGTACAGCACACTCTGAAGTTTCCATAGTTTCATTTCTCTTATGTGTTCATTTACTCCACTTTAAGGCATTTCTTCCAAGCATAACAGAAGCAAGAAGCCTATCAGAGAGTCTACAGTGCCAAATGATGGCAAAGATCTAAAAGGAGCTCTCAGAGAGGGCAAGGCTATTGCAGAGATGTGAAATGAATTCTTAGCACTGGTGTTTATTATGAAGGAAATTAAGAAGACTTCAATGCTGGAACCCTTCTTTGTTCGCAGGAAAAAAAAAAACAAAACCACCATCTTATTTTCAGCACAGAACCTGTCTAAAATTAAAGCAACTAAGAAAAAGCTTAAAGAACAAATTAGATAAATGGACAGCAGTATGTTGCCAGGGCCAGAACTGAATTACCTGTGGTTGCATGATTGCTCTCACCAACAACTGCCTTCTTCTTGAGGAATGGGAGGTGAAAAAAGTGAGATCAATTTAAAAACCAGAAGGTCTGCAGGAGAGGTAGGGGGAAGTACAGGCCAGTAAGCTTTACATACATCCTAGAAAATTAGAAGGAACTATAATATAAGGATATTCTATGATTCTATGATATTTATGGATAAAATTAAAGAAACTTGCGTAAATATTCTTGTGATGACATATGTAAGGCATAAGACTATATGGCATAGAAATCTTATCTTCTGATCCTGAAGTTCTCTAAAAGGATCAAAAGCAGGTGGATGAGTATGACCTCACTGATATGATGTATATAGATTTTCAGAAATCTTTTGTCAGAATGTCTAACCAAAAGCTTTTAAGGCAATTAAGCAGCCACTGACTAAAAGTCTCACAATTACAATGAAGAAGTAGGAATAAATGGTGAGTACCTGCAGTGAGGTTATCAGCAGACTTCTGCAAGGATCTGTGCTGAGACCTGTGTTATTTGCAAAGGATCTAGCAAACAGGTAAGAAATGAGGTGATAGTAAATGTAATGCTATCTATATGGCATAGTGTGGAATTATAGAAGGATCTTATGAAGTCAAGCAGCAACAAAACAGAAAATAAGGATCAAGGTATTTAAACAAAGGTAAGGAAAAATCAGTTGCTATTCAGGACAGAGATCATGGTGTTATAATGGATAATTCAAAGCAAATGTCCCTGTTTAGTAGCATTCAAAGAAGCAAATTAACATTAGGGATTACCAGAAAAGGGTAAGGAATTAGCAGAAAATATCCACCCAGTGTAATCAACACATGGTTCACTCATACTTCTGGAATCTTAAACAGTGAAGAAACAACAGACAAGGATTTTTTTAATCTTTTTTTTTTTTTTTCTGTCTCTCCTTCATCTCTCCCAATAGCAACAGAGAATGAAATGAGATGGGCAGGAGTCAAGTTCAAAGCAAGAGTTCTTCAAGCAAGAACTTGCTGCCAAAGGTGTTGCGGGTGCAAACAGCTTACACAGGTTCAGGGGTGCAATGGATAAGTACCTGAAACAGACGCTCACTTGCGGTTAACGAACAGGCACATTCTGAGCTGCAGAGTTGGAGACTGAAAGGCCACTAAGAGGAAATATTGCATATGCTTGCCCTTCTCTCACTCCAAGCAGGTCAATGCTGGAGGCAGATGATTTACTAGCTTAGAAGAACCCTAACTCAATACGACTACTGTTCTGTGCAAACACACATGCGCTTAAGATTTCAAAATGAAGACACAAAGAAACTGTCTTTGGCTACAAACTGGTTACTGTACTTGCACTTTCATTTCTTCATTTGGAGCTCGGCTCAAATGCCTCTATACAAACACCCGTAGCATGGGGAACAAACAAGAGGAATTAAGAGATGTGTGTATGCCTATGGGGGTGTGATATAATAGGCATCCCAGAAACATGGTGGGATGGCTCCTATGACTGGAGTGTTGGAATGGAAGGTTACAGGCTCTTTACAAAAGACAGGCCTGGCAGTCGGGGAGGGGGAGTTGCCCTTTATGTTAGGGATAAGATGGAGAGTATAGAACTCTGTCTAGGGACAGGTGAGCAGTCCACAGAGAGTTTGTGGGTCAGGGTTAAAGGGAGAACAGCGATGGGAGACATTACTGTGGGCATCTGTTACAGACTGCCTGATCAGGGCGACTCTGTGGATGAAGCATTCTATAGACAGATAGGAAAAGCGTCACGCTCACAGGCCCTTGTTCTCATGGATGACTTCAACCACCCTGACATCTGTTGAAGGGACTGTACAAGCAATCCAGGAGGTTCCTCGATTATGTGGAAGACAACTTCCTTCTGCAAGTAATAGATGAGCCGACAAGGAGAGGTGCCATGCTTGACCTCGTGCTCACCAACAGGGAAGGGCTGGTTGGAAATGTGATGCTCCAGGGCAGCCTTGGGTGCAGCGATCATGAGATGATCGAATTTGAGATCCTCAGGACAGTGAGAAGAGCGTGCAGCAAGCTCACTGCCCTGGACTTCAAGAGAGTAGAATTTGGCCAATTCAGGAACCTGCTTCAGAAGGTTCCATGGGATACAGCCCTAGAGGGCAGGGGGGCCCAAGACTCTTGGTTGATATTCAAGGATCACCTGCTGCAAGCTCAGGAGTGTTGCATCCCAACCAGAAGGAAGTGCAGCAGGAGGGCCAGGAGACCTCCTTGGATGGATAAGGAGATGCTGAGGTGTCCTGGGTTCAGCAGTAGCTGTCATTTTTCTCCTTTGTAGCTGGTGCAGTGCTGTGGTTTTGACTTTCAGCCTGGGAACAGCGCTGATAACACCGATGTTTATAGCTGTTGCTCAGTAATGCTTAGTCTGACCAAGGACTTTCTGAGTCTCATGCTCTGCCAGGGAGGAGGGGAAGCCGGGAGGAAGTAGAGACAGGGCACCTGACCCAAACTAGCCAAAGAGGTATTCCATACCACAGCATGTCATGCCCAGTATGTAAACTGGGGGCACTTACCCGGAAGGGTTAGATCACTGCTTGGGTCGGGCTGGGTATTGTTCGGCAGGTGGTGTGTGGTTGTATTCCCTTCCCTTGTTATTTCCCTTATCATTATTATTACTGGTGGTAGCAGCAGTGGTTTTGTGTTCTTCCTTAGTTACTGGACTGTTCTTATCTCAGCCCATGGGAATTACATTCTTTCGATTCTCCTCCCCATCCCTCCAGGAGCAGGAGGAAGAAGGCAGGGAGTGAGAGAGCAGCTGCGTGGCTGGGCTTAAACCACAACATGGGGAAAATTCGAAGGAAAAAACAGGCTTATAAAATGTGGAAGCAAGGACAGGTGGCCTGCGAAGAATACAGGGATGTTGTCCAGGAAGGTAGGGACCAATTTAGGAAAGCTAAGGCTCAGTTAGAATTAAACTTGGCTAGAGATGTTAAGGATAACAGAAAGGGATTCTATAGGTATGTAGTGAATAAAAGACACAGTAGGGACAATGCAGGCCCCCTCAGGAAGCTCTCAGGAGAACTGGCTACCCTGGATTTGGAGAAGGCTGAGGTTCTGAATGACTTCTTTGCCTCGGTCTTCACTGCAAAGGCTCTGACCAAACCACCCAAGTCTTGGAAGGCAGATGCAGGGACTGTGAGAATGAAGACCCTAGGCCCACTGTAGGAGAGGATCTGGTTTGAGACCATCTTAAAAATCTGAATGTGCACAAGTCCATGGGACCTGATGAAATCCATCTGCGGGTCCTGAAGGAGCTGGCGAATGAAGTTGCTAAGCCACTGTACATCATATTTGAAAAATCATGGCAGCCAGGTGAAGTTCCCAGTGACTGGAAAAAGGGAAATATAACCCCCATTTTCAAGAAGGGGAAAATGGATGATCCGGGGAATTACAGACCAGGCAGTCTCACCTCTGTGCCTGGCAAAATCCTGGAGCAGATTCTCCTGGAAGGCATGCTAAGGCACATGAAAAACAACAAGGTGCTTGGTGACAGCCAGCATGGCTTCACTAAGGGGAAATCCTGCCTGACCAATTTGGTGGCCTTCTATGATGGGGCTACAGAACTGATGGACAGGGGTAGAGCAGTTGATGTCATCCACCTGGACTTGTGTAAAGCACTTGACACTGTCCCACTGGAGCACCTCCCGGATGAAGATAGGTTGAGAAAGTTGGAGCTGTTCAGCCTGGAGAAAAGAAGGCTGCGTGGAGACCTCATAGCAGCCTTCCAGTATCTGAAGAGGGCCTATAGGGATGCTGGGGAGGGACTCTTCATTAGGGACTATAGTGACAGGACAGGGGGTAATGGGTTCAAACTTAAACAGGGGAAGTTTAGGTTGGATATAAGGAGGAAGTTCTTTACCGTAAGGGTGGTGAGGCACTGGAATGGGTTGCCCAGGGAGGTTGTGAATGCTCCATCCCTGGCAGTGTTCAAGGCAAGGTTGGACAGAGTCTTGGGTGACATGGTTTAGTGTGAGGTGTCCCTGCCCATGGCAGGGGGTTGGAACTAGATGATCTTAAGGTCCTTTCCAACCCTAACTATTCTGTGATTCTATATATGAACTTCCAATAAATCAGCATTCTTTCTGAATAGAAAATGGTATAACCAGGGAATATGCTTGAATTCTGATTTTTTTCAATTCAGGCTGTACTCAGCAGGTGGAAAGAAGTCACTTTGCACTTCATGTGATACCCACCCGCATCCATTTCAGACAAGAGGGACTGAATAGAAGTCACAGCATGAAAAGTAGATAAAAGTGAACGTGATGGGGAAGAAAACAATAGCTCCCACCTGGACTGTTTAGACTGAAATGTCATCATTCAGGAATATCCTACAGTTCCTTGTTCTGCCCAGTTCACTTTCACCAGAGATATACAAGTGTAGGCATAATTGCAGTGCAGGAAGCTCACTCATGAACTAATGACTTTGATGGGGATCATATTATGGAACATTTTGGAAGAAAAACATTGCGAAGAGGAACCAAAAGAGAAGGTATTTTAAAGTTACATAGCACCAGAAGCACAGCCAATGGAAGGTGATTTTATTTACTGGAGAAAAAGTAATCAGTTGATTCAAAAATAAGGATGTGTTTTTGTTTAAACAGCAAGGCATTTATTACCATTTACTGTCACCATTTATTAAAATATTTTGCTTTTTTAGCTATTTGGGAAGAGAATGTCTTGAGAATGTCATCCACAAAAGCAGAAATACCTTTTCAACATAAGCAGTTAGACCAGTTGTAATGCTCTTCCTAGCAGGAAAGGAAACACATGATTGAAGCTTGAATTCTAGGACTCAGTACATTGTGTTCACTCCTGCAGAAACATTACTGTGCCCAAACCAACAACATTAGTGCAAGACATACACTAAGTACCAGTATGCTTGATAACTTTGTCAGAACTTGTTACCTGTACCTTCATCTCAGGAAAGGGAAATGTTCTCTGGTCCTGAGATCAGGTAGCAAGGTCTGCTGCTCAGTTCAGGTCTATCTCTGTGCTCATAATATCCCTGAAGCTTTAGGACAACAATTTATACTCCTATGTGTTTATTCCAGATGTTTTGAAATAAAACCATGGCTATTGTGTTACAGCCTGCAAGAGCATTACAGCCTGCAGCATGAAACAGAGTTCCTATCTGTAATCCAAGGGTGCAGCAAAAGAGCATAGGAGATAGCTGAAGGTTAAAAATCTGACGGAAGAGTTCTGGAGACATAAGAAGGGTAGAAAGAGCCAAAACTGACTCAGTCTTTTTTTGTAATGTTTAATGGGAGCAGTATTCAGTACACGCAGTCCCACAGCCATGCCTGGTATCTTAAAAGAGTGCTCATCACTAAGGGACATTTGGGGTCCATTTACGAGACTGCTTCTTCACCACTTTTGTTTAGCAAATCAGATGTACTCATTGGTGTGCTCAGCATATGTGCTGGTATGGCCCTGGTATATTTTTTATATGTGCTCTGATTTGTGCCTGAGTCTCTCCTCACCAGACTTTCAGAAATGAAGGTGAGTGACACCTTTATCTGATCATTTGACGGGTGTCACTAGATTGCCCGCTACCCTAAAATTCATGCTAAAAGAAACTGAAAATTTGAACTATGGATACAGCTGCATTTCCACATGTTTCTCCATCACCTGACTTCAAGATCATTTTTGATGATCTTTCTCAGGCTAGTGTAAGGTCTAAGATCCCTCTGTGAAGCAAAGGTGAAATATAAATTAAATACTTCATGCCCAGAGTACAAAGCTCTTTGTTCTGTGGTCTTTCTAACTCTCAGCATGACTTATAAAACTAAGATGTATAATGCTAGGGATCAGCCTAGAACTTTGGCCTGTCATGCATTGTCTGTGAAATTCCTTTTTCCTCTTTACTATTTCTTAGTGCTGCAGCAGATGAATGAGTGGATATATTATGTGCGTATGTGTGTCTGTCATCCTCAGTGAGTGTGTCTGCTTCTGTCCTTGACTTACTTTTCTTTTTTCTTCATGTTTCCTTTTTTTTCCTTTTTACAATATATCAGCTCTAGTCAGACCCTCTCTGTTCAACACTTCTTTTATTCCAAAAACACTCATAATGCTATTCAGAGAATATCTGTACAGAAGAAATAGACAGAATACAGAGTGCTTACGACTGTGTAAATGATGTGCTCCCTGAGATATTTTCATGCACTGCACGCACTGTTGTCCTTCACTTAAATTATGAAATAAAAAGAAATGTATCTACCTTTCTTTTGAATTCTTGAAATAAGTTTGAGCAATTATCACTGTATATTTGTCTTGTTAAGTTGAAGCCAGTAATAAAAAGGCCAGAAACAACAAAGACTTAGACTCAATAGAAAACATGAATGTGTCAGGTTCTTCAGAAATTGACAAAAGCAGCATGCTTTTATGGAGAACAGGTTACCATGTAAATGCCAGAAAATCTCCTAACTTACCAGTATGAATGCTAAGATTCTTGAAAGTATTTCAGGCACATTCAAAAACATTTTAATTTTGGATATTATTATGACAAATTACATAATGTTAATCTCCCGCAAATCACTCAGGTCACAAATACTCAGCTGGGGTTTTCATAGATGAGGCTTTGTCAGAGCCTATGAAGGAAACTATATCCCTTTTAAGGTTTGTCCCTTCTTGACTGGCTTAAGGAAATTAAAACTGCCTCTGTGACTGGTTGCAAAGCAACCTAGGCATACATGTTGGGAAGAAAACCTCTCTCTAACCTGATTCCTACCAGGATTCAGTTTTGGGGATTTACTGACAGCATCACAGTAATTACTTTTTGGGACTATGAGCAGATTTTCTTCTAGCAGCAGGATTGGATCACTTGAGATGAGGAGATCTGTCGCATTTTTTCCTGTTATTTTTGATTTTTTTAAAACATACTTCTTCTACAGGTTAAGTGTGTACAGCAGGGTATAAATGCATGCTGTCCTTAATTTGATAGATTGCCTGCCCTAAACTGAAGCAAGTTCAGTGAATGGCCACCATGACAGTCAGAGGCCAGAGCACTTGTTTGAGAAGAGGCTGAGGGAGCTGGGCTTGTTCAGCCTGGAGGATAGGTGATGTCTAGGAGTCTGAATGACAGTCCCCAGCTGCTACTGAGGGGATGACAAGAGGCAACAGATATAACTACACTGAAATAAGAGAGGTTCAAACTGGGTAAGGACCTGACTGAAAATGTACCAATATTTTAGTTGTTGCTGAGCAGTGCTTATCCTGATCAAGGACTTTTCAGTCTTATGTCCTGCCAGTGAGGAGGGGAACAAGAAGCAGGGAGGGAGCACAGTCAGGCAGCTGAGCTAAACTAACCAAAGGGGTATTCCATACCACAGCACGTCATGCCCAGTATGTAAACCTGGGGGACTTGTTTTGGGATGGGCTAGGCATTGATCAGAAGGTGATGAGCAATTTTAACAGGATGATATCCTTTAGCCTTAATCAGCCTGTCAATACAATGCCCAAGAAAATGCACTGCATTAAGACAGTACAAACTGAAGGGAGATTTTTTTTCTTTATGTTTTAATAGTAATCTCTATAAAACCTCCAATACCCCTGAAGAAACTTTCATGGACTTATTTCTGTTGTGTGCAACTTCCCTACCTGGTGAATGCAAGAGTCTACAAATACTTTCGCTTGCTCCTAAAGCTATGAATTTAAAAATATACCATTAAATTACCTGTTACCATGAACATGAGAAGCACAAAATGCAAAACTGTAGTGGAGCAAGGTTGGATCAATGACAGAACCATTTTCTGAATGTTCAATCAATTCACTGAGATAGCAAAGATGGCGGTGACAGCCTCTCACTCCGTAGCGAGCACAGTATTCATCTAACACGAAGACTTGACCTGGGCTAAACCAACCCTGAAAGAGAAAGGCAAAAAGCCCCTCAACATTTTGAGATTTTCCCACTTACAGCTTTTAAATCAAGCAAAGAACAGAAGCATATATTTTTATATGCATTACATAAACTTTTTATTCTAGAATGATTTATATCTGACTAATACTGATGGCACTGGAAGCTAGATCTAATAATAGCCCTCTTGCTAAAAAGAATAAATGTCAGGAAGCTTTGCAGTGCTGAGTTACCACTATTATGGAAAACAAGTTTATAAAACCACACCAATACATCCAAAGTCTTCTACAGATTCAAAACCTGATACAAAATAAACTAACGCTATAAAATAATTCATTTTTTTAAGCAATTAATTGTAAGCTAGAAGATAACATTTCGGTAATGCTGAGGAACATTACCATGGACATTAAAACACAGTTCCTGGGTGGTCAGTTTTCCCAATTTAATGTGAGAGAACCACAATTTGACCATTTACCCTGTTTCTTATGTAACATGCATACACTTTAAAGAGCTACTAGTAAAGAGACAGAAAGCTAATCAGTTTGCTAAAAAACATCTGAGTAACATGAGTATGATTTGACCATGAATAATAATTATATATTCAGGGGTATACTGAGGGCTTGCTTGGGCAAAGTCTGATGAGACCAGAATGGCATAACATCACAGACATGAACAAAGTACATCCTCCTTTCCACTACAAAACTAGTTCTTGAGTGAATCCATAGTGCAAAAAAACCAGTAATTGATATTTGATGTAGAAATGTAAACCAGAAGAGCCTTGACTGCCTCTCCTCCCAGTATGACAAAAAACCCAGCACAGCGAGCTTCCAAAGAGCAGCAGGGAGAAAAACATAAGCCTTGGGAAACCACAACTACTGCATCGCTGTTCTAACTAAGCTTTTTTTTAAATTGTGGCGAGATTTCCCTCTCACCGTCCCTGCAAAATGCTAAAGAGAGATTGAGGAACACTTGAACTCAAATATACAAACAACTTGGATAAGCAAAATGATTTTGCAAGTCATGAATTTATAACATCAGTTTAGCAGCTGAAGACAATATTTCCCTACTGCTTGTGAATATTTCTGCAAGCTCAGATGTTTAACATTTATATAAAATATGAGAAAAAATACTATTAAACGATCCTTAAAAAAATATCCACATCAGTTTTAACTTTTCTAAAAGACTTGCAAGAGAATTTAAATTTTGCATTCTTCCCCAACTCTTAACTTTTATTTGCAACACAAAATCACCCTAAAGTTATTTCAAAACTTTATTTAATCCTGATTAATTTCTGTTAAGTCAATGTTTCTACTGCCTTTAAAGAGCTTCAGCTGTTTCTAGAGAACACTTGGCTGTATTACAGCACCAGAAAAGTCCTCAGTGTTTTAAACTAATATCTGGTCATGGTGCAATGGCTCATGCAGTTTACACAGTGTTTGCTACAAAATGTTCTATTGAAAGAAGAAAGAGGAGGTATTTTAACTGAATTCCTGCAACAACATGTATCCTAGCCCTAGATACAATAAACAGTGGTTATTTTGATGTATAATAAATAAATCTAATAATAATCTAATCTAATAAATAAATAAACAATCAAATAAATAAATAAATAAATAACAAATAAATCTAATAATCTTCTAATAAATCATCGTCACTTATGTCTACATTTTTATGGAGAACATGACAAAATGCTGCATGTCAATGTCTAGCAGTACAAAAGGAAAGAATTACTAAAATTTCTGTATATTCTCATAGAAGAAAATTGTGACAAGAATACAAATTTTTAAAGAACTCATTACTTTAGCTTCAGACACTGTTAGGGATCTATTTTAGTGTAGCTATTTTCATATAAATATGAGCCTTCCTTGGCCTTGTTCAACACTATACTATGCATAAAAGTTTCACAAACACATAATAATTATATGTCACAGAGTATTAGATAACTGCATATTTTTTTATTGCATACTTGCAAAAAACAAACAAAAAAACCCCAAACCAACCCAACAAAAAAAAAGAAGCTCCACAATACTGAGAAGAATGTAACATTAAAGATATTTAGGTCATATAGCATTTTAATACAGAACGGTGTTTGTTTAGTATTAATTCTTAGACATTTCTACTTTTCTTTTTATAAGTTCTATGTGTGGTTACCCTATATTTATTCAAATAAAGGGATGAATTGTTTCTAAAAATTATAGGAAATGAGCTGTTTAGGAAAAAAAAATCACAGTTATTTGTTCATGTATTCTATTGCTACCTTGACATTTCCAATTTTTTAATTTAAAAAATCTAGTTAAATATGCAATTTAACAAAAAATGATCACCCATTCTACTTATTAAAAGCTGAATTTTAAAAAGAACAATAAGAAATGTGCCTGCTTTATGGTTGCTATAGCACTGTGTATTTCACCTAACCTCTTCCAAAAGTTCCTGATTTCAAGGTTATATTAAGTGTCTTACTATATTATTATTATAAAAAAGATTTTGACCCCAATGCACTGTTAGAAAGCTAACCATTTTCTCTTTGAGTGCCAATTACTTTGTACAGATGTACCTTCGGGCCTCTTCTTTGATTCAGTGTGCAAGCCAGAGACAGAAAATGAGTCCTTTAACTTTTCTATACATACTTATCTGGTAGTATTTTAAAAAGGAAGCAACTGTCATCAAATAGTCATTTTTCTTCACCTTTTTTATACTTGCAAACAAACCTAAACCTCCCATCATTATCTTTGTATTACATGACTAGTCAGATCAATGGAAAATACTAGTAAAAAAAAGTTATCCTTTTTTTTTTTTTACTGTTGGATAGCAAAGTGGAAAAATTTATGTGCTATGAGGCATTTTAGGTCCTTAGTGAGAGATCACTATTTCAGACACGATATCAGGTGAAAAATAAAGCCCCAGGAAGTGAGGTCTGACCCACACAAACCTGATTAACAACTGTGTATAATCTCACAGTTCCGCAAGATTGTTGCTGGTTTTCCCTACTGAAAACAAAACTCGAAGCAGCCCACCCTCAACTCCCAGACCACAAAGCACAGACTACAAAATGTTACGTAGAAAAGGAAAACTGAACTGCAGCTACAAATAAAGAAGCATGTTATGCCAGTATCTTAGCTTTTATAGCTGTCTTTGAATGTGAAAACCAGTTATTTTGATCCAGAGATAATTTTACTTTTTTCTTTTTTCTTTTTTTCTTTAATAATTTTGCTCCCATTTGTTACTTGCAATTCAGATAATACACGTATGTCCATATAGCTATACTGCCTGTGGTTCTGCTTCACTTCTTTTGGTGCTTTTCCTTCTCCATACCACACTGGAATGAAGAATGACAAGACAGGTGAAAATACCTGGCATGGGGCAACTACATTTGTACCTTAAAATGTCTGTATAGGTGTCAGTAAATCCTACCACAGGAGCTCTTACCAGTGTCAAAACCTTCTGTTTTTATTCAAACCTCCACATAGAACATGACAAATTTCAGCTGATAAAATCAGACAGTTTGGGTCTCTTTGCTTTCTATTGAGTGTCACAGCAGCAGCTTGCAAGTGTATAATTTTCAAATTTGAAACCAATCGATTGGACCCTTTATTCCAACTACAACTGCAGCTATCAAGTGAACTAGTACGAAAGGACTACTTTGTAACAACTATTTCTCACTTCTTTATATCTATTTTCCAGACAGTACTCACCAAACAAGAATAGGAGTCGTTCAATCTGTGATCCAAGGTCTGCCTCTGAAGCAGTCTAAAGAGGGAAGCATGGTCAAATTTGCAGGGATTAGCAGAAATAAACTCATCCATGCCATGTTTCTGGCCACGGTCTGCATCTGTTCATACAAAAGAAAAACGTGCAGAACAATACATTTGAGTGTGTGTGCAGATTTGCAAGCACAAGCACATATGGCATGTCTCAATATACAAACTTGCTTGAAAGTATCTCAAATAATGTAAGTCACATAAGTAGACACAGGTGACTTATTAAAGAATCTTAGTTTTTAATCTGAAAATAATATTACTGAGCTATTTTTCTATCATACGGATCTATGGAGTGTAACACTGAAAAAAACGATTGCTACCCACTGACAGATTAAACCATATTTAGAAAGATTACTGAAAAATACAGCATAGTACATTAAAATAATTCTTAAACCACGACCTTCAAATGTTATAATTTACAAAACAATGTTATGAGTACAAAAAAAAAAAAAGTGTTCTATAATTTCCTGTTTTCCTTATGGCTTTCTAATTTCAGAAAAATAAGTAAATATTCCTCCCTCCACTGCAAAAAAAAAACAAACAAAACAACCCAAAACCCCAACAAAACACCAAACCAAACCAGAAAAGGTTTATGCATTCATTTCTTCAGATAAGAAAGAGCATCTTTACTGCAGATCAAAGTGCCATGCATAGAAATATTCATCATGGCTTGAAGCCTACTTCTCAAATGGCAAACTGGAGCAGAAATGAACACACTGGCTTGAGCTAGGTCATTTCCAGCCTTCTTTTTGTACTCAGCTTTTAATGAGACGAACCTTAATGTAGTAATGGCAAAAAGCTCCTTCAACCTTCCAGCAAAGAGTAGTGAACAACGGAGCAGCATTTCTGTGTAAATACATCGAGAAAACATACCATCCCAAATGGCACTTCAATCAAAGGCCCAAATTTATTGTTCTTCACAGATTGCATCTTTCAACGCCTTTAAACCCCGCGGGTTTATCAAAAGAGAATCTCTAGCGATTGCTTTCATTAATGCTATGTTTTGTCAAAGTCCTCAACGTGAATTATCTAGCAAGTATGGACAGAAAAAGCCTTACAGTGCCCAAAAGGACTAGTTATGTATTAGCACATTAGCTGTCTTGGATTCTATAGACTGTACTGGGGTGAACAGTCCTATCAACTTAAAAATTGACTTCCCCTTTCAATAGGGTCTTAGCTCTTTGTTCCTTTAAATTCAAACCTACGTCTTTTTACATTCATTACCAGAAAAGTATGGATCCAAGCGTATCCTAAATGCAATTTTGAAAACCTGCATAGTACAAACCTAAAATTTCTAAAGAAAAGGAGACAAAAGTTTATTGATTAAACCCAATTATAGAGTCAGGATCATAACAAAACTCAATATTGATCTGTGGGCATGATGCTAACATAATCAGTCACATTTAGAAATTTAGCCCCAGATCATATTGATCCATGTCAAGTCCAACTTTCAGCTGTATTTGTAGATGGGAGAATTATTTAATTCAAGCTGAAGGATCTGCAGCATCACATCCTGGAAAGATGCAGAAACTAATTCATATCACTTGGCTTTGCACTGTCAAAGCAAGAGTCACATCCATGTGACAGATTTCACCAAGGTGGATGTAGCAAATAAACAGTATGACAACCCATCGATGGTGTAAGGTATGAGACCATCATCTCAGAGAAACAACAGCATATATTTTTAATGGTTTAAGGATCAGGAGCATATGTGATTACACAGATGAACAATATTTCCATAAGCATTAGACTAGCCTATCATTAATGACAGCTCATATTTTTGACATATATGAAATGCTGTCTTAATTAGTGAAGTTTAAATGTATTTAAACACACGTATTCAAAGATCGACAACTGATATGAACACAACCACATTACTGAAAGTACTGAACTACAATGTGAAGTTATCTATAGTTTCCAAAATGATCCACACATAGACAAAAGTCTTCCAAACCTCATATGGTTAATGTGTGGCTGGGTTCTACATTTCTTGTAAGTTTTCCTTCTTATACGAATATCTGATTTGTCTAGCCATTATTTACAAACAGAAAGGTTCAGAAAAGAAAAAGGACTAATATTTCTTTCTGTCATTGGTCTCATGGACAAATTATACACAGCTGAATCTTTGTTAAATTAACTGGCTTGATTTTTTTCTTTGGTTAACAACAAAACTATAAAAGATTCCCCTTTTAAAAAAAAATCTGTGTAAGTACTGACAAGTATTTTGAAATCAGGAGACTGGATGCAAATGAAACAGATTCAGCATTTTAATAATGTCATCTAGATGATCAGAATGTGTAAGGTGACCTACTGAATATAATTCAGCAGAATCTGCTATTACATAATTTGGGCAAAATACACAAAATATTTATTTAAAAACATAAATAGTTGCTAGATTTAATTCTATAGAAAGATCCATGACTGATGACCATCTTTTTAAGTGAAACGAACACTACAAATAACATTGTCAAATAGTAACAGAAGATCTGTTACCAAATATATTTTAGCAACAGAAAAACGATTAAAAACTTACCTGTGCCAGCTGTAGGCAAGCAGGAAATAATAGAAAAATAGATCTAGGGTAATATGTTGCATTTATTTTAATGTTATAGTATACATGTAAGTTAACTGGTAAATCTTTTTGAAACAAAATTGACTTTTTTTTAAATAACTTGACCAAAGATTAAGAGGAATTCATAGACTTTATATGACTGTGATTTAGAAATTATTTTACACCTCTTTTAAAAATTGTTAGTGATTGTATTTTTCAAATTCCTACATAAGTGAATTTTAGATGTCCTGTTCAAACTACATGCAAATGCAAAAGACATAAAGAGTGATATATTGTGATAGAGAGTTAAGAATAAATACAGTTCCGTTTTATTCTCTACAGTTTCTCAATCTTTGGTAATATTGGGAAGATATTTGGGGAGAACCCTGAAGCAGTAATATTTCTGCTTTTTTAGAACTAGTTTTCTTCGCTTAATGGAATTTGTTCTCTTGTTTTCAAGTTGCCTCTAACTCAAACTTGATTTATTTCATCTTTTGGGAACTGTTGGCCAAAAGCTTTTATATTTTTGAATCAATGTAGGACACATATATTCATTTGAAAACCATAGTAAAAACTTACAAAAGGTATTGCAGGAGTTTTAGCAATTTGTTTGGGTGTTCTTTGAGACAAAGATACTTTGGCAGAATAGCATCCTCAATATGCCTTTTGCATCTATTTATTTTGGCAGAATAGCATCCTGAATATTCCTTTGCAAGAAACTTCAAATTTTAGTCCAGCTGAAAGGCTATAAACATCATCAAATGCTCAGTGACTCAGTAGAGTTGAGTAAATTAAGGCTACTGAGAGATCCATGTTCATGGCAGAAGCTCATGCAGTTCCTGATGATAACCATATCAACTAGGCATCATCTCTGCCCTGTCCCAGCCTAGAAGCAAATGCATGTTTTCTGTAGCATTTATTCTATGCTAGAGTGAACTACAGGAACTACCCTTACAAAGTGGTGACCTCCTCCCTTTTGTGGCTCTCAGTGACATCCCTGCTGGAGCCTAAGCATCATGGAAGCAATTCAAACTAACCTAGGCAGGTAGGAAAGAAGAGTAGGTAGAGACTAGAAATCTAGTACTGTAGGGATTAAAAAGATTTAAAGACAAGAATTAATAGGGTAAGAACTATGACTCCTGATACAGAAGGGGCTGGAACTGGTTGGGTAAAGGTGCACATGCCCTTTGCAAAAGACAGTGGCAAGACATGCATTCCATTCCTTCAAGTGCCACTCCATACGAATAGTGACAGCTTACATTAGAACATTTAGACTCCTGATCATTGACCAGGACTCCGAAGTGCTACATGCTTAGAAGCACAGGCCAAAGGGACAATCTATGCCCCCAGAACCTTACCATTTAAATATCAGACAATGAAGTAACAGGTGGAGAGAAAGTGGCAGAACAGCGGAAGCGGCTGGCCCATATAGTCCAACCATCAGGCTGGGGATAGCACACTGATGGACTGCCAGTATTTTGCCAAAGGACAGATTTAAAGAGGATACTATTTAGGTTTCACATGATTCTGAGTAGCATGGAGAGAACATGCAGGAAGGGTGGTGCTATTCCACTCTTCCATGTGGCAAAGTGTATGACAGTTATAAAGCTGCCAAACCTGCTGAGAAAACTATGTCAAATATCATCAAAAATACGTCAAAACATCATCAGTTTCTCTTTGTTTCTAAAAGATCTGATTAACTGAAAATATAGATACAAGCATCTCCAGGGCTATCGTGAAAGAGCTGCTTTACAAGAACATTACCAATTATTCCAAAACTGAGCAATTCCACGATAAGGCATTGCTCATGCAATACCACTGCCCCTAAGCAGCGGTATTTCTTGTGTGTATGTATTATGACATCAGGACCTTAACCACATTCTGGTTTACTCACAGAGTCTCTGACATAGTCAGTTCAAAAACTGAGTGATTCAAACAGCATTTAAAAGTAATATGAAATTCACAATTTATTCCCATATAATCAAATTATGATAAGTACAGAAACTTTATAGGTATTATTGTTGGTATATCCAAATAGACTGAAAATGTTAATGCTATATTTTATGACTAATCCCAAAGCATTTCTTCATTTGGGAAATTGCCTGTACTTTCTTCTTGATTACACAACATTGTCTGATCCACTTGGATGATTTAAATGTCCACACAAGCTTCCTCTGTGATGCTCTTTTATACAGATGGATGTTTCATTTGGAAATGTCTTCAACTTTGCTGTTGTTGGACTGATGTGATTCCAATGTACGGTCTAAGTATTTGACTCCCTTAGCTACTCAATAAATAGGATTTGATACTTTGTACATGGGCTCTAAACAGCATTTTTGTGACAACTATTATAATAACTGTTACAATTCCTACTAAGGAGGAGAAAAATGACTGCTACTGCTGAACCCAGGACAACTGGTGTCTGCAAAATCTCGAATTATTTTCCTTTTGTGAACTGTTTTGATACTGACATCGTTCCAAAAGGGAGATGACGAAAACTACACATCTCAGATCAAATGATTCCTCCCCTAACTCAGTTTTCCAGTATCTGTCTCTCTCCTCTCTTCTCTGCAAATATTTTCACAAAGAGACCATCTCTGAACTCATGGTGGTGTAGGATCAGAATGACATTTGGTTTTGTGTTCCTTGATTAAGACATGACAATCCCCTCGTGCTGCAGTTATTCCTTTGTTACAAACAAATTATTAACAGTGTTTGTCTCTTCAGCAGCCTTCCTAACTGTATGGATATATCTCCTAATATATTCCTTATTAAGAAAGAGTCCACCTCCTGTCCCTTTATGGGCCTCATATGAATCCATTTTTAATTGGTACATTCATGTCCTTGGGAAACTTCTGGCTTTTCTATTATCATGTATCCTTAAATACTTGGCCCTTTGCATTACAGCATGCTTATTCAGAATAGTGGAACTGAAGAGCAGTCTCTTTTTCTTGATCATTGCTGACATAAGACTCTCTTCACTTCTGCTTTGGAGCCATCCAATACTACAAAAATGCAGTACCAAGTTGTTTTACTTAGAAATGAAGGAATTGGCCAGTATTCTAGTACATATTCTAGTATATATTTTAGAAGTTGAACAGGTACAGTAGTAGTTTGATTTCATTGCCACACTTAAATGAGCCTCACTGGTAGTACAGAATATCAAGTTTCTACTAAATGACCTAAATGAATGATCCTAAACTGCTATATAGCATCAACAAGAGACTGCACATTCAGAGCAGTTAAGAGATCTGTAGGTTGGCCTTTGGAGTGCTGCAGCTGTGCACATGCAAGAGCAACATTCCCATTTTCTGCATTTGTCATAATTGCTGTAGAGATCAGTCAGACCTTAGCTGTCCTATTATAATCACATCTAGTTTCTCTTCAGGAGTTCCTGATGTGTTTGTTTTGATCCAGCTCTGAGGTACTCGGATTTTGCTCCTGTAATTTTAAGCACTCTTTTGTACAAGGAATTATGTGGTACAAGGCACCAATAACTGCAAAAAATATAACCTTTGATATACAAAAAGCGACTCTTACTCCTTCTTTTATACTACTTTCTTTTATGCAAAAGGAATTAATGGAAAACAGCACTGATTTGACCACAGCTTACAAAAACAAAGAGTTTTGGACTTCTGAATATAGGAAACAGAAGAGGTTGTGAAAACAGAGTATCACTTATTGTCATTCATACATATCACTTGATTAGAAATGTTAAATATTTAATGAAATGCTTCCATTTGACAAGTTTTCATTTTCAGCTAATAATGAAACATTAAGTTTGGAAGGTAGAATTTTTTCCACAGGGCAATGGAAAGTGGAAGTGTTAGTATTTATTGCTAGCAAAGAATTAACCTTAATACAGCTAGGTATGTGGCATATTAATTTTAGTTTGATGTTTCCATTTCTTTAATGATAACTTTCACTTGCTTTTAGTATCAAGATAATTTCAGGATTACAGAAGATATTTTCTAAACACAATATATAAAATGTTGAAACATGTTTCCCTAACTTGATTTTTTTCTACATCCAGCAGTTTAAAAATATTTACGTTTTTTCAAGTTTAAAGATCTTTTTGTATAGTTCATCCTGATGAATGAGTCGCATTGCTGATCTTCCTAGAGGATGAGAAAGATGGCAACAGTCTTTCAAGGCTTGACTATTATTAAATAACATTTGTTTTGCAAAGCCCTAGTTAGTATTCTGCTTTCTGTATGTGGAGGGGATGTCATATGGTATCCTTTAAAAACTGAAACAATGTGATCTTGTATTGGCTGGAAATGCTTACATAAAGTATGAATTGAAAAATAAGATACATAAGTAGCTGACAAATTCTATGGTCATGACTTCATTTCCTAATACTAAAAATGCATATAATAAAGAAAAAAAATATTGGATTTCACTTTATACATTATCTCTCAATTACTTGCTTTTATACCTTGATAAAAAATAAAATACTCTTAGCTTAATGCAAACATTTTTCTAGGGGGAAACAAAATTGACTTCTTAGGAAACTGAACACATTTAAATCTGAGAAAGCATCAGGTATAGATTCTTCTTAGGAGTAAAATCGTATCCTCAAGAAAATCAGCAGAGTAGGTGTAAATGAAGCAGGAGTCTTACAAAGTTATTTAAGGTTATATCCATAAGCCCTACTTCTTGCAGTTTCTTAAAAATGGATTGATTAAATGAAGCCTTCAGTGATATGATTTAGTGGTGTTCTTCGTTGGACTTGATGATCTTAAAGGTCTTTTCCAACCTAGCTGATTTCATGTTTCTATGATTCTATGCCTATTTCTACCTCAAATACAAAAGACAGAATAATAAAATCTTCCTCATACCTTCTTCAGGTAGAACTGAAGGTATTACGGAAATAAGTCAAACATTGATTCTTTTAAGACTAAATCTCACATTAAATTAAATTTCACAAGTTCCTCTGGCACAAAGAGTTTTAAGAATTTAATTACAAAATAGACCATTAAAGCATATTAATACCAAAGGCAAGTAATAATTTGGCCATGGATTTTTTAATAATATGCAGTTTAGTCCTATCAGTTTGTGAAAGTTGATACATAGATATGACAGAAAAATACATGGTATTTTGAGGCTTTTGAGCTTCCCTTGATCTGTCTCTAAAATAAAGCTTGTTTTTCCTACACTCTCCACCTAAAAACTTTAGTCACCATAACTGTCTAAGATAATATGAAGATATGTCGATTGTGATTTTTCAATTCTTTACCACTACCAATAATTTTATCTAGGAAAACATAATTTCAGTACATCCAAACTTGCAATTGTACTTTGTATCTTTTTCTTTCTGTAGCCTTCCCTGCACTGTGGTCACTGTTTTCTGATTCCTTTCACTTCCATGTAAATCCTCTGTCCAAGAAAAGCAGCAATTCCTTGTCTACTACTGACTACACTCACATCTTGGTACTTTCTAATTGTTGCACACGAAATAAAAACGTTAGAAGGGGAACACAGTGAACACCCAGTACTCAGTTCAGACCCAGGTAACTGGGAGGAGGTGAGCAGAAGCACTTCTTGGCCATTACCCCACCTTTGCTTTTGCAGTGTAACATTCTACAAAATACTTACCTCAACAGCCCCATGATGAATGGTTACTTCATCCTTCCAAATAGTTTCAGATTAAAAATTCAACAGATGTCAATGCTTTTGTGAGATTAAACTATGTTTTTTTCAATGTTCTTGAATATTCCAGTCAGGATTTTAGATAACCAATACTGAGTTTAACAAATACATTTTACTGTCTTCTAATGGCAAACTGGTAAAAGATTACAGGATGAATGGAAGGCCATGAGAAAGACAGCGGGACTGATGGAGGAGAATGGTGTTAGGTCAACCCATTACAGACATCAGACATTAAAAGAAGTAGATTCTAAACCATGTATCTCCCCTCTATCGCTCTACATATACAGATACATGATAATGAAGAAGAATTATTACAGCGCATTCAGCCTCCAGAACATCAATAACAAATCATATATGCTTCCTATGTGAGGATATCTACATGACAGAATACTTTCAAAGAGATCCTATGAAATTTTCAAGATATGGTTAATATATACTATCTACCTTGATTTCCTATGAAACAGTATTTTCCTCAAATAAAGTTGAGAAAACCACCCTTTTTTGTTCTTGCAAATTGTTTTATGTCTAGTTTAATATTATACTGAGTGTAAAAACCAAGCACCATCTAGCGTCTTTCAGTTTACAATGTACTGGCTGTATAGCAATTTTTACATTACTAATATATACAGTGTATTATAAAGGAAGCCTAAATCTATAAAAATCTGAAAATAGATCAATACGTTTCTATTCAACACTATATTTTTCAGTAGCCAGCCACTGTAACGTAAACCAAGCACCGTCTCCATGGTAATATGTGGGTCAACTGTAATGAATATGAAGCTAATTGCTGTATTTTCATGGATTATAATAAAAATAATGACCTGCAAGTCAGGATTTCCCTCACTGGTAATAATAATCTGAGCTAAAGAGCTTCTGGCTAACAACAAACTGCTAGGCACATTTCCCTAGTGAATGGTGAATGAGTTATGCTTAATTAAACTTCATTGAGGGAGCTGCTACATATTTTACCAACTAAAACCAAAACCAAAGCTGCAAAAGAAAAAGAAAGCCAACTTACAAAGCGGGGATATTTCTGTGTTGACGTTTCCTCCTTTAGGATTCATCTTCTGAGCTTGACTTGCAGGAATAGGCTTATATGATTGACCTGTGGCTCTGTACATGGCTTGAACCCAGAGTATTCGATCCTGCTCATCGTCACTGGCAAATATCACAGTATCGCCTTCTTTAACAGCATTGAAAAACATTCGACCACCTTGAAGACCTGGAGCAGGAAATAGAAAGGTAATAATAAATACAAGTTATTTCTAAATCACCATTTATGTTTATTACATTATCGATTTTCCCCTGTGTTTGTGTATGTATGGTTTAAAACATTTTATAGGTGTTTATGACACAGAAGTATGATAAAATCTAGAGCTATAAAAGGATCAAATAATAATACTTGGAAATAACAAATCAGTATAATAAATACAGGAGAAAATATTTCTATAATTCTATTTCCAATTCGATTCCAATTTATTTCTTATTATCTTCTCCATGTCATATGCTATTTTGCATTTCTATAACATAGCCTCCTTCTTGGCATCATTTTCTTAGCTGGAACTCCCTGCCAACTCTATCTCTTCTTGAATAGAGGCAGCTCCATACCTCTTATTAGCTTTGCTGCTCCTTCCTGGATCCCTTTTTCTCATTCCCGTGTTTTGTTCTGAGAGTGCATAACCAGAAGAGCACACAATAACCAGATGAGCACACAACAGTCAACATGACTGCACTGTTTTTTGTTTTTTTTTATGATACTGTTTTGGCTTTTAAAACACATTCTGAGCATTGCTTGCCTTCTCAATTATTGTAAACATTGAGCTAACATTTCCAAAGATCAATCTTCAATGTCTTGGAAGTCTCTTAAATTCACATGCCTCTACTGCGTACCTAGAGTAGAACCATTTTTCTCTACATGTATAACTTTGATTTCTCTCTGCCATTTTAATACTAAATTGTGCAAAATTTTCTGAGATTGTCGAATTTATTTTTGGTAACTCTGAGATGTTTGTCTTTAGCAAGCAGTGTCATCAATAACCTGTTCTGAATCATTTATTAATATACCTCACAGTACACTGCCACATGCTCTATCATAAAAAATAGAGAGAAAAGGGAAAGACTGGCTAGAATTAATACTTTTTCCTCGTGTCATATTTGATCTTACAATGTTTTAAGCAAACTTAGTGTAAGTTTATTGTTCATTCTTCTTACAACAAGCTTCTTCCTAAAAGCATGGTTTTTCACACCAGAAAATCCTAGTGGAACAATTGCCAAAAAACCTCGTTGTTTTTTAGATTTTTTTTTGCTGCTAGATCAAAATAAGCAAACTGAATCAGCTGTTTTACATAAACATGTCACACTTCAAAATTATGAAAAGTACCTGTGTGAGGAGCTGTATAATCCACAGTGTATCCTTCGAGTTGCATTAGTTCCTGAGGCTCAGATTTCTTTTCTCTGTAACTGCACATTGCAAATGTATATTGGCTAACCTGAATAAGAAAGAACTTCTTAATAGTTGAATTCCATTCTAGAATTGTATAAGACATGCACCATTGTTTAAATTAGTTTTCAGAGCTGAAGAAAAAAAAAACATTTTTTTTCGTCCAGAAATATTTATGGTGTAAAACTTTGTGTTCTTTCCCTTTCCTGTCACAAGGAAGAGGAAAAAAGCCATAAACACATTTATCTGCAGTCTTCTGAAAGGAAATCTTGGGAATTTTGGGCTGTTGCTTTATAAAAAATGGAAAGGAAATAAATTAGGTTCTGGTAGGGAAAATACTTGGTAATGTGGTACTGACTAAACTGCTCAGTCTACTGTGTGAGAATAAAGTCCTGTATTCCAAAGGCTGGAAAAAAAGGGACTTTTATGTATAAAAGTACTTTTTTTGCAGGAGTACCACAATTATCATGCAGCTAGAAAGACGAACAATTAATTTGGCCAATCCTAGTTAAAGACAAAGACACAATCCTAATAAGTACTAGAATCTTTACTTTGATTTTACAGTCTGATTTCTGCATCTTTTGCACCTGTGTTCACATCCATCTCCCGGTTGCTTAACTCACTGGATACAATACTGTGTAGGCCAAGCAGCTTGCAGCTGGCACGAACACCACCAGTTACTTCTCATCAAGTACAATTCTTAAAAAATAATAGATCAATAAGAAGAGAATCTGTCACCATGTGGTTTAAGACTCCCTGGACAGAGTAGGAAGCAATAAGGAGAGCTAAGGAAAAAGTGACTGGAAAGATAAAGAAAGGAATGTAACAGCTGGAAGAGGAAAAGCAATCACTGAAACAAAACAGATGTTCCCAGTCATACATAAAGAGCTGGAAACAGTATAAAAGGTGACCAGTAGGAAGAGCTTGTGAATCTGTGAATACCTGAAACTTGGCCTTTGAAACTCTCATCTCCTAGGACTGTAGGATACCTGGCCAACTGACTTGTTTAGAACTGTAACATCATTTCTTAGATCCATAAAATTATGTAAGTATCTAAGGATAGGCAAGGAGCTTGCCTGATAGACAATGGGACTGTCTACTTCAGTTGCTGACTGCTCAGCTGTTGCCTACATTTATTACTTTGCCTACAACTTCAGGAATGATCCTTTTTGAAGTGAAATTTTGACAGGAATGAAAACAAACACAGAAAACAACTTTGCCCATCACTTTCAGAAATTCAAGATGTCAGGCTAGAAGGGACTGTTAGAACCAGCCAGCCTGTCCTCCAGCACGACACACAAAACAGAATTTCACCTCACTGTTTGTAGACTGAGTTCAGTTTTTATTTAATTTATAGTATGTGTTTAGAAAATCACTGTATTTTGGTTTTAACATTTTAAGTTACCCCTCACAGCCAGGGCCTAGCCAGGAGCAGGGCAGCCAGGGGCACCAGGGCAGCCCTAGCTCCAGGCACTGCACACTCCCCTGGGCGCAGGCCAAGGCCAGGCTGGGATGTGGAACTGCTGGCGGGCCCAGCTTGATGGGGCCCATGGCTGGGAAGGGAAGGGCTGTGGGGAGCTGGACACCAGCCCTGCCATGGCATCACGGGGGCTCAGGATGATGGCACTGAGGCTGAAATGGGGTCCTGGGCTGTGGGGAGGGTAGGGAGGCCCTGGAGGAGCTGGGCAGGGACAATTAGTGCTGGTGGTCCCCTTAGAGCTCTGACCCAGGGCTCAGTCCCTATGTCATGTCCTCTGCTCTAGGCTCAGCAGCAATATCACCTCTTACTGCTTGGTATTTCCCTGTTTATATCCCAAGAGCTGTATTTGCCTCCATGATGAAGCATGGAGGGTGCTGTTGGTTAGTCGCACACTTCTAAATCCTCTGCAATTAGCGTCGTATTTCATGAGAGCTCCCTCTCTTGTAAACTTAACCTACAGATTTAATTTTTGCTACCTGGCACTGCAGTAAAAACATTTTTCAAATTACTCTGCTTTGTGGAATGAAATAACCTGGCAATCACCCACAGCACTTGCATTTTCATGTCAACAACTCCATATAACACTGTGTAGACAAACTGAGCCATAAAAAAGGAAGCTTGCAGACACTAATTATGGATGCTTAGGATACCCGTTTTTTTCATTCATATTTCTTCAGCCACTGTATGTTTTTAAAGATAAGCTTGTGGAAGATCTGGGCTCATTTTTAACCTCACATCTATAAAAAGACAGAGATCAGATCTATAATACTACTGAGTCTAATTTTTCAAATGTGTTTCAAATGTATTCTCTTATTTTGAAGGAACAATTCATTAAAAAAAACTCATGTCACAATCAGAGACCCAACTTCCTCAGCCTGTCTTCATACAGGAGGTGCTCCAGTGGGGAGGGACACCTTACACCTTCACCCAAGGCCTCCCTGATCATCCTCGTGGCCCTTCTCTGGACTTGTTCCAACAGTTTCATGTCCTTTTTATGTTGAGGACACCAGAACTGCACACAATACTCCAAGCGAGGTATCATGAGAGAAGAGTAAAGGGGCAAGATCACCTCCTTCGACCTGCTGGTCACACTCCTTTTGATGCAGCCCAGGATACGGTTGGCTTTCTGGGCTGCAAGCGCACACTGCTGGCTCATAGTCATTTTCTCATTAACCAACACCCCCAAGTCTTTCTCCGCAGGGCTGCTCTGAACCTCTTCTTTGTCCAACCTGTAGCTGTGTCTGGGGTTGCCCCGACCCAGCTGTAGTACCTTGCACTTGGCATGGTTAAACTTCATGAGGTTGGCATCAGCCCACCTCACAAGCGTGCCAAGGTCCCTCTGGATGGCATTCCTTCCCTCCAGCGTATCAACCAAACCACACAGCTTGGTGTCATTGGCAAACTTGCTGAGGGAACACTCAATCCCACTGTCCATGTCAGTGACAAAGATATTGAACAAGACCGGTCCCAACACCGATCCCGGAGGGACACCACTCATTACTGGTCTCCAGCTCGACATCGAGCCATTGATGACAACTCTTTGCATGCAGCCATCCAGCCAGTTCTTTATTCACCGAGTGGTCCATCTATCAAATTGATGTCTCTCCAATTTAGAGACAAGGATGTCGTGTGGGACAGTGTCGAACGCTTTACACAAGTCCAGGTAGATGACATCAACTGCTCTATCCCTGTCCATCTGTTCCGTAGTCCCATCATAGAAGGCCACCAAATTGGTCAGGCAGGATTTCCCCTTAGTGAAGCCATGCTGGCTGTCACCAACCACCTTGTTGATTTTCATGTGCGTTAGCATGCCTTCCAGGAGAACCTGCTCTAAGATTTTGCCAGGCACAGAGGTGAGACTGACTGGTCTGTAATTCTCCTTCTTGAAAATGGGGGTTATATTTCCGTTTTTCCAGTTGACAGGAACGTCACCTGACTGCCATGATTTTTGAAATATGATGGACAGTGGCTTAACAACTTCATTCACCATGGGGCAGAAAAACCCTGCCTAACCTGCTGTGAGGAACTGTTGCTGCAAACCTGGAGGCTGACTGTGTGGTTCCTGCTACAGGGCACCACTGGGCAGCCCTCTTCAGGAGTTCAACAGCAAAAATTAGTGTGACTGCATGTTTAGAAAAAAATTATCCATGAAATAAATGACAGACTTTTCAAACATTAGAACAGATTGAATTAAAATGACAGAAGTGGATCTGCATTCTGATTACTGGAGGAAGATAAGAAGTAGAACACAGCATGTCCAGCTGAGGCTTTTTACCTTACATGTTATGTCCCTGTCTTTTTCCTATTTGGAATGAAAAACCTTTTAGAGAAGTAACTGGATTGTAAAAGGAAGAAAAGGGAATACAATAAAGAGGTTAAAATTTCCCGAGTCTGTAACCTTCCTATAACATCAAGCTATTCTTTCAGAAACCACTAACAACTTCTAACATGTAGCAATAATGAAGGTGCACACTACTCACATCACACTCCTGAAAAATCAACATTATTCATCTAATTTCACACCTGAGTTAAATTTCCAAAGCATAAGTAAATCATATTGATAGCCTCTGTCTCAGAACTGAATTTCATGGCCTTAATATTTTACTAACGTAAGCTAAAGCTAATCTATAGAGGAAGACTTGTCGATATGTCAATAATGTACCAATACTAGAGACTAATATTCATTACTGAATGGTTATTTCACACATATTGACTTCATCCTATTGTCAGTGTTTGTATCACGGCTGGACTATATAAATAAGTCCGAGCTGTCTGGACAGTAAATATTGATTTAACATGGTATTTTTCATATAGCCATATTGAATTGATGTCTGCTTTAAAATGAAATAGATGTCTAAATCCCATCACAGTTAGAGAATTCCTGTAATATTATCCTCCAGCATTTCAATTTCAGTATAGAGAGCAGAAGATAGTTAAAATTAACTCGGCTGGAATAAACAGGTCTCCCAGATGGCTCCACATCACATGCACAGAAAGACTGTGTCTGTTCGGTGTGCATTTTAAAACTCAGATGAAACCTACGGCTTACAGGAAGAGATCAAGGTCTTTCTTTTAGTAAAAGGGGGATGTACAGTAGGAGTGCTAAAGAACAGCATGAAGGACAAGGCAGTATCTAGCCTCACTTTTTTTTTCCCTGTAACTTTATTTTCCCTTCACACCTATGCCTTAACAGCTATTTTACATAGAGATCTTCCCAAACTTCACAGATCTTAATAAAGTCACAAAAAATCCTCATCTCATCACAGAGGACCTTGGCAAAATCAGAACTGAAATTAATCCAGTAGACTTTCCAGAAGATCCTGTTCAACCTTCTAACCATACTGATTATCAATATTCAAGCCAATTCCCACTGAAGGCATTGAGAACACTGTATTGACATCATGCTTAGCAAGAATAACATGCAAATACCCTCAGCTCTTAACTGTTTTTTTTTTACATCCTTACAACTTTCATCATTTAGGAGTACAAGGAGACCAGGTGAGTGCGACTGACAGAGTGGTAAAGTAATCAGGCTTTCTGTAAAGGAGTTTAAAAAAGCCTTAACAGGCTTCAGCCTTTGTATGACATTTATGGAGACTCACACTTTTAACAGTTTTCTGTCAACAAAAAAAAAGGACACAGAAGAATAGTGTTCTCTAAACGGACTCAGAAAATCAAATTTGTAACTTCAATCCAAAGACAAACACATACCGAATTAATAGTTTTTCCAAAGACTCAGAAATATAATGTTTCTCAGTTTTGACCAGTCAAAAACTACTCCTATTCTATTAATGTCATTAACCAGAATGCGGAAACACTTACAGTTCTAAGTTTGTATAAAAAGTCATGAAATATAAGCCCAGCACATTTTTGTGGCCAAGAGCAACTGCTACATTAGTTCTTTTGTAACAACTACATAATTTTACCCAATTTAATATTGCAAGGAAGAACAAAAAAATACTTATGAAAAAGTTCTTAATAGTAACTACTATTGCTTTGATTTTAAAGGCAGGAAATCTTTTTTGAGATAGCATAAATGAAACAGTAAACACAATCCACTTTGTGAAATATAAATTTTAAATTGAATACTGCTAGAGGGATGTCATTGCAATGTTTCAAGGTCAAAGCATACAGAAATTTCTAGTTTCAGTTGAAACACTGCTCATTGCAGGGACTCATTTATATACATATGTGAAATTCAATAACATTTCTGTTTGCTACATATGTAAATAATAATAATAATAAAAATACCCTGGATGCATCTATGCTGTAAGAAGTTTGGAGAAGTGCTGCATATGTTGCCTGAAGATACTGATTTACTAATGGCTTCAGTAACCATATGTAAGAAAATTTGTAGTCCAAGACTATCTTTTAATGAAATTTAATGGTAGACTACTAACCTGAACAAGAACAAAGTAGCGTTTTTTCCACCGCTTCCAAACCTTCTGTCCCAGAGCATACAAATATCTGCAAAGGAAATAATAAAGGGATGTTTTTGCATTAATAAGAAGCATGATATGTGGAGGACCCAATAGAAAGAAGTGTATTCATTTGCTCTACCTACTGAGCTGCTTCTTCAGTGTTGTCACACCTAAGAAGTGATTTTTTCTTTTATTTACTCTCTGCAAAGATGTTTTAATTTTCTCTCAAAAGATGACAAAAAGCAGAAACAAAAGACCTCATGTTGTAGAAGACTAATGCACTTATCACATATTTCACCAATCACATTTGAAAACAGGAAAAACACTTTAAAGCAGAATACTTTTGACTACACTTTTTTTTTTACCATCTGGTTTCCATAGATTTGCTAGCTTTTCTCTAGAACCTGAGAGAAAAGCAAAATATTACCTATGAGATGTCCCTTCTGGCTGGACAGCTTCTCTCAAGGGCACCTAGTTCAACTAGGTGCTTCAAAGGCAAAACAAAGATTAAAATTTTTCAGACCAAGTGCACTCTCCAGAGGATGCTGGTACATATACTGCGGAGAAGTTAGGATTAGAGGTGGTTGGTTGGATGATGGGTACGTGGATGGTGTCTCTGTTGTAAGAGGAGAGGGTCTGCTGTCCTCTACTTTATGATCACTTCTGGGGCTTTGTTGCCCCGTGGTTTTTAGCTCAGCCAAAAAGAAAAGAGTAATGAACTAACGTGAAACAGGTAAGTAAGATACAGGCAACACTTTTACTCCAACTGTCCTGGGCATACACTCAGGCACATTCTTTCCCACTTTAGGTATCATGAAATATAATTTTTTGTATAACATGTATGTTCAGTGTAACACTTATTAACCGTGGTAGCTTGTCAGATTACAGAATGGCTCCCTCACTACTATGACACTGATTATCTTGCCCTTCTTCAACTCCTGCTACACCTGTGCTGAAACTCTGCCTTGCCTGGTTAATCTGCTTTTTATTTGTATGAGAGAGAGGACACTTGGCGTTGTGTACATGATTACCAGTTCATTTAGCTTTCTTTGAATAGTCTAGATCCTGACACACTCTTTTTAACTTCTTAATTCTGTGATTATTAGAAATTCAATAAAAGGTAGGGAGATGAGTAAGAGCTGTGTCAAAAAGGGTATCAAAAAAGGGGCCAATTAGCATTCATTTGAAAGTTTATAATGCTTTGCAAATAAGGAAGCATTTACCTCACAGAGTGATAAGTGCACATTCCCCCACAAAACATGAATTGTTTTGCTTTTCAAATATGTTTCAAAAGAGCCAGGCATGTTCCTCTAAATCAGAGCATTTACTTTTCCCAAAGCATGGCACATCGCTATTGCCCTGTTAATCTCTTTAATATTGCCATAGGGTGGAGGGTGAATGACTGATGAATTTCACTCAGACTTGAAGATTAATGAGGGGGGTCAAAAGTAAAAGGGTCCCGGGGTGGCCTTTAAGGTCTCTCAGTCTTAAGCCTGTCCTGTTCCTCATGGACATTCTGCCACCATATCCCTCAGAATACCCTGTAGGTTTCTCTGATGCATTTTGGAGGGCAACTACCACATGGACTGTGAAGACCAACTGAGAATACACAGTCCTCAAATGCTACAGTACAAAGATATTCTGACCATGTTCCCACTCTCTTGGCACATCTTAAACGACTGTAAAGCAGCCATAAACTAACAGAGGATTCTTCTTCCTAAAGAGTAATTGTGGTATTTTTAACTAAGCCTGGTATAGAAAGGTGCTTTTAAAAGAAGAGATCTTAAAAAAATTGCTATCAGAGAAAAGGTTGGTTGCTTTTTAAATTACCTTTTATATAAAGTATACCACATGCAGTCCTGCAGTACTGCAGGCTTAGGCAGAACTATCACAAGTGAAATAAATTCAAAATTATAAAAAAAAGAAAGCATACAAAAAATAAATTCAATAGCAAAATGCACTTTTTATTCCTCCTATAAATCACTTCCAAATGAAGTGTTAAAGAAGAGCTTCTCTGGGAAACAGAGCAATGGAACATTAACTACCTAACTTTAAAATCTGTTTGTTTTAGATACTTAAGATTACTTAATAAAGGAAACAGCATTCATGACACAAAGCTGGGATTAACTATAGAAGTGCAAAGCCTATGTTACTTGGTTTTACAATTCACTATAAACCCACAGTTATAATATTAAATTATTAGTCCCTCCTCCAGTGCCACCTTTAGAAGTGACAGTTCTTTTCTAATGCAGAAAGTTTCACCCATTTACAAGGGATATACCCCATGCTCATTTGAAGTATGCATGCTCCTGAAATATGAGATGAATTCTTACTCCAGTCTAACATTTATACCCAGAACAAGCCAAACATCCTAGGTACCTAGAATCCTCTTTGAACTGTCCCACTTATTTTCCATTGAAAAAATGGAAAGTAAAGGACCTAAGAAACTTACTACATTTGCACAGTAATATCTAGGATTTGTAGAAACTGCAGTGCACGACTATAACAGAAAAAGTCTACAAAAGCCAGTTTCTGGAATTACATGACACTGGGGTTTCACAACTGGAGCAAAAAATTCATAGGTTAACAGATTTAGAAGTGAAATAAGTCCTAGAGCTAAGTTGAAGAATGTTTTTACTTTTAAGACAAGGAATTGCATCGTTGTTCATGACTCTCAGGTAAATACACATATGCGAGTCTGTATTCACCTACAAGCCCCACTCACCCTCTCCATCCAAAAAAATGAGTACAGCATGCATAGCATTAATTGTTCAGACTACTATGAACACTCTCAGCAGCAACAAGAAACACACAACAGCCATTCCTTCAAACACCCTACCCTTCTTAGGTAAAATATTCTGTGCAATAGAAAGAAGAAACTGATATTTAAAAGTCAAAAATTCTGTATTTCTAAAAACTTACAACACCATTTATACAATTTTTTTCACTATAATTTGGGTTCCAGAGTTGGGATAATCTAAAATAATTCTTCAGTTATTACAGTTGAGCTACACACTGAGAAGCAAGATACTGAAATAGTTTCCCTCTATCTGAGCATGGAAATAATATTTGCTTTTAACTAAATTAATTTATTTTGACTTCTATTTAAAACTGTGTTTTCAGAGTGTTTAATAAGTACACTGACAAGAAGTCAGGAAAGATTGGTTTTCTGATGCACACAGAAATAGATATAAATGCAGACTTTTATTCTGTAAAAATATATTAATATAATATGTACACATAACATCCATATTGGTACGTGTGCACATTAGAATGTATATTTATAATTAGTATGTATAGGCTTGGCTGACTTCTCCAGGCTTTTTATATTGCTCACATAATTTACAGTGACTTAAGACTAATACACCTGGTTTTATACAGAACATAGAAAATAGCACATTGAATCACTAAGTGCTACCCCAATGTAAAGATATTCTAACAGTTTTGTAGTAATATGAAAACGAAATCAAATGCACAAACCATGCAATCACTTTTTCCTGAGAATTTAACTCTTAAAGACAGTTCTACAATTTTCTTTCTTTTAGCATTATATAATACTTCTCTCTTACTCTTCTCTCACTCCCAAATTAAAAAGTAGGAATCGGATTTGTATGAAGTGACAGAGTTACCTGATTTTACCTCACAATGCTTACAATATGGCAGAAAAATAAATATTTAAACTTTAAACTATATTTTCCTGGAAAATAAAAAAGATTATAAGCAATTTCCTCTATAAAACACAGAGAAACCTAATAAAATATGGTTTATATATCATTTTGTCTCAGTCAGTATAATCTTGTCCTCCAGAAATGGAACAAACAAAATGATCAACCGTCTTCTTTAAGAAGTCTGAGCATCAATATGTTTTATATATATAAAGGTTGAATATTTTTCAAAGTTCATTTCCTTGTGCTACAAAAATGCAAAACCATATTGCTAAATATTATAGTCCAGTTTCCATTATGTGGTGACATACATAGGAAAGGAGATGACAGCTTATTTGCTCCAAGTCTGCTCTGTGAGCGTGTAGGGTTCTACTTTTTGATGAAAAAATCAGCACTAATGAATAGCTGAAAAACATAATTGAGTGTGGAATACTGGAGCTATTCACTGCTGGAGAAAGGACTTACTACTTCTTCAGAGATCATTTTTAGACCAGCCTTTTTATTCTAAGGAATGAAGCAATCTATCTACATCTTGAATGATAAATTCTCTACTTGTAAAAGGCTTCATTTATCACAAACAATGAAGAAATATAGAAAGAAAAATCAATACGTGTAGCAGTTTAGTCCAGCAGAGGCCTTTCTTAAAGAGAAACCTCAGTCAAGGTTGAAAGAGCAATTAATGCAGTCTCAAAAATCTGGGCCACTCTGATAGAGTTCGGTTAACATGTGGCAGAAGTAATCATCCACTTGTGAAAATGATTTTCAGTTCATTCTCAAACACCTTTCAGACACTCATGATCCCATTTAACTGACAACAATACAGGCTATCTGTGGGCATCATTGCATTGCTGAGAGCGCCAATGGGGACCAAATGCCCACAGGCACTTTCAGTCATCCCTGCCTGCTCGCATAAAAGGAATCTTCCTTGCACCGCATTCCTTCTTTTATTTAACCCCGAAAGATTAAGCCATTTTTTTGTCTTCAGTTGAAGATGAGAAAGAAAACTGATTCAAGACAACAATATGACCTAGGTCATAAGAAACCTAGCTGTAAACATTCTCAGATTCATTTTAGTACTTTATGTGCTGTAAAGAAAGAGAACTAAATAAATGTTCAACAGATGGAATGAAAAAAAATCAGCCTAAAGTTCTACTATAATTATGCCTGCTAAGGATAAAGAAATGTTGAAGAATGTCAAATAATGTAAACACCACAGCCACAGAAAACATTTATTCCAATGAGCAAGATACTCATCATAAGAACAGGAAAACGTGTGGGTTTTCCCTCTCCTCCCCCCAGATAACTTTTCACTTACAATATAAATAGTTATTGGTATGCTGGAGATCAGGTATCCCTAGATTCTTTAAAAGTGCTATCTTACTGCATTCCAGAGCGCTTCAACATTTGTGAATATTCATGCCAGTACTTACAGAACCTGTGAAGTAACAGCAATGGCAACTTGAGAATTATTAATCCAATTTATGTCATGTCATGAAACCTATTTTGTACGTAAAGTGGCAGTGTTTGTCAAGACAGAAAACATCCTTTAGCCTTGAGAGAATTCCAAGCAACGAAAGAATGTAATCGTTCAGATGCAACATAAATGCAGAAAGTGCTCCAGTTTTAATGTAATCTAATTGTAATGTAAACAGGTAACGCAGCACAACTGTGAAACAGCTGGTGCTGAGGAGCAAACATCTCTCTGTGCTTTTTGAGCCAGCTTACTTTGAACTAGCTCTAGTCTGAACTCACGGACCAAATGGCTATCAGTGGTTGCAGCACATATGGGTGAACCCCTGGAGTTCATCTCTTGGTTTAATTCCATCTAAAAGGATAACAGTCTGTGAACACAAACTATTCCATGACGTGAAACAAAGCACAGTAAGCAGGAACAACTAAAAGATTATTTTTGAAAGTGAAAATCTGAATTTAAATCCTAATGTTGATGCAGTAGAAAAAGTTTCAACTGCAGTGCTTCCCCTTGAGCACCTGGTTTGGCTGTAGAAACAGATCTTTACACTCCCAGACCTTAAAACAAATCAGAAGCATTCTGAGCACTCAGATGCATCCTGGCACCCAGCCTAGACATCTCTCCATATAACTGGAAACACATGACACTGAAATTAAGATAGAAAAACTGGTGATCCTTTTTTCCAGCCAGGCAGTGATACTGTTAGTAATATAGAAAGCCTAAATTTCTGAGGACCTGTTAATATGAAAAATCTACTTTTTTTTTTCAAGGTCATACACTGCCACTGATGGAATCAGTCAAAGCACCCTGCTCACTGTCACACAGGTATAAAACAAATCAATGAATTCAGCTGCCAACTGAAGTAACTCCAGTTCTGGAGTGCCAGTGTTTAAAATGGCCCACTTTCAGGAAGAGTGGTAGAGGCTAGTAAGAGCAGCAAACTCTTTCAGGAATGATATTTGGCTTTGGTTATCTCTGTCTGGTTGTATATTTCTTTTCACTGTCTAGAAAGCTACTTTGGAATTGATATAACTTTTATTTCATAAAGAATACAGATGCCAGCAGAGTTAATTTTGTATTTTGTTTAGCAATAAAACATACAAGCGGAACAAGATGCTTACATTTCTATCCTAAGATTGTCAATTCTATGTATTTTCATAACAGTTGTCATCATCACTACTAAGTATTTTGAAGTCCTTATGGATTAGGATAAATAGATACATCTGATCTACAAAAATGTGAGGAAATATGTCACAGCTGGTATCCCTATTTGTGATCTGAAATGAAGCACAGAAATCATGATAATGAATTATCTAGCATTTTCCTTCCACTGGTGCACACAGAAGATGTTTATTCAAAATGATATCATGTTTTAGAATAATTTTTTAAAATTCTTGATAGCTAGAGTTTTTTTAAAATAGCTAAAATAATTCAAATAAAACCACTATTTTAAATCATCACCAAAGTTTCTAATCAAATCAGTTTAATAAGTCCTAACTTACCTATCATGTAATAGGAACATTGCTTGACACTTGAGTAGTGCTTTATAAACGTCAGGTAATTATTTTTCACAACATGTGCAGTGAGGGAGGTTAGAATTATTACAGTAGTTTCTGTGGGAAAGAAATCAAAGCAGAGAAAAGCAAGAACTGCTCAGAACCTGAGGTCCTAGTGCAGGAGAAGAAACATTCAGGAAAGCCTCACACCAGTTCTTATCTTCCAGACACTAGAAAATGCATTTCAGAAGCCTATAAAGCCATTCAGCCTTTTAACCCCATGTGCCAAAACATGAAAATTATTCATGAATTAAAAAAAATCTAACCCAAAATGTTCTAAATGGAAACAGCAAATTAAATGTTGGCTTTGCAACTCCACTATGCCACTTTCAGTGACTGTGTTTCCCTTGTGCTTTGTATGGATCCAGCATAAACTACTCGGGGCATATTTCATCTCAAGAGCTTTGCAAATTACTGTTTGGAAGTGCCTTTCTGTCTCCACTGGCTATTTCAGATCCCTACAGTGCCAAGACTCCAAACTTAGGTGTTGCAATTAGTTGCCTGAAAATAGATGAAATGAAGGAGGCTTTCTGTATGAAGGCATCATGAAAAGTAGGTAATGGGACATTCACAGAAAATATTTGTTGTTTGTAGCCTGACAAAAGTGCTCATTCTAAAGCACGATTCAGAATAATATATATTAGTTTGCTCTTTTCAGTAGTGCTATGAGGATGCAATGACTGAACTTAGCTGATAATGGCCAAGACTACATTGACTGTAAAGAGCTCAAAATACTTGGCGCACTTGGTAAAAGAAAAAAGCTTTTCAGTTCTGCTACTACAGTGCAGTCCAGAATGAAGCATGCCAGAGTACAATTTAAGCAACAGTTGGGAAAATGCAGTTACCCTCTTGAATTCATACAGTATCTTTGAAATTGTAGTAACTCCTCATGTTGCAGAAGTAAAAAAGCCTTTTTATTTGGAAATATTTTATTTTCTTCTGGATTAAAATTTTGACACTTCATGCTATCATACATTGAAAAACTCCCTTTCAATCCACCAGACTTCACGTAAGCACTGGAACCAATGTATACCACTTCTCTTTCCATCTAACATACAACAACAGAAAAACAGACGATGCTGCCAGTGTAAGTGGTGCAGACAGTCTCCATTGCATCTCTAGCACCTCTAAGGAATGTAGGAACAGTGCCAGGCATTAATTTTCATTCTCACACAGCAATGCAACTGTTATGGCTTGTTTCCATGGACTCAAATTAGTTACATTTCATTGTGCATTTTGGGCATTCACCGACAGGTTTGTGAAAGAGAAATTCAGTTGCATTAAATGTTAGCATCCACAATGAACCATATGTGGCTCAGAAAGTACTCGCTCTGCAGACAAGTGGAGTCTGGAAGAATACTGAGACGTCTCTTAGAAGGTTTCCCAGTCATCTGCTGTTGACCACAGTGGGAGAAATGATTGGGGGTTAGGTGACAGTAAGGCTAATCTAATATTCTGATAGAGACATTCTTCCCTGGAAAACCTGCCAGTGCAGAATGACAAGTGCAAGTGATCTTTTCATCAAAAGTTAAGAGTCAAAAAGGTAATACTTCTGGCTGCATTTTGATGACAGTGCAAGACTAAGAACAAGGAAGAAAGCTTTTCACCCAGCTGATCAGCTCTCTTCAAATGTCCATTTTAAGAAACTTTCCTATACAGAATACATGTAAAATTTTAAAGATGCCAAAGAAACAAAAAAGCTTCTGACTCTATGTCACTTTGGCTCTTTTGAAGAAACTTTCTTGATTAAAGAACACAGAAGTAGCCACCCAAAACCACATTCAGGCATGTACGTTGTTCCCAAAAGGTTGCACAGGGAAGCAGCAACTGGATGGAAGCATGCAGATATACAACCCCAGAATTTACTCCTCTACTCATGGATTTAGTGGCTTTAGGAGTTTCTTATTTGGGAGTTATCCCTTCAAGGAATTCAGGACTGAATTAACATTAGGAGGAAAAAAAATTCCTAATGTTAATATCTTGAAAATAGTTCTGTTTTGGGGAGTGGTTAGACAAAAACAGAAAAGTGATATACAAGAAAGATATAAACCTATAACAGCAGCATGAATTTAGTCTTTATAAAAGTTCTTTACTGTAACAAATATGTAGAATAAAACCATTCAAATGCACTGTCCCCACACTGGAGTTATTACACTGGAGCTGATTCACATTTGGAAACTTCAGGAATACGGGATTTACCACCTGTGAGGGAGCATCAGAGCCATCTACTGGGGTTAGCCCTTTCCTGCTCTGACAAACAACTGTCTCCTCAAGATAGCAATACTGAAGTGATACTCATTTAATTAAAAAAGATCCATAAAATATAAGAGAAAATATAAATTTTAACACTGATGAATTGTATGTGGGGGGGGAGGTTTGAGTAGTTTCTCCTCACTTGAAGTTCTAGAAATATTTTTTTTTAAATAGCATTTATTTGTAGATAACAGAAAGGGTAAAATGCCCTCTATGACTGTTTTGAGGATCAATTTTGATGGAACAAAAACTATATTTAATCTTTTTAGTAACACTCATTGATTACTGATCAAATCTGAGATGGAAATTTTTCAATCTCTTTCCCCAAACAGAACTGTATATGTGTATATATTTATATGTGTATATATTTATACACAGCTAAACAAAAAGATTCATTTTTTGCTATAACTCAGTCAAGACTTAGAGAGCAGAGTAGTCCCAGTGCCACATAAACCTACTGGAATGGCTACCTCCACTCTCCAAATATTTGATTTCCAAAATACTATAAAAGATTTTATTGGAATTTTCAGAAACAAATTTCCAACCAAGCTTTAATAACTTCCAAATTCAATATTTTAAAATCTTCTAAAATAGACTGTATATATACAGAGAAATCTTCATATTTATAGCTACTATGAAGCTACACTTGGAAACTTCTAAAATTAACATGCAATTCCTTTATCTGTATTAGCTAGGAAAATATGCACTCGTGTCAGTTATCCGAGCTTTCAAAAAACAATATAAACAATCAAAAGTGAGATTAATTTAGCTGCATTATAACCACATCCCCATCTTCTCCCTTAATTTAACCATGCTGCCCTCCTGTGGCTGTCAGGATACGTAAAATGCAATGGCCCAGACCACGAAAATCTGGTTCAAATTGATCCCTGTTTGCGACTGACTTGAAGAGGAAAGAAAATTACACTGTATAATCACAAAAAGTGCTTAAATTAAACTTCAGGGCAAGGACTGGGAAACATATATCTTAAATAGTTTTAAAATCAATATTTTAAATAAGTTGAATGTCTTATTATTCCAGAAATCATGTATATATGGGAGCATAGTCATACATATTAATAATACATTTATTCTCAAATTATGGGGAGATCATCCATTGCATAATGACAAGTTACTTCATTTGTTGAAGTACCAACACAGTTGAGCACATATATTATAAAGATTATGCAACAACTCAAAAAGCATGGAAATAATTTGCAGAAGTATCAGTATTTGGTAAACTGAAAAAGTGCCTATTGGTGAAATTATAACCCTGTTTTCCTGGTACAGAGATACTAAATACATCTTGAGGAATTATCCCCCAAAAAGTACATTATGTCTTCAAAGATCAAAAATGAAGGAGAGGTATTATCAAATATTGAAAGAAATTATGTAGAAAACCCACTTTCTTCATCTATTACATTTCTGCAAAGTCTCTGTTCTAATAAGCTCTGTTACTATTTAACTAGAAATTAATATTATGCACTAAAATTTGTATATAATTTGAGCTCATCTATACTCAGGTTTCAGATTTGTTAAATCACTGGTTTAAAAGAGATGAGTACAGAACAGATACCAAACCCACTAAAATACAATAGCTGGAGTGACACAATGCTGCTGTTTTTCTTCTAGACTAAATTTGTAAATGCTAACAAATTATGTTTAAAGTCTTAATGATAAAGAATGCTTAAAAATACACTTTTCTTTCCAAAGAAAGACAAACGGTCCTAAAGAATACAAAAAGTAGAGTGATACTTTCAGATTATAAAACATGTTAGAAAAGTAAGTAGCTTTTTGTAATCTTTCATTCATTTTTATATCTGAGTTAAAGACAAGTGAAATGTCAAATTTTAAGTCAAGACATTTCTTGCAAAAATATTTTATATATTATTCCAAAAAACTGAAATAAATAAAAATTGTCAGGAAACTGAAAAACTGTAAGAGATACTTTTGAACAAGACAAGACATTTAGTATAGTAACATGCTATTTTATGCCAATTAGTGAAGTTGCTAACATGCCATAGCAATAAAAAACAATTGACCTAAATAGTGGGGCTAATTAAATGAAATTAATAACATAATTAAATGCTTCTCAATATATAATAAAAAAATTATGGCTGTAAGTGTTACATTATGTTGTCTTTTTGTTTTCGTATTATCTGCTTTTTTGCCAACTTTTAATCGGTGTATCTATATGCATAGAAGATAGATAGCATCCAAATGTTAATGTGTTGGTGGCAGGAATCAGGTGTTCAATTAAAATTTATTGAGTGTGCAAGGAAAAAAACCAAGCCTTCCATTACATAGAATACATACAGCCCAATTAAAAATGAATTTAGCATTTGTCAGTAAATTGAACACTCACATTCTATAATGGCAATAACATTTTACATGACATTTGATCATTAACTTAATCATCATGCTTTTCTAATCTAAGGATCAGAGATATTTTCTGTATGAAAATGGATCCATTCCTTCTCAATGTACAAAATAAAGCTGCATTTACACAAATTGTTGGTTCCTCTCATGCTTTTTTTTTTTTTTCCCTCGTAAGCAGTGAATGACAGAAAAGCGACTCTAGCACATGTTCTCAGCTACTGGCAATATTTGTTATATTTAATTTCAGCCTCAGCTGTATTGCTTCCATAACAACTCCAATTTCATTTGAATGAATTCATTACTCAGAATGTCTTTCTACATGGCTTGATGGAAAGATCCTTAAAAATGACATCACATACCCATGTCATGTGTTACTGTTTCCCAGCAGCTGTCCTTCACCTAAAAGGAATCATTCCGTAGTCTAAGTATTCAGACCCTAGCTTTAGACTTCATGTTGCCCTTCAAAGCTAAGACTTACAACCAGATGAAAAAAGCTACAGAGTCACAGACATTCAGTTTTAAAAGAGAAACAGGCTGTCAAGTGTTCAGCTGCTGGAGGAATACATCCTCAGGTAGACTTCTCCATGCCAACATTACTACAAACTGAGCCAAGTTTCTTACTCTTTTCTACTTAGTCAATGGCGTGGTGCCTTCCACTTAAAGCTGTGAACTTAAAATGATTTAAAAATTGAAATCAGCAGTTAAAATTGCAAATGCAGGAAGACATGATAAAAATAGTAACTTCTAAGTCACTGTTTTACTGAGCGAGGGTAGCTAGTTTTGTATTTAGGATAGCATTTACTTCGCTTACCAGAACATCACAGCTTTTCAGTTTGGAATAAACTTTGAAGAAAAGCAGACAGCAGTTTAGGGTTAGAAATCTTCTAACATTATCAGGATAAAATCCATGTGGTAAAGCAAGAGAAGCTGGTCTGACCCCAATGGAGACTAAGTGGTGGAACTAAAACCTACACCTACCAGGACGCTTGCCCTACCAACCTGTCTCCAGTTTACTCCATACAAGCAGCGCAAAAGATAATCATAAAAGTCTTTTCTGTCTATTTCTCCAAACAAACCATACACAGGATTTAACATACATGCATTTTTCACTTACGTGCTCTCTTCTATAATGTATGCATGAAGTGAAAAAAATAATCTCGCACATTATGAAAAGGCAAAGCAATACTACACTACTGATCTGACACATATAATTTAGGATGGGATTAAATTAAAACAGGCTTTTGACAGTAAACATGATAAAAATTATTTGTAGTGCAGAGTGAGCTCTTCATTAGTTTTTATTTACACAGAAAGAGAGTGAGCTGACGGTGCAGAACGCTGCACGAAAGCACCACTACACTGATGATATTTCAGAAATCACCAGCCTATCAAGGTGATGCTGCCATGTTGGTTAGTCGGGGATGTGACATGTACTTGAGGACCCTAACAACATGGTATATTGAACTGCCAACACAATCGTGTTGACATTTAACAGGACGTGGACTATTTAAAGGGATCTGGCTGTGTTGAATACACTATTTGAGAAAATAGTAGTAGCTGCCACAGGAACTCTGTTACTATGTCAAAATTCAATGCAATACTGTAACCACTGAAATCATATTACAGTGGAGGAAAAAAACCCATTGAATTGAATTTATAAAAAGTTACCTCTGCCTTTACATCCAGTATTGTGTTAAAAGTTATTTTTGCCCATACAAAATAGTGTATTATGAATTGACATCCACTCTCAGTCACAGCAGAGCACAGTTGACCCTACAGTATCTAACTGAGCCAGCATCCTGGCACTTAGAGAGGATTAGATTCATTAAATACTGTTAGTTTTAAAATTAATTTTGCTGTTTTAATTGCCTTTGATTTTTTGAGGGTTTATATTCCAGAAGACAAAAAAATAGGTGAATTTTATCTTCTTTCAATTAACAGATGGACAGTGCAAGTGACAGAAGGACACAACAGGCAGGTGGCAGGCCCCCATCCTTGCAGCTAACAGTACTAGTGCTCTTTGTATAGACACAATGCCAGGCCATGCCAGACCACATGCAATGTCAACGTATGTCAGGTGGCAATAACTCTTTCTTAAATTTTATGTCACAGACTAGTGTATGGTACCAAGAAAGAAGCCAGATCACCTGTCGAGATAGGCTAATAAATCAGCTGTGTCTTTCACCTGCATATGTGTGCTGTGCTGATTTGTAATAGAATAAAGCAACATAAACAAAACCTAAAACAATTCAATCATGTATATAATTATGGAACATATTATAAAGCAGGGATACTTGTGTATGATTACATTTTAAAGATAATGTCAGCAACACCTTGGGTGTATTTACAGAGTAGTAATTTTTTTCTCAAGTTTTAAGCAAAACTAAGAGTAAAAGTCGTATGTTATTCTGAATGATACTTTCCCAAAGCTATGGGAACTGTGTGAGAACAGCAATAAAGAAATTTAAGCTAAGAATCCAACATGAACATTCCAGTCAGACCAGAGTCTCCTCAATTAGAGTGTAAGGTTTCTGGGAAGTTCCCATTACTCTCAAGTTATTACTGCAAATTTTATAACACCTGTGATGCAATTAGTTTTTTTTTAACTGTTCATCATTTACTGTAGTAAAAATAAGCAGCCTAGTCTATGCTGACATTCTAGTAAGACAAACGATGCATAGGGAAAAAAATGATCTGACTATATTTCACTTGTCACATGTAGTGACTAAACCGCTCAGATCATGATCTTCCATGTGAAGACCTAATAAGAGACATACTTTGCTACAACATAACAACATTTATTTTTTAATACTTCCTTTAATCCACATAGCACTGAATGGTCAACCCATATATTCTTCTTATCTTGTATATGAAAAACATTTATATGTAATTCGATCTTAAACCAAGTTATTACTTGTGGCTTAGAGCAAAAGCTAGTTAAAAATCATCTGAACTTTAGATTTTCTCAATTCCTCACCTACAATTTCATGAATTTAGGGTCTATTTTCAGTTAAATATTAGTTCATCATCTGGCCACCTAGTCACTACCAGCTTTGTTATCTTTATGAAAATACAGAAAGGTTCCTTTTTACATAATAAAATAGCTTTCTGAAGTTATGATCCAAGCATTTCCAGTAACAGACAAGACATTTTTATTCTTTATATAAAAAAAATCAAAAAAATCAAAAATTTACAAGTGCAAATGCAAGGTTTTACAGGAGCATGCATTTCATGTATTTTCAGGATTGAACCCTTGCTTGAACTCATGACATGACGGCAGTATAAGCTGTTGCCCAGTTCTGCCCAACTACTTTTAGGTGCTTAAATGAAATTAAAAAAAAAAAAAGAAAAAAGGAAAAAGAAAAAAAGGATGCATCTACATTAGTATCAGTCTGCATAAGGAGTGTGTTTTCTTTTGAAGAGAGTCTCTCCAACATGGTTCACACTACAGAGTTCATTCAGATCATATGAACTAGACTCCTCTTGCAAGAAATGAAATCAGATGTGGTGCTCAGCTAGTGCATCTCACATACTCCAGCCACTAAAGGGCAGTCAGATTAGAACAAGACCAGGCACAGACTGAACTAAATCCCCAGAAATGCATACAAGATGATTATCAGGTTCTCAGCAACCACTGAGTCACTTTATAGATCTGTTTGTGCACACTTCACACTTGGCTCCTTTTGTAGTCAAGCACAAGGCACATGCCAAGCACAGCTCAGGTCTTCAAGATTTCCATCTCTTTATAGTGGGTAGCATAATTTTGGTAGCCATCAGTGGCTAAAAATCCTCCATACACACCTTAGTTAGACAAGTCCAGGTTACTGCTCTTTGCACCTTTCATCCTTTAATTCTCCACAGTAGGATCATCACTTGCAATCTGCCATCTGGGTATAGGGATTAATCTCATCCCACTGCTGCAACAACTAGCTGTTGCTCGAAGGTGCACAGTCAACCAGTCTCTCTCATGCTGTGATGCTGCATTCAAATTTACTCAAGTGAAGCAGCCAGGAATTAGGAGTCAGTCAAATAAACCATATGATGACAAGCCCTTGTGATGCTGCAAGATGCACCTGTGTGGTGTTTGATAGTGATGTCTTTTCTAACATGATAAACTGAAAATTGCTGCCACTGCAAAGGCTTTTTTTTCACTTCTTTTTTTCCCCTTACACATTCACACAAAGACCAGAGAGTTTAGATGAGAAGAGATTTAAAGTTGAGAATCGCAGACAAAAATTTGATAGTACAGACAGAAGCCTACCTAGCTGTTCTAAAGGGTCACTATGGTTCCTCCCTAGCAGAGCATGAAACCAAGAAAGTCCTCAGTCAGAGTAAACATAACTTAGCAACAACTAAAAACACTGGTGTTATCAGCCCTGTTCCCAGGCTGCAAGTCAAAAACACAGCACTGCACCAGCTGCTAAGAAGGAGAAAAATGACTGCTACTGCTGAACCCAGGACAATGTTTTAAAAAGTTATGAATAAAAAAAAACCACACATTTATTTTTAAGAAAAAAAAAATAATTAAGTTTTCTGACTATTAACCTTGCTTAACCCATAGATGTTTTTCACATAAAGTCTGTTGTGATTAAGCTAAGTGAGTTTGGATCTAAATTTATATCTCAGCTTTTACAAATATTTCAGATTAATTACTATGGAATGAATGAAGAATGACACCTTAATTAGTAATGCTTCTCTTGGCAATTACGATTCTCTTGGCTTCTCTTAGTAATTAAAGTGGCAGTGGCATATCATTAAGGTTTTCAAGATTCCCCATGCCTCCTCAGAAGCAATTACTGTGGAAAGCACTGAAAATCAGGCTCATAGCTATAATCTGTTCTCTAAGGATAAACACTTTTGCTTCTTCCTTCCATAGCAATTTTACATTAACCCATCATCATTATCCAATCAATCATTAATGTAATTTTATTGTATCATTTTTCATGAAGTTCAATTTTCATTTTTAAAAAATAACTGATTACAGTCAACTGATTTTGCCAAAGTGTGTAATATTAAAATCATTTAAATGAAGACAGTTAACGCATTAGCACTTTTCTTCATGACAAAATGGAATCATTCATTTAGCACAACGAAATACTGGTGTTTAGCACATTTTAAACTAGTATAACAGAAAATACTACTGAGACACTTTGGAATAATAGTCGTAAGGCATCCATATATCACTAAAAGTGAATTAAAAATCAAGCCATTCTATCATGCTCTTTGTAAATGCACATAGGAAAACTTTATCATAGTATATATCAGTGCATGTTGCCTTATGATTATGGAAAATTATTGTACTTTTGTCAGAATTTAGTGAAAGATGTAAGATGATTATAGCTACAAGCTACTGTCGACTCTCTAAATAAAAATATATGCCACTGCTACTGGACCTAAAATCAGTATTTTTTACTAATTATGGGCCCAAATTCAACCAATATTTCTGCTGAACTGTAAAGGCACTGGTTTAGTTTTCAAATGTTGTGATTATTTCTCAATATTCTCATTCCATGTATCGGAAGTTCTTGAAACACTTGGGTTTACTTTGTGGTAGGATTTATGAGTCTCGTCTTGCAGAAAGGAATAATCACACACTTGTCCTCAGGGTCTTGGATCTCTGGAGTCAGTGACTGAGAACTACTGTTGAAAGGAAAGATAATCTCCTCTTCCCAAGTTTTAGTAAAAAACTCTCATGATTTCAAGGCAATCATGTTAACTCCATGCAGCAGGAAGAGTAGTTAATTTACAGATTAGCAATGCCAGTCCTTTCCAGTTCAAGGTATTCAGCAATGACTATCTCATTTCATAAAGTTTTCTGAAGTTTGCAGCCAGGATACTTTACATAGGAGTTTCTGATCCTTCTGCAGGACCATACACTGAGTAGAGAAAACATGTTCTACACACATAAATATGTGGTGCTGGATGTTAGGTGAGATTCTGGCATACCTTAATGTGAAGAGAAAAGCAGACATTCTGAATAAGCAGTAGGCTGCACTGTTCACTCCTGTTGATGCTCACATTTTTTACTGACACACCCTTTTCCTTCAACAGTCAACTGTGTTTGAAATTCAAACAAAGCCTATTCTATCATCTAAACAACACATCTTTCATAGTGCTGCTGAGTAAAACACTGCATTAATACAGTTTGCTTCAGCATTGTATTAATGCAGTGCTGAAGTAATTACCACTGACTCGGTTGTCTTGATCAGTCTTAAGATTTTGGATTGCCATGCTAGGTCCAGGTTAAATATGGATAGGAAAATGAAGCTTTGCAGTTCACACCTCTTCTGTCTTCAAAGACAATGAACCTTAACTGAAACTCTGATACTTCTTTATGCCTTCTTGTCAGAAACTATAATGGTATCTTTCACCCAGTGTCTCAAAGGTCCTCTGTATACGGCAAGCAAATATGAGGTCATGTTGTCCATGCTTTCAGTGTGAGCATGAGCCAGCTCTTACTTCAAAAGTGTGGTGACCATGTTGTTGACCCCAACAGATCTACAATGCTGGCATCACACAGTCAGTTTTTGGTGGGGGTGGAGAGCTAGCCAAGTATAATCTCTTTCTTTCCCTCTATGCTGCCAAGTCTCATGACCTCCTCATGAAATAGTTATATTAAAAAGAAACTTCTAACTCACTTTCGCTCATAAATACAGTTTCCTTACTAGTGAATAACCTTAGATACAACTGCTTTTGTTCATCTTCCATATTATTGATATCCCCAGCAGCTTATAAGGAACTCTTTGGAAAAGAGCTTGCCTACATGGCTAGATGAGAATGAGATTCTTCAGGCAACTTGGGTGCTAATTTTGAGGCCAGATTTACTCAGCAAACATTGTCCCATTTACCAGCAATAGGAGAGACAAGAAAAGCTGTGCACACTGTAAAATCATAGCTAGAGGAAGTGACTCATTTTACTCAGGCCCAGCTAACTTGAATATGGCAGTAGGTAATCTCTATCAGGTATCTGTAGAAAGATTTACCTCCCAAATGTATTGTAATAGAAATGATAAAGATCACTGATATACTTCACCCATATTTCTTATAACTCTACTGTTCTACTGATAGGATAGGAAAATGTTTTGAATCAAATTGCAGATGTTAAAACCGCAAATCAAGTGTGTCAGCTGCCAAATAGAAAAAGCTATTGTGTCAGAGGACATCACAAACCCTAAACTACCACCAGTGCCAACACCAAGTCCTCAGAGGAATTAATTGAAGTGACATTTATTTAATATGAAATACCTAATGTCATTCATCTCATAACAGTATATTTTATCCATAAAGGTCAATATCTATAACTTGTAAGAAAACCAAGAAATATCAGTAGGAGTGAAGATATTTCTCCCAAGGACACAGTTACCTGTAGCAAAATTGTTTTACTAGCCTTCAAAGTAGCCCAAGTTTCATTTAAAATGAGACCTAGCTTTTAAAAATCACTTATGTATAGTTTATCTCTGATCAGAATTCAGATTTAAGTAACTGTGAATTTGGCAGAAGAAAAAAGATTACATGACTGACATGAGACAGGAGATGACATGACATGACTGAAGCCCACTGAAGTTGTCGGGTGATCAGGCATTTAACTTAGTAGATAAGCCATACTTCTGAATGCAGTACATACAGTGAAAAATTTACCTTATGGACTCTAGTGTACCTTTAAATTTTTTTCCATAGGCAATGCCTTAGCATTGATAAACCAACCTGTCAAGGTATTTCTCCCTACCCAGTGGCTTTGAGAAAACTCAGCCAACTCTGATATAGCCTAAATACCTAATTTTTTTGGGCTGCTACAGTGAGGCCATATGACTAAATAATCAGAAAAGGATTCCAAACTCTGTGAAGTTTGCAAAATTCAAACAAACTCAACATTTTCTTCCTTCTGATTTTCCTTATGCGTCCCAGTCTTAAAGTTCACAAACTGAAACACAAGCCCTATACCAACGGACAGTGAGAGCCCTGCTCTCTGAAGCAGCAGCTGAAGTCAACACTCCCCTACCCTTTTTTAAGCTGGAAAAAAAAAGTGCAATAGCCACAAACAGAAAGCTAGATGGTGCTAATATACTGACTTTATGGTTACAACTAGCTATGTTGCACACACTTAGAAAGACAAACCAAATGTTATACAGAGATACAGAAGAGTTTACATATGTAGATAAAGAAATGCTATAGTTAAATAAGTATCAACTTATTTTAACATTTGGTTATTTGGAATCTCTCAGCCCCCTTTCCCTTTTCATAAGAGAAAAATGTTACTATATTCACTAATGAGAAAACTATTTTCAGAAACAGCTGAAAAGCAATATAGAAAGTTACTGGTTTTATTGCATGGAAAATATATGTTTCAGCTCAGAGAAATGTCTGAAGCCAGATTTAAATTCATTATATGCAATACAAAGTCCTATTTGTGACAGGGAGTGTGCAGTACTTCCTAAGAGAAGAGTGACTCTATCCCTAACATCTTTAGCTGTTAAAGTAATTGAAATAGAGGCATTGCAATGTGATCACCTTGCACATTTCTCTGAAATTATGATACTAGGAGCAGATTCCATCTTCAGATCAGCTCACATATCTTCAAGTCATAAAGCTAATTCTATTTCTCCTCCTGCCCTTCTCTGCTAGGTGACCCTGGACAAGCAGCACATAGCAGCTGGCACCACCATTGTTCTGTCTGACTTCATTGTCCCTGTGTCTGCTCTTAGCTGACTTATGTGCTCACTAGTAGCTATGACAACATTTTATTCAGGTAACAGTCACACACAACACAGCCCTACCCACTGAGAAGTCAGCAGACCCCAGTGTTATCCTCAGCTCAGTCACTGAATTGCCTGTGACCTTGGGTGTTCTCTGTTCATTCCTGGCCTTCATTTCACTCATCTGTAAAAGAGAGGTAATTATACTTGCTTTCCTCTCCAACAAACTCTTTTATTAATGGGTGACAAGTGTCAGAAAAAAAAGAGGAGAAAATTACTTATTTTCTGCATCTTAGAGGACTGCTAACCAGGACATTTGTCTCACAGATTTCCTTTAGCTCTAAAACTACAGCAGCAGGAGGAAAAATGTGATACTTCAGTAACATACAGGAACCAGCAGCTATATTTACTGTTTATAAATGCTTTCATAGGAACATTTCAGTTAATCCCCATTGCACAAGAGAGAGCTTAAGGAATTAAAGATATAACTCTTCGAGCTGCACCATGAAATAGCAGAGAGCAGGAAAGAACTTACAAGAATGAATTTTGCCTTTCAAATCTTTGAAAAGTTCTGGGCAAGAACTAGGCTGCAATGTTTTACTTTGAAAGTCAGATTCAAATAGTTCCACTTTGTAAGATTGTACTGTTCAGGCTGTTCAAATTGTAAGAATTTCATCGTACATTATCATTTTTTGGTTTTTAATGGCCATTTTAAAGCAAAGCAAGCTGAAAATATCTCAGTATTTCTTATTTTATTTCTAGATTGGAAGCAATAGAATAATACCCTTTAGTAACCACTAGGCTATGCTAACAGACAACTTAACTGACACAAAACCTACTTTAAAAAAATAATGTATGCTTTAAATGCACATGGATGTCCAAAGGCACATTAGAAATAAACCATGCATTAGGAAAGGTATTTACAGTAACCCCCATATCCTGAGTGGATTAACCTGCCTAACTTGTTTTTCCAACCCTAATTTAATTATGAGTTAAGTATAGCCAAGTGAGCCTTCCTGAAGAAAAAAGTACCTCCCTAATGCTGCTGTTCTAACTTGACAGAAATAAACAGGCTTTTAATATTTTTGTATGGGAAGTTTTTAGGTCAAATTCTGCTTAGTTCCTCTGATGATTTGTTTTAGATTCAAGACTGCAACAGAAGAAATTAACAGAAATATTAAACCCATCCTTTTTTATGGATGCTTGCTCTAGTACCTTAATAAAGAAGATTAAAAAAAATACATATTGTATGGGCTCTGCATTTTAGACAAGGAAAAGGTTGCCACATCCTATGAGAAGACGACAAATATGTTACAAATTATGAGAAAGAAACCCGGAGTATCGTGAATTGCCAATATTCGGAACTGTTCTACAAATCCCCATTGAAGAGCGACTTTACCTCATCATTATACAAGATTTCTAGCTGTGCATGATTCCCCTTGCAATCAACTGACAGGTTTAAATAGAAAAGGATGGTTGTTTCAGACTCTGAGAGCCTTTCATGCAAGATTAAAAAAAAAACCCTAAAATAAATAAGAGGATTATATTTATTCTAAGATGTATATCAGCATTCCTTGTTTTTTAAGCATATGGCAGAATGCATAGAAAAATCATTGAGTGTTTCCATGATCAAGTGTTTTTTTAAGAATCACATTAGTGAAGTAACACCAGATTAGCTGTATGAATGTGTCAACACAAACACTAGTGTAAAAGTAATTTGGTTACCAAAGCTATCTCTTTTTCTCAGAGGTACAAATGAATTGCAATTGAGATTCATAGTAGTGTTGAGTCATAAGGATTTTTATTTCTTTTATTTAAGGTTACATCTTATAATGGAAAAAATCCCATGTTTATAATTTTATTTGAAATATAATTATTTGTTATGTCTACGGAAGCTCAAAGAGAGAATGTGATCTGAAGGTGCTGCAGTCCGGAATACTATTTGTGAATTAAAAATCTCAGTTCAAGTACAAGAAAGTATAAAACTGAATTTTTTGAGGCATAAATGCGAGACAGGTTTTGAAGGCTTTCAGCATATCCCCTACGTCAATAAGTAAAGTCAGTCTTAAAAAGGAGAAACTTTTCTGAAGGAGTAAAACTGTAAACCCATTATTAGCTTGGGCCTGTGAATTTTGTTGTCCCTGAAGAATCTGAAATATTTGAACACAGCTATCCCTATTTCAAAAAAAGTCATTTCTTATCACCATAATTATTTTATTTTAATTATGATACAGCATTAATCTAATAACCTCTCTTCTTACTGCAATTGGCAGTGGGGTAAAATTCTAATTCAATTTTGAATAAATTTTGAGATTCTCAGCTGAAAGGCAGTGTCTAACGCCAACAGAGTGACTTCTTTTCCTGTGAGACAAATACGGATCTTCTATGTTAGGTGTTAACTCAGGCCAACACAGAAAACGTAAATTGTCTAGTCCAAAGATGGGGCAAAGGTAAAGCATGAGAAGTATGAGAAATAAACTGAAGAATTAGAACTTAACTGGGATAATCATACTAACTACATTAGAAGACTGTCATTAAGGCTGTAAAATTCAACTTGTTAACATGACAAAATTCTAGCAACAAGGATGATCACAGTCTTTCAACCTTTTATTTCCTCCCTTTTTATGTACTCTATAACCCACTGCTTAAGTAACTGACCACATACATAAAAAAAAAAAAAAAAAGAAAACCAACCAAAAAAAACCTCCCAGCCCTTTTCACTATTCAGGACAGCAGCAGCTGCCTTCCAGCTCTTCAACACTTTACTTCCTCCTCCATACATGCTTCATTGCATGTTAGGCAAACACTGCTTTATAGAGAGTAATGAATTATTTGCTTTTGTACCTTGTGCAGGTGCACCAGTAAGCTGCAGAGCCTGGCACTGCAGTAACACTGCCCAGCAGAACATAAGCCTTTGGCCATGTGTTAAAGAAGTGACCATGCCTCACTTTCCCCAGCTCATGAGGTATGCAAGAGCCTTTCCTACCAGTTGTTTCTCAAGATTTAACTTCAGATGTGTACAACACTGGGAGGTGGTATTATTCTCTCTTGATAACAGGAGAACTGAAGTACTAAAATTTTTAGGCTTTGGCTGTTAAGATGAAGATCTGCTTTTTTAGGATATTTGGACTCTAATAGCACAATGTATATTTGCAGCCTAGTTTCCACTGATTTCAACTAGTAACTGTAGTGTTGGGCACCTCTATGAAATCAGACTCCAGTTTATAAAACTGGGCATGTGAAAAAAATGACATACCACCAGTTACTATAGGTGGAAATGTTTCAAGTCTCCTACAGGCAGGTCCTTCTGCGTAGCACAAACGGGGATAAAAGCCAGTTCTTCCAGGCATCCCTTAATTGCACAATATTCCTCTGCCTTACCATAATATTGTCTATCATCCACTGTGTGTTTCCAGCCTCTTCACAAATGAGGATTTCTGTGATACCACAGTATCAGTTCAGAACCAGAACAGCTTTAATCTGTGCATTGAAGCAGATGGGAATCCCTCGTGAAAAAAAAGCAAATGACCACTTAATACTTACACTCACCCAGGAAGTCAAGAGAAGGCTGCAGAGAGTGCTTGGATGATGGCTTTCCATAACATTAACGGTTCCTGACTGTACACATTAATGATTTGTCTAGCAGGTGGTTTTTTTTTCCTATCAAACAAACACCCTTTACCTTCCTCTCACCGCAACTTCAGTATCATTATAAAGTATTTCATCAACCTTTTCAATGGTTATTGGAAGAACTATTAACCTTTTATTTCATGTCACATATATTTATGGTGGAGGAGTCTATACAGCCCTCCCCTGATGCCCTAACTTTCCTAGACAAGTAGGTAATCATCATTAAGGCTAATGGCTATGATGAAAGGGAAATGAAGACTGCCCTTGAGCATTTTTGGTGAGAACGACAATATCTGCCTGGATAATAGTGACAGCAGTGACCCTGAAGTAAAATGAAGAAGTAAACAACTAGGCCAGGAGATCAGGATTCAAAATCAATGTGAGGAAGTAACCAGCAGCAGCAGAGGAAAGGGGTAATGATTAAATTAAGTTAGCAAAAGTAATATTTGATTGGGCAATCATTTAATGCTCTCTAAGAAGACTAGTGACACAAACCAGTATGTAAAAGTAAGCTGGGGGGTTAGGAAGATCCTCTGAAGACCCTGGAAGAACAGCTCCCAGCCTAGAAAGCCTCTGAGAGACCCAGAAGCAGGATGACTGGAAGCAGTGGAGCCTTGTCCTTTTTGCTGGACCCAGGTCAATGTAAGTTGCATGTTACACCCTGAGTGGGGTTGCAGACAGTATAACCCCAACATTATCAGTGACCTGATTAAACATGGCGACTTCTCCCTGTTGTCGCCTATTGTGCATGGGAACACAACATCCCTGATGTAGCCGTGGTGTGCAGTATGCAACCAAACCAGGCCATGTTCAAGTTAGATGCATCTGTTGATGCATCAATTCATGCTGCCCCATGACTACCTTTTGACAAACCACCGAAGAACACAGGCAGCACTGTGCCATTTCTGCAGCATTCATGACTTCAACAGGCTGAATGTCTTCCAGCGTCAGACTGAACCTATGTTAGCGCTCTGGATCTAAACAAAGATGTGCCGCAATTACCAAACCATTTCAGAGGTCTTTGGTGAGTGGAAAAGAATTGGTGGGGTAAGAACTAACAGGAGGATATCATGCTTTAGTACAGGCAAGCACTTTTCTCCCTAGGACCTCTCCAACTTATGTCAGCCTGGTCTTCCTGCTCTCTCCTGACACATTACACCATTTTTCTTATGCACCTACTTGCAGCTCTACTCCTAAGTTTTCTCACCTTGTTCCCAGTCTCCAAATACAGTAGCTCCAGTTCTCACTGGCTCCATGACTGGTTTCCCTCTTTTTCCTCACAGCTTCTGGTCACCAGCCACAGGTCTCCAGCCACCAAATCCCACTGCTACATTCCTGACTGTTTCCGTCTATGTTTCCCAAAACCAAAATGAGGGCTGAGGTTGATACCTGGGAAATTTCAGCCCAAACAATTACAGCTTTGCCAAAATGTAAGGCGTTTTTAATTATTAAAAAAAGTATTGAACATAGGAGATTTTAGCAATTAATGTCTGTATATAACCAGCAGAATATTAATAGAAGGAGATAAAAAAGGAATCTAAATAGTATGGCCACTACATTAATACTACATTAACATGTTGAATAGTCCTCTTTTTTGAAATTAATTTCTACTTACTTCAGAAGAAGTCAGAAGGATGGAAAACAACCCTGGTGATTGCTGTATAACAGATACAGCCTTGCTACTGTCGGCAACACTATCTGGTTTTGCAGTTGGGATGAAGAAAAGTGATGGTAATTGCCTAGGGGAGCTGTCTTCATGAATAATCTATTCCATATAGTTTCAATGTTTGACAGAAAAACATCCTTAAACTGGTATTTGTACCTTAATTCCTTACAAGAGAAATACTACAGCAGACAGAGAAAGAAAAGAGAAGGCTATGTTGCAAATACCATCATATTCAGGTATACAATTAATCCTATTTTAATGGAAAAATACATTTCTCCTAAATATCAGCTTTATTTTCCAAAGTGCTATAAATTTTTACATTCAAAACCGGATTCTAAATGACACTGTACTCGAAGTTCTGCATTTCAGAGTTAGCTCATCATTTGTCTTTACACATCAGTAAACATCTGACTATTATTCCTGACTATTCCAAGCTTTATATATAAAATGAGGATTTAATACAATGCCAGGCTATGGGAACTGTTGTGCACATTTATAATGTTTTACAAACTTTATAAACATGGTTGAACACAGGCAGAGTGAGGCAAAATAATAAAATAAGCAGGAAATGGACACTTACCCACAGTGCTTCATGTGAGGTGGTTTATCCATTCTCACTGCCAGTTTAATTTTCAAGTCACTGTCCTGGCTGTTTTTTGGGACTACCATTTTATGCAGATCAGGTGACTTTGGGCTGTTAGATGTTGGATACAACACTACCTGCAAGACATAAAATAAAACTCCAATGAGTTGACGCAAAATAAATCTGTTAGTCTCTAATAAAAATTTCTAAGCAGTGAAGACTCCTGTTGCATCTCCTCCGATCTTAAAGTCAACTTAAAACTGTTTCATAAATCCAAGAAGCCTGTTGACTCAATCTTATTGTAACAAACAAATTTCCAAAACAAACTCGTTTTCTTACAAATGGGAATTTTCATATTTGAGTTAATACAATTTCCTCCTCTGTTAGTTCATTCTGAATTAACAGTTTTAAACAAAAAAAGGAACAATTGACACTTGAAAATGGTCATGTATAATTAAATAAGAACCTGAACTTTCATATTACTCAGTGGTCTGCTGGAAGCATCCTATTGAAACAATTTGCTTAGCATTATGCAGTGGCTCACCCCTTCAGTCATGACATTACTTAATGGAAGAAAACCAGAATATGTTCTGTCTTACTAACTCCATTTTCAGAAACTGCAGATTAATTCCAAAGCATCTTTGCTGCAAGTGGAGTATAATAAATGTAAGGTACTATATCCAGTTAACACGTGATATGGTATAAATCTTTTGTTTAATCTACATTGGCAGACATATAAAAAAAAGAAAAATACGTCAAATTTTAAATATTTAATTTTTGAAACTACTAGCTAACAATTAACTTTAGATTAGTATTAGTCTCAGGCTGTTGAATATTTATATATTTACCATAGAATCATAGAATAGTTAGGGTTGGAAAGGACCTTAAGATCATATAGCTCCAGCCCTCCTACCATAGGCAGGGACACCTCACACTAAACCATGTCACCCAAGGCTCTGTCCAGCCTGGCCTTGAACACTGCCAGGGATGGAGCATTCACAACCTCCCTGGGCAACCCATTCCAGTGCCTCACCACCCTAACAGGAAAGAATTTCCTCCTTATATCCAATCTAAACTTCCCCTGTTTAAGTTTTAACCCATTACCCCTTGTCATATCACTACAGTCTCTAATGAAGAGTCCTTCCCCAGCATCCTGGAAGGCTGCTATGAGGTCTCCACGCAGCCTTCTGTTCTCCAGGCTGAACAGCCCCAACTTTCTCAGCCTATCTTCATAAGGGAGGTGCTCCAGTCCCCTGATCATCCTTGTGGCCCTCCTCTGGACTTGTTCCAACAGTTCCATGTCCTTTTTATGTTGAGGACACCAGAACTGCACACAATACTCCAAGTGAGGTCTCACAAGAGCAGAGCAGAGGGGCAGGATCACAGTTTCACAGTATGCTAGAGATTGGAAGGGACCTCAAAAGATCATCTAGTCCAATCCCCCTGCCGGAGCAGGAACACCTAGATAAGGTTACACAGGAATGTGTCCAGGCGGGTTTTGAATGTCTCCAGGGAAGGAGACTCCACAACCTCCCTGGGCAGCCTGTTCCAGTGTTCCGTCACCCTCACTGAGAAGAAGTTTCTTCTCAAGTTTAAGTGGAACCTCTTGTGTTCCAGTTTGCACCCATTACCCCTTGTCCTATCATTGTTTGCCACTGAGTAGAGCCTGGCTCCATCCTCGTGACACTCCCCCTTTATATATTTATAGACACTTATAAGGTCACCCCTCAGTCTCCTCTTCTCTAAACTATAGAGACCCAGCTCCCTCAGTCTTTCCTCATAAGGGAGATGCTCCACTCCCTTCATCGTCTTCGTTGCCCTGCGCTGGACTCTCTCCAGCAGCTCCCTGTCCTTCTTGAACTGAGGGGCCCAGAACTGGACACAATATTCCAGATGGGGTCTCACCAGGGCAGAGTAGAGGGGAAGGAGGACCTCTCTCGACCTACTAACCACCCCCCTTCTAATACACCCCAGGATGCCATTGGCCTTCTTGGCCACAAGGGCACAGTGTTGGCTCATGGTCATCCTGTCGTCCACTAGGACCCCCAGGTCCCTCTCCCCTACACTGCTCTCTAACAGGTTGTTTCCCAACCTATACTGGAACCTGGGGTTGTTCCTGCCCAGATGCAGGACTCTACACTTTCCCTTGTTATAGTTCATCAAGTTATTCCCTGCCCAACTCTCCAGCCTGTCCAGGTCTCGCTGGATGGCAGCACAGCCTTCTGGCGTGTCAGCCGCTCCTCCCAGCTTAGTGTCATCAGCAAGCTTGCTGATAGTACACTCAATTCCCTCATCTAAATCATTGATGAATATATTAAATAATACCGGTCCCATTACTGACCATTGAGGCACTCCGCTAGTTACAGGCCTCCAACTAGACTCAGCCCCATAGACTACAACTCTCTGGCTTCTCTCCTTCAGCCAGTTCGCAGTCCACCTCACTACCTGATCATCCAGTCCACACTTCCTCAATTTAGCTGTGAGGATGCTGTGGGAGACTGTGGAAGACTGTGTCACCTCCTTTGACCTGCTGGTCACGCTCCTTTTGATGCAGCCCAGGATACGGTTGGCTTTCTGGTCTGCAAGCACACACTGAAGCCAGCTCATGTTCATTTTCTCATCAATGAGCACCTCCAAGTCCTTCTCCACAGGGCTGCTCTGAATCATTTCTCTGCCCAACCTGTACCTGTGACTGGGATTGCTCCAACCAGAAAGTTTATTAATTTATAGCCAATACAATTAAATAGTACTACTTCATGAAAAACTTAGCCACAGTCACACGTTTGGCATCTAAATGCTGCTGAAACATAATGTCTCCTTCTTTTTTATTACAAGCACTATTTTTGAATCAGTTTAGACTTCTTGAATCAATTTAGAGTTCTGAATTACCATGAACATGAAGCAGGATTTCAAAATGAAAACACTCCAAAAAGCATCATTCTTCACATTCATTTCTTGAAAACTAAAATTAATCATCATGCTAACCATCACCTTAGTTTCTTATACATAGTACTTGTGTCTTGTGTCACATATATAATACAAAATATATTATCCTCTGTGTTCTTACAGAAGTTTAATCAAGCACTGTCGTGGTTTAAACCCAGTCAGGTAACTCGTTCGCTCACTTCCCCCCCTTTTCTTGCCCTCCCCCTGCTCTCGGAGGGACGGAGAGGAGAATCAAATGCAACTCCCACGGGTTGAGATAAGAACAGTTTAGTAACTAAGGTATAACACAAATCACTACTGCTACCACCAATGATAATAATGATAAAGGAAATAACAAGGGAAGAGAATACATCATCTCACCACCAGCCAACCGATAACTCGCCCCCCCAGCCCGACCAAGCTCTGACCGATACCTCCTCCAACCCTGCAGCAGCCCTTCCGGCTAACTCCAGTTACATCCTGGGCATGACGTGCTGTGGTATGGAATACCTCTTTGGTCAGTTTGGGTCAGGTGTCCTGTCCCTTGGCCAAACCAAAACATCGCTTGTTATCAGCTCTGTTCCCAAGCTGAAAGTCAAAACACTGCACTACACCAGCTACCAAGAAGGGAAAAAATGACTGCTACTGCTGAACCCAGGACAAGCACTTAAGGAAGTATCTCCAAGCAAGCATAAATCTAACAGATCTTATTAAGGCAAAACAGATAGTGTCATTCAGATCTGAAAGATGACGTAAGCTGAATGCTTTCAACTTCTCATCTCAGTATTTTGCAGAAACACGTTCCTGCATTGCCTTAATATCAGTAGCTCTATTGAAGCAGAAAAATATGATGAATTTCCACAAATCAAGTGTGCAACCTTTATAACACCAGTGGGAGAAATAACCTGTCAGATCTATCGAATACATTCACTACCTTTTAAAGAGATGGCAGAAGAATCAGTATATTCTGGTTTCAATAAATCAGGAGGCTACTTTTTTTCTTTTCACAAATAGCAAACACTATTTAGAACAAATCTGGTTCCTTCTTTCCAAGAAACAAGTTGATTGTTATTATGAATAAAGCCATCTCTTAAAAAGCATTTACAAGCATTATGAGTACGGCAAACTTTGCGTTCTGATGCACTGAACAGCAAATGGTTTATTGTTCGTTTATCTTTTTAAATGCAAGATTACATAACAGGATTATTATTCATTGGTTGCTTTAACCCCCTAGCATTCACATAGGACTTTAGATGATGTTATGAATTTTTCTTTTCCTACAGACTATAGTTCCTGTTGTCCTGCAACATCTTATTACAGTTTATGCATCTCAAGTGACATCTTTCTCCTGTCAACTTCTTGAGTTGCTGATCATGCAAATACAAGCAGACAAGTGTATAATTAATTCATTATTTCAGTACTGACAATTCCTTTTCTGAATATTTAAAGAAGTATTTCAGAGCTTTGCTTTCAAAGCTCTCACAATGAGTAAGTATCTGTCAGAAATTATTTAAGTATGCACTGTGTTGTACTTGTATTACACTTTGTCATGCCTTCCAGCTTTAAACAATGAGAGCTAAAAGAACTTTGTCATCAGACTTTTTATCATTACACACAAACACACTATGCACATGCACACAAAGCATTTGACAGGCATTAATTATCTTCACAATAATTTTCACACTAATATTGCCCTAGAGGGTAATGCTAACCATTGTGTACCATCCCATCAGGTGGCACAAGCTGCAAGCTCCCATGAAATCACTGAACCCAAAATATTGGGCAAATATTTCTTGATAGGAAAAGTAAAAAGTTACTGAAATTTGTGTTAAAAGTATTCTCCAATACAATGCCATTGCCATTGTCCACGAAGAAGCTTTCTAAGAACCTGTCTTGGATTTCCTTTCAGCACTGCTTATGGGATTTTAATCTTCTAGGTGTTGTTCTATAACCTACTTTAAAAAATAAAATGGTATCAACTCGTGTCTTCTCTGAGGGATATAAAATTCACTTACAAGATATTCTTTCACTGTGCCTAAAATTTCTGAAAGTTTCGTAAAATTCATACTAAATCATACATTTATGAGTTAAATTTTATTTTATATTTTATTTTTTAATTTATCTTATGCTCTTGTTCTTCTATATATGAATATCATTATAGGAGATTATCCAGCAGCAGCAGCAGAGAACTATGAGCTATTAGTAGAGCACTGTGTTTACAAGAAGTAAACTAAGAGGTAATCATCATTAAAAAGTATAATGAACTATTAATGACCGAAATGCCATACACCTAACACAGCTGCTGTGCATTACATTGCTTCAACTGATTTAAGGCAAATTGATAGTATCAGAACAATGTGTGTTGAGATAATTCAGTAAATTAAATTATCTCATGATCGTTAAAAATGCTCAGCCATGTGGTCCAATTATATCTAGTATTGCACTTCCTCAGACCACACTGTAATGGAAGAAATACCAAGTTCATTTTATAGCCCTTCTCATTCATATCTAAAATAAACACAGAACTCTTAAATATTATAGAGCAACGCATTTATGGCTTTTTGCAAGGTGATGTTCTCACAACACTGTTTCTTAATTGTGAATGACTGAAAACATTCCTCTCCTGGCCTTAAAATATGACAGGTTGAAAGACATAAAGCTATAATCATTTGATGACTTAACTAGCCATCATTTCTTGTGATTTAGTTGTGTATTTAAGGCCCCAGCTGGATCACAACAGAAGTTATTGGAAGTACACCTGAGCTAAACAATCAATCCAGCCAAGCAATTATTACCTCTCTATCTTTGGCATCATACCTTCCTTTAAAGGTATGAAAAGGTTGAGTTGTCCAAAATACTCTGACAGCTTGAACAAACCAAACTTGGGACAATCTTGCTTTCTCAGAGTTGATAACCAAGCAGAAGGTTCAGAATCACATGTGCTGTGCAGAAATACAGAAAGACCTCCTATTAGTATTCCCATATTTAGACAAAGCTCTCAAGGTAACCACTCCTGTCTGCTGTTGTGCTGCTGTCAAAAGAAAATGCAACTTTCAAAAGGGACCAAGGAAGCTAAGAGGCAAGCAGACTTGCAAGCTGTAAGCACAGTGGAGAAAAAGCAGGAGCCAAGATAATCACTTTTCCCCCTACCCTCCCCACTCATGTCCAACTCAGATCCCTCTCCTCCCCATCCCCTACTTCCACCAAAAATATGATATTCAAGAGCTGAACCCAAGCATGGGAGTTATCTACTCATTTGAGTCAAGTATTTGAAATGAGACATTTTACAAATTGGGTTGGTGCTAGACACATTTTGAGATCTCAGACCTTGGGCACCAAACCTTGGTAATCATGGTAAATCTGAACAGACAATGCTGAGTTCTGACTCCCTGTCACAAGCAAAAAAGATGAAAAGTGAAGAAGGTTTGCAGCTGCTCCTTAATGCCCTGGCTGAGAGGCAGATGTCACAACATGCTATTACAGAAAGCCCTTGTCTTGCCTCCAGTACAGCTTACACTGCACAACCTTAAAGAAAAAAAGTTGCAGCCCATCAGCAGTCTCTTCTTCATAACACAGTGCTGCCCATCTTCAAAAAGCACACCAAACCCTCAACTTTTCCCCATCCCCAGGGTGTTGCCTGATACCTGGGGCTGTCCTGCTATCCCTCATCCTGTCCTGCTCCCTCTCACACCAAGGAGCTGCTGCTGCTTTTGGCACCCAGCTTCCTGTCCTTTCTTTAAACTGTATGGTCCCCAATGAGAAAGACAGAAGACTGAGACAAAAGAAGTTGCCATGCTTGATTGTGCTACAAAATTAGCGCTTTTTGCCATTGACCAAACCCACAATTTCTTTTTACCTTATTCCATACCTAGGATAAAAAATTTTAGCCTTAACACTTAAGGTCTGACAAAGTTACAAGTAATTGAGGACTGAGTCTTATGTCACATGGCCTCAGTCATAAGCAGCATTGCAAGCTTGTTCAGAATAAACAATACACTTATGGTCAAGCAAGAAACCTCATGATGAACCAAAGAAACCAAGTTCTCTAACTCCCATGTTCTGCCAGAGACACTTCTAGCTCAGTTAATGATTATTTAAAACTATGAAAACCAGCAAGTGCCTGACAGATAAGATCATATGCTCCCTCAACGGCACTTGTTGAAGCTTTTTTCAAACAACAGGACTAATTGATTCTATGGAAGGCTTTTTCTTTCCTGTTTTAAAATGTAGTGATTTGAAAAGATTCCAGTGCAAACAGAGAGGACAGGCAAATTTTATGTTATGAAATAATCACCATTATTATTTGGCACATGCAAATTTATGATTCCGGTCATTGTCTCAGCAAAGATCACAGGGAAACTTCCTAGTTAAATACACCCTGTTTCACTGATTTGGAAATAGCATTATAGACCAACAATTACTGAAACTGGTTTGAGATAGTGTCGTGGTTTAAACCCAGTCAGGTAATTCGTTCGCTCACTCCCCCCCCTTTTCTTGCCCTCCCCCTGCTCTCGGAGGGATGGAGAGGAAAATCGAAAAGAATGCAACTCCCACAGGTTGAGATAAGAACAGTTTAGTAACTAAGGTATAACACAAATCACTACTGCTACCACCGATAATAATAATGATAAAGGAAATAACAAGGGAAGAGAATACATCATCTCACCACCAGCCAACCGATAACTCGCCCCCCCAGCCCGACCAAGCTCTGACCGATACCTCCTCCAACCCTGCAGTCCCCGGCCCTTCCGGCTAACTCCCAGTTACCTCCTGGGCATGACGTGCTGTGGTATGGAATACCTCTTTGGTCAGTTTGGGTCAGGTGTCCTGTCTCTGCTTCCTCCTGGCTCCCCCTCCTCCCTGGCAGAGCATGAGCCTCACAAAGTCCTTGGCCAAACCAAAACATCGCTTGTTATCAGCTCTGTTCCCGAGCTGAAAGTCAAAACACTGCACTACACCAGCTACCAAGGAGGAGAAAAATGACTGCTACTGCTGAACCCAGGACATTATCCACCCCTTATTCCATACCATTCACGTCATGCTCAGATCCCACATTTTCAATATACCATCACTCTTATCTCAGTGCACTCTTATCTTAGTGCACGGACCAGTCCCTATAAAGCTGCTGTGTCCATCTGGTCCATGATGTCAGGCTCCATCTCTGGTAACAGTCTTCCAGAGCAGGAGAGACTGTGTGCAGTGCTCACACTTGTGAATAACCTGGGCAATATTGTCCATTGCTAAGTCCACCCCTCGATCATGAGTCCATCTCTGTGTTGCATCTCTGCTCTGATGGCCTGAAGTGCCATGGGCCCACCAGGCTTAAAATAATTCAGTCCCCTTCAGCAGTTTCTGCAGCTTGTTGCTGGGGACTCCATACAGCTGCCTTCCATCTCCGATGCTTCCAAAGCACTGGAGGGGCCCAGTGGACTAGATACTTGCCCATACTGTCCCACACACCCTGCCACTCATCACTGTCCAGCCTTGGAGAAAACCTCTTGGTCCCCCTATATTGTTGTCTAACCCCAGACAAGACCCAAACCTGACTCTGCTTAACTTTTGAGATCAGACAAAATGGTTGTGGGTAGCACACAGTCTGTGTGTGTGCCAACATGCTGATCCCCATCACGATCAGCAGGCAAGTCCCAAGGACACCCAAAGGCCATTCAAAACCTTCAGAACTCTCAGTTGATGCTGCTGTACTTGTCACTGGGGCTGGTGTAGCTGCTGTACTTGTCACTGGGGCTGGTGTAGCTGCTGTGCTTGCCGGCTCTCCCACCGCCAGCTTCTCTTTTCCTGAGTCCAGCTCTTCCTCCTCCGCCTTGCCGGGAAATGCTGCGTGGTCTCCTGCATCCTCCTGGGGCTCGGCAGGCGGCTTCCGGGGAATGCTCTCGGCCGTCGCGGGGCTCGGCTCTTCCGCGGGGCTCGGCTCCTCTGCCGGGCTCGGCTCCTCCGCCGCCTTCTCCCGCTGCTCGGCAGCCGCCTCCTTCCGCTCCTCGACCTCCCCGACCTCCTCCACCGGCAGCCGTCCCCTCGCGGCCTCCGGCCCCGCTCCCGCCGCCGCTTGGTCCCCGGGGCCGCTTTCCCGGGCCGGTTCGGCTGCCGCCGGCTCCCGGGGCCGCTCCCCCTCGGCTCCCCGCAGCCTCACGAAGATAGAGAGTAGGGTGAGGTCCAGGACGGTGAAGAGCAGCCGGACGGCCAGGTACAAGTCCACGGCCACGTCCGTCCCGCCCTGCTGCTGGAGCCCGCCCGTATTACAAGCCATTGCCATAAAGCACAGTGAGACAAGAACCTTAGCCCAGGCCCCATACTTGATAAACACTATCACAGCAAATACCGGCTCTACGTAAGTTACAACATTCTGAAGCTGTGAGATCAAGCGAAACAACTCTGAGAGCCAATAAATCAGCATTGTGACGAGTGACTATTAATCCAGTCAAATCTGTCGTTATCTCAACCCTTCGTGCCCCACGTTGGGCGCCAAAAAAAGAACTGTCGTGGTTTAAACCCAGTCAGGTAATTCGTTCGCTCACTCCCCCCCCTTTTCTTGCCCTCCCCCTGCTCTCGGAGGGATGGAGAGGAAAATCGAAAAGAATGCAACTCCCACAGGTTGAGATAAGAACAGTTTAGTAACTAAGGTATAACACAAATCACTACTGCTACCACCGATAATAATAATGATAAAGGAAATAACAAGGGAAGAGAATACATCATCTCACCACCAGCCAACCGATAACTCGCCCCCCCAGCCCGACCAAGCTCTGACCGATACCTCCTCCAACCCTGCAGTCCCCGGCCCTTCCGGCTAACTCCCAGTTACCTCCTGGGCATGACGTGCTGTGGTATGGAATACCTCTTTGGTCAGTTTGGGTCAGGTGTCCTGTCTCTGCTTCCTCCTGGCTCCCCCTCCTCCCTGGCAGAGCATGAGCCTCACAAAGTCCTTGGCCAAACCAAAACATCCTTGTTATCAGCTCTGTTCCCGAGCTGAAAGTCAAAACACTGCACTACACCAGCTACCAAGGAGGAGAAAAATGACTGCTACTGCTGAACCCAGGACAGATAGAAAACAGAGGACCAGTAACACTGGAGAGACCTTTTAATATTCCATTGTTTGTGTAACTCTGGCCCCAGCCTCACTTTGGGTATACTTACCAGTTCTTCTGTAGAAATGTCTACCGACTCCTCTCAAGTCACCTTCTCCCTTAACTTGAAAGTTTGGAGCTGTTCTGAGTTATGTCAGCCCAAAGACAGGTTAATGTCAGAAAGCCAGAAGCTCCTGTCAGTGTGGCAAGAAGTGAAGTTCCCTTGAACGCCCCGGCAGCAGCCTGCCAAGCAGAGCACCACACTTACGTCCTCTTAGTGCTAGTTAAGTTACAGTGCACGGCTGCCAGGAAGATGAAGCAAAAGCAGCTCAAGGAAGGGACAAGACTGGAGGTAGAAGTGGAAGGATGGCTCTCCTGAAAGTAACTCCCTTAGAAAAGTTCTCACCTAGGGAGCCGCTAAAGAAAGGATTAATAAGAGACTGATCAGCAGGAGAGTTTATGTGCATTTTACACAAGCTCCATCATCCCTTCCAGCCTGTTTTTCTATGACTCTATGACCTCACCTATTGAGTGATCTCTTGGTTTTCAGCTACAATTGATTGTATTACAGCTGAAACACTGAGAGAAGGCTTTGGGTACTGGGCGGTTAAAAAGAAACAAAAACTGAACAGGCACATGGTGAAAGAGATAGACTGTTGCTGACAAAGAACTGGGAAGCCTTTGCAACTTCTGCCATCAAGGAACCTCTGCTGTTGCTGCCACTCAACACTTACCTTAATAGATTTTAGCAATTGATAAAAGTTCCTTCACAAAGAGCCTTTCCCCAAATCTAAGAAAGAGCATGCCTGAATGAAAAATGCCTCAAGAATTTAACAAGAGGCATTCTCAAAGAAGCTACTGAGAAACCCCCTATTAGTGTGGAAATAACACACTCAGCCAGACATAGCAGGATGCTGAGAGGCAGACTGCTCCGGGAGCAAGAGAAAAGAGGGAAATGGAAGCAATCTCTTATCATTTTCCAAACTTAAAAGACAGAAAAACTCTAACCTGCAAAACCTCAGTTATTTCAATATGTGATGGAGAAGCACGTTCCCCAGAATGACAGGCTTTAAATTAACATATTCACAATATGAAATTGTCTCTGCTCAGCGGCTCTTTGAATGCAGCACAGAAGAGAAACAACATGCCCAGTGCAGTCAGCATTCAGAAACTAGGCAATCATGTGAGTACAGGTACGTAGCCAGTGCAGCTATTTTATCATGTCTTTAAATCAAAGGCAGAGTAGCAGCACTAAAGAAAAACACCAATAACTGCACAGCTAATTATTCCTGGCTGCAGCTGACTGCGACAAGCAGGTTGTGAGACAATAGTTCCCTTCTAATTGAATAGTCAGAGCAACAAGGCTGAAAAAATCTTATATTCAGAAAGTATCAGCAATCAAACACCACCTGCCGTTCTCACATTGTGTTCACATGTGTGCTAAGCAACCACAATGGCTGTCACTTCGAATTACTAGGTTTGAACATCTTCATACACAAAGTACTGAACAAGGAAGAGTGGTGTCAGATCCCCGAGCTCCAGGAACCACCGGGCTAGTTTTTCAGAAGTATTTACACCAAATTCTGGAGGCTTCTTCATGCTTCCTTAGTTGTTGCACGTATAACTGCAAAAGTCAATTCTGCCTTCTGTATGCACATACAAAAATTACTGAAACAGCCAGATCAGTGTCAGTCACATAGAAACTGTACCACATGTTTCAAAGATTTTGAATAAAGTAGGTCCTTAACATTTCCTCATTAGAAGAAACACAGCTTGAAAGATGCAGCCAGCCTTCTAGAAGTTAAATTCAGTGTTGACTGTATGTGGAGGTCTGCACAACCACAGATACAGACTGCAACTCAAATCAAAATAACATCCTTTTCCCTCCTGTGCAACACACATTTCTTCTTTCAGTTTGCGTAGAACAGAAAATAAAAGTTAAGATTTTGGTTGTTTTTTTTTTTTTCAACACTTAAACAGCAGGGAGTCAGAAGAATATACCCCAGTAAGAAAAACATTCTCTCAGCATTGACAACTGGATTTATTTCTGCCTTTTTAGAGGAAAGGAACAATATCAGACAAGTGATGTAGTAAGTACTCTTCCTGTTAGTTAAGCACATCTTAAATGCCTTGAAGGAAGAACATGTTAAGTACAGACAACATCCCTTCTCTTGCTTGATGCTTATCTGGTAACTTCTGCAGCAGAGACCAAGCAGCCCCCAGACTCTGCTTCCCAACAGGGAGTATATAAAGTTGTAAGCATGGTCTGCCTTCTTTACTGAAAGCACAAACCTGCATCCCTTCTGCTCTACCATGAGCTAGCTACTTCTGGAAATCAGCAGCGCCTCCTCCTGAAACAGTTGCTGCAGTGGCGTCATACTGAGATCAGGGGCTACATCTTAAGTTCAGAACTGTGAGAGACTGCCATGGACTGATGGGGTCAAAGGAAACGCCTTCTCCTCTACAACTCTTGGGAAACTTTGCTGGCTCTACCTTTCACACCTTAGATCTGTGTTCATAAAAAGCTGATCCTTTAGTGGCAGACTAAACCCTTTGGTATGTCATGAAAATTCAAAATTCAAATCATGTAGCTCAATGACTCCATCTATTTCTAATTATAGATTAAACAGAACAAAACCTTCACAATGACTCCAGGGTATGGGAGCTGCAAACTTCAATAATGTAGAAAAGCAGCAGCAGGTCAAGACACGTGTTGAAGGATTTACTCAACAGATGGGAATTAATGTCCACAGCAAACTACCTCAGAAGTGGCAGGTTTGAGTTGAGTTTTTAGGCAGAGAAAAAAGTACCAGCAGAAGTATCTTCAGGCCTTTCCAGAGCATACCAAACCTCACTGAATCAGAAGCATTCCTGCGAATCATTGCAGTATACTGATCAAGCACGAAGCTGCCAAACTTTATTAAACTTACCCAGTGAGATCCTGCATCTTTTCAAAGGTTACCTGAGTTTAAATCTCTCAAACCTGAACACAAAGCCATCAACAACAAAACAAGCCTTTGAAAGGTAAAATGTATACCATGAGTATACACAGTACCTTGAAATTACTTTGTAAAAAGTCGGTAAAATATTCTTCCAATCTCCCCTGAAGCTAGCAACTACCACTCTCAAATTAACGAGAGATTGGAAAGATTCCCCCTTCTCCTGAGTTGAGTGTTTACCACCAGCAGCTGGAAGGTGTCAGCAACCCTGGGGACTGCTGGACCTGGGAGGTGCAAACAGGCTGAGGCACAGCAAAAATGTCCTTTTTCATTGTTTTCCAGTGCTAAAGACCATGCACTGTATATAAGGTCATTGTGGGAGGTTTATCTTTGACTTACATTTTTTACAAAAGGCGTTTTTTGGGCAAGGAGAGGGCTAGGCATTTTTGGTAAATACCTAATGTATTATAAAACATAAAATCAATATCCATGTATTATAAAACATAAAATCAATATCCTGATAAAAGCATGCAGACTCTCTGCTGAAGGGGAGTAAGAATCTGCAACAGAAAAAGAAGATAGCTCTTCCCTCCCTCACTTTTCATGTATCTTGCTTTGTCTGGGAAAGCTGGGTCAGACTCCAACAACAACACAGTGAGCTCAGCCCTAACTCCCCTCCATTAGCTATTTATATTTTCTCTCTCTCCCCTTGCCACTCCCAAACAAGAAAGGAAAGTTATTACCTTTTTTAAACTGGTTTGACCAGCTGTCAAACAGACGTGTCATGAGGCAGCCAGGATGGGAAGGGTGAGGTGGCAGGGAAAAACAAACCATCTGGGGCCACAGGATACAGTTAAGGAAAAGGCTATATTCAATAACTTTCTCCAAACTAATTTAAATTTAAAATCTTTTTAACCTCCAGTCCTAGAAACTCTTCGAAAAAAAAGCATTGTTTGGTACAAATGTAGCCGAACAGATGCTATACTGAATGCCTTATACCAGTTTATGGCATGTTTTAGCAATACTCACATTTCTATGTATAATTTCTCATGTCTACACATAATACTCACTCTTCCCAGCTCTTTATCTTCAAGTGCCAGCACGCCGGTGCTTTCTGTAAAGAGCTTTACTTTAACAACAGGACGAGGGTGAGTAGTGGTGAAATCCCCTTGAGTTCCCCACCTGCAACAAATAAAAGAACAGAATTTAACTGGGGCTGAGGACAGGCCTGAGAGTGATAAGACTGTAATCCTTTGTACAGATTTTTTATTAATGCACTCCTAGAACTTAATTTCCAAACTTTTTGTGAGAGAGGGTAGGATAGAGAGAGCAGGTTTATATTTGATCGTCCAAGATGAAATATCTACATGGGAGAACTGGCTTTTCTCTACAAGAAGCCAAACCATTTTTTTTCTGTATGACTTTTGTCATAAAAATCATAGTTTAGTTAATGACAAAACCCCAAAAGAGAGATCTTTGTTCTATTAAACATCCCTGGCAGTGTTCAAGGCCAGGCGGGACAGAGCCTTGGGTGACATGGCCCAGGACGAGGAGACCCTGCCCATGGCAGGGGGTTTGAAACTTGATGATCTTAAGCTCCTTTCCAACCCTAACTATTCTATGATTCTGTATGATTCTCTGTTCACTATCTTGTGCACACAAGTCAAATTAATTCAGCAAAGAATCATCTCTCAATTCTAAAAAAAAAATACATTTAGGTTACCAAACCACACAGAAATTAAGAGACTTGATCAGAGAAAACTGTGTTTTATGAGATGTTACAACTTAGTATAAGCATGTAGGAAAAATGTAAACACAAACACAAAAGAATGGAGAAAACAAATATTATTTATGAGAGTGACTACAACTCTGCAAGACAATTATTGCCACAAGGCTTCATGCTTTTAGAGAACCTAAATACAGCAAACAAACTTGGGTTTTTCATTGAAAGAGCATCTCTTATCTCAGTTAAGACACTTGCTTTGTTAGCATTAGGTTGCAACTTCCTCCAACAAGCTGTTCCATTTCCCTAAAGAAGTGCATGGTACTCATTGCTTTGATGACACAAATTCTGATTATGCTACTAGGCACAACCAAAACACACACAAAAAGTAAGTGTAGCTGCAGTTTCTCTCCTTTTATTTCCAGTAGAGACATTAAGATTAGCAGAAACTAAAGAAATAGTGAAAAGAGGTGGCCTGAAGAATATGCTCTGTAAAAGCATATATTACACAAGCTAAAAATCTCAGGGCCTCATTTACAAAAGCAGTTATTTTTATTCTACATTCAAGAATGATTTACAGTGTCTGCATTGCTGGAAAATGAACATATATGGTAGCAATCCTCCAGCAAAAGGGATTTAATAGGTAGAAGTCCTTCTATAATATGTGTTAGAGACTTCAAGAGAAAGTCATAGGTAACTGAAACCAGAGGTTTAGGAAAGCAGTGGTTGTGTATAAGCCAGGTGGCTGAACACATTCCACACTACAGAAGTGAGGGTCACTGAAAATTAACTGAACGTTATGTTACATTCTCTCTTCTTTGCTTTGTCTGGATTAGACTGATGCACACTCTCTGTCTGTGGTAGATATAGCCCTAGCCTGAGCCAAAGTGGTAACTGAAACAGGGACTCTGACATGAAATTACCTTCCCAAGTGGGAGAAAATCTGTTTTGTGATCTGATGATAGACGCTGCAGTTGCAAGACAAGACAATACCCAGCCCTGCTACTCTTCCCAGTGGCAGTCCCAGAGGTAGGTTTTATCACAATACAAAAATGAGATTTCAAGGAGAAAGCATCTTCATAAAGGATATTTGTATTTTTAGTCTTTCCCCTCAGATCCAGCTACTCAGGAAGAATGCTGCCTTGCAATTGCAAACACAATCTAAGCACTTTGTTAGCTGCTCTCTCTCAGGCACTAAGATATATTCATCCCTGAGCATCCAGAGGCCTTGAACAGCGCACACGGCAATGGACAGGATATCCCAAATAATCAAGGGCATCTCCTATTAAAATAACAAAACAAATCCCTCTCTAAAAAGATCTAGTGCTAGCACTAACTCACAGACAGAAAAAAAGAAATCAAAGAGACGCAGCCTGTTCACTGGCTGTCACTGAGCAGCAGGTATGTGCCACAGCGTGTGCTAGAGTCTGGGCACCCCAGCATCTGGTTCCAGGACCTCCTGAGAAAGTGGTCCAACTTTACCAGACACACACACCAGCTCCATTTCTGGAAGACAGATCAGGGAGGGAGAGATGGGACACACTTGAGCCTTGCCCAGGGAGCCTGGCAGAATTTCCTGTTTCTCTCATTGAGATGCACAATGAAAGACTGATGCAGATGGGACTAACATGCAGTCATCACCTTTTGTTGGCACTCCTATAGTACTAGAAATCATCTTTAACACAGATCTGATCACTAGCCTTGAATAATATCTTTCTTGTACCCCTTGTTCCATCTGCAGCATTAAATGAAAACCCTTGGCTGAAAAGCAAGTCTGAACCAATTCCTAAAGCTTAATGTTCACAGTGCAAACATTCCATGCATTTATCTTCACCCTCCTGGCTGATCATGACTTCAGCTGACTTTCATAACCTCTTATGACCATGCCTTTGGAAGCAAGTTATCTGCTAGAGCAGATGGGTCACAGATCTTACTGCCTAGACTTTTATCACAATTTCTCAGGAAAGAACACATGAGGAATCATGTTTGGTTAGAAAAGGCAAATCTAGGATTGTATTCTTTTGCAAGACGCTTACTTGCAGGCATCTGGTATTTCTCTCAGCTGCCAATATCACAGCAAATTACACAAGGCTCATAGCTCATCTCTTTATGCCTTGTGGATTACTAGAACATAAACCCTGTTTCTGCAGGAGCTTTGTGTTGTGGCATAGGTATTGCTTCACACCATCTGAAATCAGAAGTTAGGAGAAAGCAGCCTAATAGAAGCAATATCATGTTTACTTTAGTTTGCTTCTTCCAAGAATCATAATGGTATGAAAAACCCAATAATCCAGACAGAAATTTTTATCTATGTGTTGTACATTTAAAAGCATGTTATTACGTATGCTACTACTACGTCAGTCATTAACTGAAGAGGAAGTCAGATTAAGTGTAACTAAAATGTGTAATATCGAATTCCCAGCTGTAGGCTCACCCATATGGACAGTGCTGTTACTAAAAATTTTCAATTTGCATTCGTCTGTTTTCACAGTACAAAATTAAGTGTAAAATGGCCTTACTGTGCGTATTTTGCACTCTCAGCACCTATAATAAAGTTTTGTTTTGTTAAAAACAAAATTCTGAGCTATAAAGATTGTGCCATGAATATATCAAGGTACCAGACACTCAGTATTTATTAAGGTTATCCAAAACAGGGGGTAGACTGAGTAAAGCATGCAGGTATACATAAAGCAGCCAATTTTGAAATACACTTTGTTGTTCTGAAATAAAATCATGTTGGTGCTCAAAATCTGTCAGCTTTCAATTCATCCCCTAGCTATTTCTTTTATAACATCTCGTCAGACTCAACAAATTAACTCTTTGTTCTTTCTGTTTATGAATAATACTTTGCCTTAACCAAATTCCATTGAAAGACATATCACATTTCAGCTTCTCTATCTCAGAGGATAAAAAGAGATACCAGATTTTCAGTGTACAGATCATCTTAAAATTACTTATTATGTAATTGCAAGCAACAGCTGTGGAGAAGCTACTGTCCCACATCATCTGTGACTAAGAACTCTGCAAGTAACCAATCCTATATATAATGCAAAACCATAAATATAGCTTACTTAGCCAATAAATAGGAATTTAGTGAATTGTTATTTCCACTGTAAAATTCTGTCAACTTTCTCTATACTTCTTGTGATTTATTCTACAACTATATGTCTTTTCAATGGGCTGTTTAGTTTAATTGTGAAAAATAGGTTAGGTTACCTAATAATTCATGGAAACAATACCAAACCAGTAATTATTATGACACAAATCTTGACTGCCATTACTGTAATTTCTTATTTAAATTTATAGATTTTATGTGCCAATATAATTATGTCTACTTGGTTTCTCAAAATTTATAACATTTTTCTTCCATAACATATTTGTCTTCTGTCAAATGTATTTATTAATACCTATAGAAATGCTCGTATTTCCTGTTCTCACATCTGCTTAATCTCATTGGAGTAGCTGTAGTGGAACATTTCCTTTAAATTTAAAAGCTAAGCTGTTAGATATAGGTCAGACAAATCCGTATTTTCTTTTAAGGTTGGGGTTGCACCCTGACATTGTCCTGGAGAAAATACAGTACTTCTAAGAAGTATCTTTCTGACAAGCTGATTAAAAGTCGACCAGCACACAAAAGATTGTTTGTATTATTCATAAGATTGAGTAACTTTCATTTGTTCAACTGACCTTTGACTGCTTTTAAGTATGAACTAAAAACGTAGACAACAGAATTAGAGTACAGCATAAAGAAAAGGTACTTTTCTTTATATTTTGACAGCAATAACAGTTAAATATTTTCTACAAGATAATAAATCCTACAGGTGCCTTTCACTTTGCATACAAGGGAGCATGTGAACCTGTAGGTTGCAACTTGATTTTCTGTGAAAAGAGAAGGAAGTTATATGTGCCATTTTGATCTCATTTGAGACAAAGTATGTTTCAGGCAATTTATTTCAAGCTTACTCTGCTATGGAGATAGTGTACTGTGTAAGTAGGAGCCAGAAGGAAGAACAGGCAAATTAATTCACGTTATATCTTCAATGGCCATTTACAAAACGTGTATCTTTAATAATTCTTAACACAATAGAAAAATTTAATGCTTTATATTTGCAATAGCATATGTTTTAACTACCAAATGTATGTAAGCAATGAAAAACAGGAAAGGAGTCATTTCCACAGATTTGAAGAAGCTGCTGGTATATGAATACCTGTCCAGTGATTGTTGCTAATGTGAACATGACCAGCGTGTTTAGATAGGAAGTGCAAAATTTTTGTTAAAACAAGTGTGGATCTCTTGTCGTGTTCACATTGAATTAAAAAGTCCCATTATAATCTGTTCATTTATTTTAGATCTTGGTAGAGGAGTAATAAAAATTAACAATAGTTTCAGTGCTGCATGCTGCAGTGTCACTCACTCATTAACCACAGGCTATGTACCTACCAACTACTATGTACTTACCTAAACTTACCAACTTCAAGCCTAAAAGAAACCAAATCATAGAATCATAGAATAGTTAGGGTTGGAAAGGACCTTAAGATCACTTAGTTCCACCCCCCTGCCGTGGGCAGGGATACCTTACGCTAAATCATATCACCCAAGGCCTCATCCAACCTTGACTTGAACACTGCCAGGGATGGAGCATTCACAACCTCCCTGGGCAACCCATTCCAGTGCCTCACCACTCTAACAGGAAAGAATTTCCTCCTTATATCCAATCTAAACTTCCCCTGTTTAAGTTTGAACCCGTTACCCCTTGTCCTGTCACTACAGTCCCTAATGAAGAGTCCCTCCCCAGCATCCCTATAGGCCCCCTTCAGATACTGGAAGGCTGCTATGAGGTCTCCACGCAGCCTTCTCTTCTCCAGGCTGAACAGCCACAACTCTCTCAGCCTGCCTTCATCCGGGAGGTGCTCCAGTCCCCTGATCATCCTCGTGGCCCTTCTCTGGACTTGTTCCAACAGTTCCATGTCCTTTTTATGTTGAGGACACCAGAACTGCACACAATGCTCCAGGTGAGGTCTCACAAGAGCAGAGTAGAGGGGCAGGATCACCTCCTTTGACCGGCTGGTCACGCTGCTTTTGATGCAGCCCAGGATGCGGTTGGCTTTCTGGGCTGCGAGCGCACACTGAAGCTGGCTCATGTTCATTTTCTCATCAACCAACACCCCCAAGTCCTTCTCCGCAGGGCTGCTCTGAATCTCTTCTCTGCCCAACCTGTAGCTGTGCCTGGGATTGCTCCGACCCAGGTGTAGGACCTTGCACTTGGCACGGTTAAACTTCATGAGGTTGGCATCAGCCCACCCCACAAGTGTGTCCTGCCTCTTCAGGCTCTCGTTTTGCCACATCATTTTCTTATGTACATATTATATTTTTGCTTTCATCTACTCATTACTATAGAAACCGCAATGATTTGAAGTTTGATCATTTTCAACCATAAGCCCCAGTCTTTCCACCATATTTACACTGCTGTCAGAGGTATGTGTGCTGATATTGTAATTAGTGAAAGACTCCTTTGCCAAAGTTGATTTCCCTTCACTGCAAAAGGATCCCTACCAGCAAAGATGTGGATGTTTATTTCAGTTAAAGATTATCACTGTGTCACAGAACCCTCTCTAAGGAAATTTATTTTTCTACTTCATTTTGGAACATATTTCATATGCTTGAAACTGCAGCAAACTTCTCTCTGAGGTTTTCCACTCTAATCATGGTCTGTGTTAGTCAAAACTTTTCTTTATACGGTCTTAAATCCCCAGTTTTCAATGGGAGCAAATGTTTTAAAATTTATTATTCTAAGCAAACATCTAGAAATTTTATTTCATCCCTATTTATTGGAACATTCTCTTTCTGACAAAATAGCAAGTCCACAGAACTTTGCACCATCAGGAACTGATTTTCCTCAGCCATTCAGAAATATTCTCCTTTTGAAATCAATCCCACAATCCATGGGTCTCTTTCATGCTTCCTTTTGCATCTTTCTCAGTTTAACTCTTGATTTAAATCTACATCAACTGGCTTCTTAATACTGCATTAAATCACCTTAAGTGGTCTTCTACAAGAGTTTTCTTATTTCCTATCCACACAGAGATGAGCTACAGACCTGAAGTGAGCAGGAAGATGAACCAAAACCAGTTTGTTAGGCACCCAACTGCTCCGCATGACTAAGATTCACCAGCAATTCATATTTGCACATTGCGGAGCTGGATTGAAAACGCAATGTTGAAGTCTGTGTAACATCTCCAAGTCTCAACTATCTCAAGAATCTGTATCAACATTGTTATTTCTACTTTGCTTAGAAACATACTTTAACTGTAGAGAAATAAGCATCCTCAGGTTAGATATCATCCTCATAGTGCAAGTCATGAGATGGAAGGCCAGGAAACAAAAAAGACAGATGACACAGCTCCTCCCTGACACATCTGACTACAGTGATACTTTAGTTCAGAACACCTTAAATCCAGGTCTGAAACATTCTGCTACTAGTGAAGTATCGTGCGAATGTGGAATTTATGAGGTATTGCATATTACTAACTACAACTGAATATATACAGATGGAGAGAGGAAAAAAAAGTAAGATGGCAAGCAAGCCACTGTACCAGCAGTGCAAGTTACCCCAGAGCAATCTAACAATAAATCTTTAATTTAATGAGAAGGCTCCATTCAGCCAAACAAAAATAGAGTCAAACCCATCCTTATCTGACTTTGGCTTTTTTATGGAGATTCCCAAAGAGAGTATTAGTTGGTACTAATTGTTGCTAGCTCTTCTCCACTAATAATTGGACAAACATTGTAAGCATCTCCTTTTCTCTTACAAGCATCTGTCTGGCAATGACTGACACCAGGATGAATTGCGGCCTTAATGCTAACAGCTGTCTCATACAATCCAAAGGCATGTTTATTTTCTGACTTCTGCACAGCTTACAAAACAATATGAACATTCCATCTTCTCCCTTTAATGAAAGCTATTGAAAAAGGATGTCAAAATGTTACTGCACAAGCAACAGAAGTTTATTATGTAGCATTAGGGATTTAATAGTGCAATGATTATTACTTATGTGCAATATTACAACCATTATCTTTACTTTCATATATATATATATTTTCTCCATTACATCAGTGGAATCTGGAAATCATGTTTGAAACCATAAGGGAAAGAGTTTGCTTGTACCTTTCTATAATGCTTATAATGGGGTGGCGAAAAAAATACATATACTTATTTGAAAATTGCTCATTATTTTGATGGAAATGCAAGGAACATTCTTTCCTCCATCAGAGCAAGCACATTAAACTGCAGCTGAAAGGTAACGTATAAAGAAAGTTTGAAACTAATCTTTTATATGGCTTAACTGTTCTGCCTTGTGTTATTGTGATCCTCCTGTTTTATGCAGAAATCTTGCTACAAACTGCAGATTCGTTGCTTTTTAATCCCTACTACAAAAACATTGACACTTTGCATAAAAACTTTCAGGCTGTCAGCTAGTGAAGGAGCATTAAAATAGTAATGGTTTTAACACATCAAAATCTTCCTAAAACTACAAAATATATACACATGAGAAAGATAACTTGTTCTACAGAGATGGATGACAGTAGGAAGAAGTACAGAAAGAAAGGGAAAGTTTGGTATAAGGCTGGAAGGCCATGTAATTGTTTGCATCACCTTTCATTCCACCCAAGCAGGGTCCACAATACTGTTCCTCCCTCACCCTTTTTTTCTCTTTTACCATTTTTCATTTATTTCCAACTCTAAGGGAACTTTTGACTCAGCACACTAGCAGTTTGAAATGCAGACTAGCAAGCTATCTCTTGAGCACTTCCCTTACAGAAAAGTTGGGTGTTAAGCACTTGTACCTGCATATATAAGTAACTCGGCATTCGATTTCTGACTGCATTGTCAAGTCACTGTCCAATCTAGTCATGTAGAAAAAGTGATATATTTCCTCCCCACCATGGATTCACCAGAACAGTTAAAGGCTTTTGGGGTGGTTGTTACAAAACACTGGCAGCCCTTTCTTGGAACTGTGCTCTGAAGAACTGAAAGTTCCAAATGGATCCTTACTTTGGCAAAACATTTAGGTGTATATGCTGTATTGTAAAGCCTCTTTAGACTAGACTAATACGAAAGGAAGAAAAGAATAATCTGATCACATGGTGTTTTTTCAGGGTTGACTTTTGGTAAAAATAACTGTTTGAAATAAAGGAATTAACAGAGCTCAGAATTCTACCCATTTATGACAGAGCTAATAATGAGTTAGGCACAATAATGTATTTCTTTTTAAACATAAAACATTTTTAGAATCTGAAAAAAATTACTTGTTAAAAGAAAGCAAAATTATGAATAGTTTTTCTTTAAAAATGTGTCTAATGCAAACCTGAAAGGAAAACCAAAAGACAGGTTCAGTGCATAATAAGCAACTAAGTGAAAGCACCCATTTAGGCTTTCTACACTGACAATGAGGAAAGTGCATTCTAACACTACAGAATGCTATTATGACAAGTATTGTCATCACAAACATAAACTGGTATGAATAAATTATTACTTAGCCTTGCTTTCCCATCTGACTTTCAATACAGGCAACTAAGACAAGTCAGGGTGAAGATTTGAAGTGGTGCATAACAAGGCTGACACATTGCTAAGTCCTAAGAACCATTGCTACATATTGTGTGAAGAATTAGTGAGAGGCGTTAACTCCTGTTTCCCACTGAGTTTCAAACCCAGCTAGGGGCTGGTGATGGACACCAAGGCCAGACATGAATACCTATGCTTTTGAAATTTCTATATCCATATTTATTTCAATATTGCCTTGATAAAGATAATTATGAATCCATCCCAACATTGTTAAAAGTTGCAAATGCTATTTATTTCATATTATTTAGTATTTGTGCAACACTTTAAGCCTTTAATATGTTCAAATATTGATAAACTGACAGTACTTCAATGAAGCAGATAGATGTCACTTCAATCTAAAGATGTGTGAAAACACAAAGTTGACCTATCTGAGTATGCATCGTTTATCAGGGAAGACCTAGGAATCAAATAAGAAAATTTCAGTATTCCATCTGGCATCACACTGCTTTCTCTTTCACTCTGAAACCCTTTTTACTCCTCTGGTTCCTACTGTTCTTATCAGCTGTCCACATTATTCTGTCTTTGTTTCTGCTGCCCTCCTACTCTCAATCTGCTGGTATTGGTTTCAAGTAGGTCCATTAACCTTGAGACTCATACCTTATATACTATACAGTTATTAAGAAATTTCAAGATATATAATTTTTTTTCTTCATCTGTTCAGTGGACTATTCTGTATTCCAAAAGTACTGGACCTCTTGACACCTCAGAATCTCAGTACTAACACAGTGACAGCAGAATCTGTTCATGGCAGGGTGAAAACCAGTTTTCTGACAGTCATGAGCATCTGAGATGTACAAAGTACTCTTAGTCTGAAGAGGACTCGATAGCAAAAAAAATATTTCTTTTAAACCCTTTTCTTCAACCAATCTCTTTACCATAACAACAAACCAAAACTAAATGAAACCACACAATTCAAACACTGTATCAAGTCAAATGTTTAGCAATTATTTTAAACATACCTGTATTATATTGCTAATAACAAATAAAAGCAAATTTTTGAAAGGTATCTTCAAACCAAGATACAAGGATGGTATATTTTGAAAATGTAAATTTTGATTTGATCAGAATGCCCCATTTCAACAGCAATCCAAAGGAATTGTTTTCATATCAGTATTGCCCATACAAAATAATAAAATTTTCAAAAGATGAGCCAGGTGCAGAGCACTTTGAATAACAAGAGAATCCACTCTACCAGAGTATTCCAGAAGGAGACTGGAGGTAAAATTTGAGGTAATCCTTCCCAACCCCATAATTTTTCAGACAGACCACCATCCCTCTACATGATAATTTACAGGCTGCCTTTGCCTTCACTTGACCCATCCAGAGGCCAGTTAGCTATATTAGTATGAACCTTAGCGTGATCCAAAACATTTTTCTTCTACACAGGATTTAACTGGCTGTGGCTCAACACTGCACTATGCATAGCCAAATGTCCTTCAGTTTGAAGATGGATCACACATCTGTAGATGCTTTAGTGCAATGCTAAACAATGCTTATTACTGTCTGCAAAATATTAGTCACATTTCCTGTGGGTCAGGTAGGAATCAGAATGGAAACAGATATATCATGTACATTAAGCAGTGAGTAAAGTCTTTCTTTAAGCCCTGTTATAGTGAAATGGATAACAGTGGGACACACATCTTCAAGCCCCAAGGATTCAAAAATGCACTATGAAATAAAACTGGTATCTGTCTTGCAAGAGACATGTAATGTCATTATACATGCTAAAGGACAGTCACCCTGAAACAGCTATTCCTTCCAGCACTGACATTAGATGAAAAGGGTTATTAATCTTATTAATCATAAAGCCCGCATCCCACTGGCTTTCTGCCTGTGGTCTAAGCGTGGCAGCAGAAGGCAGTGCACCAAAGCCGCAGTCTTCAGATGTGCAAACATCACATCAGGGCAGAAATTCTGGTTGCTTTCAGCCAATTATTATCACGCTGAGCACAAAGCAGCGAGGAGAACAACTAGGATTTAGACAGAACAATCAAAGAAATTAAAGTGAAGAAAATAATAAAAGGTATGCCCTGGTGGCAGAAGGATTGTGTTTATTACTAACTATCCAAATAGAGATTGCAACCAACTTCAGTTATCTCCTTCCTGCTCTCATCCCAATTTCTTCCATACCAAACTTCTTGATCTGGCAAGTGAATATTCCCTTTTATCACAGGCAGACAGACTTATGGAGAACATTTTGAGAATTAGTCATGGAATCACCATAACATTTAGGCTATAAGGAACTGCTGGAAGTGACCTTGCTCAAACCCTGCTGAGAGAAAGGCCAGTTAAAATCAGGTTGCTCTGGGTATAATCCAGTTGAATTTCAAGTTTCTTTTAATATTAAGAGCCTGTATATAATTCATATTTCTCTGCAATAAGAAAGGTGAAAAACATCTCAGACAACTTCTAATAGTAATCAATGACCATAGAAACTTGAGTATTTTAGAAATTCTGTACCTTTTTTGAGAATATCATATTGCTTTTTATATTTGAGCTGATTAGGTATTATTTCCTTTCTTTAAAAAGCAAGCGATTGATTAGTCATCAAGAACAACTGAATAAAACTGTCATGTTAATTTTCAGGTGAATCCATATTCCTTTTGTGAAAATTTTCCACCATTAATCCACAACACAGGCTGGGATAAATGAATTTTTTTCTTCCCCATCTTTTCCTTTGCAGAACAAAGAAAACACCAGATAATTTCCCACTTGTAATTTCTTTTTTCCTCTTCACAGCTGGATACTATACTGACATATATGGTATTTGCTCATAGCATCCAAGTTTTTGAAAAGTAGTTTCTTCAGTCTTATTTTGTGAATTGACAATCCAAAAAAGACAGACTTACTGCCACACAAGATGGAAGCCATGATGGAATTTGTCCTTTAAAGACACAAAGATGAATCTTAGAGCAAATTCTAATAATCATTATGCAACTCAAACCTAGTTTATGAAAGCAAACATACTTTGTTTCTTGTCATGATCATTACCCCAATGACTTCCCTAAAATTCCCAAATGCTTATGAAAAGATGACCAAGTTTTCAGCATTGTCCCCATCACCATAATTATGTCTCATAGGCTTTAGCCTTTGAAATGATCTCACTAATAATACACAGAGGTTCTCTAACATGCATCCTCACTTTCGTAAATGTTGCATAAAATTTAAGAAAAAAAGTCTGGAAGCCAAAAAGTAGGCTGAACAATTCTACTTTGTTATTCTTTAAGTTCAACAATGGATTTCCCTGCACTTCTCTGAAAGTAAAAAAACTTCCAAAGGTAATAATAGTCAAAAGAACTGGTGAAATCCATTAAGTAAAAGACTCTGTTCAAGAACCTAAATCCCAAAGAGAATATATCCTCAGAAGATAGAATAGGAAGCATAGGAACAACAAGACAAGCATAGTTAGATCAGGCACTTCGGAACCACAATCTCACTATCCTTCTATAAAAATCCCATGTGCAAATATACTCATTTCAATAAATAAGCACCCAAACAGAAAAAAAAACCACCCTAAGGAGAGCTGGATGGCTTGCCAGCAATAAACAAGTTGGATTACGAGCTGATTAGCACACACTTTGTGTTACTGTCTCTTGTTTCTTCCTATGCTTAGTCTGTAGACTCAAAAGAATATGAGGCAGGTACAACATTTTAATTCTATTTTTCCTTCTGTGCAAGAGCAATAACATGGATTCTTACACATGTAAACAACATAAGGAATGATCACTGAGAGCTAACACTATAATTAATTAATCTCATTTATGCAGATGTATCAGAGCAGTAGCAGGTGAAAAGAGTAGGTGTGCCTTGTCTGTCCTTTTGTACTGTACATCTGTGTCATGCAATCACAGATTACGTGACAGTTGTAGGTATGACCATCCATGTTTCCCTTAATCAAAACTAAAAATTTGAAAGTAGCAGGGACTATGATGAAGAAATAAAACTAGCTGATGTTTGGAACATGACTGACACAGGTTATAAATGTTGTCTATCCTTTCTCCCTACAGGAAGGTCATCTTAGGTGACATCCTGTATTAAAAAAAGTTTTCTTTTTTTATGAGTGACCATGTTGTTTAAGGACATGTTAAATTTCAAAAATTAACCCCTTTTTCCTTTTTTTTTTTTTTTAAGCTGTTCTACAGAGTTTTTGTTAAGTAATCTTTAATGATGCATCCACAAGTACTCATACTTTAAATACTTTCTGGAATTAAGAATGGTAGAATATTGTATAAAAATAATATGAGCAGCATTTACTTAATTTGTGCAGTCTTTACTGAGGTTCCCTTCCTCCTCTGGTCAGATAGTTATGTGTTCTTCACAGACTTGTAATACATAATAGCCCTTTTTATAAGGTTATACAATCACTGGTAGCAAAATATGATCATCTTGTCTTGTTTACATGAAGAATATCCTGGCTCCATTAAAATTTTCTCATCATGCAAGCTATGACCTTTTTCTGTTGCCTAAATATGTGACAACAGAATGTCACTTGTACGGATAAAAGATAGCATGTTCCCATCTTTTATCTTTAGGCATGATTATACATACCCAAAAGACAACACTTTCAAGACACCACATTATTTAATATTCATCATCAATAAAAATCAATGATAAGCGAACACATGGACACAAGACTCCACAAGACTAAAAGCTAAGCCACATCAGTAACATTTGAAAAATGAAATTAGCACTGGATTTTGCAAGATAACCCCCTGTGGTGTCACAGCAACAAAGTTATGCAAAGCTTCACACAACTGAAGGAGACTTCTGAAGGCTCTGCCTACTGATCTCTGGCAGAAAAGGTCACAGGCTATGTTGGAGGGATTTTCAGCAGGACTAAAAGGCAGAAAACAGCTGGAAGGAATGAAGAAATATTTCACAGGCAGTAATAAAAATTTTATAGGGTTTGCATGTGAAGCTGTATAACTGATCTGTCTGCAAACTTATCCAAGACTTAGTCAGTCTATACTGGTTTGTAGTATCTGCATTTCAGAATGACCATTTGCTACCAGTAACATTCACATCGAAAGTGCTTTATTTAGCTTGTTAAAAGAAGAAAATGAAGCACCTCAATATAAACTTACAAAAATTATTATTCAAAGGGCTAGAAAGCAGACAAGGGATAAAGGCATTAAGAAACCAGAAAGTATTTCTTACAGATAAAAGGTGTGCTCTTCTCTCTGGGACTCTAACTAGGTCTTTCCCCTTTAAGAAAGGACACTGTTTCCTATTTCCTTATTATTCTTATGGTAGCATTCAGGGATTCAGAGAAATACTTAAATAAATACCCACAAAAATAGTTGAGAAAATATTCAGCATTTTGGATATAGTGGATAAATCCGAATTAAGTCTCCACTTGACTCATGCTTCTATTCACCTTCACTCTAAGGTCACATTGGCTTGCACTCCGTTCTGAACGCGTTCATCCTAGTACTTCATTTTCTCCTTGTCACTGTCAGCTTTTGAAACTTTTGACTGAGTTGCAGCGTTACACTGCATACACTAATGTTTTGCAGATGAAAAAAAATGGGCATAAATAATTCTTTATACTGCTTTTTTCAAAGATGTAGCTACCAGTTCAAAATGATAAACCAACTACAAAAAAAGTATGTGACAAGCACTTGATTTGGAGCTCTCGTCAGCAGTCTCCCACAGCAGGCTGGTGGTAATCATTCACTTTTCATCACTGTCTCATTCTATGCTTAGCATGAGCACTTTGCTACCCTTTTCTAGCTGCACGTTCTATATAAAATCTGAAGTTATGTTCTCATTTATCTGGTATTTGCCAGTGTAAATACGTTACTGCTAGTGATTTGAAGACTTGAGCTGAACTACACTATTTGATTCTTCCTCCCTGCACTCCACAATGTGTTTTGTGTTTTATCCTCCTACCTCACTGATTATTTTCAATCCTATCAGAATGACATTACCAAAAGTTATCTCAGGAAGGAGCCAGATCCAGCAGCAGGCAAAGCAGGCAGCAGCCAAGGGCAGCTCACAGCTTGTATTGTCTGTATTAGAAAAGAGACGGGCCAGCTGTGCTTGCCCAGCTGGTCACTTGCCTCTACTTACATGACTTTGACCACTGCTGCCAAAGGACAGAGGGGGAAAGAAGGCATCTCTCTTCCCAGTAGTAGCACCATTACTAACAGGAGCAGAAAGTCACTTCTGTTTTTATCTCTTCTTAAAACCCCCCTTTGCAGGAGACATCCAAATCTTTACCCTGTGACTGACTGGCCCATCAGGGAATAGTGATGAGTGCTGGAAGAAACAGAGGGGCAAGAGGAGGCAGATGACTATGTAGGGCAAGGGATGTGTTGGTCATAAAAGTAAGAACAATCTGAGAAGGACTGGACACATGCTGGGATAGGAGAGAGAAAAAAAGAGAGACACCTTAAGTCTTCTGAAACTTGGGGACTCCTCCCTGCCTATAACAGTACTTCCTGGGTTCTCTTCCACCAGCATCAATTTCTGATTAAACTGTGCCAAGCCCTCTTAGTTGCTCCTGCCACTGATCAAAACAAAGCAATATTGCTACCATCAAGAAAACCTGGTTTGGCTCTAAGAGAAAAATTGAACTGTGGAATACAGAAACTCTCATTCCATAGGCAGCTTCCTCCATCTTCTTTACTGTTTGCCCATAATTTACTAGTTTCATGCTTGTCTAATTTAATATCCTCCATTGCCTCAAACTACATTCCTATATACGCTTACAAGCTACATGTCTCTATATGCTCGTTATCATACTGTATGCAATGTCTCATAATTACTCTTGCCAGAAATGGAAAACAGTACAACTCAGAAGACCACAAGAATGAGATGCATTTTAAAGCTCTACCAGCCGTGCCCCTTCATGTTACACTGTTTTGTAGGACAGCAGGTCAGCAGCACCAGTAACTCATGTCTGTCCTTCCAGTGCACGGTTCAGTCATCAATTTCCTGAAGATGCATAATTTTTCCCACACAAATCCATATGAGTTTTCTGATTAAGTAAGTTTCTGATACAACATCACTTACATGGGATAGCTGGTAATCTTTCTTCCATATTCAAACAACTCATACCTGTTGAGTCTGAAAATAAATGTTTACAAGCTCAGAGCAGGTCCCAACGTTACTCCTTTTCCTAGAAAGACTCCAGTTTTTCTTGTATTGACTCCATATATTCTGGAACTTCCTTTTCACAAATTTTCTATTTATTTGACAGGTAGGAAAATCAACTTATCTGTTAGTAATTTTTACCACATATATCTATACACAATATAGATCTTCTGATCGGTTTTACAACCTTTTCCTTAACTCTCAGCTCTCAGTATGCAATAAGTAAACCATGACTTTACCATGAACCATCCCTACTATGTTTTGTTCACTATATCTGGAAATGGCTAGAAAGAAACAAAACCCTTAACACATGCAGACCGTTTTCTGGAAGAGTAACTTCCAAGATTCAAGAATTTGTGCATTCTAGGTAATTTAGTGAGATTTGAAGACCCATACCAATGACATCGAAGGTTAGTTGACCATTTAAAACAGCAGTTTACAAGTTCAAGGGTGAGAAAAGACTCAGAAGAAATGGGAGCCTTGATTGTGACAGTAGGCAAAGTTTGGAGGTACTCATTGCGGGCAGTGGTATGAGAGCAACTTAAGACAAAGCACAACTTGGAGACATGGCCTCCATGAGGAATCCCTGTGACTGTCATGGGGCCCCATGCTACCAGAGAACGCCCCAGCGGGTCCACAAATTAGCAGGGGATGTTGCATATTCACTAATGACCTTGCTTCAATGTGTGCATCTCTGTGTCGTCTTATGCCATGCTGCTTCTAGAAGTTCCTCATGTACTACATGCAAATGATAAGACTGAGCATTCCTATGCCCTGGAGACGGAACACAGCCAGGGACTATGACAAATGAATTTTACATCTTGTCCCACATATTTAGAGTTCTGCAAAGCTGTTTGAATATATCACTGGAGTAGGCTGCTGGTTTACTTGCTACGGGAATTTGCTGCAGCCAGGAGAAAGACCACCAAATTAGATCTCCTCCTCCTCCAACCCCAGAAGAGGCAGATTAAACCCTGTGGTTATAATTTTCCCTAGGAGAAGTCTGTATCTGTGGCCCAAATGGAATAGAAACTACCAACACAGCTCTGCTGAAGATGTTCTCAGATACCATAACAACTGCAATTTTTAAATTGTCTTCTGTGAGGCACACTATGGTGCCAGTAAAACACCAACACACTGGCTGGAAAGTTATCTACACAAGCTTCCAAATGACATTTTAACAGAGAGAAAAGTGTCTGAAGTCAGTGTGTAGGTCAGAAAAATCAACCAAAATACACACTTAATTTTACTCCTCTTTGCCACTCTGAGTGCTTCAACTACAGAAGGCATGATGTTATCCACCTCCAAGTCAGTTTGCTGACTGTCTCCCTCAAAAACTAATTGAAAGAAGTGGGTCTATAATTTAAAATGAAATAGGCTCGGCAGGTGAGTAAGCTTTGTCAAGATTGATTACCAAGCATTGATTTTCCACCAGTTGTACAAGTTACACTCCACAAGGCCACCTGCACATTAACCTAGAACACATAAAATCCCCTCAGGCTAACATCTATCAAGAGGTTTGTATTTTCAGAGGATGCAGTCTCTAGTTCTTTTCCTCACACATAGTTCAATTGTATTCATTTGGGCAGTATTCACACTTAGTACTTATTTCACCATAATTATTATTTGTATTTCAATTGTTCAGAAGGAATTTAAGATAACTACCCGGTAAAAAAACCTTCACATAACCTAGAGTTTTCACAATTAATTTTAATTGTAAAAACTGTTAAAGATAGTCCATTAGGTTCTCCCATGATAAGAAGGAAAGAGATGCTGGATGCAGCAACATCAGAGTGGCTTACTGTGGCCTGGAGGCTTCTGCTTGGTCTGTCTGAAGCTTCTCTCCTCCTTCTACTTCCATGGTGCAGTAGACAATTCGATTGGGAGCGACTGACTTTAAGCCTTGGACCTCCATTATAACAATCTGAGGAAAAGAAAGCAAATGGTTTATCCTTCAGAAAACATTACATAGCACAGCTATTGCACTACTAGGCTCCATATAGGTAAAATTCAATAAATAAATAAATCACCAGACCTCTCACTCAAACATTCTGAGACAAAGCCTTAATTTTGTCTTCTTATGTCACTTTCAACAACACGTAGTAGAAATTGAAATTTTTGCTTTGTTTCTACTTCGATAATGACCAAAACCCGACTCCAATCATAACTTAAATGCCAGGAGTTGAATTTGAGACAAACATCTAAATACAGTTCTAAGTCTGTATCTTTTAAGGAGTCACCTAAGTAAGCACTTATAGAATTAACAGGTTACTAAGTCAGAGTGCAAACAAGACGAGTACACTGATCACATCTTGAAAGGTTAATAGTGGTGCTGTGACACTGGTGGCTGCAACCCCTGAATCTCAAGCAGTTTGGTGTTGTGCTGAGCATGAGGCAGGTCAGGGCACCGCTATTAGCTGCTGTGATTTTTTTTCCCCCACTACCAACCTCTTTTCCTTCTCCCAGCTCGGTACTTGCAGTCAGGTTCAGTGCGCATATGGGGATGGGAGGAAGAGAAAGGGAAAAAGTCACCCACACCAGCTGCACTCTGAGAAATTTCCCCACCAGGGAAAATCCAAGCTTGGCAGATCCCATAGCTTTTCCATCTCCTCTAAACTACTCAGTTATAGCTCAGAAGAGCAAAACGCAGTCCTACTTCAAGTGCTCTCAGTCTTTTCTAAACCTTACAGCTTGTCATAGTGTGAAATTAGTGGAATTTTTACACTTCAGATGTTTCTAATTCAGAGAAGATCTGAGAAGAGAGACAGGTTTCCCTTCCTGCTTTGGGAAAGCTGCTTTACTTTCTAGCCCCATTTGGGCCTATGAGAAGAAACTGGGAAAAACACAATCCATTTAATCATCAGACAAGTTGACCTCAACTGAACTGTAACAAACCCCAATATTCATTGGTTGTTTTTACGTATTACAAAAGTAATGGCTACTTTTGGTCTCATTAGAGACAATTCATGTCTTAGGTCAGCAAGCAACTACTAAAATATTTTTGGTATTAAGCTATTTGCATATTTGCTAGTTTGTTTCAGTTCAAACATGTTAAGCCAGACTTCACCCATAGCTGTAAATCCTCTGTACTTTAAAACTTACAGACATTAGTAAGAGTTAGATGTCTTGTAGAATTACTAGGTTGGTAGTATTACAGTGAGATGTGTCCTGGGTTCAGCAGTAGCAGTCATTTTTCCCCTTCTTGGTAGCTGGTGTAGTGCAGTGTTTTGACTTTCGGCCTGGGAACAGAGCTGATAACAAGTATGTTTTGGTTTGGCCAAGGACTTTGTGAGCCTCATGCTCTGCCAGGGAGGAGGGGAAGCCGGGAGGAAGCAGAGACAGGACACCTGACCCAAACTGACCAAAGAGGTATTCCATACCACAGCACGTCATAGGATGTAACTGGGAGTTAGCCGGAAGGGCTGGGAGACTGCATCGGTTGGAGCTTGGTCGGGCTGGGGGGAGCGAGTTATCGGTCGGCTGGTGGTGTGATGTATTCTCTTCCCTTGTTATTTCCTTTATCATTATTATCATTGGTGGTAGCAGTAGTGATTTGTGTTATACCTTAGTAGTTGCATTCTTTTCGATTCTCCTCTCCGGCCCTCCGAGAGCAGGGGGAGGGCAAGAATGGGGGGGAAGTGAGCGAACGAGTTACCTGACTGGGTTTAAACCACGACAGATGACATTGATCATTTATTAGATCTTTACATTGCTCATAAATTATCAACATTGCCTATTACCCTTTATAAATAACAATAGCAGTCAGTGAAAATGATGTAATCATCTTTATTTTCCATCTTTTGTGGTCCAGGAATTCAAGCACTTATGAAAGTGACCAATGATCACCGAGACACTGCACTAGAGATCCTTCTAGCTAATACTGCCTATAAGGTCTTTCCACATGCCAAACACATGTCCTTGTTGAATGCAGACTTCATGTTTATTCCTTTTTATCTTGATGCTTTTCCTTGACTTTCCAATTTAATTGCACAATACATTTGTCTTTGGTAGCAATTCTGAATTCCAGCAATGATAAAAGTTGCATTTCATTAGGAAGGAAACTGTCACTAGCTGATTTACTAGCTCATTAGATGATAAACAGCTTCCTAAGTATTTCTTGTCTATTTCTGAAACTGACCAACAGCTGAAGAACATAAGTGATTAAGTCTTCTCCTACTACTTTGATATTTCATGTTACAAATTTCTGCAAACAGGCTATTTGAGGAAACATCCAACTTGCATTAACAGTCCCTGTTGCTTGCAGTGATGCAGTGATGGGTGTCTCCTACCTTCGCCAGCAAGGCCCATTCCTACCGCAACATTATAAATGTTATAAATTTTTATACTAATGTTTAGACACATGATAGATCTCCTGTTTGTTCACATGCTTGTGCAGCAGCCCTCAGTGGGGATTTTGCTGGTTACTTTACGATTTAGGGTAAAGCATGTAAAGACACAATAGGGATATGTTTATGTGTGATTACAGAAATGTGAAATTGTGCACACAACCTCAGATTTTCCAAAAATATTCTGTCTCCAAGGAAATGTAATAAGCTTTTCTTATTTGTCCATTGGCACAGAAAAAGAGCAGATATTCCATGTTCCAGTCTACATGAATATCAGTTCAGCCATTTACTTTTGCTCTTCTAACCACTGAGATTCAGTAAGATATACTAAATATCTTGTCCAGCAAGAAACTCAATTTACGTGGTTAACACCATGTTTAAAGTGAAAATTTGCCCTGCTAAAACCTGCTACATGTAGAGTAATACTTTAATTTTTTTGTCTTGTGCAGGGTGAAGCGCAGATTACCAACCTCGCAGAATATTTGTGGTTTTTAGATCAGTGATGGTGTGTGTGGGGGTGAAGCTAAGTCCACCAGCCCTTATAGCCTACATTTCTGGTGTTTATAAAAATCTGCTATGATCACCAGCAGGTTTTTTTTTTTCCTCTTTGTTTATTCTCTAGATGCTTCCAGTGAAAAAACACAACTTGTTTATAAAAATCTATGAATGAGTTCCTGATAACAACAGTGTTCCACTATTACATTCAAAAGCATCCTGAGGTATTTAATGTACTGAAATTCATTTGAAGTTAGATTTGTGTGGGAGAGTCAACTGCCCACACTGCTGTGTGGGCCCAAATACAACTACTGCTGCAAGTGGAAAATGCATCACATCATAGCTGTATTCTAACTGCTAATGATCAAAGAGACAAAGAATAATTCACTTCTTTAACATAAAACTTTAAAATTACTAAGGAAGGATTAATAACAAAAAAGCATCAAGACACAGATATTGTTTTAATTTAAATTGTCGACAAGTTCTCTGCAAAACATGTGATTACCTCTAATGTGAAGGAGAGGACCACATCAGACTTCGACAGCTGAACCTCATTTTCATCTCCTATGTCCAAGAATGCAGAATTCTGTGATCGCTTTAACTTCTGCAGTTTAAATTCTGGCCCACCTTTAGACACAGGAAGACTTTCCAAATTTGCCATCAGCAAATTCACCGAGGACCGCAACTCTTCAATGTACGTATTCTCCATTTCTCGTGTTACAAATTTTGGGAATTTTCTTTCCTTGGAAGGTATATTTTAATAGTTAGAGAGGAAAAAAATCACCCCACAATATACATCATGTTCATTTACTCTCAGTTTGTTTTCAGCTAAAAGAGATATTTAATGAGTCTTAACTTCAGTGTTTATTTTTTTATGCAAAGGCTAATCACATGCCATAAATATAGTTAACTTTAACAAAAAGAAATGTAATTTGAATTCAGAATTCCATCACATTCCTCAAATGCAGTGGACAAATTATCTCTTTGATAAAAAAAGAAAAAAAAAAGGGATATTTGTAAAAAAAGGAATCTCTTGCTCCTCCTTTCCCTCCATTCTCCCTCCACCCAGAATCCTCTAACCATAAAACCAGCCTAATTATCTACACACTAGACATTTCTAATACATGTGTTTGAAGTGTTCGAATTGGTAATATACCTTTAATGTTACCTTCACATATTTTATAAATTGGCAAAATGAACTGTCTACTAATAATTTTGTTACTTTACCCATTTCCCATGCTACCAAAAATAAATCATATTCATGCTTCTAAAATAAAATGTTAAACAACAACCAGGATATTAAATTCTTATAATTTTTTATTTCTATTTTTAATAACATGTCATTCACTTTGGAAGTAATTCTGAATTATTACACATGGGATTATTTTAAACATAAGTGTTGGAGAGAACGCAAAAATCACTTTTTTCATATATAACGCATATATGAACATGTACAGAGCCAATTTTATGCACACTTTCTCCCTGTACTGTGCATAAAATATAGGGCAGTTTGGGAGAATATGTGACTCAAGGTTGAACAAAAATGTAAATGATTTACATATAAATGAGAAACAAACACTGCTGCCCATGTACTGTCTGCAAAGGTAAGTACTCTGCTCCTAAACCAGACAATTTTTGTCGTTAGCTATTTCAAGGAGCATCTTTAAATGCTTTCTATTAAAACCTTTACAGCTGCTTTTGTTTCAATAACTGAGAACAAGTAAGTTGACTGTGACCCAAAACACCTGCAGCAAGTCCAGTCATCTGGCTCATTACAGTATTACAGAGCCAGTACATTACAGATTGAAAAAGAAAAAAAGAAAAAAGTCACTTAGGAGTTAGAAACTAAAAATACAAGGTAAGGTTCAAGGTGCTCTAGCCAAAAAACTCCACTTTAGACTGATTTTCAAAATGTACCTTATCCTGTGAGAAACATACAAATAATACACCAACACAAAAGACAGACTGTTATTATGTCGTTAAAAGATCCTTCCTCTTGTTAAGATGCTTCTTCCACCTCAAATGTAAAAATCAAGGAAACTTTCCACAAAACCTTTTGCTCTATATTTTTTACTACTATAATCTTCCATAGACAGCATTAACAGAATACATGGACGCTTTTATTTGTGTAAAACCTGGATGTTTGTAGTCAATGCTCTCCTTCACAAAAACAGGGTAAAGATCCTCCAGAAAGACTCCGAGGTCTACAAATTTCATCCCTCCCACCTCCTATGCCACCTTTTTGCTTGCTTTTTTAAGATGGCGAATTTGTAGCAAATTGCTATAGCCCTAATAGTTAAAATAATTTAGAGATACAACATGAGCAGTGGAATTTGCCCACTGTTTTTTTTGTGCAGATGCACAGGAATGTAATTAAGTTGATTTGAAAAGCGCAGATCATCTGAAGAACACATCTCCCAGCACAGGGCTGGAATTTTGGGAACTCTGATAGCAACACACTAGAATATATTCTGAAATAGAGATCCTGGGGACAGATGTGAGACACTGATTAGGCAGATGCACACACTAGCCTTTAAGTCTGGATTTATGGAGTGCTAAAATGGATTTTTTAGGATGTTTTTCTTAAGGAGTAAAGACACTGAGTAGTCTCTTCACAGGACAACAAAAAGTATCTTAGAAAAACAGAGCACCACTTACAACAAGTAGAAAACCCCATTAGGTCATACATACTTTGATTTCAACTACTTTATATTTAGTCATACGAAGAAACAGATGGACAAATAGATGCACAAATTCCCTGCTACTCTTTTCTGTCATAGGTGAACATATTTCTAAGGTTTTTACCTCCATGAAATAGGCTAAATTACCTTTTCTGCTAAAATAAACTTCTCATATGTAATTAACAACTTGTAGAATCAGCAAGTGATGTATTCCAGGAACCATGAATGAGACCTCAACATCAAAATGCTATATGGAGAAAATTCTCTTAAGCTGTGCTGACCTTTTAAGGCTATGGTTTAATAATTCTCTTAGAGGCAGGTAATCACTGAAAACCTTTTTCTTTACTAACAAAGATGCTAGAATACATGATCCACTGTTAGAAAGCTTTTTACCTTGGTTTTCAGCTCCGAGAATAAAGTTCATATTTTGCAGCATTTGCTTGCTTAGGCTTAAATGACCCGAATAAGTCTCACAGCTGCTACTAGTTGTGACTAGTTTTCAAAGTTCACCAAAAAAAAAAAAAAAAGAAAATCAGCATTTTAAGCAATTTAAAAAGAGATGTACAAAAACTCTGATTTGTGACTTGGATGCAAACGCAGGACATGGAGTTCCTTATTCTGTGCAAAACTGTGCAGCTGACACCATGGCAACCATGAAAATTTTCAAGTAATGGTTTGGGTAAAACATGGATAATAATTTTTTTGTTAAAAAAATAAACAAACCCCCAAAATCCTGTAGCTGTGCAGTTTATGAACAGTGCTCAGAATTTTCACTTGCTTTAAAACGAATTTGAAACTTTTATGGACAGCGCTTTGCTTTTTAGGAATATTACACCTCTAAGCTGCTATTTATGAACTTCATAGACCTAAATACTATTTTTTCCTTTTAAAGAAACAAGCAAATCTTAACTGCTCTACAATTGCTATAGTATTAATATAGCCTTTTCTCTACACATACACAATATAACACACATGCTTCCAATATTTTGTAACTTTTAGAGCTAAAAGCAAGAAGAAGATAGATAACAGAACAAACAGGACTGTTGGACAACTTCGATTATAAGCCCAGGCTTTACAGGAGATTGAAGAGACTTGAGACTGACCTCTATGATAAAGGAGTCTTTCCCCAAAATATAGTAAGAGATGGCTGGGGACAATACCAGTCCCACCTGTGCTATTTAATAGAGAAGGGTATAATCTTGTCCAGTGAAATAAAATGCAAGCTATAGGAGAGAAAAATAGGCTTGTTTTTCTAAAATTTACAAAAAGAATTTATCATGTACCCAATCATCACTACTTGACCTACAAGACTCATCACACATAGAACTGTAGTAAGACATCATGGTTAATACTCTAAACACTTCATAATGCACTTGTGTATATAAAAGATGACTTATTTTAGCTCCGAAAATCATCATCCTGAAAGTGAAAATAATATACCTATTGTTTCGTTACTGGACTTACTGATGAAAGAAATGTAGGCTCACATAGCAGGAATTTCCAAAGACAAGTTTTGCTTTCTCCTACCCCTGTTGACACAGATACACCAGACCAGGAAGAAATGCATCTGCCAGACTATTTTCAAATTATCTTCTGGCTATCTTTAGAATCAGAAACTGGAAACACACATTACATATCATTTTATCCAGCCTCATATGAAGATAGGTTCTTGGTACATGAAAGCAACCACTTACCCTTGCCATTTGTTCTGCCAACTGTAGCCGTCCATCTAGTTCACGTCTTATCTGGGCTGCTTGCTCATCTCCGTTATCCAACTTGGATAAAGAATAAAAATAAAATTTACTGTAAGAAATCCACTATATTTTAACGGCAAGTACTCTAGTTAGAAACAAAATATAAATTAATTGCATCCTTTTTGTCTTAAAATCAGTGAAAGAGTAAGCAAATACATGGGTTTGAGTCTTGATAAAAGAAATGTAATGGCCATCAGTTACCCATGGCAGTCATGGTCTCTGAAAGGTAGCCAGCATTTTCCTTGAGTTTTTAATAGGCTAAACAGAGGCAGTATATATTTCCTTATGAAACATTTTTCCTTGAAGCAGAAAACTGGACTGACAGACTGGCTTAGAAAATATTTGTAAGGTGATCTTCTTCTCTTTGGTGCCATGAGTTCCTGTGTAGGAATATATAAGAAAAGAAAACTGTGTGGCTATGCTTTCTAAGTGTGCCATTATTTCCCTCACATAACTCTTTTCCCCAAATACCAGCCAAGTGCCCGCAAAAAGGCATATTCATTTTTTTTAGCCTTTGGTATTTTCATACTAAGGGAATAGTCATGACTAAACATTGTGACTTCCATCAGGGAGGTAAAGGGGAAGGACATACCTCTTCACTGCAGAACAGACAGGTCTCAACAGAAAGGAGACTTTCTAATTCATTCTTCCCCTGTTTACTTATTAAGGATGGTGGGGAGAGTATAGGTAAGTGGGGTCCCACCTCAATGCACTGACCTGCAGAGCTGGTTAAGAGGAAGAAGAGCGATGAGACTGGAAATGATCAGGCAGAACTTGCCTTCTTACCTGAATAAATGCCAAACAAGGACAACGGCAGAGTCCCAGCGGAGGACTCTCTCTGTCTGTAAGGCTAACCACAGACACGATGCGAATTGCTGATACACATCTAGTGCATTTAGTATCTGGCTAAGGTTTAAGGATACCTGAATTGGTCTTCACCAAAAAAAGCAAAACAAAACTTAAGTTGATTATGGATGCAAATTGGCAAAAACTGGTTCTCTAGTTAAATGAGATCTTCAGTTAAGGAATGCACAATTAGTTTGGTAATTGATTCATTACATTAAACTAAGGTTTTAAAGTGTGAACGCTATTCAGTGCACCAGACCAAGTCTCCTTTGCAATGCTCTTCAGCTAAACCTGTTAAATCGTACTGAGCCAAGGCACTCTTGAAAATTAGACATTCTAATTAAAAAAAAAAAAAATTAATTCACACTATCCAGTGCTTACAGGCCAATTACAGCACTGCTTAATGAAAATCTGATCACATTTACCAACAGGATGAAAAGTTTTCCACTGCTAGTACAGAAGCGATGACAGAACATGCAATCTGTCACCTGTGTAATCTGGCATCTAACAGGATCCTTGCAGGAACCAACCCAGACTACCAGAAAGCAAGAGAACAAAACCTGATGGCATTCCCAAGAGTCTCAAGTTCAAGCTAAAGAGTAGAAGACGGATCATGTTCAAGACTAGAATGGCCTTCCCACTAAGAGTGTCTGTAACTTTGCTCCTAGTTTGACTGTGAGCATAAATAGCAAGAATGTACTCAAAGAAAGCAAGTATTTTAGGTTTTCAGAATACAGTTACAGTATTTCAAACAAATTCCTAAATGCGTATTCTTCTATTTCTTAACAGAGGAAGAGTCTGCTTATTGAACTTGTCATATTTTCCTTTGCATTGTAATCACAGCATTTTTGCCATTATTTTTGTTTAATCAGTACAAAAGTCAGTCTAATAAGAAAAATAATTTTGTTTTCCTTTGGGGGCTAAGAGAAAGTAAATATTATTTATATAATGTATCCCATGACACGCAACTGCTTGAAAAATATATGCTTAAAGGAAATCGGATGACTGAATTTTGATTTCTGCAAAAAGGAGAGTGTGGGAGAGCAGAATAAACCTAAAACTTTTCCTGTGTCAAGGCACAACTTAAATGACTACCTCTATTATTAACTCATTTGAAGAGGCAAAAGATTTTGTTTAAAGACTGACATTTCATTATTTTTCCATTGAAAACACACATGAAATGATCACTTAACAGAGGTGCAACCTGGTTTTGTAAATCTTAGTGTTTAACTTCAATCTGCATTGCTTCCCAATATCTGTTTGTACTTGAGTATTTAAAAATGTGCTGATTTCCTTCCTTACTTATTTTTAAACTTCAGTCTTCTTCCTGAAATATTTACACATTATAATGAGTTTGCTAATGTATGTACATAATGATTTGTAAGGTATGGAAAGAAGCTGAAGAGATGAAACTCCTAAAAATATTGCTTTACTTACAGAAAAAAAGACAAGGTAGCATCACATAATGCTTCTCACCTTAAATATGAAGGCATTTAAAAAAACCCCAACATATAGCCTTAGAGATTTTGAAAGAGTGTACATATAAATTCCATTTAATAAAAATATTTCAGCTTTCTGCAATGGTAGTAATTATGCACCATAGCCATTTACTGACTGCACCAACACTAGAGATGCTCCTCATGTCACTTAAACTTCACATAACCAATTAGTCATATTTTAGCAGTAAGGGACCTCACTACAGAAGACTCGACAGACACCAGAGACCTGTTTTCAGTACAAAATACATTAGAATTCCTGACCTAACAAACCAACGTTTCCCATATGGCATATATATGGCCCCCAAAATTTGCAAAACCGAGGCAAAGACATTGACTTCCCTTTTGAGGGCTAGTTAATTCAGTAAGAAAATTCCCACATGAGCAAAAGTATGAATAAGACAACTCACTTGTGCCCTTTCTTTTTGCAAAGATAATTATTTGGATTTTAAAAGATTATTCAGGAAAAATCATTAGTTGTGAATGACTATGCTTGGGTGAATAAGAAGCTACATTTTAGATATAAAAAAGAAAGTGGTAGCTCATTATCTTTCCCCCCCACCCCAGTCGTGTTATATAAAAACAGCTTTCTAAAATAAACTTGCTACAATTAAACATCCAACTATTCATTTAAAAATGTTTTTATTCATTGATGCTTGAAGCTGCCTTTATTTTTTCTTAGTCTGAAAAGGGCAACCATTTTTATTACAAGCTTCTTTATTAGTAGAGATGGAGCGGGAACGTCCTCAATATTCAAGTTATCCTCCGATAAGAAATGTTGGGTGTTTTCAGTTGCTTCTGTAAGTGCTGACTTCTAAAAGATAGGGCGGAAGTTTTCTATTCCAAATTTCTGCTCTAACAATTTCAACCAAAACACTCCCTTGCTTCTGAAGAGGCCAGGGAAGACAGTACACTGGTTTATCCATAATAAGAAAAATGGTGACCATCTTGTCAAAGAGCTCTAGCATCATCTTGCTCTGAAGTAAAGATCTGAAATTTAGCAGGGCCCTACCTGTGAAAACAGCTCAACTCTGGCCAAGTTACAAACCTCTGAAAAATCAACTTTGCAGCACTCAGACAACAAACAGCTTCTTCCAGAGACAAACTCATATTCAGCATTCAGACTCATCTCCAGGTTGTGCTGCTCTCGCTCTTAAATATGCTGCTCTTGCTCTTGAATATGCATGGAGTCTAGGCTTCTCAAACGATTTGCTGATTAAAGACAGAATGTAAGTTTATCAGACTTAAAAATCTTTATTCAGATCAAAAGCATGATACCTTGCTTGACAAACAGTTGCTTAATTTGTGTGCCTAAACAGCACAAAAAAATACATCTGAATGAGCGAATGTTTCCATATTTTAACAGGTTGGAAAAGACTGCCTACTTTGTGATTCCAATTTAAACAGTAACTGAAAAAAAATACTTAAAAGGCTTTAACTTCTATGTATTTTGGTGAAGAAGTAAAATGGTACACTGGCAAAAAGTCTGGTAAAGGTGCAAGAGCAACTTAGGGTAAAAAAAGGTATTAACACTGCCAAGACATACCGCACTAAAGCCCATGGCACTCATTTGCTTTCCTCCACGTATCAGAGTCCAGATATCCTATGCCCAAGAAACAAGACCAATTTAAGTATGAATGAGTACTGACCTGATGCAAGTTATTGTTCTTTACATTCACAGGTGCTCAAACTGATAGCTCTTCCAAGTGACTATTTTATTAACGCTCAGTTAGCTTCCCTGCAGCTTTCTTATTCATAGTTACATCAACGAGAAAGTACATTTTCCTGCCTATAGCGACATAAATCTCTCAACATTTAATGACAAAATCGACAGTGCACGTATCTTAGGACTTGCTTTTCTTTCTGCAACACAAAACCCAAAGTCTTTTCACTCTATGTGACAGTAGTGGTCATTTTTCCTTCATAGTCACTTTCTGCCACACACAGCCAAGTCTGGGCCCTGCTGAGCTGACAGGCTATTTGTGGATACCCATGTGAGGTAACCTGCAGGGTCCATCCTGACTACTGTCTGACAGCCAAGGCAAAAACTATCATCAACATACACCAAATGGAATAAAGGGCTTGGATTTAAAGAGCTGGGATAACATAATGTTGGAAAAAAAAAATGATTTTTGTACGTAACTAAAGGCATCCTGCAGAAAGGCAGGAAGAGAAAGCAAAGGCCAAAGAAGTCACAGTGCTCAATTTCGGTTGTCAATCAAGTAAGCAGCAAGCAGGCAGGTGTACCAGATGCAAATACCCAAGTTTTTTCAGACCATTTTCCTTGCTACTCTTATCTCTGGCTCTGAAAAAAGCAGTGTTGATTCAGACAGACCTGCTGCCTCCAAGACTCACAGGATTTGTTCCTGTTCTTATCGTTACGCAGGCAGAGATCTCTACAGGACAGACTGGGAGGAGATTAAAGGTATCTACAGCATTAAGGATTCACCATGCACTGAACACAAACAGCCTGAGGAGATTCCCAAAGTTTCCTAAGCTTGTGAACCAAGATTAGGAGCTAAATACGTAAAAGGACTTCCATGTCAGGCCAAAAACAGAGCGCCCAACTCCAGCCTATGACAGCAGACACTTTCGGATATGAATTCAACAGAGGCTAACTTGTGAAGCACAAAACAGCAACAGAAGTAAATTGCTTCCAATTCCTATAGAAGAGAAAAAATAGATTTGATTACGGGGCAAGGTGTGGGAAACTTTCCAAATGGCTTCTACTAGAACTTTCCAAAAACATTCTGCCTCCTATTTTACAGCAAGGAAGACGCGTAAGACCTGTAGTCACTCCTCTATTTCAGAGGAAGCTATGCCATTTAACTTCAGTTTTAGAATCTTTTATCTTCTTTATGTACAAATTATACAGAGGGCTAACTCAGATTTATAAAAAAAGATTACTAAACTGGCAGTTAAAACCTCTCTCATATTCTCTGCACCCTGCAAAGTCCCTGTCATGGCTGACCTTGCCTGTGTGACGGAATCTTGCAGAGTTCTGTGGGACATCCACAGAAGACAGACTTTCAAAACTCAGTTCCTGAATCTCCTCTTCCCAACTTGCTCTTTTTCCCAGTCAACACACAAACAGTGACAAATTGTTAGTTTGGCAAATAAACAGAGATGTGTTTTACAATATGTGCAACATCGAATCAAAATGAAATATAAGATGAAGGATGCCAGAGAAAAATCTATTAATGGTTAAAATAAAGGGGCGGGGGGGAACCACCTGTTTTTGAAATTATTTCTCTTATGGAATACTAGAATACATGTTTGCAGGGAATTCTAAGTCAAAAGAAAAACTCAGCAACCACTGAAACTATTTTCCATTTTTCTGCAGCAAGTACACTTAACAAAAGCCGATAGGTCTAACGCTTGCATAAGGTGTTTGAACAACTTTTCACAACACATCATCAGGCCTCACAGACGTTTCTTATTGATTTTGCTGTAGTAAAGCACAAGATTGCTTTTCAGACAATTGGCCAAGCTGATCACTCAGTTTTCCTGCAACACAGTGCCAGCGAAAACCTCAAACATCAGTTTAAATTAATTGGTCTTAATACAAATTTGTACTGACTATTTTTTTCTCTTGATTTTTTTCTTTTTTCTTTTGGTAGGAAGCAACAATTTTACAATTAGGATGGAGGCGGTATAGATGAACAGAGCAGACAGCATATCACTTTCTCTGTAGCCAATATTGTTAACAACAAGCAATAATACAGAAAAAGAGCAAGGCAAGACAACAGACAAATACTCTACAGTGGCTTCAGATGGCTAAAAAAAAAAATCAAATCAAATCAAATCAATGTTTTTAAAAGCTGTCTGACTACCTTTGATCTCGATACACCCCATCAACTCAAGAAGTTCATGCACAATCTCAGATAATGAGAGGTTTTAGTCTCTGAAATATTTTTTATAAAGTTCTGGACATGCTTATGTGATTTCAATATTAATTTATTATGTGTGACTGATTAAGGTGGCAGAAGGTATCATTTATACCCATTGCTTATAGTCATTAATTATACTGATTATATATTGATTTGTAAAAAATGGTTGTCCTAAAAATATTAAAACCAAATCAAAATCTAAACTTGAGATTATATTAATTAAAGCAACAGAAAAAGAAAAAAGACAACACGAAGTTCTGAAAAACAAAACTGAAAACTAAACAATTAAAAAAAAAACCAAAACAACAGCATAAATCCAAGATTTTAATCAACCACTGGATGGACACTTTGGCCGTTTACAAACCAGTCAAAGCCTAGAGTGTGATATTGCATGCATTCAAGCTTTGAAAACATACAAAGCACAATTTTAAAAGTCTCAGCACCAGCTCAGAAGTTCTCAGAACAATTAGATTTCAGGCACTATGAATACCAAAAACCCCAGGAAAACCCACAATAAGGCTTGAAAATAAACAGGAAAGGAAGCACATATGTATTCAAGCTCATTCACAATATATGTAATAGGAATAGTTAAAAACCAAGGCTAAGAAACTGATGGAACACCTGCCAGAAGCCATTGAATTTCTCTAAGTCTGTCCCTTAAGAAGAGGTTGTGTTTTTTTTTAAAGAATTATAAATCATGCTTTATTGCAAAATACTTTATAAACTACTGTTTTACATCTTCTCTGGCATTTTGATCAATCTTAAAATTATGCTATTCTTCAAACCATAGACGATGTAATTATACACACGTCTATTTCCTGTTTGATGCCCCAAATTTCAAAGAAAATACCTTCCTATTTTTCCCTGGATTATACAATCATCTTGGTGCAACAGAAGTAAGAAACACCTTGTTCTGTTGGATCAAACAGAAAGTCCTTACAGCTCAGAACTGTGGGTGTGACAGTGACAGCAGAGGAGGTTATTTAGGTAAAATGATGAAGCCTGGTTGTTCTCCAAAATGCATTGCTCCAGTGATAGCTGTGGAGCCTGAGAAAGTGTGAAAGATGTTATAAGGTACATCCATGCTTAGTACTATTAGCATCAATATATGCACCTGTTCTCCAGGAATCTGCCCAAACCCTTTTGAGCCTCCTGCTGCTGTCTGCCCTCATCACTCTACATGAGAAAATGTTCTGGAAGTTCTCCAGAAGCCAGATAAGGAAGCATTGCATCCATTTTCAATCTCCTACAAATGTCCTTGAGTGTCCCAGTTTCCAGTGGTGTGGCATTTGTTGAAAGTACACATCCACCTTGGCCACTGCATCCATACATTTGTAAACCTCAGCCATACTCCTCCCTGTCAACCTCCCACCTCCAGGCTGAAGGCTTCAGCCCTTACAGTCTCTTCTTCAAAGGCAGCCATTCCATGATTTTCAATGCCACCCTCTAGTCTTCACTGCTTAGTCCTCTAGTACCCTATACCCCTGAGATGGGGAGACCAAAGCTGTGCACAATACTTAACATATGGGCGTAAGAAGAGGATATAAACCAGGAAAATGTTGCTATTGTTGCACACAGAACTGATCATTTCACCACAGGGAACCCAAAGTGTCCTTCTTGAGCTCTAACTGCCCATGCTCAGCTCAGCATCCTCTGCTCATGTGCTAGTTTATTTCTCTTCAGATGTATTACCTTACATGTAGCTACATTAGAGCTTATCTGTCATGCTTTTGCCCATGCGGTGAGGTCCTTCTAGAGTCCCCTGCATTAGAGCAACATTAGAGTAGCCAAGACTGTTTAATATCACCTATAAAATTGGAGATTTCCATTACACTGCCTTCCCCAGGACACTCATGAAGATGTTGAATAAAGATGCAACACTTCTAAACAGAGTTAACCAGATACAAACCGCACGTAAATTCTCTAGGAACCAATCAAAAGGAAAACAAAACTTTCCCCCCAAACTTCATTCTAAAATATCAAGACTGCACCATGAATCACCACTATGCAACATTTACTGCAGAATTCGCCATTCAGAAAGAAGTGTCATGATGACAAGTCAGCCCACTGACTGTGTAAGAACAGTGTTTTAAAATCAACAAGTATTAACACTAAACTCCAGAATTAGATGTGATTAGAATCGCATTAGGATCCACGTTAGGGGCTCATTAGCAGACTACAAAAGAGGGGGAAAAAATTTTAGCAGAGGTCAAAAGTGTCACTACAAGCAATGGAATTTTCTGCCTCTCATTCTCTTGGCATTTGTGATGATGGCACAAATTAACAGGCAAAATCCAGGTCTGCCCTTCTTACAGGTTGAACCACCTCTGCTGGACAGGATTAAATCCGAGGAAAGTATGTTGTGATGAAGGAAGGAGAATAACGTACTATGTCATAGTGCGAACACATTCTATCTAACTGTATCTTAGTTTTCACATCCACATATTGGAGTTCAAGGATGCTGTCAGGACAGACTCTACATGCTTATCAGAGGACTGTCTTCCACACTGTAAAAGTCAAACTTGTCAGTTGTTACTAACTATGAAAATGCCTTCCAGACCAACTTTGCCACCATGAGATTATGAAAATCCATACAAAATACTTTTAACTTTTATTTAATTTCCACTTGAACCTTTGTCTTGTTATTTGTATGGGTGTACTTCCTACAGCTAGACAGCGCAAAAAGCTTCAGAGCTAGGCATAGAGTCTATTTTACAACCCAAAAAAAGTATCTTTTAAGACAGAAGTATAAGGTCCCTAGGTAATCAGTGGAGAGACAGAGAAGCCTCCAGAGTTATTAAAAGCACTTAAGCAGTTATCTACACGCCTACCACAAATACTGGAGGTCCCAACTGCACTGGCAATCTCTAATAAGATGATCAAAGGAATGGGCGTTCTTATTCTCTCTCACCTTCCCCCGGACCCTGCTGAAATAGGTATTGGCTGTCTGCTTCAATACAAGTAGCTTTCAGGTTCTGCCTAGGGAATACTCTCCCACACCAACCCTAACCAGGAAGTGATGGTCCTTAAATGAGCTATGACTCATGTCCTGATCCTCCATAGAAAAAGTCTTCCACCCTCCTCCTCTCCCACCCCCTGCACAGAGATTACCATATCCAAGACAATCCAAAGATTAGCATGCAAACCTTGGTGTTATATGCATATTTATGTCCCAAAGCCATTCACAGCATTTTATATTTTCCTGAAGCTATCCTTGCTTCAGAAGGAAACCCCCTCTTCTGTTTACCCTCCTCACTCTTCCAAAAAACTAATGCAGAATGTTTCCTTGCCTTATTAATCACTGATTAGATCTTCTCTGGAGTGTTGAAGCCAAAGGGAATATGTGCAATTATGGCAATAAATGTTAATGAGCATCACATTAAGTAAGCAAAAGCACCTTGAATGGCATGCCAATATTTTTTCTAAAATAATTACATGTGGCTGACTTAACGAGATAGAAAATTTAAAATTCAGGCTGACAACTCACAACTGAAGCACCAATTTATCACAGAGTTTCCAAAAACTGTATATGATGTTGCTTTCAAAATGCACCATGGGAAAAAACCCACAAACATAAAACCAGACCAAACCACTCAGTCAGATATAAAGTTATTTCAATAGGCAAGCTCCTGGGCTCTCTTTTCCACACTCCTTAGTTTCTTAGGGGTCTCTGTATAGCAATTCTTTAAATTAGGAGTAAGTTCATAGCTTACCTTCTCAGCCTTCCTCCAACTCCTGAACTGTCCACTGGTGATTCCTGCAGCCCAGCTGCTACCTATGCTCCCATTCACCCACCACTCTTCCCTGTTTGTTAGCAGTAGGTCAAATAGAACACTAATCCTAACTGTTCCTTTTGCACTTGTGTTCAGCAATTGTCACCAACACAGTCTTAGAAACTTCAATTGCTTGCACAACGCCATGTTAATCTGCAAGCAAGTTGGTGGCAGACGTCTGAAATCCACCATGAGGATCAATACCTGCCACTGGGAGACTTCCTTTAATTTTTGGTAGCCTTACCTTCTCGGTCTGGTGGGCTGTAACTAAACCCCATTACAACATCACTAGCATTACTTTCCCTTCTGATCTTGACCCAGAAACTGGACTTCTTGTTTGTTGCCCAAATAGTGTAGACACTATCATGCAGACACTAGTGTAGCCACATTTATGAACACTCCTTTCTGAGAGAAAACATCACTGTCTCCCTTGTAGCCTTCCACCATACAAATCTTCTCCACATGCACTGTGTTGCCATTTGACCCTGACATTTAATCCCTGTCATTTAATCCCCATTTTCCAACAAACCTAGTTTAAAACCCTCCATGTTAATTTAGCAATCCTGTCCACGCACATGTCCATGCTTTCTTGTCAGGTCCGTTCTATCACTTCTTCTTAGTTCTCAAAACAAGGTGCTGCAACTGAAAGCTAAAGCCTCACTGACTACATCAAATATGCAGGCTAGATGTGTCACGCTGGGCCATCTTTACTCTCAGAGTCTTATGTCACCTTTGATTTCATCAAGGTCATGTCATTGGTGCTCACACAGACATGCAGCATGGGGCAGTAGCTGGAAGGCTAGATGGGCCTCAGGAATTTCTCTGCAACATAACAGACCCAGGCTAGAAGCAAGTGAAAAGATCTGGTGAGCAGATGGGTGCCTTTGGCCTGAACAGTGTGGAGTATCCAAACTCTAACACTTGCTGCTTCATCGTTTTGCTGGTACCAGTCCCATGATCTGAGGTGTCCAAAATTCATTCTTCTCACAACAGGACTAACTCTATGCCAGGGTCCTGAACTAGTTTTCTAAATGAACAGTTACAGAAAGACATGGAGCCATTCTCCTGATGCTAGAAGCTATAAGCTTCCAGCTTCCATCCTCCCAGAAACATGGGAAAGGAAGGAAACTACTAACATTAAGCAAGTGGGAAAACACCAGCTACAGAAAGTCTGCTGCCCATCTGTAAAACGTAATAGTTGCTCCAGTATGCTAAAATTGGAATACTGGTCAGGTAAGTTTCTCTAAGGAGAAACAGGTGTTTCAGGCAAGATCCTGCTGTCTGCAATCTCCTGAGGAAAGGCACAGTAATGGGGAGAAGGCTGCGCCAGACTGATTGAAGCATTATCTCACAGTACTCCTAGGAACAAAAAAAAGCTACTCCAATAGTTGTGTGTATCTTTGGAGACTCTCTCAGGCATGGCTCAGTATTATATTCTCTCATTTACGAGTAGTACCAGCATTCCCACATTGTAAAAGCTTGGCACTGCATGATCAATTAGGAAAACAGTTTATTCAGAGGTGATGGAGGGACTGACTCTTCCCTTACTTCATTTGAAACTTGCCAGCCTCAGCATTGACACTAAACAATCTGGATGATATGAACAACTAACTTTGAGTCTTGCAATATAAAATATGGTAATAAATGACAGACCAAGAAGCACCTCACTGTGACAGCTCTTCTGTTGAGAAACAATCCTCTTTTAGCGTGAGAGAGTGCCTGGGGTGGACAGCCTGGAAGATCAGAGACTAAGAGATAAGATCATAGAGGCAAGTCATAGAGATGAGGACAGTCTCATTTGAGGAGACAGCTGAAAAGATGATCTGAGAGTTCTTATTTTTAGGACAGCCACAAAACCACCTCCATGGAGGATAAAAAATAAACACATAAATCATAACATATTAAAAGAGAACTGCAACTCTCTCAGCTGTTTTACATACAGAATTACTCTTGCATAGGACAGGCTATCCTCTATTATGGCTGTGCTTTGACAATTCTGTTTAAAATATGTATCTACCATATATATTAGCTGGCTCACTTCTAAATTTACCTGCACCTTTCCCTTTGGAGAGACTGAGATGCAGGAACTCATATGAACCTTGTTCAGCCAGCCACTTGCAAAGAAACTTCCTCTCAAGAAAGGAGAACTAAGAGAGCTCTCCCTTAAAAATCTCAGGAACAGGAGAGAAAAGCAACTAAGCTTCAGAACAAGACATTCAGTATCAGTGAGTGAGAGGGATATGGAAGCATAGGCTCATTCTTTTCGTGTGGCTTTTTCAACCACTCTTGCTGGCTCCACACTGGCTGCTGAGACATCTCAGGATGAAAAACCCTGCAGATAAACAAACCTAAATAATCAAATTGATTCCTGGGATGGAAGTGACTGGTCTAAGCAAAACTGCTTTATTTTGAATTGATAAAGAGGGAATACAGAATACTACTATGACTTAAGCAGAACAGGTGACAAATTCATGCTAAGGGTGTCCTGGGTTCATTAACTTATTCAGCTTGCTCACAAACATTCATTCAAATGCACATGTAAGCTGGTAATCAGACATTAATAAACTTAACCATCAGTCTGGAAATGTGGTTACAAAAATTATTTGTATTTATTTACTTGAAGACACAGAACCTCTCCTTAAACACAACAGCAAAAAGGTATTAATATAACAGCCTTTGGGAGAAATTATTTATTTTTATTGCTTAATACCAAAGTAAGAGGAACTTTATCCTCAGCTGGTAATATTAAACATGATGAGTCAAATGCACTGGTTGATGTTAATATAAGTGAACATTAAATACTGGATATATTTGGCTGTGAGTGTTGAGGCAGCTTAACTTCCTTGGATCTGGAGCTCAACAGAATGTCAAAACAGCATTAATTACTTCATGAAGATTCCAAAAGAATAGTTAGGGGAAGAAACACACGGGCAGGTAAAAAATAGAAACAGCTTAAGAGGATTTGCTTTAACAAAGCCAAAACCAGCTTCCTCATTCTATGCTACAGTGCCCCTTCTCCTGCTGTTTTCCTGCACTCACTGAATGCCAAAGACTCAGAAAACAAAACCCCTTGAAAGAAAGATCTGCAGCCAAAAGCTCAGTGTTGATTATTTCAATCCCCAGAAGACGCACAAGGTAGAGCAGGGGAGATGGGTAATTCTCAGCTTCTCTCTGCTGATTCTCAGTCAAGCCTGGCTTCTCTCTTGTCACAAGAAAGGTGATACATACACAGGAGAACAGGCTTAGTAGGATGCTAACTTGGAAAACACAGGTAAATCCACTAGTCCATGAGGGCTACTAGTATCTCAGGCTACTACTGTCTAACTCCTTCACACAGGTGCTAAACAAAACACAGGAAGAAAAGCCACATAAGCACAAAGAAAGCTCTATGATAGAAAAATACACATGGACATTTTGACTTAAAAAAGATTAAAGGTGAAAAACCATCCCTCAGTGTTTTTTCTTAACATTTGTACTGAACAAATAAACCTTTGAATATTTTCATAGTTTTCAGATGTCCCACTCAAGTTTTCTCCCCCAGATGCATTATGGTTGCCAACAGATCATTTCTCTCTGGTATTTTCTTAGTATTTCTTCAACTACAAACAAAAATATTTCAAAGTACTTGTCCATTATGTAATTTGCAAGGCTTTCAAACATTATTCAGAGTCAGATATTTGAACATGCTAAAAAGGTAACTTGCTTCTCTGTCGTGGTTTAAACCCAGTCAGGCAACTTGTTCACTCACTTCCCTCCTTCTTGCCCTCCCCCTACTCCCGGAGGGATGGAGAGGAGAATCAAAAAGAATGCAGCTCCCACAGGTTGAGATAAGAACAGTTTAGTAACTAAGGTATAACACAAATCACTATTGCTACCACCAATGATAATAATGATAAAGGAAATAACAAGGGAAGAGAATACAACACCTCACCACCAGCTGATGGATAACTTGCCCTCCCAGCCTGACCAAGCACCGACCAATACCTCCTCCAACCCTGCAGACTCCCAAGCCCTTCCCGGGTAACTCCCAGTTACATACTGGGCATGACATGCTGTGGTATGGAATACCTCTTTGGTCAGTTTGGGTCAGGTGTTCTGTCTCTGCTTCCTCCCAGCTTCCCCTCCTCCCTGACAGAGCATGAGGCTCACAAAGTCCTTGGCCAAACCAAAACATCCTTGTTATCAGCTCTGTTCCCAAGCCGAAAGTCAAAACACAGCACTGCACCAGCTACCAAGGAGGAGAGAAATAACTGCTACTGCTGAACCCAGGACACTCTCTGAGGATGTTTTAGTATCTTTTCCATCATTCTATCATTAAATGAGAACAAATCAACAGTCTTTGGGGAAATCAGAGATTTTTTTCCAAAGTAAACTCTGCTATTACAGAAAAAAACCACAGTTGTTTGCAGGAGCTAAAACTTTTCTCTCCCCTATTTAAATACCATCAGTGTGTGTTAACTGAACTGAATTACTTGGGATTCCAAACTTTGTTTTTCCTCAGAACTCACCTTATAAGCTGAAACTCTAAACTGGCCTGACATACAGTGTTCATCTTAGCACTGGATTTCTCACAGACTCATTACAGAAATAATTCTAGGTGGAGTATTTCAGACTGCAGCACTGTTTTCCAAAACATTAAAACTCTTGCTTTGAGCAAGACCTCTCCAGACCCCTCAAACACAGGTAAAAGACAAATGAAACACCTCAGAAAAAAACCTCAAACCAGCAATTAAAAAAAGATAACTGTTGGAATAACTTCCTATTAAACTCCCATGTTCACATAATATAGAGTGATGTCTCATGAAGAAGAGACAACATCTAAAATCCTGTGAGAAATGACAATTTATTTCTCTAATGAAATGCTTGGTTTGAATTGTTCTGCTCTCACTGAAGAACAGGCAGTGGCAGCAATTTTTTTCCCCTTGAAGAACAGGAAGAAAAACAGTCAGAAAGCAGATGTGTTCTTAAATTTTCAGGTACTAGAAACCAGCAGAGTTGATGTGTTAACAAGCCTGAAGTGTGAACACTTGAACATTTCTGTTATAAAAGGCATGAAACACTTTTCAGGTTGACAGACATATATGACAATTTTAAAGCACTGACCTGTTCTGTAAGGAAGCATATTGCTACTGCATCATGACTGTGAAGAAACTTTCTAGGTTCACATTTATCCTGCAAAAATGTGGTCAATGTGTCATTACTAACTACAACTCTATAGACTCCCACAGTCCCACAGAATTACTGGTTTTCTTCTCCCATGAGATCTCCCATGAGAACTCCCATGCCACTGCTGTCCTTCCACTGACTGAGAGCCCTGACAGCTTCTCCCCTGACTCCTGCCCTGCCTGCCATCTACTCTGCATTGCCTGCAAAACTGACTTTTATCTAGAGAGAAGATAAACCCTGCCCCACGGTGGTGGCATGCACCAGCTACCCAGCAGTCACCTCTTACCAGGTAAGGCCCAAAGACCTCCTGCATAAAGGAGGTGATCAGCACAGGTATCTTGTTTTGTTATTTTTTCAACAGGGGCATAAGAGTACCTCGGGGCAGGTAAAAGCACATTTTCAGCCCAGAGGGATGTTTAAATATCAGTGAATGTCATCTAACACCTGATGCTACCTCAAAAAATACAGCAATGGACCATACCAACATTTTAGAGGTTATTTTGTTGCATCTGGTATAATTTATCATGAAATAAGTAAATGACAGTCACTGGAGACCATTGGAAAAATACGGGCTTAGCTGAAGCCCTGGAGCCTTGTTCACATTATAACATTTCATGGAGCCAGTATCTTTTCTTTTGACCAAAGACTCTGATACACTTAGTACATAACACTGTGTTTTACAGTATACAGCCCAAGCCATTTATATTTTTTTCCTGTGACTGCCCTCAACTTAAATAATTAATGAATCTGTTTCAGTTTTGGTCTATGTATTGAAGGGAATCCTTAACATTTGTTTAATCACTTCAATAAGTATCAATGCTACACCGATACTTTCTGTACAAAGATGTATTTTGTGCTTCATAAAGTTGCACTTGTCCTTAGTGTATAAAAGTTTCTAAGAAAAATATCCGGTAGAAGTATGGTAAATTCTATGATCCATGACATAACTGTACTATTTTAATGATTTTACTGAGGAAAGGATCAGAACTACTACAAACAATCAAAAGTCATTAAGACGTTGTTGCAAATTAAACTGCCCTTAATTTGACTTATTTCCAAAACTGCATAATTAACTGGACTTCAGGGAAGTGCTGGGTGCAAGGGTACAATTGTATTAAGCATCATAAGAAGACTTTGGTTCAGGAGAAATTCTTGACAGAGATATTCTCATAATTAAAAATACAAAAATTTATTACAGAAGATACAATATGGTCCATGATTCTCAATATTAGACACTTATACAAACAGTTACGTCTTGTAAAAGTTAAAGATAATAAAGGATGTGAACCAGACGCAATACAAGGCATTTAAGCAGAAAACTGTATCTTGCAGCAAAGTACCATCTAAAGCTATTTACAGAAGTACTGGTTTGTGGTTGATTTCCAAAAAGTCAACAGTAGAAGACTTAGCAAATAGTTCTTCTTAAAAACTGTTACATTATTCTCAGAATTACTTACTACCTGTCAGAAAAGACAATGTGACTTGCAGGAATTCTTTCATTATGAAATTCGGTGTTGTTCTCTCCTCTCGGCATCGGGGGTTCAGATCAACCTTATAAACATACTTTCAAAATAAAACTGTATGGAGTTCTGATTTACCTGGCACAGAAATTATAGCACTGGTGAAGTGTTGCAAGACTAGTGCATGACCACACAGCAACTTGAGTTTGACTTTCAGTTTGACTTTTTGCATCAAAGTTTCCTCTACATCAGTGAATAATTAAAAAAAAAAAAAAAAAAAGAAAAAAAAAAGAAAAAAAAATTATATCATGTTTGATGTCTATAAATCAAAGAAACCATAACAACACACTGTGGCCAGGCATCTCAAAAGCAAGTCAAGGAGCTCATTAAGACCCAGCTGAGTGGAAATCATTTCTGTATCATAAAACACAGCTTAAGACAACACAATGTAAATAAGAATCAGGTGAAAGTGTTAGCACTTTAAAAAATGGATTTTTTAATCACGAAGAAATAGAGCTAGTCGGCATCAGTTGCTGGCCTTCCTTTAAACTGTAAAGTCAAAAATGAGATCATAGAAGTCTTCAACTTAACATGAACATTCTGTTAATGTCCACTACCTAAGAGCAAGCTTAGGCATTTAATGTATGTAAAATGACTGACAAAAAGTTATTCTTCAAAGAAAAATGAATAAAATTCTTACACTTACGGGGACTGCGTCTGACAATGTCAGAGAGCTGGTCTATTACTATTCACTTTATTTTTGATTAACTTCTTGCGCTGAGTGAATGAACACTGTTTCTCACTGCCATCATACAAAGGATCGAGACTGGCAACCTGTGCAGACTTATAGTAACCCACACCTTAGCAGAGCCGGCTGATGAGCTGCTGTAAGACACCAAGGGTTTAAGAGTTGAAGGGAATGTTCCATTTAGAACAGGCTGGGGAGCAAAAGCTGCTGAAAACCAATAAAAAGTTTCTAAATGCAGAGAAAGTCAAAAGGAGAAGGACAGCAAACTACCTCCTACCGTTACAAATAGCATTCTTGTCTGCTTAACAGGCCTGTAGGTGCAGGATAATTTACTCTTATCATCAACATTGCAAGACATTTTTCTATTTCCTATTTTCAAAGGGCTGGAAAGAAAACAAAAAGGGGGGAAAGAAAAAGCCAGTTTTCTGCACAAATTACAACTGTACAGATTTGTTATTAAGGGCAGCTGTTTCTCAGAGCTGCAAAATATACAGAATTTTATATATCTGATTCTCTGCTAGAAGCCAACTCATCAAAACTTCTACCAAAAATACAATTTTAACATCTGTTTGGACTTCCACTTATCTCACTGCTCCCAGACACTATTGATTATCATTATCTACAAGTCTCTAGTATTCCAAGCAGCAGTGGCAAAGGGAAATGAAAGTGAGCATTTTCGTACAAAGACAGATAGAGTCTTCTAGGGCAGAATGAAAACTGCTGCTGCTAACTGAAATCTGACTCTAACTTAATCTCATCTTCTATAAATACACTGTCACTAGAAAGGAATAAGATAGAGGCTAAACTAAAATATTTATTAAAACTGCAATGAGAAATAAGGGATTTCAGCAAAGGAGAAAAGGCATTACATTATCAGAGACTGGTTGCTGTCTGCAATGCACCTCATGGGAAGGCTATGATTGTTGTCTTTTTCTTTGCAACATGCTTCTCCTCATGCCTTTGGTGTACTATGTGCTTGACTGGACCACAGGAACAGGATATGAAATATATGGTTGCTAGCAACTATGTTGGAGTACAGAATTAATGTTTTTCTTCAGCACAGTAATATCATCCTTGCCTCAGAAAACTGAAACCTTCAGAAAACTAGAACTGCAAACAAGAAGGGTATAGGCTCAAGACACTCTTCTCAGCTTGAAATATGTAGGTGCTCCTATATCTGCTCCCAAAGAAGTAAGTCTCCCTTTCTTCCTGCCCTCCAATACTTATATGAATCCAGGGTAAACAATGTGTACTTTGGAGACCTGCACAGGAGACTTTGCAACTTTCAGTGCTCAAAACCAGGAAGAGCAAAAGAGTCTTCTCTTAATCTCATTGAGTCATCCTTGCACGTATCAGGATGATCAGTCAGTTCTTCTACATTCCCACCTACCAGATTATTTTCTCTTTAATTTGCAATTCATAAACCAGAAATCTCATGCTTAAAATTCTACTATGGTAGAAGGCAAAAATGAGTCACTGCAATGTTTCAGTCTCTCTGCAGATTATGGACCAAGAACAGTCAGAAGATTGTTTACATTTGCCAGTTTTGTTCTATCAACATTCCTACAATTAAGAACCAAAATAGAGAAGCCTTTAAATATACAGACAGAAGAACCTAGATGGCTGTATCATCAGAACCTCTTCTAGACTAAGGGAACAATTTTTTTGTTTAATTCTTCAAAACTCTACAGTGATGTTTGTGTTCCTCTAGCACAATGCAGACTGACAGCAGATTTTGATCATTCACAGTGACATACAAGGTAAGATTTAGCAATCATTAGACACCAGAGGCAAGAGGAATCCATACATCATGTTTCCAGGAGTTGGAACAGGTTGTCCAGAAAGTTTCCACAGTTCACCTCCATCCCTGGAAGTTTTAAGACCTGACTAGTTAAAGCCCTCAGTAACCTGGTCTGTCTTCACAGCTGACCCTGCTTTGAGCAAAAGGTTACACTAAGTGACCTCCTGAGGACTTTTCCAAACTGAATTATCCCGTACTTCTATGTTTTATCATATAAAAAAAAAAAAAAACAAACTCAAAAAAAACCCCAACACAATAAGCAGGATTATCCCTCAAAATTTCAGTGTTTCTCCATCTTGTTACCAACCTGTATATACCAGAGGTTAGCTTCATGACCTACATGTGTGTGAATTAAGAGGCAGAAAGAAAAAGATGGGGCAAACAGGAAAAAAAGGACTATTTTCTATCTCCATTCAAAACACTGCTCATTCAGAAGTCTCCACTGTTGGCAAACAGCTCACAGATAAAACAGGAAGCCATCATAATTTGATGCAGAATAAAATACTACACTTTCTCATTACAAAAGAAGCAGCAGCATTATAAAAACCACAGATGTTTCAATCATTTACATGATTTCATGCCACACTAATCCATAAATGAAGAAGGCAACAATGCCAAAGATTCCTCACTTTTTCTGTGTTAAGATGGCCCATAACTATGAGCCAAACTTCAGCATAATATATCAAAACCAGCTTAGCTGTAGTCTGGTGTACTATTTTATAGACAGTGTAGAAAGCTGTGTGAGCTCATCTTAAATGCTACATCCATGCTGGTTTGTTGCAAGACCTTCAAATATGTCTACTTTTTTCAGGTTATTCCTCCCTCAGTAACTGGTAATTTATACTTGCATCACTATCAAGACTGGCCAGATAAAATAATTTTACACACCATTTACAGTAATGATTAGCGATAGATTATACATATAAATGTATATGCAGCTGCTGAATAGACTGTTTCTCTTGGACTCAAGACTCATCACATTTACCCAACAAAACAACAAAGTAAAAATGTGCAAACTAGCTTCATAGATGGTGTTTGAAATGAAGCGCACTGAATTCAAATATAGCAACCTCCCAGACACTGGATGGCCAAGAGCATCCTGAAGTCAATTGCCTGAAGTCAATCCCCTTTCACATATCTATTTATGGCAGCAGATTTCTTTTAGAGATGTACACACACACAGATACATGTAGGTACATATGTGATCTATATGAGTGTACGCAGGTATACAAACCACAGAAGAGTCTGCAGATCACCCAAATTCCTGGAGCTGTGACACTGTAAAAGGCCTCAAGAGATCCCTGTAGCATAAGTACCACATACTCTGGCATACCCTTTTTCCAAGCGCTCTCCAGCAAACAAATGATGAAAGATTTCTTTCTGAGGGGTCTCATCTCCTTGGACACTGGAGATGCACTTAAAACTGAAGGCTTCTGCATACAGGGAGGAAGTACTTGACCTATGAGCAGGAGGGAAGGTATTTTGGATACAACAGAACCAAGTGACACTGATACTTACTTGGCAGGCATTATAAATCAACTGGTGTTCCAATTTTTTGATCCCTAGAATCTGCTGAAACATTTCATAAAGCTGTTCCTTGCTCAGAATCAGCTCCGACACAGCACTTAAGGCCATTCTATTTGGCTGTTTGCAAAAGTCCTCTTCTCCCCTGTATATGGCATCATATTTGGCTAGCCAAGAACTTAACACTGTCTCTTTGCTTAATCCATCGATTTCCGGCAAACTTCGGACTCTCTTTTCAATGTTTTTCTTGAAAACATCTCTAAAGTCATTTGCAGAACATCCTCCACTGTGGACCATTCTTGCAACCCGGTCACTCTTGAGAAATACCTTTTAAAATAAGAAAAAAAGAAAAAAAAAAAGAAACAGAAAAAGTTAGGCGTGGACACAAATACAAAACAAACCCTTATAAAGGGATTACAAGCTAATATTTTGCTTCAGTGTAAGACGGCTTTCTAAGGAAGAATAATACATGCCAACTTTGCTGTATTTTGACTTGGTGCTGAGGAACTGGTTGGGTGCCACACCAACACCCCAAGCACAGCTGAAATGCTAAGAACCGCTGTGATACCATGTAGTCTATACAAATTTCCTTTTGGTCACCTTTCTGACTGTTTGCAAATGCTATGAAGTGGAAGATGAGTTAACCACACATTTTTCAGACAGTCATTTTAGTCACAAAGAGTTATGAAAACACTATGAATGGAGATAATAGCACAGCAAAGCTCTGACTCCATGTTACCACATGTTGGAAGATGGTGCACATAACAACCAACCTAAAATACTACTGTTGTTCATGTGGAAAATATGAAACAGAGGAGTAGGAGCTAAAAAGCTGAGCAGAGAAGAGTATATAGGTGGAAACAGAGCAAGAGAAACATATTCTAAAAGTTCCAGCGTGTGTTGATGCCTGTTTCCCTGCAGCATATTTTAAAATGCAGTTACTTATAAAATATATCTTTTAACAGACTGGGATTTCAACTGATTTTAAAACCCTATTTTCACAATTTTGGTGGAAGTCCAGGCGTGTGGAGTATCTGGATGGCAGAAACCATCTCCAACCTTGGGGGTTGGACTAGGTGATCTTTAAAGGTCCAACCCAAACCATTCTGCGATTCTGCGAACAGATATCTGAATTGATAGGCTGCAGATTAAGCCTAAAAGTACTTGCCAAACAGGTTATAAAACCCTCCCCCGTCACCAACACCTGCTAATCTCATTTTATGCTCTAACTGTACCGGGATGGTTTTCCAATTGTGGAAACATAAGTATCCAAGGTTAAACTCTTACGCATAACAGGACCTGATATGGTTACTGTCAAGTAACACTGATACTAATTTCCTCAAAATGCTACATAAATATTGAATCCCATTTCAAAACAAATAATAATAAGAAATTCCACTCAGTAATAAAACTTATCAGCACAAGCAGGTACAAGGATACTAAGCCTTCCCTTGTTTTAACAAGTCTGCAATTACAATTGATTCATTCCAACAAATTCATTGGAAAGCACACAGAAAAAGAATGTTTAAAAAAAGATGACTTGAAACTGACTTCAGCTATTTTGTACTGTTCATAAACAATGTTAAATCTTCCACACATTAGTTTGCATACCCAATGAGACAAAGCAGGTGCAGAAGAAAGAGAGAAATTAAGACTATTTATAGACTCTTTCAACCCAAAATCCCATGTCTATCCAAGATGACACATCACTATGTATTGCTAACATAACTGGATCAGCCTATTTAAAAATAATAAAATAATTTTCTGCAAAAGACGCGTTGTAAAACCATTAGAATATAATTTAGCTTTCATTACCTTCTTTCGGTTATATTATGCAAGACCATTAATCCAGAATGCAGGAGCTGAAAACCTGCTAGCACTTCCCTTCACTTATGAACCAGACTAATTAAAAATGTATTTCTGACTTTGAAGTTGATTTTCTAGAGTTGATTTTTCAGGAGACTGCAGGAAAAATCTGACTCATTTTTTTCAACACTTACCCATGGAAGGGGAGCACTATTCTAACTTTGTGTCCACAGCATTGACAAAATGATGCCATGTTCATACTGGGGAAAGCAACATGTACGTGCAAATACAAAATACAATTTGCATGTACCCCTAACTTTCAAAATGTTCCTTCTGAGGTGTTTTGGGTCACAAACTGTATTTTTATCACATTTTCAAAAACTTCACAGGAAGAAGTTCTTTATACTGTGAGGGTGGCACAAGTTACTCAGAGAAGCTGTGACTGCCCTATCCCTGGCAGTGTTCAAGGCCAGGCGGGACAGGGCTTTGAGCAACCCGATCTAGTGGGAGGTGTTCCTGTCCATGGCAGGTGGTTAGAACTAGATTAGCTTTAGAGTCCCTTCCAACCCAAACTATTTTATGATTCTATGATAAGTCTTACACATGAGATATGTGGATATTAATGAAAACTACTCAAAAAGTAAACCCAAGATGTTAATAAAAGACTACAAAAACTATGTGGTTGGTTCTGAAAAGGAATCCATTGGACCTAAAGATGTCATTGCACATGTTCTTTTTGAGCAGCAATATACCAAATTTTTCCTGAGAGTGAAAAAAAAGTAACACCATCTTTAAAATTAACTACTTGTATTTGAGACAACTAAAAATTAATGGTAATATTTGAAGAGAAAGACTCAATTTTCAAGACTTTGTCCACCAGAAAATCATAAGAGAATGGAAATACAGTTAGGAGTGTACTGCATGTGCCTGAAATTTGACACAGAAAGATGCATTCAAAAAGCTATTAAATGTCTCGTTATTTCTGTTCCTGAAAGACAAATGGTACATTTAATGTTGAACGCAAAATCCTTTGCTTCAGTTAAATTTCTTGAGATTTGTCTCCTCAGGTTCAAAGCTCTTTTTATGGCTACTTCTAAAATAATTAAATCTAAATAGAAGTTTATAGGAGTTGATACTATATGGAGAATGATATCCCACCAGTTTCATGCCAAGAGAGTTATCATTTCTCCATTGTTCCAGAAAGCCCATCTGGCTCGGTATCTGTGGGTCCAGAGTCTAGGGATACATACATGCTTTGCAACACTGATAGCACTCATTTTTACAATGAAATATATAAGCCCTTGTAGTAGTCTTAATGAAGTCTGCCACTTTTTCTTTCAGGTGGATTATATATGCAGCCCAATCATGCCTATTAGGGAAAATATTTGTATTGATATCTATCTTTAAAGCAAAATACTGATTAAGTACATTCACTAAATTGTCATCTCTTCGTCTCTTTATTCCTGTACGGGGATTGTCTGATCATTAGACTTAGATCTAATTAAATAATAATTCAAAAACCTCCAGTCCTAAAATGTTACCTCAAGTCTCTGAACACCAGGGGAAAACTGGAGAGAAAAAAAATATTAGAGGTTTGAATGCAAACTATAAAATACCAGAAAAAGTTACTTGGGGACAAAGAAATCTATTTCTCCAGGGAACCAGATCTGGCAGATCAGCCACGATCATTCAGAAATCCTTGTGTTATTTAGAAATAATTTTACAAAAGCCAACATTTTTAATGAAGTATTTCCTGTTTCTACCAACATTTTCTGGACTTCCTCAAAGAAATCCTGGGGTGACACTCTTTGTCAGTCAGCATTTGAACTTTTAGTATCATTAGCGGTTCCTTGAATCAAACCCTCATGTTACCTACTGCTAACAAACTATCAAACACCAAAATTAAACACTCCGTTAACACATACAATCCATTCAGAAAAAAACAGATGGTTAAAAGACAGGTTTTGATGGGCCTAATATATAATTTTTAAAGAATTATTCACATTATTTATAGCCCTTCCAAATACTCTTGGACTGAGTCATATGTATAGCCTGATGGATAAAGTTCTCTTCACATCATAACGATTTAAAGATGATCAGGTAAGGAATTCAAAAAGAAAATCATCGACTTCTTCCTTACAATTACAGTGACAATTATAATTTGTATCTATCTACTGAAGAATGGTTTAAATTCACTTTTTTCCCAATCATTATACATATGCAATTTCATCTGTTGCAAATGCAGGTAAAAAGCTTAATTCAAAATAGTCTTTTGCACTAGGTAGTTACATTAAAAGTATATTTCAGCTTAAAGATGAAAAATCATCATCAGTGCCTACAGCTTGAGAAAATATTAGAAATACTAAACAAAGAAGTTCTTTTACATCTTATAGCATATACCACTTAAGTAACATTTCTATTTATCGACCATCATACCAAATTTGACTAATTTTATATGCAAGCAATACAAACATATTTACCGCATTCCCCACCATTAAGCTTAGGAAAAAACATAAGCAATATGCAAAGGAGTCTGCATAAACTCAACTGCAGATAACTTTTGCCTTTTCTTCATAAATAGATTAAATATCAGGTCTGTTAAGCCATGCATTACAAAATGTATACGTGTTTTATTTAATTTGAAAGACACATACTGATGGAGTTTTATGTTTTAGCCAGTTTAGAAGAAAAGACACAGTAGTTACAAATATCTGTAATGTTTCTACCAGTTTGTGTAAGGGTGTTACTAATAAAAAATAACATTTTGTAATTCTGCTACACAAACCAATAAAACACAACCATCCAGCTACTTGCTTATACATCAGTTCTAGCAGAGCCTGACTCACCTCTAGGCACAGCACCAACTGGACAACACATTAAGCTCACACTGACCAAATTATTTTACAAACTCTTTTATTCTCTGCCTGAAAACTCTGCAAAAGGGTTGATAAAGAGAGAAATTATGATCTAAGCCCATGCTTTTTAAACAAAGGATTGCAAAACCAACCAAACAAAAAACACGTGCTCTAAACCGTACTTTATCACAAAAGGAAAAAATACATGCACATTAGGATTTTTAAACAAAATCTCAGTTTCATACTAACATTCTCTTCCAAATAAAAACACAGAAAGAAACACCTGCATATTTTAACTGCAAAAACGTTGTGTCTAAAATACAAACCTCTTGTAGAACACCACTCAAATCTGTGGTACATCCAGTGCTAGAAAAAAATCCTTGGTTTTGTAGGCAACAAGTTACAATGGAACACTTTTTTCAGCATAAAATTGCCCTTATTAACTATATGGAAACTGATTTTTTTTCTTTCAGGGAATATAAGTGTGTATATATGTATAAAAACGTGTATGTGTGCATGTAATACATGTGGGTGTACACACAGAAAAACATTGCAGTCAGTCATGTTCATCCATTACCCATTTTGAGACAAACTGAATTCAGCTATGGCTTACTGCTTCTTATGTTTTGAGTACAAGTTTTGTGTGGTAACATAGGATTCTGTGTATGCATAACTTCATTTGCTTTTTTAAAATTCAAACAGGTACTGAGAAGGGCAGAAGGACTACAAGAATTTCTCAGCTTCTGAAAAGGCAATTTCTTACTCATCTGGCACAGGCTGCCCCATCCCTGGAAGCTTTCATGGCCAGGCTGGACAGAGCTTTGAGCAGCCTTGTCTAGGGGAAGGTATCCCTGCCCATGTCAGGGGGGATGGAATTAGAGGGTCTTTAAAGTCCCTTCCAACCCAAACCATTGTATGATTCTGTGACTCTATGACTCTTGATTCTACGGTCTGTACAGCCTAAACACCTTCTAGTAGTGCAACTGCACCAACATCCTCCTCTTCATTAAGCAAAGCAGCACTGAGAACTTCATTTGCCACATAAGGAGCTAGATATTTTTCTTCATTTTTGACAGTCACTGCTGTTCCGCTAACTTTAAGGAGACCACAGTCACACTCTAGATATGTCCTATGTCTTAACAGCCAGGGCTCAATGCCTCTCTCATGGAAAAGATGGCTGCAGCTCAAAACACACATTACATCTCTGGGACGGTAAACTTCTAGACATACTAGACGTTATCTGTATCAGCTTCCCTATCACCTTTCCTTACAACACATGGTTCAAACTGCTTAATAGTTTTCAGAGCAGAGTGACACAGTAAGCATTGGTGCATCTGAACCTGAAACACCAGTCATACTGTGTATCTTTTCCAAGACTCATTTATTAAGGAACACAGGAAGTTGTGGGTAAAAAGAGTCTTATGCATACCTTTCCCATCACATGTAATTTGACTACAAGCCAACTACTTTGTTCCATAACAGCCTAAGTGAGCCGCCTTTGCACTCTACTAGCTAAGCAGCCTGGCTGAATGGTGATCTCCCCCTGAGCTGGGATGCTTGTCAAAGTTGGTCCTCAAGGCGGAGACCTTTTACCAATGGCAGATCTTTGCTAAGTGACTGATAATCATGCATAACCTTATAGCATGGTAACTTTGATTTGTGACTTGCTAACTTTGACTTGTGCCTTGCTACAAATCACTGCTCAAATGACTGTGCAATACAGTAATAGAGTGAATCTTGCCAGCAGACTTTGTTAAGTTGCACCCTTACAACATAATATTAAAACCCTTCCTGTTAATACCTCACACAAAAACTCATTAGCAACTCTCAGTGCAGTCAACAGCTCTCACCCACTTCTTAAAGCCCTTCCTGATCCACAGGAGTAGAAATATTCCCTGTTTCACTCATTAGTTTAAGCAATCTTCTCTGGGACCAGCTTACACAGACCTCAGCAGTTCTATTTTATTCTGAAACTGCACAATGCACTGCACCAAGAATTTGGGCTAGTCTGATGAATGTGCAAAAATACTTCTGGCCTTTTGGAGAACAGATTCCACAACTACATATATTAAGAACAAAGCCTTATGCCCAGTAGGAATTAACATATATTACAACCAACAGTGTTTGCTGCTATGCCCTGGAGCTGCAAAAACCCCCATTGTTTCAGATATTATGATCTCACTGCACTTCTGAGAGTCTGGAAAGAAACAAAAAAACACTCCAAAAATTATGAAGATGATGTCTGTATTAGGTTTAGTCCACTCAACTAATCAGGCTACAAGAAGCAGATCAGTTTGGGTCAAAAATAAATAGCTTACGCAGTAGCTTTGTACATCTGATAGTACATGTTAATTATTTTTACGCTAGTTGAATGAAATTACTGCCTTAGCCATTGAAAGAGCATTTATACTCTAAGAAGAGACTAATAGTTACTGATGCATTTTAACAACTATTTTTAATAACTATTGGCTGCTGAACATGAGTGGAAATTGAGCTATTTACTGAGATTTGCTCAGATTTTGAAATCAGAAGTATTTTTTATGTTTTTAGAAAAAAAAAACATTGTAAGCCTGGCTTGCAGGTCTTCCTCCTCCTTTGTTCCCTTTTACTCCCTAGATATATCCTCCAGGCACTGTTTTGATTTTTCCACCCCTTCAACTAAATTACCAGTTTTCTTTACCTCTGTAAGTCTTCAGAACAGAGTCCTAACCCTCAGGTAAAAGCAAAAGATACTCAATTTTTTAAGAGATGACACTATTAAACTCCTACCTGTCTGTTGATGTATTTCTGTCATGATTTTGTTAATCACAGGTTTCTTCTAATTGTACACTATACTTTGCAGTGTTCCCTAATTCAGGGGGAAAAAAAAGCTGAAATAAAAACTCTTCAACTTTGATTAACAGTACATTTTTTTGTTTGTTTTTAAAACCTCCTTAAAACATCACAGTACACTAAGGTGAGAAAACCAAAGCAAATTTAAGGTAGTAAACTATCATTGTCTGAAGAGGCATAAGCTAAATTTAATTTAATATTTTTCTTTTTTTTTTTTTTGCTAATGTTACTTCTACTAATCTTCTGGAGTTTATTAAGCTATGATTTCTTCTTATCAAGAGTAATGGCTCAGAAACCATCACAAGATGAAATCTTTTAGAAGGTTTACTTTATTTTCTTCAACTCTCTTGGGCAATAACATAGCTGCATGTTGGACATTTCCCATAGCAATCAGCTATCTGTAAAAAACAAATCCAAACTCTTGTAAATTAAAATGTGTGCTACATCTCTAGCCTTACATGCTTACTACACAAGACCCGGCACTGGGATTTGTTTCTTTGCCTCCTTTTTCAAATTGACAAACAATTGCCCAAAGACTTCCCAAATTTCTGTTCCTTATGGCTATACATTTCACAGACTCATGTACTGCAATGTTCATGCCTTGGGCAAAAGAACACACAGAGCTATGGAGACAATTGCCATGAAAAAATGCACGAAACTATTTCACCCAGAAGCAGCATTTTCTCCTGGATTCATTTATTAACGTTACTCAGACACCCTTTCAGAACAAGCAGATTTATCCTCCTTTCAAGGCTGACAGCAGCAACAATAGTTTTTGCACCCTGATGAGTAATAACAAGTTATATGCTGTTGCCAGTATGAGCACAGCTGTGGGTTACTTTAGCAATAGCTCTATTTGCTATAGCCACTCCTATTTTCTCTTTAAAAGTAAAGTGCAGTCTCCCCTTACACCAAGCCCCAAAGTTCACCAGCTGGCTGAAGCCTGCAGAGGTACTTTGCTCACTGTGGTATTGGCCCTCAGCTGGTACCAGCACCCCAGAGAAATTATTAGCCAAATATCACCTGGACGTACAGCTCCGAAGTGGCCCAACTTCCCTCCTGAGTGACTTAAACAGGCCATGAATGCTCGCATGGTTTGAGATCTGCGTGGAATGATCCACAGCCACATATTCAACACTGGCAGCCGCAAAAAGGCAAATCCTATTCCTCAGTGATGAAGCTCCACCACCTTCATGCTGGAACCTTCATGGGTGTAATTACAAACAAGCAAATACAAAAATTATTTCTTGTCTTCCAGTTGTCTATGGAGAAATTAGCTGATGAACAGGTAAAAGAACAGAATTAGATCTGTGTATTACAAAATGTTGTAATGTTTGGTTTGTTCAAACATAAAAAACAGCCTGCTGTTAAATGACGTCTCAGTAATTCTGCGTTTGATAATGAGACTGGGACATCTGAGGTGCTGCTATGGAGAATAAACTGTTATCTCTGCACATTGCTTTCCTCCTGGCTAGGGTATTCTAATTCTCCCATCGACAATGCTATGAGGCATCACACCTATATGGTCCACTCATCGACCCTATTTAACTGTGGAAATAGATGTGCAAATGTCACTGCAGACTGAGCAGCTTCTGTTCAGGCCTAGGCCTTTCTATCCAACAGCTCTCTTGCTAAAAAAGCCACATTATCTCTGTGGATGCTTCTCCAGACCTTCAGATATAGGATAAAGAACAGGCTGCACAGAGTGGATATAGAATAAATCATTAAGTTCAATAACTCCAAATGAGAAATGGTACTCCCGCTGTCAGCCTACCCGGGGAAGATGTTAATTACCATCATAGCAAGAGATCTTTTCAACATCTATCTTTGTAACGTATTGACTGATACAGACCATACGCACAAGTATTTTATACTGAACAATACACAACCCCAAAAGGAGGGAAAAGAGTTTTATGCTTTGAAGCACACATTTGTTTGCTTGCAAGTTAAATGCAGGGGTTGCCTTGTCACCAAATCAGACAAGTTACCAACAACCTATCCTTATGCTATTTACCAGTTTATTCAAGACTTCAGCAATTAAAGCAGACATGAAACTATTTCAGCAGGGAGATACAAAGCAGAGACATTCCTTGACCATGTAAGGAACTTCCTCTGCTACTGTGTAAAGCTGCATCATGCTTACTGTCCTTGGCTATATCTATCATCGCCATCTACTTGGCCAAGACATCATCTGCAGAGCCTCTTTTTGCCAAAGTGCATTTTCTTGGTTAGTAAAGTGAAGCTCAGCAAGCATTACGAGCTCATCAACACGTTGCTTTCAGAGTTTCTTCCCTCTTCACCTAAGAGCTGAAAACTCTCGCCAATATACTGATCCTGCCTGACCAGAATTCCTCCCTTTGGAAAGCTCCAGGTGGTTAGAATTTCAGAAGGTCTATTTAAGCTACCATAGGCTAGAAAAAGGCTTTTAACCCCATGCCTTGGAGATATCACTGAAAAAAGGCTTATTCTCACTCTACTATTCATCCCATTCATTTTCCAGAAAGCAAATTCCAGAAGGAAGGTATCTGACCCTGATCGTGAGGGAATAAGGTGAAGGACAACAAAAGTAGTAGAAATAATACAGCAGAAAGAAGAAAGAAGAAACTTAAGACTGAAACAAACACACTTCAAAAGGGAAATATACTCAAAAAAATAATGAGTAGCACACAGCCATGCCAAAAGGATCAGAAAAAACATTACTTAGCATACTTTATTTCACAGTTACTGATGATGATTAGTTTATGCACAACTACCTCCTTTGGTACCTGTAAACTTGAGGAAAACACACAACTGTTCAAAATCAGTAGTCCACATTCCCATTTGCCTTGCTAACAAACTCCTCGATTTGCTGACTTTTTGTTGTTTATTTAGTGCTGTACAAAATACAATAAAACCCAGCACCTAGTGTTTATATCTTAGGATACAATCTTTCCAAATATAAGATCCGATTTCTTGTATTAACTTTAAGAAAAAGTGGAGTCAATGGGTAAGTACAGTAAAGAAGGGAAAGCAATCCTTTGCTGAGTTTTCCTCTAGGTCTAGTTGTGGTTTTAATTTTATTCCACTTGACTGAAAAGTGGAAGTTATAGAAGTGAAAGTTTTCATCAATGGTATTTGCAGTGGGCTCATTTTTGTCAGAGATTAAAAGAACTGGCTATTTCATTTCCATATTACTATTCATGTTCTCCTGCATTAACCATTTTCACATAAGTATGCATTAATAGCTTTTGGTTTGAATGAACATACTACTAAACCAATTTTTAAACATAATAAGAGGTAGCCTACAGTTGGAGTATCTCTGCTGAGACCCTTTTGGTCCCTGTTCCCCACCAGCACTGTAAATACCTTCACTTAAAATGAGGACATTGTTTCACAATATATCTTTTTACTCTAGATCACTTTTTCACTTTCAATTTATGTATTCCCCCAGTGCAGATGAATGCTCAAAAATCACATGACCAAAAATAACTTGGGCTGAAGCCATCATCACATAAACTTTTTTTCTTTCTGTCTCTGTTTTAGCAACCAAAACTTTGTCAGAAAACTGATAATTTCACCAACTAAGCTGCTTCTTTCTTTCTCCGGACAAACTCTTTCTCCACCATAAGGACAGAAAGGCCCACAAGGATTCACTGTCCAGACTGTTTTACAAAGCACCTTGAGGCAAGTGGTGTGAATGCTTTCCAAAAGCTTTGCTACTGGCCAAAGAGAAGACTTCAAATGATTTTGGGAGAAAAACGACGGAACAACACATTCAAATTCAATTGCAAGCTGATGTCACAGGTAAAACCTGCTTTATGATGACAACATATTTAGTGCTATAGAAATTGTCCCCTTGCCTCCCTTCCCAAAGAAAATCTGTACTTCAAAGTGTTTTTGTTTTAAGAGGAATATATGAATAACAGAATACTAGTGCAAATGCAGGAAGGGGCAATGCATCATGAAAATAGGAGTGCTTGGGGATTGTTTGGTTTGTTTTTGCACTTACAATGCATTATCATTTGTCTGGAAATTTCTTGTACAGCACTACCATCTCATCACTCACTATAATGGATTTCTGTTCTGGCAAGTGGTACGAATATTATACAGAGCTGTTAGACACCAAGACATTGGCATGTAGGATTTAGCTGTTAACTGTAGTCTTATAAATATTTTTACTCCAGTACAACTTTCTTAAAAAGACAGCCTTTATATTAAACACGTTCCATTCTCTCCCCCATTATAAAGTGTAATCTTTGTATGTCATAAAACAACAATACATCTTCCCCGATTAATTTTTCACAAGGGTGATCAATTTATGGTGTTGGTAGAAAAGTTATAATACACATAAAAGCTTCAAAATGCATTCTGAATCTTAAATCCTCCTTCAGATTTAATAATCACCCAGCTGGCTACACTTTAGACAGCAATGCTTCAATGGGAAGATTAATGAACATTTGGCCTGCAGTTTAATCCCTCTAGGTTTTAGCATGCAAAGTGCAAACTTTTATAAATTAGAGTATTTTTATGTATTCCAATAATATGTCAAGGTCCACATGCTTTAATGGCAACTTTGAGGCTTCTTAGTCATAGTTTGCTCTCTCTTTAGAGTACTTAAGTTTTTGGAAATATTAATTCACTCCCCTAGAGTATTCTCCAGACCACTTTAAAGAGCACTTTTCAATGTATCATCCCAAGTAAGAAACACCTTCAATTTTTTGTTTATTTATTTTATACAATCATCAGTTATTTTGCCATCCTAGCAGTATATTCTATGGCAAGGATGCAAGTGAGCAATCAATTTAAGACACAGAAGGGAATGGTAACTTCCCTACAGCCACACTGGTCAGTTACCTCCTCTACCTTTTACAGCAGCATTTGCTATCTGCCAAGCTCCCACCACCCCTGACCTCCGTGGAACCCATACAGTTACTGATATTGCATAAAGTCCAAGAGGATTCTACAGCTGAGCCCAGGCTAGGGCAACGGCAAAGACACTGTCCACGTGGCTTTGTCCTCCTCCCTTACCATTTCCACATCGATGCCTTCACCTTTATGTGCTTCTGGAGGGAGATGCCGACGAGAGCAGAACAACCTATGAAACTTCAATGGCCGTTAATGGGGCAGTCTGAAATGTTTACAGTGAAAAACCTCTTTTTGAGAGATAACTTTGTTTGCTTACCAAGGGACAAAACCCAGTTACCAATCCAGTGTATTTCAAGATCCCGTGGACAGCTTTGTTGGACAATTACACATAGGAAAAAAAAAAAAATCTTCACAGATTTCACCTACATCTTTTATAATTGAGCCACTTCCCAGTACCCTCCCAGGAGGCCCCAAAGCCCAGAACCTTTTTGGTTCACAGTTCCCAGGAATGAGTACAGGGTAGGGAACAGAGGGTGGAAAAAGAAAGGAAAACCACCATCACTATGATGCTGAAAGTGTTCCTTCTCCAGTTCGCACTTGGTCTGGTTTCAAATTTGCAATAAAACGATTTCATGTCTCTTTTCTCCAGTTATGGGCACTGATTTCAATAAACTAGAAAGATACAGGAAGGTTTGCTTATGTTTTAGCTTTCCCTTTTAAATGCCAGGGGTAACTATAACAGACATTGCAAAATATTTTCAAGCTAAGCCAGTCAAGAGCTTTGACAAGAAATGCAAATGGTATACAAGTCAAAAGGAATAAGCAAACATACATTACCCTCCTGCTGTAAAAACAGCACTACTTACACCAAGATAAAGCTTAAGTTATTTGTTTATTGTGACTAGCCTATTAGTCAACATCCTAATGCATTTTAAATATCCAGAGAGAACGGCATGCATCTCTTGCCACCTCTAAGGCTAAATCCTAAACACTGCAAAGCCAAAGTAGTCGAAGTTCTTCTCGTTTTAGTCTTTGTATTGTTATTCCACTCAATTTCTAATCATTATTCCACTAATGCATAAGATTTTTCATTTTTATTACAGCCTCTTCTGGACTATTCTGAAAACATATTCCCCACTTACTTATCTAAGGAGGAGACTTGCACTGATCTAAGTAGTTTTTATAAAAAAGGTAACTCAATTCTGTGTCAGGCTATTTGGAAACATTTGCTCTGTTCGACTGCCAACTTCTGAAACACATTACTCATACCAAGAGCTGCCTGCCATCTTCTAACACAGATTTTCTAATTTGATGATCCAAAAAGCCCAGAATAATCCCTTGAGATTTTCTATTTTAATCGTAACTTTTATGACAGCCAGAAATAACTTCCTCATCATGGTCACTTCTGCAAATGATTCTACCTTCTAAGAGACTTACATTACAAACAGATTAACTAACTGTGGAATTTGCATATTATCTCTTAATCACTATTTAAATAATGAAAAAAAAACATTCTGTAAAAGAGCAGTAAGCCATGTATTTAGAATTTGTGTTTCTTGTGTCAATGTAGAATTAATACTTTTATTCGGTGAAACAATTTAGATTATCTCATCTGTCCAGTAAGAATTGAGCCCATAAATCATGAAACAGGCAAAAGGCTAGTGAACTTGAACAGGTAACAGATAAAGATTAACTGAAGAAATAAAACTGTAACAGGAGGCAGCCCATTAGAAGGCACATCTAGTACTTGCTGCAGTCAAAAAGTCTGTACATAGCTGCGCAACAAGAGAAAAAGGTGAACTCTCCTTCTAAGTTACAGAGGAAAGAGTTTTTACACATTGTAAGATACAACCTACAAAGCCTGGCATGTTGGGATAAAGCTGTGTAGCAGCACTGCCATGTCCCAGAGCAAGTGCTAGTGGAGCAACTAGCATTTCCCAATTAGGAAAAGGCATGCATCTAGGCCAACACATGGAAGCTACAGCAAACAGAGGAAAGCTGCCTCAGCGTTACCTGGAGCTGCCCGTGTTCTCCTCACTAAGTGCATCCAGTTGGTGTCGGCAGGTGCTTCTTCACAGAGCCAAGTTCAACATCTTTAACTTCCAAGATAATATATATTTTGGCACGTTGCATTTGGAATCTGTCTGCATTAAATTATACCAAAAAACCCTGGAGCTTCCAGGCACAGAACAGACTGCAATATCACTCTTGTAATCAGGATGCAATTAAAGCTGAAATGGCATCAGGTAAGAGACTGGCAGTGAAATTATCGTGGGGCAGCTTAGAAACACATTGTCAAAAGGGAGGAAAACTTCACTGTCACTCTCAGCCTTTGATCTTTTGAGATGCAAAGAACAAGTGACACCAAAATAAAACATCATTCAGCTATGCAGCCACTGCTAGGTTTAAGCAAACTCTAATTTAAAACTTCAGCAAAGGCAGATATATCTTCCTGTCAGCACAGAAAGAGATTTACACTGAAGTTTGACCAGATCTTGTCTTTAGTGTGAATAAAGATTAATGATAGCTTTTCAGCAATTCTTTCCTGTACTCAATAAAAAGCAAGATGCTATTTTTATAACAGCTACCTTTACCTATACCATTCGAGATAAGAGTCTATACCAGCTTTGTCCCACCTTCAGTTTAAATCAAGCACATCAGAAAATACTGAAGTTTCCAAATTGTAAAGCTATGTTTTATAAAAAAAAAAAAGAAACAGTAATCTAGGAGAAGGAAACTCTGAATACTGAGAACTCAGATCCACTGGGTAATCTAGATAAAACAGTCCTCGAATGCAAAACTTAATCATCTCCTGTGCAGCAGCCCTTCAAGGGTAGACCCCCATAGTTTTATTTTATAGTCTAGAAACTTTCAAATGGCTTCCTGGTCTCCAGGAAAGTAATTTTCCTCTTTATTGCCTGTTAGGCTGCGTATGCTGCCTGCTGGAAGACCCCTAGGAGATCTTCCATCCAGGAAGATGGAGCCTTCCCTCATCAGAGATCTCCTTTGACCCACTCTGCAGCAGCTGTTGAAACACAGCCAGGTCCCTTTCCCTCACCTACACAGACACACTCAGAAGTAACCCCTAAACTGAGCAAAGACATTAAACCAGATGCATCCTCCACACCACTGTTTTCTTCACCAGAACCACCACTTATGAACAGTGACCATTTACGAACATTATGTTCATCAAGTTATCTGGTAAGCAAGTCATAATGTGAGACAAAAAGGCGGTTTTGTTATATGTTGTCAATCATCACATGGTTCGAACCCAAAAATAGCTTAGAAACCCTAATTTGCTAGAACTTTCTAGATATTATGCTTGTATTCACTGTGCCTCATCTAGCGGGGTCTTTGTTTGTCATTTTAGAGTAAACCCAAGGCTGGGCTTCTATTCTGCACATTATTAAGAGAAGAAACACCTGAAAGATTGGAGAGAGATTCAAAATAATCCATTATACCAAACAGATCTCAGTCTAAATGCTATGTAAGCAATATGAATTTCTGATTCCAACACAGCCATAGAGAAGAAATCAATGTCATCAATCTAAACCGCAATGGAACTGAGTTATTGACTCCAGATTACATCTTCTGGTATTTCAATTAGGATCAGAGGACAGTAATTCAGTTTTTCTCATTCTATCAAGTTGGGAACTCTGGGAACATTGCAGGAAAAAAAACGTTACATTTTCTACTCAGTGCAAATACGAGTAGGAAAGACAGGTATTACAGATATGTACCACAACCACACAGAGATGGCTTCTCCCCTTCTCCCCTACTTTTCCTCTTTCCTCCTGCAAGTGTTTAATTGGATTCACTTTGTGTCTTTATGTAAGAATTATGAGCTACACACTACATGGAGCGCATACTATTGAAGTTCTTTCACTTGTCATATCTAAAAGTTTAAAAGTTTGAGGGGGGAGTTAGCTTTTATTAAAAAAAGAGAATTGCTGTCTCTGGACAAAGGCTTAAGTTCTCTGCTACAGAATGCTGGAAAAAGGTGAAAAAGCATTGGAATTGACATCAAATTATTTTCCAAAGTACCATTAAACTAAGAGCTCTTCCAGTGATTGAGTTTGAATTATTGTACGTGTATACATTAACTCTATATCATCTAAATAATGACATCTTACAAGGCCAATGATACTCTCATTCAATTCTCCCTGCAAATTATTAAAAAGTTAGGAAGAAATAGTCTTGAGCAGAAACATTAAGGCAACCTGAGACTGGTAGCCACCAAAAGGTAGCCAATACTCCTTGCCCAAATCCCTCATCAAGCATTCAGTGGCTGGTTTTCAGCTGACTCACACCTGCTGATGATCTCATTTATATGATTGAGTCATAGAAAAATCAAGGAACATATCCAGCTGAAAATTAACAAAAACCAGATAATATTTGAAACAAACTGCTCCATGAGAGAGTTTTCAGATAAATCTGACTCACAGCATGGCTATTTAGTGGGGACAGCAAGATGGGGAGAGAGAAATCCTCCAACCGGCAGTTTTCACTAAGGTTGCCTTAAATGAATCCTCAAGTGTTCGAAAACACTTACATACACATAAGAATAATAACCTAATTTTACTCCATGAGTTTATTTAAATCATTGGTTGTTTACGTAATTGTGGCATACAGTCATCAGAAGTCACAAACACCCTCTATACTGCAAGGAGCTGCGGAAACTCAGGGACAGACCTTAGTAGGAGCCTGATGCTCTGATGGTGAGAATTTACCATGCAGTGGAAAGCTCTGACCTAGGTGCCTCCATACGCTAAATCAGTGTACCAGGAAGCTGGGCGTGACATTACACAGTGCACAGATGTTTAGACCCAGAGAAAAGGGATCATAACAAAAAATCCTATTCCTCTTGAGAGCCCAAATGTCAAGCATCAAGCTAGAGAATGTAACTCACCTCCCAGTCCTGAACACTCTCCTGTAGAGAAATGGATGAATAATTTCCCCCAGAGACAGATGAGAAGCCCCTTTATCCACAGTGTAGGGTGCTGGGGGTTGGGAGAATGAAAACTGTGTCTCCTATGTCCTATAATTAATTCTGCATCAAAGAGAAGACTGACTGTTCTCCGTCAGGGAACCTTTTCAATCTTCCTACTACAGCCAAGAAATGGGAAGTTGTCTCTCCAGATAGTAATATCATAACATCCACCTGGGAGGAAACAGTCTGTATTCTTATCCATCCTCCAAGGCATGTTAATCTGTTTTAGCCAGTGATCAAATTATCTAAAATACATACGTAAGAACATGAACAAATTACTGGAGAAAAGCCATAAAGAAGACGAAATGCCAACAGAGTACACTGAAAAATAAGACAAAACTCTGGAGGAGCTATTGCTATTATAGTTCTTAAAGTCAGAAAGTGCTTGCAAGCTTGACATGATCTTGTTTTCATCACTAGAAAATAAATGTCTGACTTTCTGAGCAAAGAATCTTACTTAGTTGCCATGCGTTAAGTATGATAACTCAAGGGAAACCTAGCTTATATTTAACTACTATATCAAAGGAGTCAGCTATTCTGATCTTAAAGGCGCCAAGCAACCAGCTCTTATGGAAGTCTACCCAAAGAGCCAATGAGTTAATTATTGTCATTTTTTTGGGTGTGTTAACAAGAGAAACACCAGAAGTTGTGTCTCTCTTTGTAAGACTAAAACTGGTATAAAGGTAGTTACATGTAGTAGTCACAAAAGATGCTGAGGAACACCTTTGGCCTTTTAATTTATAGCATTTTTTTTCTTCCTTTTATGAACTATATGAAGTGCTAAATCAAAGGCAGAGAACATGCATCTTTGCCTTAGTAACTGTGGCTTTTCTTCTTTTCTCTTCACCTTCAATGAATACTTCTCTTACCAATCTCCTACACTTCATATATTCAGTTATACTGATTGTTACCAGTTCCAGTTGTTTCACACTCAGTTTAATTGCAGGCTTTCCATCCTCCTGGATATAGTTGCTTTTACCCACCATAGCTGAAATCATGGGTTGTAGGTAATCAACTTTTATTAAAAAACTCTTAATTTTTCATATTCATTTTTCTCCTCCCAACCAGTGAATCTCACCAGTTTCTTAAGCTTCAGGAAGTTAGCGATTATCCTGAACATCAGGAACTGCAAGAGCAGTTGCATTTACTCCAGCAGCCTTGCTGAAGAGCCCTTATTATCTGCAAACATTTTTATATATAAATATTACATATATACACATTAAAAAAATACATATATAGGATGTCCTTTCCTATGGCTCTTTTACTTCTGCTGTATCTTTTTCTGGAGATGGGACAAATGTATCAGTAGAGAATCAATTAAAGTCATATGGAATAATTAGTTTTGTTTTCTTTTTTTTGAGTAGTCTTACCTCTGTAGAATTACCACTTGCTCTCTATAGATCATACTTTGGTTCCTGCCACCTGAAAATATGCTGCACTACCCTGAAGATGTTTGTCCCCTTCAACTGACTACAGGGAGCATTTGCACAGCTACTTATGACTACTTCAGAAGTTCAGGTTAGATATAAGGAAGAAGCTCTTTACTGTGAGGATACTGAGGCACTGGAATGGGTTGCCCAAAGAAGTGGTAACTGCTCCATCCCTGGCAGTGCTCAAGGCCAGGTTGGACAGAGCCTTAGGTGACATGGTCCAGTGTGAGGCGTCCCTGCCCATGGAAGGGGATTGGAAGTAGATGATCTCAACCAACCCAAACCATTCTATGAGTCTATGATTCTATGCTACTTACTTGGGTTTTATTGCTGAGCTTACTGGAAATTATTAACTTTTAATTTCCATGTTCCGCTTAACTGACATTTCTTTAGATTGCTTTTTAGTAACTAAATTTTACAGGTGTTTTTCCTATTTTTTCTAAGATATGATATTCTGATTTCATATACAAACTATGTATTTTCCTTAAGTGATTGCTTTCTCCTATAGTTTACTTCTAAAAATCCAGTACAATCTTTTTCTAATTTTAGGTAGTAGCAACCTAGTTATTTTCTGGCTTAGGTGATGCCCATCTCTTTCATACAGCCCTCTGACTGCTGAAACTTTCGCTAGTTCTTAGCAAACCTCCTCCTCATTGCAACATTTTCCTCAAGAACATACTGAAATGCTCCCAGCACAAGGCACAGGGCCAGCTAAACAGGCAGGATGAGCTTCAGAATGCTGCTATGGAAATTCTACTCTTTAAATCCTATTTTTACATGACCCAAAAGATTTTCTTCACTGTATAAGTCTATCTTATATGAAAAAGCATTGCAATAAGCATTAAAAGAGCTGATGGCATTTTACAACCAGCTGCATGATATCTCCAACCAAAGCCATCTAAATTTAATTTTTCCATGATAACTTTTCCTCTTCTTAAAACAGAAATTAAGAAACAAGTTTATCTCATTCTCAAACTTACATCAGCGGCCTGAAGGAGCTGCCTTCGGTTTTTTCTGGGAACCTAATTTTTACGTATTTGTTATCTTTAAGACTGTTGCTTCCACTATTACTTGACACACAAAAAAAAACCCCACAACACAACACCACGATATGCAAAGCTACAAAACACACACAGGATTAGAGCTATTTTTTTAACATAATTGCTACTTTTTTTGTTTTGGGGTGCTTGAGGCGGATTTGATGAGGACAGCTGTTTGCTTTTTACATCTTTTCCCTGAGGCTGGATACATCTTCTCATTCCTTACCCTTGGTGACCCCATCTGTTAACCAGTACAACACAGTGGACTCTGCCCTGGCTGGAGTTTCTTTTCCAGAAGTATGTATCAGGATGTTGTTAGCAGACAGAGGGGCCCTGCGCAGCAACACTGGGCGCCTCCTACATGGGCAGATGTCTTGGGCCAGCTACAGAACTCACAGCCTGTCCAGCAGCATCCCCTGGGTTGAGCGCTCTGCCTGCTGGGGCCCTGAGTGAGTGAACAGCACAGCTGCCCAACATGGACAGAGATCCAGGAGAAGGGCGACAGGAGCACTTGGAAAAAGAAGTCAGAATGAGCAGCAAGATTTATTGCTGCTCTGGTTGTGGTTAGAACAGTTAAGCAGTGTGTTGCAGAAGCACAGCCATTGTTTGAAATGAGTGGCAACAACAACAAGCCCAGCTGAAAGTTATTCTTAAGGGCTCTTGACAGATCACTCCATCTACCTTTCCGAAGGATTATTTTTTACTAAAAAAGTAAAGTTTCCTTGCTAACCAAATGCTATCAAAATACTTACTCTGCTGCACCAAGTTTATTTCCCTACACCTAGCTTTCAGCTTTCCTATTGAGATGTCGATTAGTTATGCAGATTTGAAGAAACAAACATTCAGCTCTGCATACGGCAACCTTTTGCATCATGCCGTTTAAGTCCACCAGCCCTCTCTGGCAGAGTATGGATTTGATTATCACACATGTCACAGAAGGCAGCACCAGCAGTTTCTGTGTGAAACACAGACTTCATGCTAGAACTGTAAATAACTGCACAAAAAATTCCCAAGGGGATTTGGTCTGTTACTCACTCTTCAACTGAACAGATGACCACTGGAAAAAAAAAGCATTTTAAATCCTGCTTTATCAAACACCATTATTCAGAAACTCAAAAAATTCTAAAGCAACCACTGTGTAAGGAAGAAGGTGGGTTTCTGGCCCTTGAACAGGATGTGGTAAAACTTCGCAAGGATCTTCTAACAAACTGAAGGGAAATTTCTAGTCTAGCCCTGACAATCTTGATGCGAGCACCAGAGCCATTTCTCCAAAATGTGGCTTGATATGCTGCTGTAGTCTAGAATAAATAAATTTCTGTAGGCTGCAACGTGATGAGTCCCTTGCTGGAGCCCTATTAATTAGTGAAATGTGTGCTGAATTTCAGATTCAAACAGCTTCCCTTGTAGTTGTTCTTCATGAATGCATTTTATTTCACTACTGGCCCATGCTCAGGGCATCTGCTCGACCCATGATCCAGCTAACAGTTAACGGCTGGATCACTTTGGGTCACATGGCTTCTTGTGAATTACCTCCAGTGCTCCAAGAATGTTTTTGTAGAAATCATCTTTAGAAGTGTCATCGTGGCTTTTTCAGACTTCTATGTGAAAGCCTCTATGTATTCTAGACCTACTTTACCTTCTTTCACCATAACACTTACTCAGCGAACCATGTAAAGGGGGGGGGGGAGGGGGGGAAACAACCACACAAAACACAGTAATTTAGGTATTTTGCACTTATTTCCATTCTCTGAAGTGCAACGGGCTTCTCTCTCCAACTGATTTCAAGGAGAGTAACGACTGCTTCAGGATTACCAATTTTAGAAATATGCTTGAAAGGTGAATAAATAAATGCTTTAAAGACTCGACAAAGACTGAGTTAAATACTTCCATTAGGTCAAATTTTCTTAATGTAAGTATTATTCTGTTGTTACACTGATATCTAAACAGAACACTGGCACTGAAGTCCTAAGCATTTCCTCAAACAAAGAAAGGGCATTTGAAAATGTAGAAGGTGGTTGAGTCCTTTCTGCTACCTGCTCTATGCAGAGAATGACGTGATAAAGAAGCAACACTGCTTAGTGTGAGTATCAAGAGTCATGCTTTCAGTGCTGAAGGAAACAAATTCCATCTCACAGGCTGTCACCAGGCTGGCTGTTACATTACTGTGCCAGGAAAAGTAGACTTTTTATTTCAAAGCATCAACTCCTTTGACATAGTCTGTTGTGTGGAAAGGGGAAGTTGTCTTTACTGAAAGCCGTTAACATGTCGATGCTGCTGTTTAAACGTAACCTTTTCTGACAGTTTAACAACATCAACTTAATATTCATTAACTTCTATTCTAACTTAGGCTAACAGGCAAACCAAGATCATCTCCAAAAATGAAATTTGCAGACTGTTTTGTAAGTAATGTTTTTTATACTGTTAACCTCAGTACATTTAAAGAGTGCTCATTAGAAAAGCTTTCTTTTCCCTCTCCAAACTAACAGTAATAAGAAGGACATCTTATTACTGCTTATACTGAACACAGTTGTCACTCTACACAAACTCCTGTTTGGCAGATCCCTCTGCCACCAGTATTCCCTGTCATTATTACTGTTTCAAAGGATCAGGTCTGGGCTTACATACCAAGACTGGGCTTGTATACTTCCAAGAGAAATGTCTCATTCCTTGACACCTGAAGTTATCCCAGTCCCTGTAGCAGATATTATTTACCTACGTGTTTTCAGACATTCATGGCCACTTACTCAACTTCTTAACAGTTGAATATGAACATCTTTTAGAAGCATTGTTTGCCTCTTGTCTCACTTGAGGAAAGACAGACAAACCTTTCCTTTCAGTAGATGAAAACAGGTCTAAAGAATTATTGTGAAACCTACAGCCATTGGGAGTCCTCATATTTTAAAAGTCAGAAAAAATTACTGCATATGTGGACCAAGAACCATAAAAAAATGCTGAACCTGAAAACACCCACAGTGATCAATCCCACTGTGAAATGATATACACAAATTATTCTTCTCAGAGTTAACAGTAGAAACAAAATCTGTGTTTCACAACCACAAAGAGTTGAAACATCTTCCCCTCAACTGCTTGGAAAACACTCTGTGCCTCCTATTCAAAGGCACCGTACCTTTTTTCCACAGGCTGTCTTAAAATAGTTATATATGTTTTTCCTCCCTTGCTGCTTTTTTTTTGGTTAAAGAAGTGTGACCTCTGCATCAGCCTGTGTTGTAATGCTGGTAGATGATTCAGTCTCCTTTTTGCAGACCTACAGAATGCCGTTTGATGCAAGCTGCACACATGTTGGGTCACAGTGATCAGGCTGGCACATCAGAAGGATGGCAGCCAACTTGCAATTCTCAGACCCATCTTTGTGATATTGCCAAAGAAACCACAGCTACATACTCATTCTGGGTTCATCCTCAGAATGTAGGAGAGTTATCCTTGCTTAATGCCAGAAAAAAGGCATCCTTCCAGGAGAGAGCAGTACTTTTTAAGTAAATCCTGGGGCGACATCACAACTCTTGTTTCAGAGGTATCCACAAAAGGGACTTCTGCATCCATACACATCTGGGCCAACGGCTAGTAGCATGAGTCTTGTGTGTTTAAAGCTTGCTCCTTTAACACTGTTAAACTCTCTACTCACATAAGGGTGATAACCCATCTTGAAATTCAATTAATCTTTTCTTCAGGGTCTGCAATTGGTGTGGTCTTGGCTCTGTCTTTCCTTTCAGTCTTAACCTGAAGTTCAACACTGCTGTTGAACTATACTACACTGAAAGCAGTGTAATGGTGGCAGCAGGGACTCTTCTGCAGTTGGAAGAGTCTTCAGGTGAGAAGTCCTCACAGTGGCTCTGCATAAAGGAGACAGCTGAGGGGAAAGGGATTCACAGCACATTTTGGTATTCACTCAGATGATGCATGCAAATTATGAGCTTTCCTGTACCTCAAGTGAGGCATCCCATGCCAACAGAACGTGCTGTTAGCAAATGACAAAGGTGTAGTTTTAGCCATGCAGCTCTGTGCATTTGAAAAATCCTTCGGCCATTATAAGAAGGGAAATAAAATATAAAAAAAAAGGACACCCCCCCCCCCCCAAAACAAAAAAGGGCAAAAACATCACTCTGAGCTGAAGAAGGTATACAACTACTGGTGCAGTTAACACAGCGTTATCACACCCAGACTACAAAAGGAGTATATTTCTTTCTAGGTACAGACACTTTTCACAAGTTCATCTGTAATTCCAATGTTATGTTCACAGAAATGTAAACAAAAAAAACCAAAACAAAACCAATCCATCCTTTTCAAACCTTCTCTGAAGTGAAGGAACAATGCAGTTAAAAATGATTCACATGCCCAAAAAAGAACCCAAGCAGTAAGGAAGGATGCTACCTTTTCCTTCTTCATCAGTTCACTGGTAGGAGAGATGGACTTTCTGAAGCAGTACTCACTGCTAGAAGGATTAGAAAAGTGGTATTTCTCTTTCATGCTGAAAGATGAAAGCTTTACTTTTAGTTTACTTCCCAGTGAGCTTTTACAGATGCACTCAGTACACCAAGAGGGAAACAGAACTAAAAGCATCACGATGAGCCGCACAGCTGTGGTGGAGCTGTGGGTTCCCAGCACACCACGGTGCACGCTCACTCTTATTCTCCTCTGAGTCCCTTGCCAGGAGCAAGGCACATAAGACCCATCAACTAAAAGCATGCAGAGAAACAGAGGGAGCTAAATGGAAAGTATCACTTCTTTTTGTTCCCTTGTTTAATTTTCTCCATTGTATTTGCTGCATGTCTGAAGCAGTCATAAGGCTGAGGGTTAGAATAACACAACAGGGACCATTTACAAATAATCACCAATTACCATCGCAAGCCTCAGATCAGAACCTGCATTTCAAAAAACATTCTTCTCCAGCTACACAAATTACATCAGTTATGGGGGCCCCAAGGACCAGCCTACTGGGCCTTTTCACAATTGAACATTTCTGTAGTTGTTAGGACAAAATGCCACTGTCCAGAAGAAAAACGTCTGTATTTTAAGATCACTTCTGTGAGTCCACCATTCCCTCCCAACATAAGCAGAAAAGGAATGGATAGACAGGAACTATAAGCAGCTCCACTACAGTAAGGACAAGAAAATTAACCGATTCTGAACCTAAGACTATAGAGCTTCTAAAGCTTCACCCGCATCCCTCCTTTCTATCCCCAAAACCAAACTTCTGAGAAAGCTGAGAAATGAGAAACGGAACAGTTTTAACAACTGACGCGTGTCTCATTTTCCAGACACAAGACTGCCAGCACAGAATATGAACACAGCAATAACAAGCTCTTCCGGTTGCTGAAAGACAAAATTGAAGAACCGGTTAATTGCCTTATGCCGTTACCAGTGATGGAAAGGTGGCCAAGTAGAGAATGTCCCTGAGCCCTAATGACTGGAATCAGGGAGAACACTCACAGAAATCATCCCGCAAGCCTTCACTGCCAAGGTATTTTTCAGCAGGTATCTCCTTTGATCCAGTAGTACCTGAGAAGGGATAATGAATTTCTTGGACTGTGATCTGACCCAATACTGCTGCTTGGATATTAAGATGAGGAAACTTGTAATTGTCCATTGTCTTTTCTTAAAATTGAGTCTTGTAAAATATTTGTCTGTGTGTTTTTGTCATAGTTTTCTGCTAAGTTTTACTGGACTACCAAAAGCTCAAAAGCCAAGTAAAAAAGTAACTTGCTTTCCATTACAAAACGTTAGACTTTAAAATTACAAAATTACTTCATAATTAATGGCAAAAGTAAAGGATATTTTCTAATTCACATATTTATCTCAAGAAACTGCTGCACTACTGCCCTGGAGGAAGGTGCAGAGAGGTCACATGAGAGAGCAAAGGCAAAGGGGTTTGACCTGGGCATTTCAATACTACTGCTCACATTGCATGTGCCACAGCCTATTATGACAGTGCACAAAAACCAGTACAGAACTAGATGGCTAGCTTTACTTTGTTTCATTTTCCCTCCATCTAATTTAACCCCTTACAGAGGAAATACTCTCAAAAGGATTAAGGACTGAATTGCATTCAGAGAGAACCAGTAAAACAGACAAGGGCAGTACTAGGATACTGACTCTCTGTCCACAGATTTCTACCACAGTATTCTAGACTGGATATAAACTAAGAAGAGGAATTAAGACTAAACAAACAAGCTGCAATTTCATATATAAGCTGACAAAGATGTAGTCCTTTTATTGTTTACGTTCAAAAGAATACTATAACAGACCAGCAAGTGAATAGACACAAAACAGGGACATAAGTATGTATTTGTGGCTAATTTTATGCTGACCAGGAAGGAAGGTCTGAGAGAATGTTGGATTTCACGGAAAATAAAAACTGATCTCCGATTAAAATGCTTGTAGATTTGGAAGGCTCTGCTGCAGTAGTACCTGCGTACAACGAGCAGAACAACAAATTATTCATGGTGCATATTTATCACAGTGAAACTGCAGAGATACAAACATACACAAACAAAGGATGCCAGTTGCTCTCAAAGGAAAACCTGTCTCATTTTAGGAAAGGTACACTAAGAACAGAAAACTTAAATGTAACAAAAACATCACAGTCTCACCCCCAGGAGAGTATTTATTTTCCCATGCTGGGCTGCAAACCAGCATGCTGACATTCCATCCTGAGGGAAAACACTGAAAAGCACGCAATGCTCACAAGTCCCAAGCACCTGACCTGCTTGAAGCTTTCTAGCTGGGAAGCACCAGCCTAGTAGTATGCCACAGGTGAACATCGTAAGATTTATTTTGCCAGCACTGCTGAAAAGATAAAGAAACAGAATGAAGATGTGCAGAGAAATCATATACACATCTAGGACTATATGAAACTATAAATACAGATGCAGATCAGCATTTTTTGACTCATTTCAGAAAAAAAAAACACCACAAATTAGACAGCAGCACTGCACTGGCAACTGCAAGCAGCATGCTGTGTGGGACTGGGCTTGACTGCTGGGGTACACCTCCATGACAACATGCTGGCAAGCAGACAGATTGAAGCTAGTTCTGCATTAGCTAACTGAGGTACTACAGGCAGGGTAGCTCTGTGTACAGCTTCCTAGACACCAGCTCAGAACACCTGCAGATATAGCTCTGAGGCCCAAGGTATTTCCTGTCTTGGTACAGTCACTTATGAATCCTCCTTCCTTTACATCAGCCTTAGAACTCACACCCCTGCTGATCACTCACTTCTGTAAAGACTGTCACCTAGATGGGTTCAAAGAATTACAGGAGTAAAACATAGAGCAATACAAAATCCTGCCCCTCTACTCTGCTCTTGTGAGACCTTACTTGGAGTATTGTGTGCAGTTCTGATGTCCTCAACAAAAAAAGGACATGGAACTGTTGGAACAAGTCCAGAGGAGGCCACGAGGATGATCAGGGGACTGAAGCACCTCCTGGATGAACACAGGCTGAGAAAGTTGGGGTTGTTCAGCCTGGAGAAGAGAAGGCTGCGTGGAGACCTCATAGCAGCCTTCCAGTATCTGAAGGGGAGCTATAGGGATGCTGGGGAGGGACTCTTCATTAGGGACTGTAGTGACAGGACAAGGAGTAACGGGTTAAAACTTAAACAGGGGAAGTTTAGATTGGATATAAGGAAGAAATTCTTTACTGTGAGGGTGGTGAGGCACCGGAACGGGCTGCCCAGGGAAGTTGTGAATGCTCCATCCCTGGTGTTGTTCAAGGCCAGGCTGAACAGAGCCTTCCTTGGGTGACATGGTCCAGTATGAAGTGTTCCTGCCCATGGCAGGGGGGTTGGAACTAGATGATCTTAAGTTCCTTTCCAACCCTAACTATTCTATGGTTCTATGAAAATATCATAACCACACCAGGATCTGGGGCTGTGTCTGGAATCCCAATTTCACAAATAAGTGAAAGGTCCAAAGAAGGACCGTAATAAATTCCCAATAACAAATTATTTAATACAGGTTAAGAATATCTAATTTACTCAGCATTTTTGTTTTGCTAAGGAGGCACAAGGCAAACCCATTATACAGAGGGTAATACAACAAAAGAGGAGATTGTACAATTTACATTTAACAAAAAGCAAGCTAAGCAATTAGCTTAAGTTAATAAGAAAAGCTGAACTAGGAAATTAGGGGAAATGGTTTGATGGCAAGGCCAAGTGGAAAGAACAGTTTCCTTAATGAGGTAGTTACTGTTCACTACCAGTGCACAAAACAGGCATTTACTAACTGGAACAGACTAGGTAAACTATTTCTCTTAGTATGCTCTGTTTAAGATAATGTTGTTGCTTGTTGAGAATCTCAGGTGGATAGCGACTTTATGCCTGGATTTAACTTTGAAGAAACCTCTTTCTCAGTCTTGTAAAACCTTTTTAAGGTAACACAAAATAGAAAGACACCTCTTTGGCACCAAAAAGCTTACTTCAGAAAATAAAAGCTTGAGAGGAATCTAGCTTTCCCATTTGGCTTTTCAGCCATAACCTATGGTAGAAAATGTAGATCAGTCAAAACCTGAAAACAATCACTAAGAAAATATTTACAGCATCGTGTTCTGCCTACACAGTTCTCAGGATATAAGAATTTGTTGTCGTCTTTTGAAATGAGTACCAACAGAAATGAAATGGAGTTGAGAGAGATACGTGAGAATTTAAAACCTCGCTTCTCATTTACTGACTCCTGGATTTCAGCCATGCATTTGCCGACCTTTTTTATCCTTTACTGCCACGTTCGCTCTGGCTTGGTTTACTCAGAGATCATCAATTCACCATTAAGAACAACATGCCACTTTTCCAACACACTACTTTAACGTTTAAAAGATTTTGACAAGTCACACATCCCTAAAGATCTGGCAGGTAAAGGTTTCTATCACAAAGTAAAATGATAACAGAGAGGTTCAATCAATATATGCATACAGAAAGTTATTTATTCCACCATGCAGAAATCTAAGAGTAAATGAAATAATATCTAGAGCAAATAGCAGTCCTAGGAATTCAATCTAATGTACATGAGAATAGGAGGTTTTATGCTTTATTATTTATTTGCTTGATGGGTTGAGTTTGGGGGTTTTGGTTGGTTGGTTGGTTGTTTTAAGATCAAGAAATCCTTTAGCTATTAGTTGCTTGCAATTCAGTCAAAAGCTTAATTAGACAAATACAGCAACTTTCTAAACTGGACCACAGAATCATAGAATCATAGAATCGTTAGGGTTGGAAAGGACCTTAAGACCATCTAGTTCCAACCCCCCTGCTGTGGGCAGGGACACCTTACACTAAATCATATCACCCAAGGCCTCGTCCAACCTGGTCTTGAACACTGCCAGGGATGGAGCATTCACAACCTCCCTGGGCAACCCATTCCAATGCCTCACCACCCTACCAGTAAAGAACTGGATCTCTGCTCAAAACTTGGAGCCTAATGAAACTACATGAGAAAATTCCAGAGCCCGCAGAGTCAGAAGAGAGAGACCCTGGTTGGACTAACTTTGGCCCAGAGTCCATAGGCATCTTGTGGAAATTTTCACTTGTCCTGTATTCAGATGCTTCAAGTGTGCTATTAATGTGAAATTACATGCCTCTCCCTGGTCATGGAAAAAACAGCAAGTCAGAGACTGGCCTAAGTATCTGTTTGACTGCTGAGATATACAAATAAGTGTCCTGTTGATCCTCATTAGTTTGGAGAGTCCCTGACTACTGCTGACTGGTACAGACAGGCATCACAATATAAAGGCACAAAGGAAAATTTGTTGGCATTAATGTAATTCTTTCAATTAGATACTTTGCAGTATTATTTCCACTTGAAAAGGTCATAGAACCATAGAATAGTCTGGATTCTAAGGGACCTTTCAAAGCTCATCTAGTCCAAACCCCTGCAACAAGCAGGGACATCTTCAATGAGATCAGGTTACCCAGAACCACAAGAAGGCTGGCCTTGAATGTCTCCAGGGATGGCGCATCTACCAACTCTCTGGGCAACCTGTGCCAGTGTTTTACCACCTTCATTGTAAAGAATTTTTCCTCACATCCAGCGTGAATCTTTTAGTTTAAAACCATCACCTCTCATCCTTTCGCAACAGGCCCTGCTAAATGGTCTTTCCCCATCTTTCTCATAGGCCTCCTTTAAGAACTGAAAGACTACAATAAGGTCTCCCTGGAGTCTTCTCTTCTCTAGGTTTAGCAACCCCCAACTCTCTCAGCCTTTCCTCAGAGAGGTCCTTAAGGTCAGCTCTGTGCTGAGACCTGGAAAAGACAGTGGGAAGTATAACCTAAAAAGATCAAAAGTTCTCATCCTTTCACCATACAGTGAGAGAAAAATCATTCCAAATAATTATTTCAAAATCCAAAATTGATAAAAAAATTTTAACATCTCCTGCAAGATTTATACAGCACTTGTGTTAAACTGGCGCATTTCTTATTAGCATCAGGATAGATGAACAAACACATACCTCTCCCCTTCTTTTTCAGTTGCCCACGAGACAGCATCAACAAAAATGTGTATAGTCCATGCCCATGCAACATACTGTTAATTGTGCAAAATCAACTGTCAGGTAAGTTTTGTTTTCCTTTAAGATGGAGTAAAACAACACTGGGATTAGGAAAACAGTAATTAAGCAATGCAGACCAAATTCACTGGTGTGTAACAATATGAGCCATTCCTGGTTTTCTAATTGGTTTGGTCAGATTAACAGACATTCAGAATTTAGCTAAGAAACAAGTAAATAATGTCACATAGTAAGCACAGTAATGAGTAGTACAGTAAAGACATACCTCACTACCCAACACTATTACTACTGCAGCCTAGTGTCAGATCTACAAGGCATCATTATTTGTCTGGAACAAGAGTGGCCACAAAATGAACAAAAGGGATACTATTACTGGGAATTGTTCTTTCATTTAAGTTCAGTGAGCTATTTCTTCCTCTCTTGCTATCAGTACACACCACTTTCAAAGCTAAGGATTGGTACAATTCATGCACTAAAGTGTACCCGTAAACTACCTACCTCACTTAGAAATTTGATATACAGGTCTGTTATAAGTACATCGGTAATGCTAATATGGAAACTATGACATCCTCATTCAAATCAACAATGACTCATCCATAAACATCAGTGTCCAAACAGACAGGATAGATACAGTTTCTGCAGATGTACAACAAAATGTTTTGCTTCTCTGACACCAGACAAGTGGAAGTGAAAATGGGATTTCCAGTCCTCGAAAGCACAGAGAATATAATTACATGTAGAAATTTGTAAAAGAAGAGACTACAGGATTTCAGCACTGATACGCATCCAACGCAAGAGCAATACACCACCACTCTCAAGAGAAAGCTGTGAATTGGAAAGCCTACTATTTGACTCTATCAGGTCCCTCCTTAGCACAGAAGGAGTCTAGATCATGTATAGCATGTTTCTATTTGTTGTATGTGTTTCCCCTGACTTCTTTATGGGAAATAGACTGCTAATACTGAGGCAGTATCCCTTACACACCAAATTGTTGCTGCTGATCCAAAACACTGAAAGCCTTATAGCTTCTTCACTGAAATTGATGACCTAGATAAATCTTGGTTATGCCCCTTTCAGGAGGGCGCCTAAAAACATTTTTATGAAGCTCTTCAAAGAACGAGCCTAAACAAGACCTCTAATGCCAACATTACACTGACCTCAGGTTTGCCTACTTTTTAAAGTAACTGGAAGGAAAACCAGCTGTGTAAGTGATGATAGGTGCAATTATAAACAGATATGTTGTTGAAAGGCTCCCTCACAAAGCAAAACATAAGATTATCCTAAAGTTAATGCAAGAAAACAGTCTGTGGACACAGCTTCTCCAAATGAGACTGTATCAAAATTAAATCCCAATTTAGCCTAGTATTCAGGTTTTTGAAGAGAATCTGAACAGAGCTAAACGCCCATATTCTTAAATACATGTGTATGCCGATTAGGAATTTTAAGAAAAATGAAAGCAGAAACAAGTAAATTTATGCCCTGAAACCCAATTACCTTATACAATTATTATCCTAATGTATTTAAATAAATGTTTAATCTACTTATTCCATTATTTTGCCTCAACGATATCAAAACAGAACATTCAACGTTTAATTACTATTTATTTTGTGTGTACTATGTTTTGATTCTAATGAATACTTTTTATTTCCTTTAGGTGTCATCTTCATCCCTGAAATATTCATCAGAATCAATTATGCCTTTTGTTGCCTTGAATAAAAACTGTGTATCTAAAATAGCTGGTATTAAAAATCAAGCTCTAAAAGCGACCTAAATACCACTTAGTCCAGAAAGCTAGTTCTTTTCTGCAGTTTCATCAGCGAGATCCTTTTGTCCATCATTTCCATGCAAAAAACCTTCAGACCAGGGTTTACATAATTACAGGGAGAAACAGCATCACTGCTACAGTCCTTCCTTTACAGAAAGGACTTTTCTCTCACCTTTTCTCGGGCTATCCATACATCTGAATGTCTTTACGTAAAAAATCTCCAATAAACAACAGTCGTCCTTTTCTAAGGAGAAGTGAAAGAAATAATCAATGGTTTCCACCACACTAGGGTGTGCTTCCACTATGTGCCAAACAACTGCTCTGTGTTGAACAGACAAACAAAGAAACAGTGACGTTACCACAGGTACATCTGCACTGGCAGATGTTAATGGGGGTGTCTCATCTATAATTTTCTTCTGGTTTTCATTTCTGTAGAACTTTCAAACTCCTTAACAGCCCAATATCAACCACTCTGAATATGCCCAAGATTGGGATTAGCTGCCTTTGCCTCGCACCATGACCACCTCCAACAGCTGCCAAAGCCCACATGAGGAATCTTTTCTTTATCTGTACACTGCCCACAGCAGAGGGAAGGAAGTTTTTCCTCAACCTCAAGAGGAGAGGGAAGGCAGGCTACATGACCAAAGACTGACCAAAGCAGCCCAGTCTGGCTTAGAAGAGGTGTGCCTACAGACACCAGTTTGTGTCTAACCAGCAACATGAAGCCAGTATTCATGCCTTACTCCTCCCTTCCCAACATGTTACACAGGATTTGTGCTGGCAGTTCAGAGGAGGAAGGTAACTGTAGGACGCTCACTTTACTTACTGCAGAAACTGAAAGGTGCCATATACTCCCACTCTAAAGAGGGAAGGGAAAGGTCTTTTCTTACCATTTAGAAAGCCACAGAGTGCAGATTTGGATTGGATAAAAGGAAGAATTTTTTGTAATATGGGTCGTGAGTCACTAGAACATGTTGCCTAGAGAAGCTGTGGATGCCCCATCACTGGAAGTGCTCAAGGCCAGGCTGGATGGGGCTTTGAGCAACTTCATCTTGTGGCAGGTGTTCCTGCCTGTGCAAGGTTGGACTAGATGACCTTCAAGGTCCCTCCCAACACAAACCATTCTATGATTCGATGATATGGGACCTCTCTTCTTTCTTACTGTTGATTTTGGTAGTTTGCTACCTTTAGACCAACTTTAAAAAAACAAACAACAACAAAAACCACAAAACCATCTAAACCCTTCCTCCAGCCAGTCAGTGTCAATCCATTAGCTAAGTCTGCACACTAATCTCCTGCCTCATCAATTTTCACCATTGCCTACAGCTCAGCTCTTTCCTCTTGCCTGACTTTGGCAGACAACAATTTAATTTGCCAAGGATTCCAATACCTGAATTTAAATAGAAATTAAGTTAAATATGATTTCTCTATTACAGGCAAACTGGTAGAGCTGAACTAAGTCTGATTTTACATTCTGAAAACCCCTCATAGAGCTAAAGGCTACAGATCATGCATTTAACATTCAGATTTAAGCAGCATTAGTAATTATGGCTTAGAGCTGCATATTTAAAATGATGCAGCAAGAAAAACAGGAAAACCACCAATAAACAAAATTTACTGACGCTTCACAATGCTTAAGCACAGCTGAAAATCTGAGAACTTGTTACCACTACAATATTGAAAAAGTTTTCACAGTATTTCAAACATTCATTACAGTTCTTTGCACCCCTTTTACTTACATGTAAGACTGCATAAATTCAAAACTAAAGAATTAGTGAGTTTAGCCCAAGGTATATGCATGCTTATTAAACCACAGAATCATAGAACAGTTTGGGTTGGAAGTGACCTTAAATATCAACTAGTTCAGACTAGAACTGCAGAGCTGAACACTGTACTCCAGGTGGCATCTCACAACAGCGGAGTAGAGGGGAAGAATCGCCTTTCTCGACCTGCTGGTCATGCTCCCTTTGATGAAGCCCAGCAAATGGTTTGGCTTCCTGGGCTGCGAGCGCACACTGCCTGCTCATGTTCGTCAATCAACATCCCCCAAGTCCTTCTTCTCAGGGCAGCTCGCAATCCATTTCCACACAGGATTGTCCTAATGTATGCATATTAAAGGTGGCAAATGAACCTCTTAGGGGTCTGCACAAGAGCATTTTCCAACCCTCATGAAAGAGTATTCAAGAATTAATAAACAGAAGATTATCTACTATTTTACTGGTAACTTTTAAAAAGTGGGTTGAAATATGCAAAGAAAGACTTCATTTCATAAGTCACTTTTTCACTTAATTTTACACTTAGCAGTGTGTCCAGTATAATCACTCATAATAAATTGCCATATGACTGAATTTTTCTCCTTATCCAAAAGTATCACCAACATCTGATGTTCTGCCGATTAGAATCTGGCTCAATATCTGTAATGGAATTTTATACAAAAGAAATGCTGTGTTAATTCTGAGAGAATGATTGGAGAAAGAGAACTGTAAACACTTTCATACCTTCTCTAAAACTGGGATAGAAGAGGAAATAATTCCTCAAGACAGTCTTTTTAATACATATACAAAAATGAATCATGCTAAATTTCAGTGAGACTTTCAGGAAGAGTAGTGGGTTGATAGCTGAAGATTACACAGAACACAAAAACAACCATTTCTGGAGAATTAAAGAAGACTTTATGCAACTTTTCTTATTAATTGTTTTCCTATTACATTTTTTTAAGATAAATGAGAAACAATGCCAGAATATTACCAGAAGGTCTTGAAAACCACAGGAGCATCATAAAAGACATAATGCTGGGGGATAAGACAACAAGATTAACCAGTGTAAATCTTCCCAAGTAGTCCTGACACAGGAGCATAACTCTCTTACAACACAGTGAATTTGAATTCATGTTTATTTACTTGGTAAATAAATTATTTTTTCAACAAATATTTCTGGAAAAGTAAATCAAAGACTGTGCTAAATCCTTTGAACTTTCTAAATCTTTCAAACTTCCTAAATCCTTCGAATTTACTCTTAGATTCCTAAGAGGACAAATTCTGAACAAACACATTATAGACAGATTTAGTGATTCAAAACACCTGCAACTAGTGTTGCAGAATTTATGACACATGCCCAAACTAAACCTCCTCTCTTCCATTCAAAGAGCTGGGTGTGGGAAAACAACTCCGGTAATGAAAATAGCCTGGCTTGGCAAGCAATATTGTAGTAATTCTCAAACCATGACTACTACATAGGATTAAACACAAATTAATAATTTTCAGAGTAAAATAATTACTGTGCAGCCCACATATTTGTTCCCTTCCATGTCAGATAAAACTGAACTGTAGCTCAGCAACTGAAGTATAAAGAAATTAACACTGAATTGACAGAAACGAGCAAGACATTCATAATTCAAAATACTAAAGAAACATCATCGAACGGGAGATATGATGGACCACATGTAGAAGACAGAGGTGAGAAAGCATTAGAGCACAGCATCAACAGAACACACAAAGAACTAACAGAGATTAATATTTTCAACAAATGGGTAATGAAGCAAATGAAAAAGGCACAAGAGATACACATAAGCGATGATACGAGAATTTGTGGTAAGATGCATAAAATTTGATTAAAATGCATTGAAGAGGAGCAGCAGCTTGAACTGTCTCCAGCTGGATCCCACCATTGCAATGTTCATTAAATCTAATATTGCATACTAGTGACTGTCTATTACAATCCTGAAAAGGAATTAAAAATGACTAGCAAATGTTGACTCAAAGTGCACAAGGCTGGAAGGAAATCTCTGGAAAGAATGGAAAATGGAATTGGACGAAGGGGAGCAAAAACAAAGTAAAAAGACTGAAGAACCAAATTCCAGCTGGTAGATGAGCTCATGGTGTATTAACACAGGATGATGATTCCAGTAGCCCATGGTGTCATTACAGCCTTTTCAGTGATGCCAAGATTTTTGAAATCTGTTTGAAACTGGACAGCTAGAACACTTGTACACTTAATTCAAACTAATGAATGGCTGAAAATAGCTGGAGAATTTGAGTCTTCCATTTTATAGGGCTATCTTAGATTATTATGCATAGCTTTTCACTGCAACAGCAGATATGATGAAAAACATGGTTCTCAATGCGTCCAAAAAATCTCATTAACAGGAGACTCAAAGTAAATCTTAACAGGACAGTTACTGGTTAGGCATTTATTTTAAAATCATTTTTATTCACTATCACATCCTTTCTGAAGGGCAGGCTACTTCTTCTAACACATCAAGCTTCTTACACAGCTTGCTGAAAGACAACCACAAACATTATGTCCTTTTCCATTCTACCCCATGTTCAGTATCTTGAGACATCCCACTCCCCTGAAACTTACCGTTGGGCAGCTAACTAGCTCAGCCTAGCCCTGTAGCATATTCTGAGCTCTTCTTCCTCCCAGTCTTAATTTCTTCTTCAGTTATACAAAAAAAAAGGATTACTTTCCAACAAATCCTACACTGTTCCCACATCCAATGTAGTACATATTCTCTGTTTCACCTGCAGACCTATCCCCATCCTTTCACAAATGTCTTTATGTGATTTCCTTCATTTGAACTGCCACAGTTCTGATCAGGCTGTGATTTGGAGAATCTCACACTGAGTCCTCACATTTCTGTACAACAGGGAAACCATTTGCTCACCCCCATCTATTCTTTTTTTTTGTGTATGTCCTGGGTTCAGCAGTAGCAGGTGTTTTTCTCCTCCTTGGTAGCTGGTGCAGTGCTGTGTTTTGACTTTCGGCCTGGAAACACAGCTGATAACAATGATGTTTTGGTTTGGCCAAGGACTTTGTGAGCCTCATGCTCTGTCAGGGAGGAGGGGAAGCTGGGAGGAAGCAGAGACAGAACACCTGACCCAAACTGACCAAAGAGGTATTCCATACCACAACACATCATGCCCAGGAGGTAACGAAGAGTTACTCGGAAGGGCTAGGACTGCAGGGCTGGAGGAGGTATGGGTCGGTGCTTGGTCGGGCTGCGGGGGCAAGTTATCAGTCAGCTGGTGCTGAGGTGTTGTATTCTCTTCCCTTGTTATTTCCTGTATCATTATTATCATTGGTGGCAGCAGTAGTGATTTGTGTTATACCTTAGTTACTAAACTGTTCTTATCTCAACCCGTGGGAGTTGCATTCTTTTCGATTCTCTTCTCCATCCCTCTGGGAGTAGGGGGAGGGAAAGAAGGGGGGAAGTGAGTGAACGAGCTGCCTGACCAGGTTTAAACCATGACAGTTCTACATAATTTAATGTAGGTAAAACCAAGCTAGGACCTAAGTCACATCTTTTTCTCCATGAAGAGTTTCATTCACTAGCAAAGAAATAGCTGACAAAGGACAAACAATATATAAAAATATAAGGCTAAAAAATCTGAAAAAAATAAAAACAAAAACAGATGTGGCAGAGTGAAATACAGAGAAAACCCCACAAAAGAAATGCAAGTTTAACACACATCCCTTATGATTGACCAAGCAAGTCTGAAGTTAGATGAGACAAAATGAATCTGCAGTACCACTTGCTAAGAGTAAGAAATAAATTCTCTAGCCATATGCTGCTGATGTTACAAAAAAGACAGCGAACTGTCCTCTTAGTTGGGAATGGGACCTGCCCTTTAAGCAATTAAAGACACATCGAAAGAGCTGCACTGCTGCCTGTAGGCACTGAGCATGCCTCAGGGAAGTCAGCAGAATTTGAGAGCTTGCCCAGCTGCATGGAAAGCTTCTCTTCTTTGGGAAGAGAACAGGCAGTTCTTCTCCAAAAAACTCTGCATGGTGACTAAAAAATCACAACACATTTCTCAAGATGGTAACCTACAACTGAAGCACTGATTAAAAGAGGTACCTTAGACATATGGAGATAAAGATAGCAATGCCTAGTTGTATCAAATGCTGCCAGAAAGATTTTTAGCACCAGGTTTTTTTTTTGTTTTGTCTTTCTTTTTTCCCTTCTTCAAAAAAGGGTGGATATTTTCCAGTTCAGTTTATCTCTTGTGCCCAGGCAGTGGATTTCAACTTTTAAAACAGCAGAGTAGGAGGAAGCTGTTTCTAGAAGGTTTGGAAGTTCACAGCCTTTGAAACTTAAAATGCTTTCCTTGTATCTGAAAAGAGATCCTATGAACTTTTTAAACAATATAGAAAACAAAGCACATAACTTACCTCATAGTAACTTCGCACAGCATTGCAAAATGCTTCGTCTGCTACAATTTGAGTCTCCCCATTCAAAAAGGCCTGGAAACGTTCCTTCAGTATCTGTAGCTGCTGCTTATTGAGCTATGCAAGAAAAAAAGGAGAGGGAAGAGAACAATAAATGCAGTTAGTCTCAAAGTAAAAATATGCAATACTATACACATTTGGAAGCTGTGAACAAGGAGGAAAAGGCACAGGCTTCCTGGTGATTTGCTCCCTAGAGAGTGGCAGGTCCTCAGAGTCCTAGCTGGATAAGTCAAGTGGCTGCAGCAAGTCATGTATGCACTCAGTATGCAACTAAACCTCTGTATTCTTTCCCTTGTGTCCTTGGGATGCTATGGCTAAGTCTGCATGGATACTTCTCCTGAGCAATATTTCATACGCACATGCTGACCTTCCCCAGGACAGCAACACCAGCTAATAAAACTTGTCTTTTAGCTCCAGCCTTCAAATATTTCCTTTTTATTTCTTTTTTTTTTTTCAGCCTTCAAGTACGTCAAAAATAACTGAGATGTGTCCACTTTTTGGAGTCATCTAGGTGCTACCCACTGGAATGTTTTAACACGCATGCTCACTGTGAAGAAAATGGACAAAACATGCTCCCTATGATGAAAATGGACTTCTAGCCATCAATGTTATAAACACTACAAACAACATGAAACAAGTAATCATGGGGAACAGCAGCCACATGGCTCCAGGACTGACACCAAATTACATATGATGGACTTCATATCAAAGTTGAGGTCATTTTGAAAACAAGACTCCTTGTAGAGAGCGTGACATGATTAAACCATGCAATTGATGCATTTCTATCAAAGATTAATGTTGTTGGAAAAAAGCAAAATCTGAAAGCTCTCCAGTGATCCAGGCCTTTTGCCAAGGTTCCTATCACCTCTTGAAACATTTAGTAAGATATTTTCTCTGTATCAAATCTGTGAGAAGTTAGAATGTCACATCAAAGATGACTGCTGCTAACATACTAATATAACAAAATGAAGGTTAAAAATAGTTGTTTTGCTTTCCCATACCTTAAAAGCTTGTGTAAAGTCTTTATTCCAGTGAATATTCCTGAACTTTAAATTTAACATTAAAAGAAAACCAAACACAAGAATTAAAAAGTTTTTTCATCCTTCCTGTATCTTGCTTAGTTAAAAATAAACAAACAAATACATGTGTAGCCAGAAAACGAAAATATTTTTCCAGAAGTTAGATTTGTAATGGTTAACCTGCAATAAATAACATTATTCTGACCATACCATTGTCTCTCACAGAAGAACTTTTTTGTATCTGCAGTGAGTGTGGTGACCACAGGCTATCAGGTCTATAGTGTTTGACTCTTTGAAGCTGCAACTCTGTTACAAGATTAGCAAAATTACTGGTATCCTGAGAACGTGCCTACCTTGGACAATTTATTTTCTTCATATCAAGGGAAGATCCTACATAGAGTTTGCTATGTTTGTCATGTCTTGTGTTTCTATGGAACACGTAGCAATTTACTTCAACACTCTCCTGGAATTGAATGCAAACCTGAAAGCTGTTCTATTTACACAGAAAACAAAAGTATAGATGCCATTTAAATACTTGATATGAGAAATCCTCTGAAAAATGGTGAAATGTAGGCAGTACGGATGCAAAGCCAAAGAACTATGCCTTTGAAAAAAAAATCTAAGCTACTTAAAAATGATAATTCTGTTCCTCTTCTTAATGAAACTATTAGCGATAAAGAACAAGCCCCAAGAAACCCCTACAGAAGACTCCTATTGAGGCAAGCAAACTTCAGCAGCGGTTGGTGTAACTTGGAAAAATTTCCTGTGTGAGCTCTTGAGAGCAGCAGCCCAACACAGGCACATTGACAGCCTGCACCACTGCTAGCTAAAAATCCATGGAAGAGAAGTACTTGTTTTATGTCTGCACATAGACCAGAAGTGCATCTATCCACCTGCGTGCCAGACATCCACTTCTTGCACAGAATCTGGACCACAAAGGTTAGCTGTTTCTAACAGAAACCGAGCTTTATTCCCAGCTATGCAGGACAGGTCTTTCCCCTTATTCAATTCCCTTTACTCTCTTCATTTTCTAAAGATACTGGACAAGTCAAGATAATGGAAAATACAAATCATAAAGGATGGTTTAACTTTTTTTCTAGCACAGACTTCTCAAAGGGGAAGTAAAGAGCCAAGTTCTCCCACAGACGGTGCACCACTGCTGAGCTAGCAGCTCCTTCATCCCATGGAGTATTCACAGCTCCGTCACGAGAACATGCGGGCTTCCTGCCAAGGCAATTATGGAAATGTGTTTTCATGCTTGCAGACTTCATTTTTTAGGTGATTTGCTTGTCTATTACCCACATATCAAACAAAAACATTATGAATAAGGCAATAAAATATAAATTTAATTCTGACTTCCTCAGTCTTAACCAACATAGTTCAGCAAACTAAAATGCCTTTAAAATATTTATATATGGCTTTCATGCCAATTCAGGTAGTAAGCAATTCTAAGGATTGAGTGACATGTTAGGATTACTGTACATTCCTTACATTACTTTTTGGATGAAGTCTAGATGTGTAGGGGAACAAAGTTCTGCAAAACTACAAAACAATAACAAATCCAATGGAAACACATGGAAAGCTACACCTTCCACTAAAGATAATCTGAACACTATTTTATAGGTCCCAAGTACTGTCATCTAGAGACACAGTTAACTGTCAAGATGCAGAATACTTCATAGTAGCCTGCTGCAGCATACAGTTCCTCTGGGTTTTTTATTTGTCAGAATATTTATTAGACAGTGAATTCTCAGTCATATTTTACTTTTTTAAATGTTGGTAATTTTTAATTACACTTATCGACTTGCAGCCAAATGTCTTTAATAATGAAAAATCCAAAACTAACAGCGAAAGTAGTAGCTCAGAAATGCAGAATAAAAAGGGAAATCTAATTCCATTAGAAAGCCATAATGGCAAACGGAGAGAAACAGGCATCTGCACAGGACATTAACTCCTGGACACCGCCAAACAGTTCAACCTATCCATGCCTGAGGTTGCTTTGAAGTTGTCCATCTTGATTAACAAGGAACAAGAGATGAGGACATCATGCATAGCCAGTTCCTAAGTGAAATGCTTAAAACCTGGGGGCAATGATCCTGGCCAGATTCTCTCTGGTAGGAATTTACATAAAGGAGCTCAAAAGCCGCCTGCAGTAGGATTACCTTTCTACTGCACATGCCCCTTCCTCTGGGTCAGACCTTTGCTTTCTGTTCCCCTCTACTTTGTCACATCTTTACTATTAGTGCAGACATAGTATCCATATTTTAAATTCTAACAGAAAGAACCATGAACAGCAAAATAAAAATAAAAATAAAAAAATTATAGAATCATAGAATGGTTTGGACTGGAAAGGACCTTAAGATTCTTCGAGTTCCAACCCCCCTGCCATGGGTAGGGACACTCACACCAGACCATGTCACCAAAGGCTAAGTCCAACGTGGCCTTGAAAACTGGCAAGGATGGAACAACCTCTTTCAGTACCTCACCACCTTCAGAGTAAATACCTTCTTCCTTATATCCAATCTAAACTTCCCGTTTAAGTTTTAACTCGTTACCCCTTGTCCTATCACTACAGTCCCTAATGAAGAGTCCCTCTCCAACATCCTTATAGGCCCCCTTCAGATACTGGAAGGCTGCTATGAGGTCTCCATGCAGCCTTCTCTTCCCCAGGCTCAACAGCCCCAACTTTCTCAGCCTGCCTTCATATGGGAGGTGCTTGAGCCCCCTGATCGTCCTCGTGGGCCTCCTCTGGACCCAACAGCTCCATGTCCTTCTTCTGTTGAGGACACCACCAAATGTAAACTGAACTCTAAATATCACCTGAACTGCATAGGAAAGCCTCACTGATTCTTTTGCTTTCCAATAACCTGCTTCAGATTTGTACTGCTTAGTTGGATTTCACATTCTCAGTGGAATTAAATCTCTGGTCCTAACTCTGTGTGATACTGCTGTTGTAGCTCTGTGTGATACTGTCGCTTCATGGAGAATGTGTAACTAAATTCCAGTGACTCAGAATACCAGGTTTGATTGCATTCTCCAGAATGATAACCAAAGACAACTTTAAGGGAAAACAAGATGAACTGCCTTCAAATTTACTTTTTCTTTATTGCAGCCACATGAGATACATATTTCTTTTCCCCTCCATCCCTGTGCCTTTCAAAAAAGGCAACATTTATTTTTCACATTACATTTGCTAACCTTAGTAGGTTATCAAAGAATGAAATCATGTATTTAAGATAGAACAAACTTCTCAGAGTTATTTAATTAAAGAATAACTTGCTTTCAAGTTGCAACAGCAATTTGCCTTTTTATAATTTACAAAGTAATACAAAGGCATCAAAAGAGCCTCAAGCACTTAACTATTAAAAAAAAAAAATCTCACCTTGCATTTAACATTTCAAATTAATCTTATATATCCCAGCACATTCCCCTTGGAGCACTAAAGATTTGCCTTTTCACTTCTTAAGTGAAACTTGGGTACAAAAACCTACAAGAGTTTCTAGTTTAGTTCCCTTCATACCTTTAAACAATTTCAATATATGGATTTTACACAGAGTTTAAATTCTTGGTTTTTATAAGGAGCTGCACTTCAAACTACCTGGCAGTTTAGGGACTTGTTTCAATATTACAGGTTTTATTTAATTAACTACATTTAAATAATAAACTGACAGTATGAAGGAAAAACAAAGCATGTATGTATTTGTAACAGAATACTGCTGATCTTCTCTTTGAAAGACACAAGAAAAAACCCCAAACAACCCTCACTTCACAGAATCTGAGGCTAGATTTGGAGCATTTTCATCTGTTTCTCATTGCCTAAGTACACAGAGCAGCTCATTACTGCCCTAAACATACGCAGCCAACAGCAGCTGGCAAAGACACAACTCACAGCACAAATATTCTCTAGAAAACTTTGGCCTTTAAAACGAAAAGCTTCACATGTGGCCTGTGTGTTAGCTGCAACCAGCCTCTCCCTGCATGCCCCAGAGCACTGCTGGCTTGGAACCACAGCCCGCAGCTGACCCTATTCCCCACAGGCGCTCTCAGCCAAAAGACTGGTTCTGGAGGAATAACATTCTGAACCATTGCCACCTTGTGGCAGTTTTAGAAATATAGGAAAGAAATGATCACAGGCTGCATGTCTTCACACTTGGAGCTCAGATCTGTGTCAGTATCAATAAGCCCTGACCTTAACACTAGCAACAGCATGGCTTCTTCTCTACTCCCACACTGTTTTACTCGGAATAACCTTCCTCAGACCATATGGGGATTTCAGGAAAATAGCAGGAGGTGATGACTGCAATTATAGACAGAGTTAGATCAAATATTTCTTATGCAGGCTACAAAAAAACAAAAAGGGAGTAGGGAGGAGCCAGCCAAAGAGTCATCCCTCAAATTCTCAGCTGCCGTGTATATGATTTGCAGTGCCAAACACAACTTAAGCCCCTGAACACTTCCTAAAAATAAGCTTTTTTGTTTCAAAACTAAGCCGTTTGCCCAGTGCCTTCCACAGCAGCAGCTTCTTTTAGACAACTTCAGCCCAAACTGTACTTTTCCAGCACAAAGAAGAGGAAAAACGAGAAATAACCTGATAAGCCTTCCCTCACACAGCTGTCTCTCCCTTCCATTTAATCAGGAGATAAATTTGCATCTCCTGAGTGAAAAGAAATTAAGGTACAAATAAGTAATTTTCCATCCAGCTTCTGATGCACTTCTTTGAACATAACTTTGTTTCTTGTCCTGCCAGGCCCTTTGCCAATGAAAAAAAAAAAAGGAAAAAAGAAGGAAAAAAGAGAGAAAAAGAGTAGAAATTAGTGCCAGAGTGGCTTTCTCATGTTATGAATTGTGTTTCACTGTACAGTAATTCACCCCACTTGCCCATACCCTCAGCCAGAATCAAACCTGGACAATACAACAGGTCAGTGCATTTATAATGACAGTCAATTTTACACACCACTTCCAGGACAATAAAAATTCAACTATCAATAATTTCCTAGCAATTCCAACAGACCATATGTTCAAGGCCCTACACATTTCAAGTTCAAGGTCCACCTGCACATCAAACCAAGCTTTCAGCCTAAGTTCTGCATGCCTACAAAAGGGAGCACATACGCACTTTACATGTTTTTTGCTGGTTTTTTTTAGATTTTGTTTCATATGATTTCATTCTGCCTCAAAAGATACCTGGTTAGGTGCCAGATTAACTGCCATCTCCCCACCTTCCCAAACCTTCCAACCACAGCAGCGGGCTCAAGGATGCTGACTACCTCCCTGCATTCCTCTGCAGGTCTCCCTGCTGTGCGGGGGTACTGGCTAACCCATCACAGTGAGCTTTCCTCTTGTCACATGAGCCTCAGAAATGCCAGGGCAGTGTCTAAGAAATAGAAACAACTCCCACCCCACTGCTGAGTGACACTCAAGAGCCACCCAAGTCTTTGTCCCAGACCAACCCTGGTGTAACCCCAGCTTCCCATCAGCATCCACAGGTGGTGGGGGGGATGACTTTATCCACAGGGCTGGACTCTGGAAAGCCCCGTGCATACCTCCTCTGTGAAAGCCAAGTGAAGGGAAAGGCATTAGGCTGAACTCATCATTACCCTTTCCTTCCAGAGAAACAAAAAGCCTGTGCCACATCATTGGCTGTTAATGAGCTTCATCACACATCGGTGATGAAAATAAGCCTGCAAAGCAAATAGCCAGTTATAAACAGTAATTCTCCCTCCATTTCCCCTCCTTCTCCCCCACCTTGCCTCCTCTTTCAGTATTTGCCTACACAAGAGTATTACTTGTGTTTCAGAGCAGAGATAGAGGGTGTCCATTTATAGTGAATTACTTTTCCACTGAGGAACAAGACTAAATAAACAGTATTAGAGAAGCTCAGTACTAAAACGGGGGTGATAGCTGAATTATGCAGGTCTTCATCATGTACAGTAACGGTCCTGTACAGCATGTGGGTGGCACACAATCTATGCTGTCCTTTAATACTCATTGCATAAAGCCATTTGATTTCCTAAATAATGAATAAATATTTTGCTGTCACTTAGCAACCTTAGCTGTTCTTTGATTTTCTGAAAGTTGAAGTTATTCCAAGTAAAACAGTATAAGGATTCTGTTTGCTGTCATTCAGCACAGACTACACTGTGTACATACTCATTATGAAATAATTCAGCACCTTGTAGAATCAAATAGATTTCCAAAATCAGCTAACATGTTTATCAAACTTCTCATTCTTTATAGTCAAATAAGCACTACACAGCATTTACCTCTGGTTGGTCTGCCACTTGTTTGAAAACCAGAAACATTACCAATAATGTACTGGTCATTCAATTCCACTTATAGGGTGTTTCACCGTAAGAAATATATTTTCTGTATCATTAAGTCTGAAAATTTAACTGCTTAGAAATTCTTCACAGCAGTGGCAGATTTCTTTATTGTTGAAAAAGACTGTCAAACTTTTACAGACTATGCCACACTAGGAAAGAAAGCATCCGCTACGTTTGTCGTAAACGCTGTCAGCGCAGTTGCGATTGTTTTCTTTGTACCTACTCCTACTACCTGAGATCTGCTGCAGAATTTAACTGACAGTCATGGGCTAGATTTATATTCTTGTCTTTGTTTGTTCTGTGCAGCAGACTTCAGCGATCTCCTCTCAGTCTTGAGTAGCTGCATAGACACGCTACAGCTAGGCCAGCTATGTTTTGCTGTCCCTCATGCCATCACTGTTTGGGGCCATCTTCCATGCAGAGGACACAGTGGCACTGCAACTTCACTTCCTTGAGGTTACCAGAAAGACAAGACCAGTTATGTTTGAAAGCTACACAAACGAAACGTGCAGCCAAGAAAGCTGATGATGACTCATGCAGCTGACCATGAAAATTATGCCTAGCAGAGATGACAGTGATCCTTGACATGGTGGGAACCTCAGCTGCCAGTGGCTTTCACAGAATCATACAATGGTATGGACTGGAAGGGACTTTAAAGATCATCTAGTTGAACCCTCTACCATTGGCAGGGACACCTTCCACTAGACCGGGCTGCTCAAAGCCCCATCCAACTTGGCCTTGCCCACTGCAAGGGATGAGGCAGCCACAACTTCTCTGGGCAACCTGTGCCAGTGTCTCACCACCCTCATACTGAAGAATTTCTTCCTAATAATCTAATAGAACTCTACCTTCCATTTAAAGCAATTCCCCCTTGTCCTATCACTACATGCCTTGTGAAAAGTCCCGCTCCAGATTTCTCGCAGGCCCTCTTTAGAGAGTGGAAGGCAGCAGCTGGTCTTCCTGGAGACTCCTTTTCCCCATGCTGAACAACTCAAACTCTCTCAAGCCTCAGTCGGCAAAGATGTTAAACAGCCCTGGTCCCAACACCAACCCCTGAGAGGGACCACTCACCATCTATCTCCCACTTATTTTGAGCAATTGACTGCAACTCTTTTGAGTGCAACCAGTTCTTAACCCATCAAGTGGTCCACACATCAAATCCATGCCTCTCCAGTTTAGAGACAAGGATGTCATCTGGGACGGTGTCAAATGCTTTGCAGAAGCTCAGGTAGGTGACTTCAGCTGTTCTTCCCTTATTCACCAATGCTGGAACCCCATTGTAGAAGGCCACCAAATTTGTCAGGCACAATTTGCACTTCATTTCCAGAAAGGAAAACCAAGTGAAGTTTTAGAGGCAACTGCTGCTAACATACACAGAATTACAGCTCTGACTCACAGTGTACATCAGCAGTTCAGATAGTGCTGGACTGAATGGATTTCCATCACTTCCTACAGCACAGCTACTGTCTTGCTCCTCTGTATCTACATTATCTTTTCCACCCCACGTCAACTTTGCACCCCCAGGACTATTTGTCAGAACTATTTTCTCCAAGAAATCAGCTTTCTTATTTTCAGAACTTCTCCACAGATAAATCAAGCTAACAGAAACAACCTTTTCATATCTCAGAAGTGTTGCACTGACGAACTTCGTTTGATAACAACCTCACACCAGGACATTTTGCCAGCAAAGATCTCTCAAGTGTAACTAAGAAGGCCACAGGAGAGCTGCTTGAAAGAACAGAATCATCAGCAAAATACATGTTCCTACTACCAACTCTCATCCTTCCAAGGTTGACATTCAGGTTTCATTTTAGCTCACTTTCTAAGAAGACACTGTGATCATACAACCCTTCCTTGGTTGTGCAAATGTCATCTTTTCCCCCACACACGTAACTTCTGCATGCACATCTCCAGTTTTATCAGTTCTAAGAAGAAAGAGAAAAGTGTGGAGGTTTCACAGATAACCAGATTTTCCCTCCTCTGAAAAACAGAATTAAAAAGAAACCCTAATTACTCCTCTCTGATAGAAATGCAAGCAAAACGAAGTGTCCTCTTTTTGGCTTGTATAGAGTTAATTTTCTTCCTAGTAGCTGGTGTGGTGCTGTGTTTTGGATTTAGTATGAGAATAATGTTGATAACACACCAATGTTTTAGCTGTTGCTGAGCACAGCTCACACTAAGTCAAGGACTTTCCAGCTTTTCATACTGCCCTGCCAGCGAGGAGGCTGGGCGTGCACAAGGAGCTGGGAGGGGACACAGATGGGACAGCTGACCCCCGCTGTCCAAAGAGATATTCCATATCATACGATGTCATGGTGAACAAGAAAACTGGGGGCAGTTGGCTGGGGGCAGGGGGGTGGCAGCCTGCTGCTCAGGGACTGGGTGGGCATTGGTCAGCAGATGGTGATCAGTTGCAGTGTCCATCACTAGTATATTCTTTTATCAGTATTATTTTTCCTTCCTTTTCTGTCCTATTAAACTGTCTTTACCTCAGTTTTTAGAAGGAGTTTTACCTTTTTTTTTTTTTTTTGATTCATTTCTCTCCCCCATCCCACTGGGGGGAATGAGTGAATGACTGTGTGGTGTTTAGCTGTCTGACAGGTTAAAGTGCAACACTAAGAGATTGTCATTTGTGTTTGGCACCTGGCAAATACAAGCTTTATGCCCATCACACTCTGTGGCAACATGTTTCAGGCTAGCTGGCTTAAATTCAATAAACAAAAACGATAACAATAAAAGTTGGAATAAAATCCAGAATAAGGTTTTATTCTGGGTTCTGATAACATTTAAAAACATATTTCACCAAACTAGGTAGTTTTACAAAATATTTTCCACAAAAATTCATCTAGTTTCATTAATAAGCAGAATTGTGCCTATACTCCACCTACCTTCTCTGTGAGGGCTGCAAAACAGAGAAATTAAGGATATATGGGACCTTTAGAATTCACCTAGTCAAACTTTTGTCTCAAAGCAAGGCTAGATCTGAAGATATACCATGCTGTTCCGGACCTTGTCCGGACAAGGTTCACATGTCTCCAGGGATGAAGATACAGCAGAGTCTCTGTGCACCCTGCTCCAGTGCTCTTTCTCAAGTTCCCACCCAGCTCTCTAGTATCGAGCCAGAAGGTCCATGTTGTGGCTTGTGACTGTTACTTCCTGTTCTTTTCTTGTGAACTTCTGAAAATAGTCTAGCTCCATCTTCTCTATAGTCCTGTCCCTCCTTAAGGACTACATAACAGTTAAACTTTTAACCTTATCCAGATTAATGCAACCCAGACCTCTCCACCTCCCTTTGTGTATCATGTCTTCCACCTCTCTCAGCATCTGAGGGAACCCCAGTGGACTTCTTCCAGTTTGTTCATACCACTCTTCTACTTGGGGACCCATAAATGGACAGAGTATTACAGATGTGGCAACATCAGTGTCAACAAGATGGGAAAATAAATGTACTTCCCTTGACCTGCGCTGCACTCCTGCTAATGCAGCTGAACATGCAGCCAGCCTTCATTTCCCCAACTCCTGCTCTACTTGCTCTCCAACTGGATCCTGAAGTCTTTTGCTGCAGAAGATCCAGTTAGTCAGTCCTTTGCCTGTAAATATGCATGGAGCTCTGCCCTGAAAGTGTGGCTCTACTTTTCTCTGTGCTGAACACCTGAAGATTTTTGTTGACTCATTTGTCTTAGAAGTCAGGAGTCCCCTGAGTATCAGCCTTTCCCTTTTGCTATCAAGTGCTCCTCTAAATTTGATGTCATCTGAGAATGTGCCAAGGCTGCATTCATTTCTATCTTCCAAGCCAATCTACAGAATCATTTAGGTTGGAAAAGACCTTTAAGATCACTCAGTCCTAAACCTGGTTACTTGTCCATCAGCATCTTTTGGTCAACTCAACTGTACCTTCCCCGAGTTCATCACCCAAGAGAAATATGAAAATACACTTCTTTACAGAGACTGAAAAGATAAATTGACAATACATAAATGGCAGCACAAACTGTTATTTTGAACTAAAGCCTTCTGGCTCCCCTAGAACTAAATACAAGCAGACGGTCCACATCACTGAATCACTCTTCAGGTTAAGGGCAATAAATTCAGACTTAAAAACTATCTCATTAATTATATGCCTTTAACTCCAACTAACAAATTAATGTAAAGAAAGTTTAACAAGATTAGTCAACAACAGACACGGATAAACACCTTGCCAAAGTACACTGTCAGTACCAAAAACTGTCTTGGGAGACTACAAAAGGTTATGGAACAGAAATCTACTGCAGATTATATGCACAGAAATGCTACACACTAAATACAACCCTTAACCTCCCCATCTGCTATAGGAAATTCCTCAGATTAATATAATTATGGGAATTACCACATACACTTGCTCCATTTTTAATCTCCGCCTAGGCACCTGATAAGGGCCACTGTCAGAAATACTGTAGTTGGTTAGCTAGACTGGTTTTCCATCCAATTAACGAGAAGAACCTAAAGAAAGAGAAGCACAGTCTGACCTGTGAGGTCATTAAGTGATGTTGTCACATTGTACATTCACACATACTTTACACATGAGCACACACAGCCCAATTTAGCTATGGTATAGCAGAATAAGGATGCTCAAGGAGCTATAAGGGCCATAGAAAAAAACTAAAAAATTACTGTGCCAAGCCAAGTGACCTTCAGTTTTGCCTGGCAAGGACAGCACTGCTGTGAAAAGGACTGTAGCTTTGAATGAACTATCCAGGTATCATCTCATCTTGTACACTTCTGTTTGTCACATACTTTGGAAACCTGTAGTGAGAGAAATTTCTACTTTGAAGTCCACCCCCCTGCCTCTCAAGATGAGCCTTCAAACGTTTGCTTCTCCTACTTTCTGAGGAGACTCAGGAATCCATTTATCAAAACCAACATCTAGACACTAACAATACAACCATCTGCATAGCCATCATGATAAACATCCTCTGTGACAGACACATCCAAATCCCTGAATAGATTTATTTCACAACAAATAATATGATTTTGAAGCAGCACAGCAGATGATCTCATGAAAACCACAGGGATGAAACCAAACAATTGCACATGGCAGTCGACTTGCACAAACTTTTCCTTGATAGCAAGGAGAACACTTCTCATGAAAGTGTTCCATCTCTGACCTCCCAGCCACCTCTGGGAACTAATTTTCATAAACCTAGAGGACTGCAGTACTCAGGAGCCCAAGATAGTTCAGTTTTGTACTGCATTGTAAAATTGTACCAGAAAAATGTTGAACAAGTAGGTAAAAGCTTTATCACATCCCCTCCCAATACCCATATAAACTTTCCACAACTATGTGTTCTAAGGCTCCCTTCTCTTTCCTCCAACCCAAATCATACAGACTGGTCTAACAGAAAGTATTAGTTTTAAAAAAAATCTTGTTCTCCTTACATCAAAGAGCCATGATTGCTACAGCATTATTCAACATCAGCAGTCTATCTAATGCACTCAAATGAAAATTCTTAATATGCCACTAGGTTTTGTTCATTCAGATTCTCCATCATTTGAAGATTTAAGTACAAAGGAATAACTTCCCGAACTAAATGTTCCAGCAGAAAGGATCTGAAAGCAGGAAGAACGACAGGATGTGTTTTTACATGCACATAATTAGGAAGTCAGACTACATCACCAAACTCCTTCTCCGCAGTTTGCAGAAAGTTCTCAGGGCTTAATTTACACAGCTGAAACTACCGGGTTAACAATACAGGTTCTATAATGACAGCTGATTGTAGCTTTACCCAGGACTCCTCTTAGCTTTGAATTATCAAAGGGAAAAAAAAAAAAAAGCCTTCCAAAAGGGATGCAGTGTTAACACATGATCCTCGAGCATATGACAGTCAAATACGTTTTGTCAGATATCTATGCACAAAGGACTTGATCCTTTCTATACCAAAATAGACAGACATACCATCCAAATTTCTACATCTGGTCACACTGACCCACATAGCTGAAACACATGTTAGACCATTCTGCAGTCAATCTCATTTTGGTATACATATATATATATATATACCATACATGACTACAGTGTCCTGTGAAAGCATTATTTCAGTATGTGAAAAGTTTACATACAGCACCCAACCACCTATTGACATCTTTTTTTTTTTTCCCCCCACAGGATATTTATAACCAGGTAAATTCATCAATTACTGCAAATTCAGTCACCTTTCTGGGAAGATGAGCTCATCTCAGAACTGTATGCTGCAACATTAAAATGTAGAAGGAAAATACAGTACATAAATATAAATGTAGAGTTTTCACATTCTAAATCAATCTGTCAGACTTCACACATTTCTCGAGAGGCCCAAGAGATTGGTACAACTAATTCTATCCGAAGTTATATTTCCCTGGGCAATCTTCATATAACTAAGAGCCACAAGAAAATACATGATTAAAATTCCCTTAAAAGGAGAAGTACTCAACACCCCTCCACTCCCCAAATATCACAAATAAATGCCTGTCCATGCTGTTTTAGAGGTTCCAAGCAATGGGATGGATCCATGTAATCACTAAATCGGTAAATTATATCAGTAGCTAACATATTTTATTGTCAGGCTTTCCCTAATGGTGAATCAGAACTTTCTCTTTTTCTGCTGCATTTTAATCTAATTTCTAGTGATGCTTTTTGCTATGCTAAGCGATTTCCTCTGCTTGGTAAGTATTTGTAACATCCAAGACTCTTAGGATTTATTACTGTTTATGAGCATCTTTTTCCCCATCTCATCCTTATTCCTCTGCCTTTTTTTTTTTTTCTTTTTGGAGGGAAGAAGCAGCTTCATACATTAAAATAAAACACTTTTTTGCTTGTTGCGTTGTTTGGGTTCTTTGTCCTTTATAATCAAGATTCTGGATTCTGGTTCCTTTTTTACTTAATTAAAGATTTCCCTCTTCTTACCCATTTGAAGTCGCAGTATTTGCTATCACACCTACTAATTATCATCGACAAATTTAATTCTCAAGTCTTAATTCTGTCTTCCATTATGAAAATGCTGTATAAACCAACACAACATGGCTGTTCCTCGGTTCTCACCAAGTCCTTCTGCCTGCCACCTGATGTGCACAGTTCAGGACACCGTAATTCCCGTAACTGCTGAGCTGTAATTTGGTCTCCAGCACGTATCTGCTCGCACACCAGAAGACCTGAGTGACAGTATCGGCATGTTAACATTCCTGAGCAAAATACCTGGTTTTGTCACCTTTGATGTGCAATGTGCTGGCTGTGTCAGAGACTGGGCATTCTGTGGCAGACTGGGCATTCTGTGGCAGAGCTCTGGTGAAGGGCAGCAGGGAGGTCCTGACCCTCCTGCCTTGGGGTCTGCTCACCCTTGGCCCTCATGATGGCTGCATAGCAATTGTTAGCACCTCACCTCCTGCCTCTGATCCTCAGTCCAATCCTCACCCCCTGACAACTCTTCCTGGCTTGGCCTTCGCCTTCTCAGGGGACCCTGACCACTGCCTGTAGACATGATCCTGTCTCCAGCCACCCTCACCAGCATCCCAGTTTGCCTCCCCTGAAGAGCCAGCCTGCCCCTACTGCCCATCTGCATCCCCTTCATCTCCTCCTGCTGTCATCAAAATTATCCCTTTCCTAGCAATAACCTGGAGCCTCCACACCTACTCTTCCCCTCTTTCCTTACTCCTGCCTCCACTTAGGTGACCACAGAGCTTCTAGGATGTTGCTCCCTATGTCACCTCTCCTCCTTCTCTTCTGTGAGGCATGCTCTCAGCAGAAAGGCAGAACACCACCTTGGAAACCAGCCACCCCTCAAGAATAAAAATGTACCTTTAACATTTGAACCTACATTAGTCAAAATACAAGCAGAAACTACACCATTTATAACACCTCCCTATAGTTCTCTACATACACCCTATGTAAACTGTAAGCTATTACAGCTGTTAACAGAACAGCTTTCATCAAGATCTTCACCTGTTTTTTTCCAAACATAATCCAGGCTGTATCTTTGTCTTTCCCATTTTTGTACTTTTTTTTTCAAAATTTTGTAGTCTTTCAGCTTTCACAAATCAATTTTCTCCTTAAATATCTTCTTCCTCACAGATGCTTCAGATAGGATCCAGAAGATTTCACCTTTGGATTCACCTCAGCTTATATGCACAGGTAGATCTCATCCAATGGGCTCATCTAAGCAGCTCTCTGCTTCTTCACGCATCTGAGGTTTCACTTAGAAAAGGGACTGGTGGTACCTGGTATCTCTCCCATGGTGGCCAGGTGCCAACACGAGGCTCACAGTGCTGTACTCACTCAAGTCCTCCTATCTTTTCTTCCCTCACTGCTCACGGATGGACATCAAAATTCTCAACCAGAACTAAAAACCTAAATCAATTTCAGCTCAGTTCTCCTTTCAAGCAAACTTTTTTCTTCCCTCCCTAAATGACCTCTGTGATCCAACTTTCCCCACATTCAACACAAGCTGCTTACACTTGAGCTATTATTTCAAGTTCTATCTAACGAGCACAATACCACTCTTCCAAATACATGTTTATTCACCACGGCAAATACCTACCCCTTTCTTTTGTCACGAAAAGAAGGCAGACAGTTGGGATATAATACAGTCATATCAACAGTTTTACACAGATACATTTTTCCAAATAAATTAATAGAAAACTTCTTGCATTAGGGCATTTCATTAGGTTTTCAAAACAATGTTTAACTAAAACTTCATGTCCTTTACAGCTGTATCCCGGTAACTCATTTCCCATAGAGCCCTTTTGTGCAAGCAACAGGGACCGTCAGACACACTGCAATGCACAGAGAGAAATTCAGTGCTGTAAAAATAAAGCATAAAAGGCTTGAGAAGACTGACCTTAACCTTCTCACTTATCCTACTTAAAAATAAGGAGGAAAAAAGCCATAGTAAAAATTCCGCTTTCCACAAGAAATAGTACTGGAAGAAATCATCTTTCAATTGAAGTTTCAACTTAAAAAAAGAATAAAATAATAATGTCATCTCCAATTATAAATCAGAGGTTAGATTTGCATAAGATTTCAGTATCAGTAATACAGACTTAGAGGAAACAAAAAAACAAAAGACAAGTTTAATTAAGGTGTTCTCCACTGTGCAATAATGTTAGTACTAATTTAAAAAGTTATTAAGCTGCACTTATTTCCATAGAAAGTTATTGGCAAAATGTATTTCCTTTATTGCAGTCTTTGATGCCTTGAGGGAACAGAGTTAAATGGCTGAGTCAGTCAGTAAAAGCAGCAAACCAATTCCCTTGCATCACATTCTCCTCCATGTTCTGAATACTAAACAGGACAGAATATTGAAAACAAAAACTGACTGTCTGCCAGATGAAACATGACTCTGTACCATGCTGGATGTATTGATAACTTGCTCACTCTCCAATGAGTAAACCAAATTAATCACAACAAACAATGAGGTTGTACAGTATAATACTACAGATTTGTTTAGTCCATACATGTATATTCAACTCAACAATAAATATAGGCAGCTACTAAAACTCATTCTGCAGGATTTTTTTTTCTTTCTTTAATTTGCAATACAACAAAGAGAATCCACAGATAATGTTGCCTCTAAGGTCTTCACTCTTACTCTGCACAGCATACGGCAAGTACATTTCCCTCATCTTTTTGTATAGCCTCCATATATCAAATAATGAAGAACAAAGGCCTCAAGACATTCTCCAGTGTAAGAAGCCAAATAATCAGACTAGGCAAAAAAAGTTACTTCAAACACAAGTATTTTCATTACAAAAATGTGAATCTGAAGATTTACCCATGATTCATTTTTTGAAATTATGTTCTTTTTTATACTTTTTTATGGTAGGATTTACAAGTCTTTGCCAGAACAGCTCTATCTGTGAAACCTCAGTACTCCTTTCTTACATAAACAGTCTATGCTTCCCTTGTAGGGAAGTGAAAGCAAAGTACGCCTGTGGAATGAGGCTGGAAAGACAAGAGTGACAGAAAACTTGACAGTCTTATACTATGGATTTAGACTGCAATAATTTCCAGGGCACACTGTGGAATCAGGTTTGATAAAACACAAGAGACCAGCAGGAAAAGGCAGCACACTGGATGCAAGCCAGGTGGAGTACGGACAGATGGTACAAGATCCAAGTAAGGGAGTCAAGTTCAGTAGGCTGCCACTTGCCAAAGCATTCAGACAGAACAAACAACTGTCCTTTGACTTGATAAAGTAACCCAAACGTGGAAATCACTGTATAGCAACAATATTCTGCTGACCCTCCACTCAACCCAGGACTCAGCCAACAAGTGAGAATTTCCTCTTCTCTAATATTTGCTAGAGATTAAATCACTTAAAGCAGTGCCAGGGTTTCTTCTGCAATGATAGGACACAGCAGCAGATGTATTCCATTTTTACCATCTTCAAATTTTAATTCAGACAAGATCATTTGTTTGTTCAGAGGACAGTACAGCACCTAGTAACTTTTTCAGATAAATATATTGCTAAGTCTAAAACTGTTATAAATATCCCCAATTAGCCTGTCACAGGTTGTTCATTAAGGTTTGAAAAGGAACTGGATTGACACCGTATTTGGGGTTATGTGCATTTGTTAAACTCAGTGCAGAGTAAAAAAAAATTAGTCAGATCAAGATCAGATAAATATAGTAGAAGTCTTACATTCCTGATTAGAGGCTAGAGACATTCCTGATTAGTGGCTTAGAGAACAGACAGGGAAAAGTAACACATAGTTACAGGAAATCTGGTTGCAAGAAATCCCATTAGAATTCAACAACCATTTCTTTAAAAAAAGAGCAATTGAGGGAATAGTGTCTAGAAAAATACTATTATATATACAGTTTGGTAACTGGTTTCTAAACTGCTTGGATTTCATGCATACAGTAAACAACTCTGAAACAACTGGTTTTAAAACTTGGTCTGAGGGTATGAAGGAGAGGATGGAGTCTATCCAACAGCTTTTACACTTGAAATCCCTTCAGTAATAGCATCCTAACACAAGATAATAAAACATTTAATCACATATTGTACTTAGTTTCTGCTTGTACTAGAACAATTCACTTTATAATGTTAAAAAACAGAGGGGAAAAAGACACACAAATATAATTGGTTAGTTGTGAATAAACAGATGAAGAGAAGTCTGAAGGATCGGATCCACCAGGGTTTCTGCATTGAAACTGGCCAGCTGCAGGGCAAAGACAAAGTTTGATGTGATCCAAGCACCAAGGGGCAATGTCCCCTGCCAGATTTCCATAGACAAAAAGAAAGCAAAGAGGGAACAAACAGCTTTAAGAAAAGCCCTAACTGGCTACAACAGCAATCGGAGACTAGCCCTCAGAGTAACATGGGCTGCAGATAAGTGAACTGAGATGAGGCTTCCCCCTTACTTGAGCTATTCCTTAATATTCATTAAAAATCTACTGGGAATACTTTCATTTCAGCCTGCTAAAATTCATTTGAAATTTATGAGGTGTAGAAGTGGAACCACTGAACTCTTCTCAATTTGCCTTTACTTCTATGCTGACAAATATTTGCAGTATGAGGAATTAGAAGTTATGGTTTTGAGAGTCACTTCACTGCCTTAAAATGCTCCCATCCTAACAGATATAAAAATTAGGTATCTGAGTAATCTAGGAAGAGAAGTAAGAAATGACACATCAGACAGCTCTTGGAAGATGCACAGGCACTACCACTGATACCCGAAAAAGTGTTTTAACTACCATGGCAGGGAGTTGAAACTAGATGATCTTAAAGTCCTTTCCAACCCTAACCATTCTATAATTCTGTGATTATTTCCAACACCATTTACAGTACCAGCGGGACCTCTGCAGCGCCACCTGTGACAAGAGCTTGTATGCTTGAGTGCACTGGCACATGGCATTGTTGCAGTCCAGCTTCTCTCTTTTGACAGTCACATTCAGTTCACAGCTGTAAATCATGGCACAAAATAACCTTGCCCCAACCAACCCTAACTGGTATAACTTCTTTCCAGGATTTTCGTAACAGTTGCTTATTTTTGGGTAATGTCGCCAAAGCTCAGTGCGTCCCACGCTTTTGAGACACATCTGTTTTCCTGTCCGTGTCTGAATACACCATACAGTTGGTAGGCATATGCACAAATAAATCAATCCGAAATTTCTTGGAAGCATCAAGCATACTGTGCAAATACATACCATTTGTGTATTACTCACGCATGAAAATCACAGATGAGCTTAGGTGGGATCTGAAGAGGTAGTCTGGTCCAAACTCTTACTCAAAGCAAGGTCAGCTATTGAAGTTGCTGTATACTACTACTATGGTGCCCAGAGCCTTGTCCAGTCCTGGTCTGCACGCCTCCAGTGATACAGATTCTGCAAAATCTCTGAGCAACCTGTTCCAGTACTTAACCACATTCACCGTCAGAAATTTGTTTTCCTGATACCCATTTGGAGTTTCCTTTGTTGCAACTTGTCTTTTGCATCTTACCCTTTTGCTGTCCATCTCTCAGAAGAATCTCCATTTCTTCTACACCACTAACTCCACCTCTGCAAAAGCTGCCAGGAAGTTGTTTTTGAGACCATTGTTCATGATTTCTCTACGTATCAATAGCAAAGTTATTCATAAAAAATAATAAACAGTGGGAGGTATCTGGGCAGAAAAGAGGAAGAAACATCAGGAAACAGCTAAATGTGAATGGCAGAAAGAGGATCGCTTGCACAGTCAAAAAAAAAAGGTAGCAGCACCCTTAAGTACTTAGCTGTCAGAGAGATACGGCACACATTCAAGTTTCTCTGGTAGTGCAAATACCTTTGCATTCTTTAAAGGGTCCTCATCTCCAAACCATGCTGGCAACAGGAGAAAACATGGATGTCGCATTCCACGTACTACAGACAGAAGGTCCCATGCTATGGCCTTTAAAAATTCATCCATGGGTTATACAATCACATCTCTTCTGCCTGTACCAGAAACTGACTTTTTCATATAGTGTTTCTCTATGCAAAGTAGTTTAACAGATTTGCAAAACTAGGGAGAGTCACAGTGTATTGGAACTACGGGTGCCAGTACAAGGTTTTTAGCTTACAGATTGCAGTCATGCCCCAGAACTATGCCTTACAAATAGCTGACATTCCGAGTTAATCATGCTGAAATCCAAACTTAAGACTAGAAGTAAAAAATACGATTAAGGGTTTCAAACACAGGTATTTCTGCAGCATCACCCAGAGAAGAAAAAAAACAAACACCACAACACACAAAATGTGATGAATCTCCTGTTTTTATTAGTCAGATCAAACTCACTGGGGAGCAAATATCAAGGCATGTCTGAAAGCACCAGTTATTGTGCGGTCCACAGAGGAACAAGGCAACTGCTCTGTAGATGTCTTAACTGTGTTCCTAATGGTTACTAATCCGATTCTACTTTACAGCAGTAGTTTTTTGTTTTCTTTTTTCCTAAAGGAAAAATACAGCAATACTTTATTAATATTTTAGAAGTAATGTCCTAACTGTCAAATCACACCCTGTACTGTATGCATGGGGAAAGTAGCAGTGGAGAACTTAGTATTTCTTGCAGAAGGGGTTAGGGGGCAGGGGGATACTCTTTCGTAACAGTTAAGTGCTTAGCCAAGTAATTCAGAAGAATGACTTACCTGGATTGCTAAACATGGCATCTTCGGGTTTTAGTGGCTCTAGAATATTTCCATTTATTTTATTCACTTACTCAGCTTATTTTATTTAAGGTAAATAACACTAAAACTGCAAAGAAACTGAAGGAAAGACTCCCTAATGACTTAGAGACATTTGAAGACCTAACCTTACATAAGGCTTCTCCATCATTAGACACGTTGGCAAAAACTGTTAAGACCTTTCTTACTTTTGAAGTACTTAAGTTTCGTGTTCTGGCTCTGTGGGCCAGACAACAGGATAAACAGGTGAATGTATTTTCTTCCAGTATTTTTGGCCATCAGTTTACCTAAAAATCTTCATGTGGCCTCATTCATGAACAACAGAGCATGGTTTAGTTGATATTGTGTACACAGATTTGAAATTTATCATCCTGACCAGAGAAACAGAGTATGTTCACAACTACAAATTACATTTAGTCATACATCTGCAGCACAGTTAGCTTATGTCAGCTATGGTAAGAAATGTCTGCGAAGACTATATATACCAATTCAGGTTTTTTTTTCTGGTTCATCAATATGTAATTCCTTATCACCTTCTCCACTTATTTTGCAAGAAAATGTAGGAAGGAGGACAGCGAGTTCTTGACTGGTATATTCCAAGTGAGTTTTAACTCAGAAGCTGAATATGGCAGGAAAGCAGACCTGCTTCTTACAGACCAACTGGATCTTTCAGCTGAGTTGAAAAAGATTGAGAGTACTGACTAGAAACTTCTAATTCCCTTAAAACAAACTTCCACCCTAAAATGATCCTTCCCATCCCTTCTAGTCCCCATCTGACTTCAGTCTTGTGTTACTCATATTTAGCCTGCTCTACCACACTCCCACTGATTTTCTCCCTGACTTCAAAGGCCAAACATACATCCATCTTCAAGGATGCTTTCCAGCATCCATGACTATAGAACAGTAGATTCCAAGTACTTCAACACTGTCAGAATCTACCCTTGAAAGAAGAGAAAGAAGAAAGGGCATACTCATACCAGCCCAGCCAGGTGTCTGTCAGGACACAGGACAGTAAGTTCAACAGAAGAACAAAGATAAGCAAGTAATGAGAGGAGGACTGTAGCAATATGGAGAGCAGGAAAAGCCCCCATACAAAATTGCATGTTTCTGTGCTCTAAAACGCAGACTTGGATATTTATGCCTCATCAGCAGAATGACACTATGTCTGAAAGACAACCAGCTGGCAGTACTGGCTACCCTGTCAGAGAGAAAACAAGTGGCAGGGGCAGGAATACTCACCTCTGACAGGCCTTCTGATCTCAGCAAGGGAGCAAGTACAAAATCCCCAGTTCACTACAGACTTACAGAAAGGAGGAAAGGGAAAAAGCAGAAGCATTATGAAGAGAGAGAGTTGAGAGCCAGTTGAGAGCCAGTTACGAAGAGAGCCAGTTGAGAGCTGGCTATCAGTTACCACCACTTCCACACCAACATTCACCCAAAAGCCACAGTCTGAATACCAATGAGGAAAATAAATCTCAAAGTTCAAGGGCTTGCTAAACCTTGGCTTGAAGGGAGCATGATTATTTGAAAGATTCATGCACAGGTTTTTAGTTTGGCATGTTGTTTTTGTTAACGGGGGTTTGCTTTTATTGGGGCTGTGTGGGGGTTTTTTTGTTTGTTTGTTTTTTTTTCACCTGCTCTTCTGTTTTTCTCTTCAGCATTTGATGTTTTTCACTGGGGGGAGAAAAAACGAAACACTTCAATAGACCAAGTGATTGAATCTTTTTAAGATTTTTGGCCAAAACTCTCTCCAACAAAGCTACATTACACTTATTTTAAACATTCAGTTTGGAGAAAAGAACTGATGCCCATTAGGTAGGCTGCAAGCTGTCAAGATTCCAGTATTGCTTTTAGCTCTTTGCATAAAATAACACATCCAATATAGTTTTTTCTCATTTCAGTATTATTTTAAAGTATTTGCTACTCCTACAAAGAAGTAAAGAAGAAGCCTGGTAATGATCTGTAATTTTCACTCCCTAACATTCTGTCCTTTTAGGTAAGATGCATGAAGTATCCCACAGAAGCCCTAAATCTCAACATTATTTGCAGCAAATCCTTGAAGTTAAGTCAAACCTCTAGACTTCAGGTTTATTTTGTGCTTGTCCTGAAGCTTTGTTTAGTTTCAACAGCTATATATAGCTGAAAGTCTCCTGGCTTTCCATATAGAAGCTGAAAAATAGTGTGTATCAAGATGTTTGACCACAGAGAGGGCCAAGCACAGTCAGTATATAAATAGCAGCACCAGTAGCTCACCCCTTCTTCCACGGTAAGCAGACATTTGCAGGCAGTTCATAGTATGTTCTCAAGAACTGCAATCCTTGTTCTGAGGTTTCAAATGGAGCAAGTATGGAATACATTTTTATTAGTTAAAAGATAAGGAGCTGTGCACTGCTGTTATGTTTAAACTACCCTTTTAAATGGAAAAAAAAAAAAACAAAAAAAAACCACCCCAGAATTAAAATAACTTGCCTCCGTTATACCTGTACACACTACTGTCATACTGACTTGATGTCACAAAAATAATCACAAAATGCTCCTCTTCCATGACATTCATCTTCATAAACAGCATACACAGACATATGTATGTTTGACTTTCCTGCATGTCAGCTATCATTCTAGAAGACAGTTCCCATCCTGAGGTACCCTCATACCCCAACGGCAAATCCAGCTGTTGACTGTGCAGACAATTATGATGTTTAATAAAAAGCTTAGTAAAGTTTTATAAAGGCAGCAGATATTTTAAAGGAGTCAGGAAAAATGTAATCAACCAACACAGCTCTAAATCCACAAATAAAAGCGTTTGTCAGGACAGAAGCAATAGGTTGTTCAGTCCCAAAATCTGATTACCTCAGTAGGTTGAGGTTAAGAATGCTTATTGTATACTACCTGTTGCTGCAAGAAAAGGCAGCCAAATAACTGATGGAAATCCAAACTAAACACTTTATACTTTTCTGCAATATGGTGATCTCCTTTACATAGATAAAGCTGAACCTCAAGATAAAGTTTAAATAAATAAGCAGTCATGGAAAAGAACTGACCCATGCAGATGAATCAGGTATTTTCAGATCTGTCTTAGTAACCAGAACACTTCTATTAAATCTCTTGTGCTAGACTGCTTCTCAAACTTCTTAGCAGGAAATCCAAGGGGGGAAATAAGATCATTAGTATTCTAAGTAATGAAAAGATAGGATGATGGTTGATAAGTCTGGTCAAGCACATTGACTATAAAGGATACACAGTAGTGCCAAAAAAAAGCAGAACTACTAGTTAATGAGCTCCCTACATCCTAGTAGTCCAAACAGGACAAGCTGTCAAGCCAAGTGACAAATTCTGAATCTCAGAAACTTGGTTTGGAGCTCAGATTTAAAAGTCTGCAGTAGATATTGCTAACAACTAGAAAAAATTGCCTTTATTTCAGAGTAGTCAAGTTGCCCTTTCCAAACCTACTTGAAACATGAGTTCCAAATGGGATTTAACAAACTGCCTAATCTGCAATCACATGTGAATAATCATGTTTGCAGTCCTGGAACTTTTAATTTGAAATATCAATTTAATCTAATCACGTAACCATCCATTGTTCCAATATAATAACAGAATTTAGGTTGGCAGAAACGCCTGGAAGTCATTTAGTATAACCCCAGGACCAGACCAAGCTAACTTCAGAGATAAATCAAGTTGTCTAGAGTATTAACAGGAATATAGTTACCCAGGATAATTTAGAAATCCTTCAATTTTAAGCCCTATGTTGATGAATTGTTATAGGAAAGGTTTAAAGAGGAAAAAAAAGAAAAACACAATAGATTACTCCAAAAATATCCAAAGAAATTAAATTTTGTCTGTCTAGTCAGTAATCTTATGCTTGCATTTTAAAGTCTTCCTCAGATAATGAAATTGAGCCAGTATTTACCATCTTGGATATGTCTAAAGACACTGTCTCTCCATTGTCCCAGTTTGCCAAATGCACTGGAATAGTGATATCTGCTATCTTGGTGCTTTCATTGCCTTTGTTGTGTAACATGATAAACACAGAATTGCCAGACCATCATAAACTGGTCTCCCCCCCATCCCCTTCTTCCCTACACCCTAAAAAACTGCAGCAGATCAGCTAATTTATGTGATCCATTAGAACAGTGAAATGCTTAAGAAAAATACAGTATCACAGAACCAATGATGTTGGAAAAGACCTTTAAGATCATCAAGCCCAATCATTACCCCAGGACTGCCAAGTCCAGCACTAAACCATATCACTGAGGGCCTCACCTACACAGTTTTTGAACGCTTCCAGGGACAATGATTCCATTTCCCTAGGAAACCTGTTCCAATACCTGATTACCCTCTCCGTGAAAATATTTTTCCCAATATCCACTTTTACCTCCTCCTTTTCTTCCTCTCCTGCCCCTCCAAAAGAAACAATCACCTATGAATGGTGAAATGGTGAAAAAATGCTTATGCTTATACTTCAAACACATGAAACTGTTAGATTTGGGAATTTATATGCTACAGAAAGTCAATACATACATTTAAAAATCCCCCAAAAATCAACATATACCAGCAACTGTAATAAATCATAAATTCCTTAATATTAGTACATCGGGAAATGCTAGAAAAGGTAACTCTTCCTGTTTCTTTAAGACATCTCAGTTTATAACTTCATCCTAAGAGTTCACAAAAGTATTTAGGGCACAGACATGAGAAAGCAAAACCTGCAAGGTCAGAAACCATACAGAATGTAATTTGGGTGAAAAAGGTAACACAACTAGCTGTGCCTTAAAAGAAGCTGAAATTGAGAGCTAAGACCAGAAGATGCACCTACAGAACAGAGAGCGCATCCTACAAGTAACAAACATGAACGTTATAAACATATGTCACTTTCCGTGTTACATATGGGGACACAGACCAGGATTCAATTTATTTCATTTTTTATTGACAGGGTTGGGGTTTTTTGCTGTTTCTATTTTCCTGGAGGGGGAAAGATCTGAAACATACAAAGGAGAACAAAAAATAGTTTCATAGCTTCCGAGCCATCACAGGTAAATCCCAGTTTTGTTTACATTTGTACAGAAAAGCTCCACTGAACCCAAAATCTAAGATCTCCCATCTTCCTATGATATTGCTTAAAAAGACTACCCTCTGCTCCAGCTTCTACCCCTCACTGTATCCGTACAGCAGGGTAGAACTACTATGCAAGATGCTAAAATGCTGCACAGACATCCTTTAGCAATTTAGAATGCTTGATCAAGATACCACAGCCCTTGGGAGGAATTCAGACTCTTTAGTCACTGAAAAGGCATTTTTAATGCTGGAGAAGTCAGTCTTACTAGAGGCTTATTGCTCTTTTATCCTGGACAGGGATCTTTCCAAAAGCATCCTTCCTCTTACAGATGAGAGGCTGCCTAATTTCCCAGGCAAGATGTATAAACAGCACAGAGAACAAAAAGTGAAATGCTTTTCCTTCACTACAACAGACTGAACTGAACAACCGATCATCTGGCTCCAGGATACAGCGGGAACAGGTCACAGTTAAGAACTGGTGCAAATCCAGATTCTACAAAGCAAATGACAAAAATCTGGGTTTATTCCTTTGTCCATAGGCAACCACCACCAGACTAAATGGATTTTGTACTAAATTAAGTTGATTTGAGATTAATTATAAATTCTTCTCAGTATGGCAAAAAACAATGAAACCTTGGCAAGACAACAGAGCAGGGGTAATGCACACAGTGCATAATGGTCTTGCAGCTGGAAGGGAGTTGGTTAAGAACCATGCATGATCTATATCAGTTGAGTCAAAGATGCTTGGTCCCCAGAAATGGTGATTTGCCTGATCACTGTCATCTTTTTTTCATATACAAGTGCTTTTTTCACAGAGATATGCAAAGTGAGCTCTCAGTGAAAGGCTTTATTTCCTTACATTGCCAACATAGATTAAAAATTAGCACATTACTGAACACTATGGTAATAGAAGAGGCTGGTGCAAAGTCTTTTCTCAAAAGATCTTTACACTGAGGTTTTCTACCTCTTGGAAGAGGATTGAATTGTCTCACTTAAAACCACTCCACACAATCGTGGATTGCAAGGGAATTCCAAAATATTATTACAATGATTGTATTTTAATAGCTCTTTCACTAGATACAAACAGTATTACCACTTTTTTCCTTTTTAAAGAATTGTAGGATCCCATTTTATATATATGCAGACATGCTAATGATAATATTACAGGTTTTAATACAGTGGCTCGTGATAACAGATGGTCCTTCAGTGATGTGTTTTATTAGTTTGTTTTGCCCAAGAAATATTTGGCTACAGGAACTGCAGCATGTCATTGATTTTATTATTGGTGAATTATCTCAGAGCCTGGTAATACAAAATGCTTAGACAGTCACTCATTTAATTTGTTTTGTTGTCATTGAAGTAACCTTTGTCATTGCCCCTGCTATCAGTCCTCTGCTATCACTCCCTTCTCATCAAACCCAGCTGATGGTTTCCTCATGTAACATTCTTGCCATCAACTCATATTCCCCATTCCCTGTCCTTTTGGTGTTTGGAGTGAATACAGCACCCAGCTCAGCTCACATTTCAGTCCATGCCCTGGCTCATCTCCCTTCCTCCGGTCAGCACTGGTGACAGACTCCCTGCCAGCCACCCAGCTCTGGGACAGACGCCAGCCTGGTTTTTCTTATGCTTATATGCTCCAGAGCCTTTACATCTCATCATGCAGCATGAAACTCATGTGCACCCTGAATGCGGGAGGGGAGTGCTGGTGTGAGACCATCCTCCGTTCCTCACAGAGGCACCTGGCACACCAGCAGCTCTTCTACATCCTCCTGTCAGTTACCAAGACCACAAAGCACACCTCCCTGGTCTGAGCAAACAAACGCCATTAACCAAAAGCATACAAAAACAGTGATTTGCACAACATATTTGCTTCTAAACACAAATTGGCCTAAACACTTTCGACAGCTGTTCCAAAACAATTACAGAAGCTTAAGAAAATAAAAATAAAAATAGTCTAATTCTCAGCCTTATGTAGGTCATCCAGTGTTGGAACTTAAAACTCTCAGATCCACAACACAGTTGATTGGAATGGCTGGAGGGGAAGCAGCATGTAGAGAAGCCCATATGGGCAACATATGCTGCACCAGGAAACTACTAACTTTGTGACAGCAGCAGAATTTTCAGGGTAAGAGATGTTTCTACATGGCTCCAAGAACAGAGTGTGGTCTAAAGATGGCAGGCAGCATATCCAATTATAAAAAAATCACATTAGAATCATCTGTGGGAAGAGAACAGGCATGATCCCCTGATGGAATACTAAACAGCCAAGTGTGCTGAAACACACAGGCATGCTAATACAGCCAAGGGTTCCCTGCATGAATTGCATTTAAAGGCAATGCAGTCCAACATTTCCTGCCTAAAAGACAACATATATTAAGAAAAATGTATTATATATTAAAACCGATGTTAAAAACAATACATGGTACATTTTAAAATTATGCCAATTAGCAACATTTTTTGTATTATCAAACAAAGTTTTAAAAGTTTACTGAAGTCCTTTCCAAGAAGGCTGAGCAGTAGAAAACTTCCAAATAGTCCTTAGCACAGAAAGTGCTCAAAGCCACCAGCTGAGAAAAGATCCAGTGAGCCTGGGAAAACTGACTGCTTAGGACAGGAAAATTACAATAATCTTCTATTCACCCCTTAAAAGGTGATAAATCCTACTTGTGTCACTGCAAAATCTAAAATAGAAAAAAACATTAAAATCCAGTTTTCACCAATTCTTCATGATCTTAAGAAAAAAAAAAAAAGAAGCCACGAAATACTGTTAGTATTGCCCCAATTTAGATAGCAGCTAATTAAAAAAAACAATGTTCTGAGAAGGCACTGTTTGCAGGTGGAAAAACATGTAAGTGAACTACTGCAACAGTGAAAGCCGTTTGTCATCTTTAGGTAGGATTCACTGCTGACTATGAAATCCAAACACGAATCATAAATTCTGTGCCTGCCACCATTTTTATCTGATGCACAGAAAGGTGTGGAGAAGCTTCCACACTTCCTGTGCTGGATGATCACTGCAAGTTACAGAGCTAAATTGTGTTCAGAACTCAGCATGAAGCCACATGTAAGCCTTCAGCTTTCAACTCTAAAATGGGTGACCAACAGCTGCATCCCACAAGATATACACAAGTAATACACAAAATCTTGAACAGTCTGAAAGAGCCTAAAACCACAAAAATACAGCTAATGTCAGTCTTTGAACGAGCTGAGTTGTTTTGAGAATAGTAGATAAAACAACATTTATTGCTTTTTCTGTGTTCTGCTTTTGACTAGACATTCAAAGATTTTCAAGTCTATGATCTTCTATGAGCAGAAATTAAAAAGTGAAGTTAAGAATGTTGGAGGGGGAATTAGAAGATAATCTAAGGTAACAACTTATTGGATGGAAAAACTATGATCAAAGGGCTATCTGTGTGAATACAATTCCAACAACTCACTTCTTTTACAATATATATTTAGAATATTTCTTCATTTACTTATATTCCTCCATTTCCTACTAGAGATCTAAATTCTGTGAGCTGAAAATGCAATGTGTTAGTGTTCACATCACTTTCAAGCACCTTGCAGCACAAACAATTTTTAAAATGTTTTAGGAAAATACATATCTGGGCTGTTTAGACAAGACCCCATATCAAATACTTTCATTGCCCTGTAAATACATACTGCCATAAAAATGCATAGCATCACAACATATTAAAACATTTTAAGGCACTGTTGTCTTTCAAAAAAATTAAAATAAAATACCTGCTACTTCAAAAGCAAATAATCCAATTTTTTTATCAGTGCAACTTTTAGCAAACAATGCCTCAAGCCTATCTCTACTCACAGTACTGAAGGTACCAGAAGTGTTCATACATGCAACAGAGAAACTCATGATCTCCTGGCTTACAGGAGATTGCCTGAAGATAGAGGACAGTGGTGGTTATCTTCTCTTCTTACACTTACTTCTATTATTTCGTTTGGCTCCTCTTTCCCTCCTTAGATGTCTCTGAAAACCACACACTTCATAGCAGAGCTCCCAGAGCGTATATCAGGACTATATTTTATAGGTAGTAAAGCGTTTTAAACTACACTTCTTGCCATTTCATTGATAAACACACAGATAGGGTTACACTGCATCTGTCAAATCCATTTACATTGTTGGAGATTCTGCAAGTGCATGTAAAGGAATACAAAAGTAATTTCTCCCCCTCCTTTCCTTACTCATACAAAATGCATTTGAGATGATTATTTAGTTCTAACCTAAGTATTAACATAATGGAAAAGCAGAGAGTAGAGGAAAGGGAAAACCAGCAATTTGCTAAATGTTATCTTGCTTAAACAATACATTCTATATGCGTATATATTCAGTCTCACAGACTACCGCCCCCTCTTTTATAGTTGGAAATATGGAGGTCAATTATCCCTTAAAACTCTTGCCAGTAAAGAAGACTTCTTGTCTGAACTTCAGGGTATGCAATGGATGCATTATGGAAGAAGAGTATATATGGAAGGAACAACACAAAACTGCCAATTTTCTTTTCGTTCTTCTCTCCCATATCTTGGTAGTAAGCAGTTATAAAGCCTCAAACCATTATCTTTAAGGAAAGTGCCAGCTAATTATGTCTTTATCAGCATTTCTTTATATTCTACTTTCACAAAGACAGAAGTCATAGTTTGCATTTAAATGCAAATTACTGAAGATAAGCCAAATATTCAGAATTTTGTAAGAAAATATACTTGTAAAGAGATCCACCAAAAAAGCATAAGCATTAAGAAGCAGAGGACAATTTACTTTGTTTTTAAACAAACAGATCTCACTTAATTCTGAATGATGTAGTAGTTCATTTCCTGACAAGAACTTGTGATTCCAACTCATCAGTTAATTACATAGCAACTTGTCTGGCAATAAAATCCCTACGCCAGAAGTCCATAGTCTTATAATAGCTCAAAGCCTTTCCAGTGACAATTTCCCTCCACAGATTCAGGAGCATATGTTATGTCAAGACACAGATTTTGAAATGTATCAAATTTTGGGAGAGCTTTCAGGGATTCAATTAGACAACCTGCATCCTATGAATTGTCTAGACTCTTGTCTTTCAATTTGACATAGAAAGGTAGAAAGAAAATTATAAAATCTAGAGGCCAGACTGGACAAGTGCAGGAGCTCATTTAAATTCACAAGTAGAAAGCCCCTGATCCACTCAGATAATGCAAAATAAAGCAGGAATTAAACAGGAAAAGGAGACAGTAGCAAGTGTTTAAATTGGTGACTTTAACACATTATTATGGGGGGTTTAGATTGCAGAAGGATTTTTAAACACTTATACAAGCAATGAAGAAAAAAAAAAAATCACAACAAAGCAAATGCATTTGCAACAAAACAAACAAAAAATAAATAAAACCCCCAAAAAATCCACAAAAAAAACCCCACTGTGTGACAAACAAGGAGCATGAAAATTATTAAGATACTACTTTTTCCTCAGTAAAAACGGATTAAGCTTCTACAACAAGAAGTCCAAACAACTCTGAAAATCCCAGCCCATGACTGCTGCATAAAAACCTGGTTACATAAAATTTGACACAACAGCAACAGTGCATGCTGTAATGTTCTTTTCTCTCCTTCAAAAGCCCAACCCAAAATATATAGCCAATTTCACAGACACAGTTCATCTAATCTAACTGGGGTGTCTTTGAATATATATGTCCACATACATGAACTGTCTGCTTAGGCCCCTTCCAGTCAGTGGAGACAAACAGGTTTAGCACAACTTGCTTATTCTAATCCAGATGTCTACAGATGAGACAAATTGCAGCCCAGAAACTTGTGCTTTTCCTCAAGTGATGATGGAAAGTGACCTGCGGTACACACTCGGCCACCTCCACTTGCTAGGATGAATTCCACTCTTTCTGCCATACAGGATCCAATTCCCTCATCCCTGTTGTAACTACTAAAACTTAAAAATGAAAGAAATAAAACAAGATAAATCCATTATTTTAAAGGTAAATGTAATTCATACATAAAACTCATCCTCCAGTTCACAAACTGCTAGAAATGTATCCAAAGTCACCATTCTGTAAGTACCACATAAAATCTTACACAAATGCTAAAAACCATTTTTTGCTTATACTCGTAGAAAGGTCCAGCTGAAATCACTGCATCTAAAAAACAATCTGTTGCATTAGTAAGTAATAATGGAATATGATTCAACTCCCGACTTAAAAAGACAAATCTCATTAGAAATGTTTTTTCATTAAGATTCACCAACAATTTCAACTTAACATCATGTTACACTACTATAAGCATTTGGGTGCTGCTCAGCTTTTAGCTGTAGGTTACAAGTGCATTTCTAATGACATTTCTTTAGCTTCCTGATACTTCCTGAAACAGTTTTACCTTGTTTTATAGATGCATCCTTCTCACAGGTCCTTGTTTTGTATTTCAAATGATCACCTATACTAGAAAAGTTAAGGTGACTTCTCCAGCAAGAGGAATAAATAAACTCACTTCATGCATCTATGCATTGGACTGTCACAGTTAAAGGCTGAAAACTTCTATTAAACATTCTCCGGCAGTGGTTGTCGCTGGAAAGCATTAAGTCCCGTGTTTCTACATTGCATGAAGTTTTCAAATCCCCTCCATTAGACACCTACATATAGGAACTGAAGTTTAACTCAATAAAAGATTTTGGCATATGCAGGATTTGGGGGGTTATTCTGTTTATTTGGTTTTGTATGCAAACCCAAATTGTAAAGACTCAATAGTATGGAGGAAGTTACAATAATTCTTAGGGTTTCTGTTGTTTCAGAACAAGATATGTCAGTGGTAAAGAGTTACTAAAAAAAACAATAAAATTGAGTTTACAGCAGAATTATTTATATTTCAGTACAGCTTTTCCTTCAAGCATATCAATGGTCTCAAAGTCTACTGGACTATTCAGATAACAGGGTAAAACACCAATTCCATTCCTCATCAACTTTTAAGCCTGATTTTAAACAGGAGGAATTTAACTCCTCCTTTCTTCAGGAAAGTACAAGAATACATGTAACTGTGAACCGAATCAGGCTCACAGCAAACCCCTCCATATCCTTGAATACCAGGCTATTGGACAGACCTAGCTGGATTTCTTTGCCATTTTGAACAATAAAAAAGTATCCTGAAATCCAGAAATACAACTTAGTTGCGAATGTACTGCAAGACAGACACAGGATGTAGTACTTCACAATGTGTGTGCTCTTGTACAAGAGGTTAGCTCTCCAGGTGCTAGCAGGAGCTCCATCCTTCCCTGATTCTTATATTTGAATCACTGACCTCTTCCCTACTTGCTACAGCCCCAGTGGTCAGCCTTCTCCATACTAGCTTTACTCGTCTGTTAGTTTTCAGTGCCAGCCCCAAACTAAGAACTCCCTCAAGTGCATCAGGTTGGAGAGGAAAGAACAGAAAAAGCAAGAATTTCCATTGTGCAATAAAGCACCAAAACCCCTCAGCTTTTACGAAGGAACTTGGTCCCTTGTTCTTCCTTCCCTGACACATTAAGAGCTAGGAGGGAAGAAAATCAATCTCTGATTTCCAATAGCAGTGCAGGGTCTCCTTTCGAGACAGGGTGCTGCAACTCAACTCTCATGTCCCCTCCTGGAACAGAAGAAAGTCACAATGGACAGAAACCTTTATATTCATGTTTTGTCTCCTTTAAGTAATAGGTAAAATTTGAGAGAGAAAAAAGAAAAAAAAAAAAGAAAAAAAGAATATAAGTAGCCTCCCAAGGCATCTCCAAGTAAAACAAGATCTCTCTTGTTGCAGACTCACAGCTACATCCAGTTCAGGTATGAATACCTGTGGCACAGATACTATGAAATGAAAAAAAACACCAATGCCACTGGTATGAAAAGGAAACAGTTTCTGCTTTGCACTTCTGAAGGTCTAGACACATCCATAGGGTGGCTAAGCTCAACTCGTGTTCCCTCTCTTTTAATATTTAAGTGAATCACAACAGCAATAACCACAATGAAGCAATAACATTTAATACAAGGGGTTTAAGTGACTCTATTTATTAGAAAAGCTCCTCACTGCCACCCCAGCCTTTTATTGGTAGAGAGAATAAATGAAATCTCTGTAAAGCCTACTGTTTTTTTCTTCCTGCATTATTTATAACAATTGTTTTGAAGAAAGAGAAAAAAGGAAGAAATATGAGAAAGGACCATGCAGCTCTTCATTGAACACTACCCCTTCTCTGGCTGCCATGGCAGATGAATAGAAAAGAACATAATATCCAGCCAACCTAAACCCAAAAAACACCCAAACAAGAAGTTAATTACATCTTTTCAAATAAGAAAAGGGGAAGGAAGATGGATTTAAATGTTATCAGAAGAAAGTAATCAAGATTATTATTCTACCAGAAAATATCCCAAATGCACAGAGAAGAACAAAACCCATGAATAAATAAGCAATCACTGTGTTGTGTAAACAGAAAGTTCAGTTTCAATAAATCTGGCTCTTCCTATGCATGATTAAACATACTTATATGTTATAAAAAAAAAAGTGCAGGAACAGCCATGAGACACCAAGGTAGGAGAAGGAGGCAGAGGAGGTGCTCTAGGCACTGGATCAGAGAGATCACAGTGGAGCAGGTGATCTCTCCTTGCAGCCCATGGAGACCACACAAGAGCATGTCTTATTTCCTGAAGGACTGCAGCACCTGGGAAAGACCCACACTGGGGCAGGGAAAAGTGTGAGGAGGAAAGAGTGGCAGAGAAAAGCTGTTCTGGACTGACAGCAGCCCCCCATGCCTATGACTGTGCCACTTGAGGTGGGGGGGAAGAGGTAGATGAGTTGGGAATGAAGGAGTGATAATGAGCCTGGGAAAAAGATGAGAAGGGACAGGGGTGAAAGGCATTTTAGGTTTCATCTCCATTTCTCACCATCCAAGTCTACTCTGACAGACAATAAATTATATTAATTCTTGCCAAGTCTGGTTTGCCTGTGATTGTAACTGGTCAGTGACCTCCCTGTCTATCTTGATACACAAGCTTGTCCATCTTATTTTCTCCCACTGTCCTATTCAGAAGGTGGAATGAGAGAGCAGCTGGGTGGGTGTTTGGCAGCAGGCCACAGTCAACCCAGTAAAGCTATAAAATTCTTGTTTCTGTCTACTCAAGTGTTTCACAGCTCTGTACCCTGAAAAAACTCCAGAAGCTAAAGCCTCCCTCTGCAGCCAAAACCCCAAGGTGCTGGCCTGTCGCCTCACACAGCTAACAAACTAACCCAAGAACACAAGTTATAAGGGAAAACTCCAAACACCAATGCTGTGTCTTTGCTGGTCTTTTTTTCCCTCCTCTCAAGTCAACGAGACTACCCTCCTTAGCTCAAGGTATCCTTGGCAGAGATGGTGAAACAGAAGGTGACATGATGAATGAAGAAAGGAAGGAGAGTGAGAGGATGGTAAAAGGTTGAGAGGTGACAACTGGGACAAACAGAAAACTAGAGCTGGGCAGGCTGCACAACCAGGCTGGGACAGCAGCTGGAGGTGGCACATCAAGGTTGATAAAGGACAGTGTGAGGGGACAAGACTGGCAGGAGAGCTCCATACAGCATGATTCTTAGCAGAAAGCAAAATTAGTCTGGAAAATGAGCAAGAGCTGGATTGACCCCCCCCCCCCCCCCAGTCAATTTGGTGAAATAAGGAGAGCTGCTGTGTGATGCCTGCCCTATGGCATACAATACAACACATGCAGGTAAAAGCTGCAGGTAGCTGCAGTGTAAGTCACCCTGTGCTCCTGGCATGATGCCGCACAGGGTGCTCAACCAGCATGAGTGCACCGGGGTGGTGAGGGAAGTGCAGGGTTGGATGGGCAGCCAGCCCCAAGGTCACTGGAAGCAATGATACAGTAAAAAGAGTTAAAATGTGGTCAAAGGGCGAATTTCCTCAGCAGGGGAATGGGGGGAACCAAATCATAACCTTCACATTCTTTAAAAAATCCTTCTCAGCATGAAAATACCCTATAGCAAAACTACCAAGATACAGGTTATCATTTGGAAATAGTCACTACAGTTGCACTGAACCAGGATACAGGGAAATATGAACGGCTTGAAGGAAATGAACTCAATTTATAATGCATTCAAACTTGCAGAAGTCTGAAATGTCTCCTTTTGCCATCTGTAGCTCCAGATATTAAGTTTTTTCAGTACATTTCCACAAACAGATACTTTACAAAAATCTTAAACTGCTTATTATGAATTTGCAATGCAGTAAACACAATAGGAAATGTTACTGCATTGAACACTATTTGTTAAAAAAAAATAATCCCTGATAGCCTCTAATATTTCAAATAAATCTTATGATCAATACAAACATATGAATGCAGCCCATTCCATGAATTATGCGGAATTTTTTGACAATACATCAAATGCAAGTTTTTTCTTCAGCTTTCATTTGCTTCCATTTCTCTTCTAGTAATTTCAGACTCAATGGAAATGTATTGACAAACAACATTGGATAGGTGACCTTTAAGATTTCAAGTAACTTGATTATTCATCACTCTGAGTGACGTTATATACTAACCACTATTTACATTTGGCCTTTGAGCAGCTATGCTCACTTATGTATTTTTGAAATACAGCATCCCTCTCACCCCCTGCAACACCAGAAAGCTTCAGCTTCTTAGTATCTTTTTTTAAAGAAGCTTACTGTGGTTTCAAAGTCATTTATTTTGCCCTGTAGTCGTTCAAAGGGAAAAGAAGAGGTCAAGATGGTATGAAAGAGAGGAAAGCGCATGGAATTCGTCAATTCTCTGCAAGACACTTGCAAACAGGATTCTGGCCTTTGAACAGCTGCCTAAATGTTCTCCCCTTCTATCCTATAGCCCATGCAAGTCTCCTCCTGCACTCGACGTCCCCACCTCTCAGTTCCACACTATTCCAGGCAGAGTGAAGACTCCATAAATTGTACACCAGGTTTCCCAAGATGCCAGCTCAGACCATCAGTCACATCCTTCCTAGCTTCTAATACAGCTTGGAGACTTCAGCCATAAGACTATGCCCATGTTGGCCAGCAATGGTGTCTCTTAGCTACAAGCCTTTGTAAATCTTCTCATCTGCTTTTTCAGGAGCATTCAGGTCTGATGTGAGCCTGGACTCTAATAAATATTAATTTAGCTATTATGATGCCATTTTTTTCTTATGCTTTAAGTCACACATAAGCTTTTAACAACGTCTGAAGTGCTGTAGGCCACTGTATCAGAAGTAGTAATTATTCAAATTACTACATCTCCACAACACCTTTGTTTATCCCTCTGAAACAGCTTATTCTTCTCTATCCCTTACTTAAGTGAACTCTTTCATAGCCAAGAGTTTGCACAGCAGACTACTAGACAGCACATCGAAAGCACCTCTACCCTTGAGAAACAAGTGACAACCCTGATGGGAGAGCTCTCAGGAATTCTTGAGTGCCAGATCTTAGATGGATGTTACTCTTGAACAGAAAATCTGCAGGAAAAGAAAGAGAAATCAACAGAAATGCTACATTATGCCCACGGCCTCTTGTTCCCACTTCATAAGAGTCTTCTCTGAGTAACTGCAAACCTGTGATGAAGGCAGACTGTTCTTACAACCACGAGTTCAAGCAAAGTGAGCTATAACTTAGCCCTCCCATAGCTGAAGTCTGACTTTCCACCCGTAAGAAATGGGAGGCAGCTCTAATCCCAGAGCACCAGGCTGCGAACGTGCTCTGGCAGGGTCACTGCTTTAACTTCTCCAGTGCATGTTCCAACTAAACAGAAGCCAACCAGAGGCTGAGAGGAAAAAAAAAAACAAAACAAAACAAAACCAAACCAAGGAGGGAGAGATTTAAACCTAGTGCCTGGGTCTTGGCAGATCTTGCTCCTGTTCTATGAAGGCAGCACATTACTTAAATCTTGTATTTCAGTTTTCATCTTTTTTTTGTTACTTCATATACATCTTCAGTACACTCATTAAAAATCACTTTTACAGATGTCTTTCATAACATTTCAAAACTCCTTAGTAATCCAGCCTAGCTTTACAAGCTAGCCAGCTGAAAACAAACCAAACCAGAAAATTATTAGAAATTAGTAAAGTTTTTTAGGATAATTCTGCTCTGTCATTACTGAAATACAGAAATCCCACATCACGATCTTTCTTGATGTTAGAATTCAATATAATCTGCACGACTGTTTCTCTGAATGAAATGCTGATTCCCCAAGGTATCACCTCTGATGTACAAGAAGTCGAAGCTTGCAGGGAAGCAAAGTGTTCTCATAAAGGCATTATGTCTTCCTTTGGAACACAACTTGAAACTTACAAATTTAAGTTTCAAGAGACCACATTCCAATGAAGTTTGCTTTTAAAACCTGCAAAAAGGAGGTAGAGTTTCTGTTCTTATTTTAAAGACATACATACAAAAGCATACTGCAAAGCAATAGGAGCTGTAGCATGAGGTTATTATAAAAGGTTTCAGAGGCAGCAAGCTACCTTGAAAGGATTTTCTCTCACAAGAACGAAAATCAGATTAATACTCCTGAGAAAGCAGAAAGCAAACAAACTGTATGAAGAATGAGATTCTGTTTCTCAAGAGAATGAATTGGGTAGAACAAGCAGTATCATCTCTTAAAATCTGACTTCATAAAGTTAACAGCTGGACAGACTAATAATGCGAAAGCTAAAGCAGCAGCACTCTGGTAGCCACTTCTCTACAGACAGAAGTTTTTAGGGAGAAGTATCTACTCTAGAAATAACTCAATCCAGCAGGAGACAGAAAGAAGGGAAACTCATCATAATAGATTACTTCTTTCAAAATGGTGTTTTCTAAAGCCCTGAAAACAGGGACAGGCAGACAACCAACACAGAACAAGCAAATGATAGACAAACATCACTCCAAAAAAGACTCTAAATTCATCAGGTATTTGCTACAGAAAATGGTTGGTTTTCAGGGGAAAAGAATTATCAAATAACTGTGGATTAAAAAATGTAAATGTATTTTGCTAAATAAGGTTTCATATAGTTTGATATCACATTAAAAACCACAACTGCTCTTTTCTTCAAATGCAACAGCACAACTTACAGAGGGTATAAGAGCTATAGGGGAAAAAAACCTAACTGGGACAGGTAATTATCAACATTAAACACAAGACAAGCTACAAAAAAATAATCATACTTCTTAATCAAATAAACATACTTATTCTATTTTATCTATTATAGGAAATGGTCTGTGTCCGGCTGACAGAACTCACCATGGGAAGTTCTTCTCTAGACTTACAGATTTTTAGTTTGTGTTTTTTCTCCCCACGAAAGTAGTCAAGCCCCTGAACAGAGAGGTCGCAGTCTTCACACCTGAAGGTGTTCAACATAGCCAAGCGAGCACATAATAAGTCTTCTCAATCTACAGCAGATGCCTTAAAAATGGCCCAGATGAGTGGGTGACCTAATGAATGAACTGACACACACTAGCCTCCACTGACCAGATCACCACTATCTAAATGGGAGTCCAGACAAATTTACAATCTGAATCTGTCCCCTTCCCAAGCTTTTCTTCTTGCATGAGCAAAATGATCTCTCCAGTTAAATAAAACACTAAAACTAGCTAAATCATTTCTGAATCACTGGTTAAATCCATGACAATATCTCCTACTTCAACATTATATCACTTGAGAAGTAATATAAGCCTCTTCATGTACCAAATGAGAGAAATAATCCTACTGTATGGACTATTCCGTAATTTTACAATAATTGTTATATTCTATTATTTTATTTCTAAAACATATGAAAGGTAGTTGCAGTGCAGGAACATAGATTCATTCATAGAATGAAGGACATAAGTATTGTTCAGTCACCAAAAAGGCTAACACAAAACTTACATCTTTGAGTTTCCACCTTGATGCACATCACCGGCTACAAGATACTCTGAAAGTGGAATATTTTATTACCCCAAAATACCAGATGTTTCTGGCATCATGACAAGACAGCAGCATTGCCACAACAGCCACAGTAACCTACAACATGTAGAAAATCCACAGTTAAGAGGAGTAACACTTAAGGACCAATGCCTCTCTTTACTTTAGAAAAATATATGCTGTGTAAGCCAAAAATTGGAGGTTTTCATAACAGTATTTTATTATTTCATCATAAACAGTATCAAACAGTGGGAAAATAAGAAAAGAAACCAAGATTCTGTGAGCCTTCTGTAAACATCATGTCATCTTTTGACAAGGGATTTTTTCTCCAGTATTGGATCTCCATTCCTGCTGCCCTGCAGAGCTATGGAAACAATGCATGTTCAGCCTAAATTCCTAACCTCTAACAACCAGATGCAGGACTTTCAGGCATATTTAGCCACATCGTATTGCTCCTATGAACAACTGCTACAAAATAATTTAAAAATCACCATGTTGCTTCTATACAATGAAGTCCCAGAGTCACGTTTAAGAATAAATTCACACTCACCACAAGGCACCTGGTTCAAAACCAAGAATTTTTCTTCTCTACGCAGAAATCTTGTACAAACATAAGAACAGTACATTACTGTTCTTTCAAGAGAGATAAACCTAGTGAAAATCAATAATTCCCTCTAAGGCAGATTCGCAAAAACATGTTATGAGGATAAATCCGCAGCCCTGTCCTTTTCTGACAGAAGTCAGAAAGAATACCTGTTTCTCGACAGGACACTGAAAGAAACACCATACTGTCATATATGTCATTTTCAGTGCGGTATTCCCACTTATAGTGCTATCACCTCACTCAAACAACACTGAAGTCTTTTCATTACTTCCCCGTTACCCCACTGCTCTTACATCACTAGCCAATTAGTACTTGCTGAGATCTACATTAGTTCAACAGGCATTTTAAAGTCAAATAACGACAGATTTGCCTGAGACAACTAATAAACTTTGATACCAGTGTTTAATTTATCCAATTCTTTCACTTGTCCCTTCTCTAGTATTGAATTTTATCTTTAAAGTCATAAACAGCAGGCTACCACCCACCAACAGTTTTGTAATTCCTATTAATTTGACTAAATTAGTATCTTCAAAGTAGAAGAGCAAAAAAATATGGACAGTTTGAAGTGTTTTTTTTTATGCATGTCTGACCTTCAAAGGCACCACTGTCAAAACAGGTAAAATCAATTAAATTCATTTTTGAAAAAAACATAAGTTACTAGGAAACACAGTGGCAGCCAAAACAAAAATATACTGAGTTCTGAACAATCGTGCCAAAAAAAACTATCTATCTGACAATTTGCCTTTACTAACCCTCCTGCAGTTTTCTCCTATGTCAAACATTCAAGCAGGGGTGTCCATCACTACCAGTAAGGGAAAACCCAGGTTGCCTCCTCCAGGACAAATTATTTGCTCTTTCATCTGCCTGTCCTTACACCATGTATTGACTCCTCTGATAACACTCAACCTGCTCCTTATTCAGTCACCCCAAATGGGAGATGTGCAGGCACTTCATGCACAGAATCACATAATCATCAGGGCTGGAAGGAACCTTTCAAGATCATCCAGTCCAACCCCCCTGCCAAGGCAGGGCCACCTACAGCAGGTTACACAGGAACGTGTTCAGGCAGGTTTTCAGTGTCTCCAGAAAGGGAGACTCCAGAACCTCTCTGGGCAGCCTGTTCAGTGCTCTACCCACATAAAAGTTCTTCCTCATGTTGAGGTGAAACTTCTTGTGGTTTATTTTATGGCCATTGCTTCTTGTCCTGTCACTGGGCACCACTGAAAAGAGTCTGGCACCATCCTCCTGGCACCAGCCTTTGAGATATTTATCTGCATTAATGAGATTCCCCCTCAGTCTTCTCCAGACTAATCAGGGTCAACTCCCACCATCTCTCCTCGTAAGAGAGATGCTCCAGCCCCTTAATCATCTTATCAATCTTTGTGGTCTCGGAGCTTTTCCCCCAGCCACCTGCTACAGTGGGACAGGAGAGCTGTAACTAACCTTCAAGTCTCAAGAGGGCTTTTTGCCTGCAGAGCAAGCAGACTAGAAAAGGATATCTGAACCTCTACACAAACCTGAGGCACTTCCAACCTGTCCCCTTTTCTGAGTACATCACTCCTCTCTTGCAGTGACAGTTAAGAACGTACATTCCATACATCTTCCTGAAAATAGAGACAACTAGTGTATCATCATCTTGTACTTGCCTCCAAAACTTCTCATCCTGATTACTACCAGGGACCACGCAGGAACTCACATGCCAGCGTTTTACAGTTTCTATCTGTTTTCCTTTACTTCTTATATTTAGGTCATAGGTGTCTTTTACAGTATCTCACAGCATTCCAGATTTGCTGATTTCCTTCAACCACAACACTTAAGGATCAAAATTTTTACCAGAAATGTCCCCCACTTCCATCACTACCTCTTTAAAATACCACTTCCAGGGAGAAGCAAACCAAAATAAAGGGAGCAGGGAAATCTCTGTCCAGAGACAAACCCAGAAATGTAGATCCAACAGTGAAAAACTATCAAGCTTTGAGTATTGTCCATACTCTTACTTATTTACCTAGTTTACTACAATGGCTGGCTCAACAGCCATACCATGTTATGTTCCTCTGGACAACTAAGAGGAGCTGACATTTGAAGATTGCACACTGATGGGGACAGGAACCAAAGGGGAAGGGGACACAACAGTATTTAACCATTTTTAAGATCTGTGTAGATTAGGAAAAAGCATACAATTATATTTTAAATTCTGCACCAGTTATGATTTAATTACTTGATTTCTGCTTAAAGGAAATGGCCAAGACAATTTTCTCACTCTGCCAGATGCTGACAAACCTTTTCAAGAATGAGGTATTTAAATTAAAACGCTAGAGTTTACCAGCCCTTTTTGTTTTCCCTACTACCCTATCATTGCACAGTGGTATGATTTTTCTCAAAGTTCACCACTTAAAAAGCTTAAGGAACAATCTCAAAAATGTTTATTTCAAAGTATCACATTATGTCATTATTAGCATTTTATTTCAAATTGTGACTCATGGATATTCATTCTAAAAAGCTATAAAATAAAAGCAGCAGGAAGCATGCAGTGAGAGACCAGGGCAATAATGAAAACGAGAATGGAAATCAATAAAGAGAAAAAGAACTAGAGCAATGGGACCTGGACCATATCACAGACCATAATTCACTGGTGACTAACTTAGACTGAATGCTAAGGACTGAATGCTGGCAGGAATGCATTTGATCAAAACCTACCTGACACAGCGCAAAGCTCAAAAGGCAAGTCAGGCAGGTCTCTCTGAAGCTACTGTAATTAGAGCTCAGCAGTGTGGCCATGTTTTGTTCCCTTCTTAGACAGAAAAAAAAGGAGAGAAAAAAAAAAAAGGAAAAAGAAAAGAAGAAAAAAGTCTTTTACTCTGTGAATGCTTAGTTACAACTTCACAATGTATTCACAGAGCATCTACCTGCACAAAATCCCACTGAAACAAAAGAAGTTGACTTGCTCATGTTCCCTAAAAGCCAGGATCTGAGCAGGGCATTGCAGACACGTGATGGGAGGAGGTTAAGTGATTCCAGGACAGCACACATATTTAATACCACAAAGGCAGATGAGATAACATCAGATGCTTGAAGGAAACAATGAAAGGAAGTCAGCTGAAAGCCTCCCAGCCTTCCCTACTGACAGCCATTGCGCTCAAAGACAAGCCTAACACACACGAGCCAAAAGGGAATTACTAGAGTAGAACTAAAGCTGTAAAATCCAAACACAAGGGAGAATAAAGACACTTTCAAACACAGACCACTACAGGTCTGCATTTAAAAAGCAATCCCTCCAGCTGACAGGGAGGGCTACCAGGGAGCCTGGGGAAAGAGACTGGCATCTCACCTTGGCATCATGGAGCAGGAATACAAAGGTGCAGGCAGCAAGGACAAAATCCCCCATTGGTAGGTTAATATGCTTCACTGCCCAGTGAACGTGCCCTGTCAAACACCAGTCTATGGCCAAGAAAAAACAACCAATAGCCCTCCTTCTCAGGTGCATGAGTGACAGTGTCTTTCCTTCCATCATATTTAAACACTGGGAGGAAGGCACAGCTTTCTCCTCCAAACAGCTTCAGGACTCATTTTAATCCAGTGAGAACTCACTGATAGGCTGCAGTTTATGTTCAGGGTTTATTTTCTATTCCACAGATCTTTCGTTTAGGTTCACATGGAAGGAAAAACACTACCTTACCTCAAAATAAACTTACCACTAAATTCTTTGCAGGTGGTTTTACAAATTTAGGAGATAGCTGTAGCTTTCTGCTTATGAATGGGCAATAAAACTGTAGGAAGAAAACAGCATCTCCAGGTGTCTTTTTAAACCTCTGATGAGTTAACTGGGGTGAGGTACCCAGTCAACCCCTCAGCACCTGAGGTGACACCAAAGGCTTTCTCAAACTAGTAGGATTGGAAAACCTGTATTTTTTTTTCCTCCCCATATCACTGCATAATCTAGAGGTTGGGATTTGGTTTATTGTGGTTTTTATATAATATTCATTTGCTTTCCAGGGAATTTTTCTCACAGCAACAATTCATTTTTGGAAAAAATAAACTGGGCTAGCCTTGTCACATACAATTATCAAGTACCCTTCCCTCTCAGATTACCAGCAGGGGCTGAGCGACTGATCTTTAGATGTTCACACAGGCCTTTCTTGTTTAAGTCAGGAGTAAAGTCTTATCTTTTATCCCACAAAAGCTGCTTAAGAAGATTTCAGTACACACTGTGCTGGTAATTTATGTATCTAACCAAAAGCAACACAACAGGATTCTTGATCTCCATCTCTCCCACTGTCATGGAAAAAGAGACAAAAAGGCATGGTCATTAGGAACATGCCAGAGGAACAGAGCTGACACTCTTGCACAGCTATTGCAGAGTGAAGTGGGGGGAGGAGGGCTGCCATTCTGGAGATGCAATTTCCTTTTCAAACTTCAGATAAAAATTAACTTCCAATATTCCTATTATTTGCAAAGTGACAGCAGAGGACCAACGTTTAGCTATATGTCGTGTTTTGCACGGAGGGCATAACAATGAAGGACCAAAGCATACAAAAGTCAGAGCTTCCAGAGGAAGTGATTGAGTTTATTCCTTTCTCCAGCTCCCAGTTCTGCACTCTTTTGCCAAGAGTTAATTTGACAAGATGCCTATTTTTCCCTTTTTATAGTTTTTTATCCTTCTGGTGCAAAGGATCAGAGCGTGCCATCCTGAACCAAAAGAAAAGACACACATATTGTTCTGTAAAATCCAGTATAGTTGAGGAGTGTGAGAAGTGGAGCTGTGGTGAATGAGATTTGCTCAGCTTTGTGCAAGTAAATCTCACAGGAACAAGTAGCAGAGTTTCAAAGCAATTCACTCAGTCACTAGCACAAGCACTGAGCACTGTTCCCAAGAAGTACAGAAACAATGACTGACCTTAAGAATAATTCTCAGTATGTTCTTTGTACCAGCTTTTCCAAAAATTGTAATAACTTAGAAGTGCTGAGTAGAAGCAAGGCAGACAGGCCAAGGCTCCTTCAACTTTCCAATCTTGGGAGACACCTAAATGATTGATAGCTCTACAGGCAGGATAAAAGATGAGGTAGACCCAGAAGTCGGTCATTGCTGTGGTCTATTCAACCACAAAGTTGTGGTGTCAAAGGAAGTCAGGAAGGAAGCACGAATCCATGTCTTTTGTCACACAGAAAAACAATGTATATGTATGTCACTGGGTTTGAAAACAAAAACACTGTCTCAAGTATGCTGCATAATATTTTAGAGGAGAGAGTTAACTCCAAAATGCTGCAGTATAACTGCCCTGTTACACATGTTGTCTGCTACTAGCATTCAAGTCATATGCAAAGCTATAGTAAAAATTCACAACTCTAGACGCATCCTGTAGAGAAATCAGTATGTCCTGATCATTTAACCTCTCGTGGTCAGTGAAAAGCTTGATCCAACAGATGTTTCTTAAACTCTGCTCTACAGCATGCCAAATGCGGCCAAGGCAGAATGCCAGAAACAGCCTTTCTAGAAGCTTATTGGACAACCTGGAACTCAGGACTTTTGACAGCAGTTGGGCTAAAAACAAATTAAAATGAAGGCACACAGCAATGCTGCAACTGAATGCATACGAATTGTGCCTCTGAACGGTCTTTGATCCTTATCACTGAGGCACTTAATAATTTTGAGAGCTTGCTGATATGCTCGGTTATTGAACATGAATCTGGTCTCAGCAGTTTGTATTTTGTCAGAAAGATCTTTTTAGCCTGGAAACTGAGAAGTGGTGATTTATTCTCTACATCAAGGAATTAGGAGGAGTTAGTCAATTAAGCCATCTAGACTGAAGAGTTGAGAGACCAGAATGAGGCAGTGGGGAGATTTTTCAGGAGAAGAATCTTAAGGTTGTCAAGCATCACCCAAAGAAACCTCCTCCCCAAAGGAGGGCAGCAGGTCTCTATATTCAGAGCAGCATAGACTCCTCAGGAGAAGGCTGTAAAAATAAGGTTGGAATCAGGATAATGGGGCAACACCTGACCCAGAACAGGAAGGATTAGTCATACAAAGTCACAGATATGCCAGAAGTATTTAAAAGATGACAAAATCAGGCAAGACATTTGCTTTTAATTCTTGCTTGGGCTAGAAGGATGCTGTAGATGTTATCAAGACAACAGTTAAGCAGCTGCACAAAGTGTGGGGGGAAAATCGATTAAAACATGAAGCAAAGTGTTAAAGGAGGAAAAGCAGACCTCTAGAAAGGTAGCAAAGTTCTGGAGGGTTGTTCCTGCAAATTAAACATAAATGCAGTATTTCCATACTTGTTTTCACAGAGAGAACAGGAACATGCCATTGTAATCTTGTGATTTTGAAGACTGATACTGAAATTCGAGGCTAAGATGCACTAGCACACAAGGTGGGTAAGAAAACCGTACCAGAAAACACAGCCAGCATGTGAGCTGTGGTAACAAGAAACGGGGTGAAATTCCCATACTTCAGGCCAGGACCCTCGAGAACTTGTGCAAGATTTCTGCTCTTGGCTGCCCTGAGCTGAAGGCTCAGACGTGCTGCCTCAGCACATCCCAGGCACTGTACTAACATGAAAGATGGCATGAGGAGGGCGCTTTAATTCCAGCTACAAAACCTACTAAGAAAGGCCGTTAGGATAATCAGAGGAGAAACTACTACCTGAGGGAGGGTTCAGAGCTTGGGTTGTTTCATACAGCAGAATGAGACACCATCGTCTGTTGAATCCTTCAGGAAGGAAAAACTGTTATTTCAACTGAAGGGCAGAGCTGACAGAACAGCAAGTGGGTATAAAACAAACTGCAAATGCAAAATCTCACAACTATGAGAGTAATGAAAAACAGGGGGGGTACCCACTACCAGTTTTACCTGCTTATAGAAGAGACAACAGGTCTCCTCTTTGGAAATGAGACTGCTTCAACTCTGAAAGTCCCCTCCCGTTTGGTGTAATGCTACGATACACAGTAACTTGTTTGTGTGTTGAAGACATTCATCAGCTTTACAATAATTTCCCAAGATAAAATTTCCATCCTACTGCAAAACAGGAATTTCATTCACATGTACCCAAGACACAGTAGCTTTCTTACCCCAGCTTACTACACGTTTGGTAAGAAGTAAAGCACAAGGTAGCACTAAAGGCACAAACCGTAGCAGAGCTGTCTGGCAGTACTGGTGATGTTCCCTAGTAAATATTTTGTGATTCAGAAAGAATCTTCTGAATTGCAGGTGGATAAAATACCTGGTTTAACACAAAAACTATTGAGGGAAAACCTACAGATGTCCCATTTGTGTCACCTTTCAGAAAAAAAAAGGCCTTATTTTGGGTTACTAAGGTATAGGCATACAACTTGCAAACACGTACACAAAACTCCTTAGAAACTATTGCATGAGAAACTGTGTCCCTACCTCAGCCATCCCCTCTTTAAAGCTGTATTATTTTAGACTGTTCTGATCTTTCTCACTCTTCTGCATTGATTCCACAAATTTATTTACCTGCTTTAGAAAAAAAACCAAATTTCAATGGTTTATTGGGCTTAAATTATTAGCCTTAAAATTAGCAAGCATTTTGATACTGTTTTATATTTTGATAATACCCTAAACTCTACTGTTTTTTCACTTACTCATATGAATGACTGCGGTGAATAAATATTACCTGACACCTGTCTTAAACATGAAATGCACAAACTGCCCAGGGATGAGTTCACTCCATTGACAAAACAATCTGGTTTCTCACTCCGAATCCTTCACCCTTTTTGAAAGAACTGGTTAGAGGCTACTTATCTTCTTTGGATGTTATTATGCAATCCTGTTCATTTTCCAGGCTCTCCAGCATTATAGATTGAAATGGATTTGCATCACTGACCATCGCTATTGCTCAGAGCTTCAACATCTCACACCTCTTCACTCAATCTCTCAGTCTCCATATCACCCCAGCTATTATAATCAGTATGCATTACTCCATTTATTTTATCAGCACTGAGGCAGTGTGATTCTGATCACTGATATGAAGAAAAACTTCTTTTGCCCTTATGACAGCTTTGCTAGTTGCTCTGTAGCCTCATAGAAGTCAGAATGAGAGAAAGGTAATAGCTATAGGCTCAGTCATGCAGTGCAGGGGAGTAGGATTTTTTCTTTTTTTCTTGTATTTTTATTATCCACACAATCAGAACAGTCGCTTTCCTGTTGGAACTAATTCTTTTTCTCCAATGTGTAAAAAAAAAAAAAAAAAAAAAAACAAAAATCCAAATTGAACCAAATTAGGAAAATAAATTATCCCTCACACTGAGAACACATATGCTATGTTTCAATCCAGAGCAAGTTTCTGCAACAACGTTATCAGTCCATCCTAGAATACAAAATCAAATCAGATATTTAAGTCTTACCCCTATAAAACTTAAAAAGCAGAAACAGCAAAGTAGAAATTCAGTGCACTGATTTCAGCAGGACACACTCTAAGCTAGCCCTAAGGAATCAGATCAATTGTGAAAGTTCCATATTAATAAAAATGAAAACCTCTACCGTTAATAGAAGCCATAGAATCATCTTTGCTTCCTTATCAGGTTTAGGAGTTTCATTTTACAAGAAGTTGCTACCACAGTGAAACAAGGCAGAAATGCACATCTACAGGGTTTGGGGTGCTGGTTTGGTTCAGGGAGCAGGGAGGGAGATAGTGGGTGTCAGTTATTTTTAAAGAAAATAAATGGCAATTTATAATTTTTACAACAAAGGGGATGTTTTTGAAAAAGTAGCAGTATTAAGTAACTTGTATTCCGTATTTTACACTCAACGTGCAACCTCTTTAAAACAGGTTAGTCCATAACATTCTGTGGAGCACTCATTCTACTCCCCTCATATCAGTATCCATAGCTGTTTCCCCCTGCCTCATTCATGCATACACACATCCTCTCTCCCTGTCCTATTACAACCATACACAGCACGCAGGGAAGTGGGGATATGCCCCCAGCAGCAGGACGCCCTGCCTCAGTAGCACAGGGTGGTCTCACTTCAAGTACACACGAGTCGATTGCTTCCCCTCTTCCAGCACATGAATACATTCAGAGTTACAACACACAACCTTAAAGAAACAAAGAGATACTGAGCAATTTATTACAACACACAACCTTACGGGACCAAGGAGATTCTGATCAATTTATTGATGCCCAGAACAACTAAAAGACACCATGGAGCATACAGATATTTCAGTTCTGGTCTGCTCCCTCTGTGTACATGAATCCTGCATAAAGGGGGACTCACTGCAATGATCACAGATCGATCAGTGAGAAATAAACATAATGCCTGTCTGGAGGGACATCACACAGCACCGGGGTGGTTTCACAGCTTAATCAGTTAAAGGCACCCAAGTCCCTCTTGGTTGCTCCCATGTGTCCCCCCAGCACATCCAGCAGATGCCTAGAAGCATCACAGGAAATTACAATTGGGATTCAATGATTCCAAGCATTTATGACTATTTATTCCTAATCCAAGTTTCTATAAACAAGTCAAAGTAATTGAGGACCAGGGCTATTTAAAACATTTCAAGTTTCATTTCAATGAAGGAGTGAACACTTAGGCAGGAACACCCAAACAGGTACTGGGAAAAAACTTGACCCTAATTAACCCCTTTAAAGAACTGCTTAGGATAAACAAAAAAATAAATAAAATCATTCATCAGGCCAGATGGTGGTTGGGTTTGTTTTGGTTTGGGATTTTTTGTGAGGAAGATATATCTTTAAACTTTCCATTTTTGTTCTGTCAGCTGTAATTTTCAGATTGCTGGTTTTCAAGAACGCAAAAAAAAAGAAATCACAGTCCATTTGGTGGCCCATACATTTGACAACCAACAGTTGCAACACATACACATGCTACCAATCAACACAGAGAGGATGCTACCCGAAGGCCCCTTCAAGCATTAAAGACCTCACTCAGCTGTATGAGCAGCAGACTATTGCAAGGACAACTACTTAAAAAAAAATACAACATGCCAGCATATTTCATAACCAGGTTCTATTGAAGTCATACATTTAAAACAAAAACAAAACTGAAGAGAGCATTTGATATTAAAATGAAAATACTATTCCTATTCCATCTGTGATTCTGCCCCCATTAATTCCTATCTCAGCACTAGAAAGTATAAGCACAGCAACCTATTGCGAATCAGCTCAGGTCTGTCTATGGGATTAGATTCAGTAGATGGCTCAGGGTGTCACAATATTTTCCAAGGGCACTTTATTTGCTGTCTGAAGATACTCTTGAAAATGATTTCTCAGTCATTAATTATTCATTCTATTTCTTATAATCAGTTATTTTAATTAGTATCCCAGCCAACTTTGCTGAGGATCCCACACTTTTAGTAATTAGGGGCAGCTCATTGCCCCTAATTAACTTCAGACATGCAAGACTATTGCTTTGTTACTTCAGCTGTTTTTATGTTCGCATTGCATATTCTGCCCTGCTTTACTGGTTCAGAAAGAAGACTGCCCTGTTGTGCTGTTTATCTCATTTAGGTTCCATCTCTCTTGACTCTGTGTTAGTTGCTGTATTTTAAATCCTTCTGACTCTCTCTGAAGTCTTGTCTATGCTGGATCAGTGTGACACCAGAAAAGTGCATCTGAACAGTAAAATAGTTCACACTGAGGGCCTAACACCCACCCTAAGTGCATTTCAGGAGGCTCTACCTCACTCTGGTTGCATGGACTGAACATGTTCCCAGAATGAAACTTCCGGTTTCCCTTTGCCCACACACAGTCATATTCATGCAGCCCAAGACAGAATTCTGCAAGTGGGACAAGGAGGGTGACTTCAAAGCACATTCCTGATGCAAGTTAAAATGGTGACGCAGATGACAACGTTGTCACTGATTAACTATGTTGACTTTGGGGATGGTTTTACTTTTAAGAAGTGTCTCAAATATCTCTGCAGATCACGTTTCTGCAGCTACTGGACAGTAGCAATGGCCATGGCACATCAGTCCAACACCATCAGGCATGGATTAGCAAAATACAGCGGTGAGGCTTGGAAACAGATTTCTACAATACAGAAAGAACTCTGCCAACCTGTACAGTCTCCTTCCCTTGTGCATTGCTCTGCTTAAGTTCACCTGTAACAGATACAGCTTGTAATACAGCAAGAGGGTCATATATATGGAGGCTTTAACCAGTTTAATAATTTTATCATAGCTCTGTGATCTCTGGAAGGCCATTCCAGACCGAGTGCTCACTAACAACTGTAGTTAGCAAATTAACGTGCTAGTATCTGTTAGAGTCCAAATACCCACAACACATAAAACATATGAATGATTTTGTTGCTATTTTAAATAATTAATACTTCTAATTCTTACATGATGCTTTCTGTCTACAGATAACAAGTTGTATTAAAGTAGCAGACTGTTGTAATACAGTTGCTCCAATGCAACTTTGAGGAAGAGCCAAGCAAATACACCAGTAATACCCAGCCCTGTCTGCAGTATACCCCTGTCCTTCCTTGCAATTTACAAAATAGTCTAAAAAATTGCCCACCCCAGCCTGTGGGATGTCAGGGCAAAGAGGGAAGGAACAACTCTTCATCTCACAGTAACAGCAGTCCCATAAAGTACTACTCATCCTACAGTGTCTGAGTGAGAGCCCTGCACAAAACTATTCACATACTCTGATACTAGTGGTGACTGGTCTGCAGATTCAGCAGATCACCATCAGATTACATGGTTAAGAATTACATTGCTAGTTTATTTCCTTTCCAGCAACACAGAAGCAAAATATATCTATATATCCTCAGGCTGCCAGATCTCCATTCTCGTATTACCTTTATGGGATGTTTTATTTTTTATATTCCAAGCAGTAAACCAGAAGGCTTATATACACAAAACTTACATAGTCATTGTCTAACATTTATTATCACATTAAAAGGCCTGGAAACATTAAGTAAGGGTACCTAAAAAGTTGGATGGTAGAGAAAGACAATGTTGAAAATTGGCCTTAAAAATCTCAACTGATGTTTTTAAAGTAATTGAATTTGGGAGCCAAAGCATGCTGAAAAGAACCCAAAACCATATAGATGAGATCAGTAGAATCTGTATCGCAGAATATTTAAGCTAAAATGCTTCTAATTGTTTCACAACCAAATAACAGTATGATCAGAACCGCCACCACTTGTAGCACATATGTGGTTATGACAATCATATTGCATCTGGTATTATGTCATCACAAGCTGGATCTAGGTGTCCATTCAGGCAAATACTCTAGCTCTGCAAATTGAAGACTACCAGAAAAATGGAGTTTGTTAAATTCTATCTCCAAATAATACTGGCATTTGTTGCTCTTCAGTCCCCTGTCCTGGGTTCAGCAGTAGCAGTCATTTTTCTCCTTCTTAGTAGCTGGTGCAGTGCTGTGGTTTTGACTTTCAGCCTGGGAACAGCGCTGATAACACCAATGTTTTTAGCTGCTGCTCAGTAATGTTTATTCTGACCAAGGACTTTGTGAGTCTCATGCTCTGCCAGGGAAGAAGGGAAGCTGGGAGGAAGCAGAGACAGGACACCTGACCCAGACTAACCAAAGAAGTATTCCATACCACAGCACATCATGCCCACCATATAAACTGGGGGAAGTTACCCAGAAGGCTTAGATCACTGCTCAGTCAGGCTGGGTATCGGTCAGCGGGTGGTGAGTGGTTGTGTTCTCTTCCCTTGTTATTTCCCTTATCGTTATTATTATTGGTGGTAGCAGCAGTGGTTTGTGTTATACCTTAGTTACTGCAGTTTTCTTGTCTCAACCCATGGGAGTTACATTCTTTCAAATCTCCTCTCCATCCCTCCAGGAGTGGAGGGGAGGAAGGGGGGGGGGGGGGAGTGAGAGAGCGACTCCGTGGTGCTGAGTTACTGACTGGACTTAAACCACGACACCCCACTAGTTTGAGACTGAAAAATCCTCTGCCTTTTAATGATACTGTTGGAAAGAAGAGAGAATCAGAGGGGAACTGATTGCTAAGATGATTTAGTATCAGCTCCACACCAATAAAGCAGTTCTTTATTTACTTTCTTTGCTTATGCTCCATCCATAAAGAGATCAAAATAATAAAAAGGTCAATATTAATATTTTAACACTAATGCATATTTGATGTATTAAACAGTTGGAATGGTGAAACATTCGTAGAACTCTTCTGAACGAGAAACAGGCACCAGTACCTTGCTACAAGACCTCAGCATATATAATTTAGAAATAAATGAAGGAATGTATGAGCAATAGGAGGAAAGCAGGGATGCTCCCCAACAGAAGCCAGCAAGACAAATATTTGGCACAGACTGCCTGGAGGTGGATATTTTTTTATTTTTTTTTAAAGAAAACTCATGAATTCACTCTAAGAAAAATCTAAACATACAAAAAACTGCAACCTTCTGCAGAAAAAAAAAATCTGTGACCATGAAAACACTGTTTCCCCCAGTGCACTGTATCCTATCACTCTGATTTCCATGGATTCCAACTTCTGAGCACCAAGGTACTCACCAACTCTTGGCCCTTGTTATTCTGTATTACACTGACATAGATATTGAGACTATTCACTTTTTCCAGCTTAATCCTTATCTCTTTTTCCTAACCCAATATCTTTCTCGAAAACTCTTATCCCCAAGACATTCCACCTTCATTTCTATTTCACACTGAAGAGCATAACTCTCATGACCAGTAGATCTCTCTGCTATAAATTCATTCCCCTTAATTTGTCCTTGCTGGACAGCTCCTCTACTCCAAAATTAATTCAGTGCCACATACTTTCCCAACACTTTCAACTCAGTCCATGAAACTCTCCATCACCAATTGCCATTTCTCCTCTAATCTTTGTAGATTTAGATCATCTCTTTGGAGAGCTCATTTATACACTATCTGTAGTTAGCCCTTTCTTCCACATCCTTGTCTGCGGCCCAAGAAAGTCTACTCAAAGTACTATCCCAAGGATTTTTTCTTGTGTGTCTATACTATCACTCAGAGTACCCCTCTGGCACTTTCATTAAACAGAAGCTGTTGCCTCTATTTCCAAAACCCCACAGTCAAGATAATCGAACATAAATTAATAATTAATGCATGAGAGAAAAATGGAAACAGAGCTGGAGAACAATTCTTGTACAATCCTTTTCCTCTAATTTTACTTCACCAGGTAATGTAGCTCTGCTCATTCTTCATGATGCTGGTAATTAACGCCTTTTTCCTTCTTGACAGGAAAAACACTCAAGAACATTCTTAAACTTATGCACACAAGTAATCACGCTTGAAGAGAAGTGTACGCTTTATCTCCTTGCTGCAAAACAAATACAAAATAAATTCTTTTGGGCAAGTACCATCAACTTCTAGAGAATTTAAAGCAAAATATTAGAAGCCTTCAACAGTTAAGGCTGTGAAAACAACCTTCGAAACACAAACCTAAGCTGATGCAGCCTGGTACTCACATGCAAACACTCTGTCTCTCCTGCTGCTCAGTTTCCCCCACACAGCAACAAACTGAAAACTGCCTTTTCACAGCTGCTATTCCAAAACCTGGGGGAATCAGCTGTACCACGCGAGAACTGGGCTGCTTTTGATTTGGTGCCAAAACTTCTAGGCAGAAGCGGGCATTAGAGATAGGCACTAGGCAAAGGGAGCAGTTCAGCAGATGTTGTTCCTCTCCCTGCCTCCCCTCCTGAATGGCAACAGCTAGAAACCAAGGAGAATCCTGACTACCAGACCTGTGCATGCCGCAGCCATCAGCAGACAGCAAGAAAGAGTAAGTTGGAAAGAAATACAAGAGGCATCTTTGCAGCCACTGTGCCAAAAGAAAAAAACTATATGAAAAGAGACTTGAAGATTAAAAAGTTTAAAAACCTCAGAGGCTGGCACCCAGTTCAGACAGAGGCAATATACTAACTGGGAATCAGTACAATTTAATACAGGACCAGGGTCAAGGAAGAAAGACTAGCCCCCCCAATACACATCCCTCAACCAGCTGAGGGGAGGCAGAGCCAAGCACTTTCCCAGAAGAGCACACATCACCCCAGCAAGTTTTGTCCCTGGGCTATTAGCTTTCCAGTTCTAGCAAGCATAGAAATAAAAGAGAAGCAGCAGGAGACAAAGATGTGTTCAGCTAGCAAACTAGGAGACGCCTATACACAAAAAAAAAAAGAAACAAGGATAAGAGGAAAGTAGAACACAAATACAGAGTTACATTAAAACATGAAAACAATATACACCAAAAGCAACTTCGGGACAATACTCACCAATATTAAAATGAAATTACAGAAAGCCAGAAAGAGAAAAAACTAATCTGATAAGAAGCATACTGTTCAGATACACAAATTACAATGTCAGAATAACAACTGCCTGCAAAGGGTGAGAAATGCAAGGCAGGCAAGCCAGGAAATTCCCCTGTACTGTTTCAGGAGTGATAGTGACAGTCAACTGATCCTTCAAACTCTCTTTCTTTCACCTCCCCTGTAGAAAAAAATAGCAAATAGTATTCCTCAAGCACTTTTAATAGGGTATTTGCCAACGGAGTTCATGTACTCATCATATTGCATGGGTGACAGAAACAAACACTAGGTCACTAAATCAGAAAAAAAAAAAAAGTCCCCACAAATAATAATTTAAAAACTAACCAGATTTCAAAGGCAAGTATAGGTAAAATAGGGAAAACAGAACAAGCAAGCAGAAGAGACTGATCAATTTCTCAGCATAGTAAACTAGGTTTGCAGGCTCTCCCTCCATGTCCACTTCATTACATAGCGGTTTATCAAAGCCTCCTTTTCCCAGTACTGGCTGTTGGCCAAGACATGCTGATCAATGCTGAGCTGGTGGGGCAGCAGAAGAATTTAAGATTAAAACAGGACTCTGATGGATTGTCATGTCTGGAGCAGCACTGGAGAGAAGGCTCTGCTCTCATCAGCCTTCAGAATTTCTTCAGCCATGGTAGACTCAATTGCCGTCATGAGCAACTTCCCTAGTGCAGGCAAGAACAACTTCTTCCCCAGAGAACAAGTTCTGACTGGGGTAATAAGACCTATTTGCAAATAATCTTGTCTCAACATGTATACAGCTGTGTAGGCCACCATGTTAACAGGCTTTGACAGGATTTGCCAAAATACCCTATACTCACTTGACTGAAAACAAACTACATGCAGCTTTGAGCACCATGACAAGTTGTTATCAAGGTGTTTGCAATGAGGAAAAACAAAGAGGCAAATGAATTTGATTTAAAATGACTTTCTGAAGCACTTCACCAAAAAAAAAATAAAAATTGAAATTTGTAAATGAAACTTTGAAGGTAGGAATTGAAGACATGTTCCTGGAAAGCTCTTCAGAAGCATTTTCAGATGTTTTCCAGCTCTTCCTCTGAAACGTTTCTGCAGTTTCAGGCAACAACAACTTCCGATGTACTCTCCTTGCTACCTTAACAGTGGAGGAAAACAGTGTCTTATAAAGAGTCTCAGAAGCTAAAAGACATTTCTTCTTTCCCCAAAAAAGCTCAGACAATAAAAAGTAAACACACATGCCCAGCTCAAAAGCAAGGATAAATAGGGTTTGGGGTAGAAGAAATAAAGACATTGAGAGGAAAACTGTGATCATGAGAATGGAGTCTATCCCTGTACCCAACATTTTCCTGGTAAAGTTATTTAGTGTATATGTATCATTACAAACCTATTCTTTAGAGGCAAAGTCCAAGAAACACGAAAGAACAACCTCACGGAGTTCACACGAAAATAAATTACTGATTATTACCACCCCTACTTTTGAGAATTAACTAGAAGTCACTGGCTTTTATCTGCTCACAATTGAGCAGGTGGATGGAAGAGATGGCAGAAAAACAGGCCATCATGTACTTCAGAAGTGAACTCATTTAGCTAGGATTTCTAAACAGTCAGCTCAATTACTCAGCTCTGCTACTTACCACCTATGAAAGCAAGACCTGAATGATCAGCTTCGATACACTAAGCTTCACGTGCTATGAAACCTTGATTAGCATAGGAGTGTTTCCTCTCCCCCAGTCCTGGGTTTCTCTGTGACAACTTGATTACTACAGTAAATTTTAGAATGTTGAGGAAGAAAAACACCGGCAAACTTTCTTTCGTTGCTGTTTTTAGTCAATTGTAGCATTTCACGGTCTCTTCCTTCTTTGGGAACTTCAACTCTGATTAACCTCCCAGATACAGAACCTGGAATTGGCACACACTCCCTGAGTAAAACCAAGTATGTACATACAAGTACACAACTGATTAGTATAACCCACAGCTACCAGGGTCATCATCTAATCACTGACTCTCTACATTCACATGCTTTCCCTTAATGAAAGACAGTTACACAGGGAATGCATTCCTTTTCACTACCTAAATCCCATTTTATGGACAAATTCAACCTGCTGGTTTGAGATTCAGTGTGGCTGAAGTAAGAGAGAAGAAGGAAGAGGAATGGGATTAATTAGCTCTTCTTGTCTTTTGTTGGGCTAGAAACGAAGAGATGTGAAGTATGTTCCAGAGGACTCATGAAAAAAAAAAAAGTAGAAATTACAAGAAAGAGACAAAGTCTCTTTAAACCACGGACAGACAAAACTTACTTGATAAAAGCATGAGAGGTAATGCACTGATGCATTAATATTTCTCTAAAAGGTTGGAAAATATATGACCAAATGTCCATAAAAAAAATACTGAAAATATGCTATGAAGTACTTATTAATTCTACTCTGTAGAATTCTACTCTTTGTCAGGACCTGCTACCCCACCTTGATAAATCATGCCATGCTTCTATTTCACATCGACAATATTGGCTTATTCTTCCTCCTCCACCACAAACCTCCCAACAACCAGAGTAAGGAAGGATGCAATATTAGGTCACCAACTAACTCTGAAGAGTTAAATAAAAAATAAAATTAAAAAAAAAAAAGAGTATTTCTACCACATATCCTGCAGATTTAAAAAAGGAATTCAGCCAAATTACAGAAGTATGTGTTTCAGCAAAGCCTGGGCTAAATTACATTGAATTTGGCATTAAAAAACAAGTTAGCAGGGTTGATAGACTCTGGTGAATTACGATAGCTCTTTTTTTTCTTAAAGTCTGATGTCTTTTTTTTTTTAATTAATTTTATCTACCACAGTAAAGCTGAGCTAATTTTACTTAGTGAGAAGAAAGGACAACAGTGGAATGAAACACTGCCTGCATTTAAAATTCTTTACGTTAATTAGTATAGCCCAGTCCATTAAGTATGATAGTTTCAAGATACCATACAGTACATTTTAATCTGATACTGAAGCAAGAACATAAAGAAGCCAGCCATATTATAAACCATTTTCTTACTGATATTACAATGCAATTGAGGATATTTGATATATGAATTCCATCTCATTCTCTTACTGGATAATATGTTCCACATTAAAAAAAGCAGTGAACTGCATTCTGCAATATTTGCTCAGCAATATGCCAAATGAACTAGCAGAAAGAACAAATTACTTCTGCTCTCAAGCAGGGTGGATACTATTCTTAGGTTATCAGAAGGACTGCTGGTGCAAAAGCTTTATGAAGAGTGCACAAACACAGACAGGCAAACTGGGCTGGGAGCTGGAACCACAAAACATCGTAGGTTCAGGTTTGAAACTATACCTTGGATCATTATCTGATGATGATGGACAAGGCATACAGTAGTTAATGGCTCAAGTTAAGCAACACAGGAAAGGAATATCAGTCCAGCTCGTAATGGACAGCCAGTCACATCACTCAAGATGTGAAGCAAAAAAAGAGCAGGAATTTAAGGGACAGCCCACAGTCTGTTTATATCTTGGCAATAAGAGAAGTCATTCAGGAAATAAGACAGATTTTTACCCTATGGAACTTTACTCCAGCTATCACACATCCAGAAGCGTCTTGCTACAGGACACAGTGCAAGAAAGGTGGTTATACTCTCACTCCTGAGGCTGACACAGGGCTGCTGCGCAGCAAAGAGTGCAAAATCAGAGCAGAAAAGAGGGCTCCTTCATGTGGTTCTCAGCGATCCTGAGCTATCAAAGCAGGTTTTCTGAACTCTTTAAACTCAGGACCAGTTCTGCTACTCTCTATTCAGTAATTCACTGGGTAATATATCAAACTGCCAAATAAAGAGGAAGGATGTTTATGTGCATTTCATTACTTCTATGCAGAAATGAAACTCACAGAAATAACTATTTTTTGTTATGTCTTATTTAAACTAGTTCCTGATGAGCAAAAAAGGACGAATTACCCTTGTCCAGCAGCTAAACTCCTATACATGGCAAAAATCTCTTTCTACATATAGCAGCTAAACCAAAAGTCAGAGTTCACTTAAAAACAGTAATTAGCAAGAGTAACAGCTAATTTTAGGTATCAAGTAAATTCTGCCAATCAGCCTGTGCATTGCTCATACGTTAAATTCATAACTGTTGTATTTCTGCATTTGCTGCACATCAGTAATCTTTTTTCATACATCTTACTAATAAAAGTAATTTGTACTGTAGCTATGTTTAAAGCACAGTTCCTATACTTAGTGACCAAGATCAGTGAGAACTTATAAAATGTTCAGCACCTGCTGCAGCTGATGGCCACAACTTGGAAGCTAATGAGGAAAATTTCATCAAGAGGAGGGCAATGCACAGATGGGACTGTAGGATCTCACCTCTGGAGGCTTCTGAGCCTCCTGCTTGAGCCTAGACTGATGTCAGCACTACATGAGATCGCCTTTGGCTTTGTCCAGGGGGCAGTCACACTGAGATGACCTAAAGACATCCCTTTACAATGTCATTTCTATGACTGGTTTGGAGTGGAGAGTCTTCGGTGCGGTGGTAAAAATTCTCATTTTGCCAGATTTCCTTTGGCTTCCTGCTTACAAGATGTCTTCATACAGGCTTCACAGTTTAAGTACCTAACACTTAAAAACCAAGATGTTCTTCCAGAAATAATGTTATTTTTACCACCATGTTAACTTGTCAGAGAACGCACTAAGCACAAAGTATCTATAACAGGCATAATTCAGCTACCCCAAAACATTCAGTACTGAATTTTACAAAGCCTTAGAGATATGAAAGTACTAAGATCATAAAAAGTCAAGTTCATAAAAAGCCAGGAATCCCTTTTTGTGCACTTTCACTATCCCTCTGGAAAGTGATGTGGAAGGGGTTTTTTTTAGTTTCTTCTCTGATTTGATTTGGGTTTGCTTGTTTTATAGAACTGAAAGTAAAATATCAACAACAAAAAAAAAAAAACAAAAACAAAACAAACCCCCACCAAAACCAAACAGCTGTGCAAGTTTTTTAGAGCAAACCTTTCAAGAACTAAGCTTTTCAGTGCTTTTCTGGAAATAGAGCACCTTGTTTCAAAACTTTAAGTATTCTATCTATTCAATCGCTGGGAAGTAACAGAGCATAAGTACTGTCACAGCACAAAACCCTATCACAGACCTGCCAATTCTCAAGAGCTTGTCTCTGGTGCACTAGATGCGGAGAACAATTCTGGTCAACCTTCACCAGGCGGCCACTCTCAGCATGATAACTGTTTCCCTGTACAAAGACCTCACTTAATAATTGCTGAAACAAACTACTTTTCTTGTTCACCTCTTTATTTAAAGGCCGAATTGGCTGAAGTTGGGCACAGATGGTGATAGCGCGACTTGCGGGAGGCACCTCCCGGAGGTTTAACTCCATCCAGCTCGCAGCGCAGAGCAGCCGAGTATCTTTTCCCCTGCAGAACGGCCCCGCCGCCCGCGCTCCGCGCTCCCATCTCCTCGGCACGGTGGCTTTCAGCGCGGCTCTAAAACTTAACAGACTTTACCCTGCTCACTGAGGGGTTTCTCGCTGACCGGGCTGGTCCGCTGAAGCCGCGCTCACACCGAGCTTTGCAGCGACCGCTCTAACCCTGCCCCGCCGGGCCACAGAGCCCGCCCCAACCTGTTGCGGGTCAGAGAGTGGCGGCGGCAGCAGCCTCCTGGGGCGGAGGGCGCGGGACGGCCCGACGCGGGTAACGCAGGCTGCGGGGCTCACCTTCTGCTGCCGGCGGGCCATGTCGGTGGGCTGCTTGGCGTTAAAGGGGTGCGCGATGCACCTCGCGATGAACACGTAGAGCTGCAGACGGAGCCGCTTCTCCCGCTCCTCTCGCTGCAGGCGTTCCTGCTCTTCCCGGCCCTCGCTCAGCACCGAGGGGCTGGGGCTGGCCGCCCGCGCCGCGCCAGCCTCCCTGCTCCGGGAGTCCCGGGGCGGCGGCGGCAGCGAGCGCTGGGAGCTGCCACCCGCCGCCACCAGCACGTCCCGCCGCTCCTCTTCCAGCAGCTCATCGGACTCCTCCTCGCTGGAGGAAGGGTCCAGCATCGCGCTTGGCGGGCGCGCCCCGCGGCAGGGCGCGGAGCGAAGTGGGGAGCGGCGAGCACCTTTCCGGACACGTCGAGTTTACACACAGACTGTTTCCGACCGGCAGCGGCCGCTGGGCGGGAACGGCGGGGAGGGGAGGCGGGGTTTGGGAAGGGGGTCGAGCCTGGGTTGCCGTGGGAATTGCTCCGAGCGGCACCCAGCGAAGGCGGGGCCGAGGCCGGCCTAACACCTCAGAGCGCCCCGGAGAGGTGCAGCGGCCTGCAAGTACTGGTCCGGGAGGGGCCGCCCCGGCCCGCTGCTGCCTCGGCACGGCACGGCTCGGCTCGGCTCGGCTCGGCTCGGCACGGCTGCCTTGCTGCCTGCGACGAGAGCAGGTGCTGGCCCCGCTGGGCTGCTCGGGCCGTGCGGGTGCTGGCTCCGGCTGCGCCCTGCCCCGGGCAGTGCGGGAGACTCGGCCGCCAATCGCCGGCCGGCTCCGACAGCTGGGGGACGCCGTGCTGGGGAGAAGCTGGGGGCTGAGCCCTCGGTTCGGGTTGGCTCTGCTCGGCACGGCACGCCTCGGCTCGGCGCTGACCCCCAGCTCGCACCCTGTGCTATGTAGGGTGGGGGGTAAATGAGAGGCATCTCGAAAGAAAAAGAAGCCGCCGGAGCCATGCTTTTCAGTGCGCTGAGGCAGAAGCCTGTGTTGTCCTGCAAAACACTTCTGCTGAGAGCCTGCTGCCACAAACAAGTAGTTTGCATCTCTGAAATCATTGTTCCTGACTACCTGTGGAGCCAGACAGGTTCATATTAACAACGAGTATCTTCCCAGTTAAGAAACATGAAAGCATACCGTTATCACTCTAAATTGAAATAAGAAAGGCTTCACCATGTGAAAGCTGAATTTCTGGAGTCTGGGGCCCCATGGAGTGGTAGCCCTGAAGGACAGCAGGGATATCGGAGTTCATGTGAATCAACAAGTCCTTCTCTTGCTCCCTGCGCACCATGTGTGATGGTGCCGGTACCAGGGAGGATGTGAGAGGTGGGATCAGGGGCCAGGGATACGAACGCTGGAGGGTTGAACTGGTTAGCTGAAGGGCAGTGTCCCTGTGTGCTGCTTTAACATCAGAGCAGCAGAGGCTGAGACCACACAGCCCTAGGCCTCTGTTCAGCAGCAGCAGCAAGTTTGCAAAGCCCTGAATGGAAACTTCACAAACTCGGAAGGCCTACCCAGTTCTGTATGAGCTGGACTGGGCTTTGAGTGGTGAAAGGCTCTAGTCCATTACCGATATTTTGAAGCACCCAGTCTTCCAGCGGGGTATTTATGAAAGGACCTTTAAAAGCCGCAGTTATCTCCCGAGTTAGACAGGTTTCAGCAGGTGGGCAGCAGCTATTAGCTAGATGGCAGCATTAAGCACGAGTTGTCTAGGTTCTGCCTCTGGATCTTTACCAGGGGAGTAAGGTGCAGCACGGAGGGAGAGCCCTGTGAAAAAACACATTGGTTTTCTTCAAGGTTTGTGATGTGGGGGTAGCAGTCGTATACAGATAGGTGGATTATTTATGGGGTCGGCTTGTGTCCTTAACATTTAACTGGTAATAGTAGATAAAATCTGTGAAATGCAGAAAAGCAGTCAGGGAAAAGTAGGAACCTATTGAACATCTCTGGTCACATTTCCTTAGAGCAAGAATTGCTCAAGCCTGTTTTTGTGGGTACCACTATCACCAGTCTCATGTCAGTGTTTGTTTTCCCAATGTATGACTGGCAAGTAGTGCCACTCCTGTAGTAGATAAGAGGTAGTTCTATGAAAAATATGAAACTGGTTACTGTAAACTACTTTTTTGACTAAGAGCAATGCAATGTATACTCAGATTTGTGGGGACTTTTTACAATAACTTGTTCTTATTATAATGGCAAGTAAAAATACAGTAATGCTGTAAAAAACTTCTTTTTTTCTTACCTTTACTGAAGATAGGACTGCTATTTGCTGCTTTCTTCAGGCACTTAGAACATCCATTTAAGATGTCTTTCCTGGAGCTGCATGCAAAAGACCTTTAGCAAGGCAGTGAAAGTCTTGTACTTTGCTTTCCGGGCTCATCCATTCTCATTGTATCTCCTTATTTGGGGAAAAAGATAAAAACAAGAACAATTCAGATTTTGTTTTCTATCAGACCAGGCTCAAAATAGAATGTTTTCAATTTGGAATTGACTGCATTGATAAAATGATTTGGCAGTATCTACCAGCATATCTAACCATTTAGGATGAACCCTCTTACTTTCTGCATCTACTTTTAACATGACCCTTTATTTGGTATTGTGTGTTTCCATTCTGTAAAGCTACTCTCATCTAACAATAGTTGAGTTTTTGTTTCTGATCTCCTGCTGCTTGTTGGTGCTGGTTTTTGTCTGATGCATTTAAATGCAGAGTGTCTTATATTTTAAACATTCCTGCAGAGCATGAAAGCCACCCTTCCTGAGTCCCCTTTGTCTACTTACATTGGTGGTATTCATCTCCTAAGAATCAGTTGGAATTTATCACTGTATTCCTCAAGTGTTTGTGTATGCTGCTCAGAGGGCTAAGTACACAAATGTCAGGGCAGAATATTTATATTGAAATACCTATGAGCTTAAATAATCTGATTGCAACAATGAAAAGTCATTCATTAGTTCCCATTAAAATAATGTAACCAAACCGATTTTATTTGTACTTTCTCTTCACTTTGTCCAAACTCAGCACAGATTTATTTACAGTTGTACTTATTCAAATGCATTTTTTTCTGCCTAGATGTTATATTTTGCCTAATTTAGTTTGTAGAGCATATTTATTTTAACAAAATGGTGTTAAGAATTGGATTGTTCTTTTTATATGGCAATGAAATGAGGATTTTGTCAATAAAGCTCGCTATTTAGGGATAAAAGAAGCAGTAAAATTAGTGTTGAAAAATTCAGCTTTAAACTGATCTATTTTTTTTATTTCAAAGTGCAGATAAAAATTTTATATATGTTTTCAAATCCTTCATTTGTGAAAATACGTGACTAAAAATATGGTGTATAAGAATATATTTGTGCTCAGTAAAGATTTCCTATTATAGAATCAGTGCCTTGTAATTCACATATAAACTGTCTGTTGGTCATAAAATTCATTATTATCTTGAGGCTCAGTAGTTCAAAATAATAACTTTTAGCTTGATGTGGTGTATTGTCAGTTTAGACACTTCTTGTACTTTTTCCTTAATGCTTTGGATTACCAAATCGTGATTAAGCAAGAATCTTACCTTATGTTATTTGTAAGCAGGTCATAGCCACAGCCAGGCATAACAATGATGTTTTTAGGGTGCTCTGTAATTGCTTTAGCGTATATACTACCATGCATAACATGGTAGTATATGTACATATAACATATATACATGGGAATGTATATGCACTGGGCAGTGGGTGAAGTACTGTCTTCCCTTTGCCTTACCCATTGTGACCACCTTTGCTTGCATACCAGGAAGAGAGTGGTATGGTGCAAGGAGAAAAACTTGAAAGCATGAAAGCATACTGCCACAAAAGTACAAAACCCAAAAGTAAAATAGAAGAAATATCCACATTATTATGTTTGGGGTTTGGGTTTGGGTTTTTCTTTTATCATAATATGATGGTGAAGCTCAGCATGTCTTGTTTTTGTGGCCTGGCTTACAGTTTCTGAAGGCATCTGACTGTTGACACTACTGTCCATTGATATGTGTGAGTTTTTACTCAAGCAAAAACACATAGTAGAGATAGTATACAGGCATGTGCAATAGGTAATGTGGATTTACAATCCAGCTGAAAGCATATTAGTTTGAAAGTGCAAAACAGTGCATTCTTTTTGTGATGAGCAGTGTCCAGTAGATCTTCATAATGATAAATTTATCAGCATTTATGTGCCACTGGCTTGCAGTGCTCAGCTCCATGGTGTGAGAATTTTGTGCATAGCTGATATATTTCCAGGTCCTCCAGCTTTTCCGTGCAGCAGATTTTATTCCTTTGTGAAGAGTATGCAGGAGGTGGCTAAAATTTCTGGAGGTTTCATTTCTGAAACATAAATTAATTTCATTTCAGGAATTCATTTCTCCCAGAGGCATGTCAGATGATAGCTCTATATTAACTTCAAGTGTTCTGTGCAGATTCAGGTACTTGGATGGGAATTTATAGAGAGAAATCACAGGCTAACACTATGGTGTTTGCCTCACTTAAATGGGTTTGGCAGTAGTAACTGAATGTTGAAGTGAATGAAGATCTTCAGGTTGTACTGACAAAATAAACAAAGCTTTCCCTAAAAACCAGGTTTGCCACCTATTTACTTCACAGTGGGTCTCGCTATAGCACTATATAGGTGATGGAACTCCGTGTAAACATTCACACAGCTACTTTCTGATGTCTGATGAAATGATGGGATTAATTTTTTGATCCTCTCAACCACATAAGCAAGTGGCAGAGCATACACAGGCATAGAAGATGGAGAAGACATTACGTCCTGTTTCTGTTGCACTCTTGCAGCCATCATCACACATAAAATTCTGCTGCAAAGTCTTATTCGCCACAACCTCTTTGCAATGATGGAGTATATTCTTCTTTTACTACTTAAATCAAACACCTTTGCTCCACTGATCTGTATCAAGAGTTGCAGAAAATGTGCCTCCCAAACTATTCTGTTTGATTTGACTCCCTAAGAATAATAATTAAACAAAATGGTCTTTATCTCCTGATATTTCCTTTTGGCATGCCAGGCTGGATGCCAGTGTGCCTGAGCTAGACATGTCTCAGACAAGAGCACAAAGAAGAATAAAGAGCATCCACATGCTGGATTCAGCTGACCAGGGTAAGTGATGTCAATAGCTGATACATATAAAGAAAAAAAAGGTAAGTTAGATCCTAGGATTTCCATGTGTAATTTCCAGTTTCATAGCTCAAGTCCTGTTCATGCATATGTATGTAAATGTAGAGACATATATGAGAAAATGGTAATCATATGTCCTGATCTGACGTTTTGGAGGCATTGCATTACTTACAAGCTGTGCAGCATCAGTGTAATGAGTAGGCTATTGCTAAGAGGCCAGGTTAAGTGTTATGTCACATCATCACTTAGTACTAAAAGCCATTCTAAAAAATGGAGTTTTTCAAATTAATTTGGTTCAGGGTAGCCTTGTGTCTGAAACATGGTGCTGTTCTCTGCACCTGAAGCTCAAGTAATTAAGGCAATCTGATTTTTCAGTGTGGGGTTGAAAAAGTGACATCAATATCTCCTTTAAAATTCTAAAGAAATATGCAAATATGTTTCTCTTAAAGGAATGTTTCTACCCACAAGAAACCTCTCTACCCTGCAACTTGTCTTCATTGGCAAAGGATATTAGGACCACGTATACCACAGGGTACATTGTCCTGTTACCTTCATAATGCCAGTGGAAATCTTAAAATTAGTCTTGTTATAGGTTAATGAATTTCTGAATTGGCAGCATCCAAAAATATGCAGAGCCATAAGGTAGTTGTTGTTTAGGTGTAGTACATTAATACTTTCATGTGGTTGCTATCATTAGCACACAGGTAGCATTATTTTTACTAAGGATTATGACTGCTTTCTGAATACGTGGTTTCTCAGAAAGCCCAGATGACACAAAACTTGCTGCTGTGAGGGGTGTGTAGTCTTGTGACCAAATAGTGGAACGTGGCATCTCTTAGAGGATGATACAGGTGCTGCATGTGTGATACTGCCAGGCATTGCTAACGAGTTCCAGTGATTACTGTTACATCTCATAGAATCATAGAATCATAGAACAGTTAGGGCTGGAAAGGACCTTAAGGTATCTAGTTCCAACCCCCTGCCATGGGCAGGGACACTTCACACTAAACCATGTCACCTAAGGCTCTGTCCAACCTAGAATATATATAGAATGTTCTCTGTTGTAGAATATTGCTTACTAGTTAAAATCAGTTGCTTTCAGTAGCACAACACAGAGTCTAAATTCAACACAATGCACCTTAGGAGCTTTTGATTCATAGGACTTCCGAATCCTCAAGGGCTTCAAAATGCTTAAAGGAATCCTAGAACTCAATGTGTCATTCAGGTGAGAAAAGGATGTTTTGCTTTATTGCATTTCTTGCACTTTAAGCCTAAACAGCTCTTTCCATGCAACATTCAGCTGGAAGTGAAATATTCAGCATCAGTGAAAACGGAAAAAAAACATTTCCATTTCATCTAACACACATTCACAAATATTTATGGAAAATATTCTATTGCTATACTGAAAAAGCTACAAAATGAAAACATGCATTAACTTAGATGTTAATTCCTCGAAGAAAGGCATCTGATATAGAGCCCAATCTGAACAGAATTTCCATCATGTCCCAGTACAGTGCCACAGGCAGTAGCTGAAGGCCAGTTATAAGCACAGAAAAGTTGACTTAAATGTTTGTTCCAACCACAGATGCTGGGTGTGCTCTGTACTTTTGCTGAGCAGATAAGTGGCAAACAAGGAAATTTGGAAATTTTTCAGAGATTTACCATATGAACAAACAAGTTTTATAGGGTTATGTATGTGAGTACAATCCAAAGTGACCGCCACAGAATCATAGAATACTTAGGGTTGGAAAGGACCTTAAGGTCATTAAGTTCCAACCCCCCTGCCACGGGCAGGGACACCTCACACTAAACCATGCCACCCAAGGCTCTGTCCATCCTAGCCTTGAACACCACCAGGGATGGAGCATTCACAACTTCCCTGGGCAACCCATTCCAGTGCCTCACCACCCTCACAGTAAAGAACTTCTTCCTTATATCCAATCTAAACTTCCCCTGTTTAAGTTTGAACCCGTTACCCCTTGTTCTATCACTACAGTCCCTAATGAAGAGTCCTTCCCCAGCATCCCTATAGCTCCCCTTCAGATACTGGAAGGCTGCTATGAGGTCTCCATGCAGCCTTCTCTTCTCCAGGCTGAACAGCCCCAGCTGTCTCCAGCCTGTCTTCATATTGGAGGTGCTCCAGTCCCCTGATCATCCTTGTGGCCCTCCTCTGGACTTGTTCCAACAGTTCCATGTCCTTTTGATGTTGAGGACACCAGAACTGCACACAATACTCCAAGTGAGGTCTCACAAGAGCAGAGTAGAGGGGCAGGATCACCTCCTTTGACCTGCTGGTCACACTCCTTTTGATGCAGCCCAGGATATGGTTGGCTTTCTGGGCTGTGAGAGCACACTGAAGCCAGCTCATGTTCATTTTCTCATCGACCAACACCCCCAGGTCCTTCTCCTCAGGGCTGCTCTGAATTTCTTCTCTGCCCAACCTGCAGCTGTGCCTGGGATTGCTCTGACCCAGGTGGAGGACCTTGCACTTGGTATGGTTAAACTTCATGAGGTTGGCATCAGCCCACCTCACAAGCGTGTCAAGGTCCCTCTGGATGGCATTCCTTCCCTCCAGCGTATCAACCGAACCACACAGCTTGGTGTCATCGGCAAACTTGCTGAGGGCTCACTCAATCCCACTGTCCATGTCAGCAACAAAGATGTTGAACAAGACCGGTCCCAATACCAATCCCTAAGGGGCACCACTCGTTACTGGTCTCCAGTCGTACATTGAGCCATTGACCACAACTCTTTGTGTGTGGCCATCCAGCCAGTTCTTTATCCACAGAGTGGTCCCCCTATCAAATTGATGTCTCTTCAATTTAGGGACAAGGATGTCGTGTGGGACAGTGTCAAACACTTTTCACAGGTCCAGGTAGATGACATCAACTGCTCTACCCCTGTCCATCAGTTCTGTAGCCCCATCATAGAAGGCCACCAAATTGCTCAGGCAAGATTTCCCCTTAGTGAAGCCATGCTGGCTGTCACCAAGCGCCTTGTTGATTTTCATGTGCCTTAGCATGCCTTCTAGGAGGATCTGCTCATCTGTAATTCCCCAGGTCATCCATTTTCCCCTTCTTGAAAATGGGGTTACAGTAACCTTTTTCCAGTCGTCAAATAACCATTCTGATTATCTCCAGAGCAATGTGCTTGCTTAAGCCCTTTTCAGGTCTATAAACAATAACGGAAGCTAGGCTTGGAAAGGATCTTTAGAAGTTATTTGGATAGTACTTTTGCTCCCAAGTAGGATCCACTACACCTAACTCATTTGTGACTGATGCATGTCTAATCTGATTCTTAGTCCCTTCTGGTATTTCACATCCCTAGGCAAACGATTCCAACACTGAACTCTCAATTCTGAAAGCTTGTCTTAATGTTACCCTAGGCCTCCCATTCTGGGAACTTGTGCATGGGAGCATGCAGCCTAGCCTCTGTTATTGCTGCTCAAAAGATCCCAAACCCTGTCCCTGCTCACCCTGCACTGTGTTTTCTCAGTTCACAGACACACAGGAGGTTTTGAGCATGCTGCCTCCTTTTCCTAGTGGAGCTGTTCTGCTCAGTTTGGACAAGGAGAGATTTTATGAGCCTTCCCTGTGTTGGAGGGAAAGACCCTGGGGTGAATCACTCTGAGTGCAAGAGGGGCTCATCTGAAAATAAAAACCCAAACCAAATCAAACCAAAAACCAGATGATGTAACTGTTTATGCTGAAGAGAAAAAGCACTTGCAAAGGGGGCCTGACCTGGTTCTCCACTTGATACCAGTTATGGAGAAGGAAACACCATGGGGGTTTTCAGGGAGATAAGCAGAGATCAGGCATGCACTGAGCCAGGCCCCATCCCTCTTCCAGGAGCTGGTGCTGGGTGTGCTTCTGCCAAGGATTCTTGGTGCTTTTTGGGCTGGAACAAAGGAGAGCAAGTGGCACATTCTGTTCCATTCAGCATTGCCTTGAAGCTTGGTCCCAGTCCTGCAAAGAGGAGGACAATAGCAAGAGGGGACAGTGACTGGGAGATGCAGGAGGGAAGAGCGAGGGAAGAGCAAGGGAAGGAGCTTTCATCCTCTTGCCAGCAATGAGCTTGGAGCAACTAAAATCTGCACTATGTCCCTGAGCAATTTAAATCTATTAGTCTCGTCTATCTGCAGCAAACATGAAAACCAGTTTATTCCCTTCGTATTTAAAAAAGGTTTTTGTGTTAAAAGGAATTCTCTTCCTCCTGCTCAGCTTTCTGTAGGCTACATGATCTCTCAGTCTTTCTGCATAGGCGATAAGTACAAATTCTGATTCTGTTTCTGCCCAGTTGAAGTACACTTTCAAAGGAGAGCCAGTTTTACCACATCATACTGAACAGACAGAATACTTTATGAGCTTACATATGACTGCCTTTGTGATACTTCCAATGGCAGAGTTGCCTTTTTACCCTAACCCTGAGCTGAGCAGCCGTTGATGTCATTCTGTTTGTGTTAGAAGTGTGGCCCTGCATCAGCCAGAGCAGGGGTTTTGTGTGGTGCTATTGCCAGTGAGAACAGCTCTGTGATCATGAGAGGCAGAGGGGTGAGGTGGGGCAGTAACAGGGATGCAGGAGGGGCTCAGCCTTTCCAATTCCATTTAGATTGCCTAGAGAAGTTGTGGATGTCCCTTCCATGGAAGTCTTTAAGGTTGGATGGGGTTTTGAGCAACCTGGTCTAGTGGAAGCTGTCCCCATCCATGGCAAGGGGTTGGAAGTGTGTGATCTCTAAGGTCCCTTCCAACCTAAACCATTCTGTGATTCTATGAATTCTTCCTACTCTAACCATGAAAGCCTGCAGTTTTGCATACCAGCCACTTAAAAAATATTTTGAGGTCATTATTATCCTGTTAATTTTGTTTCCTGTGTGAGCTCAGATTCCTGGCTGTGTCTGTTAATTAGTTAACTAAAAATGCAGTTTCTCTGGACTCTTAGCAGAAACTAGGTCTATAACTGAATACCACGATAGATGACTCTTCACAGTGTCCAGAGAGATCCTTTGTTGTTTGTTCTAAAATCTGGACTTCAACCTCAGTCTAGTGTTGTGGTTTAAGCCCAGCTGGTAACTCAGAACCATGCAGCCGCTCGCTCACTCCCCCTTTTCTTCCTCGCCCCCCCCGCTCCTGGAGGGGTGGGGAGAAGAATTGAAAGAATGCAACTCCCATGGGCTGAGACAAGAACAGTCCAGTAACTAAGGTATAACACAAACCACTGCTGCTACCCCCAATAATAATAACGATAAAGGAAATAACAAGGGAAGGGAATACAACCGCTCGCCACCTGCCAATTGATACCCAGCCCAACTGAGCAGTGATCTAACGCTTCCGAGTAACTGCCTCTACGTTATATAGTGGACATGACGTGCTGTGGTATGGAATACCTCTTTGGCTAGTTTGGGTCAGGTGTCCTGTCCCTGCTTCCTCCCGGCTTCCCCTCCTGCCTGCCAGAGCATGAGACTCAGAAAGTCCTTGGTCAGAATAAACATTACTGAGCAGTAACTAAAACCGTCGGTGTTATCAGCGCTGTTCCCATGCTGAAAGTCAAAACCACAGCACTGCACCAGCTACTAAGAAGGAGAAAAATGACTGCTACTGCTGAACCCAGGACATCTAGTCACCTACAAAGAATTTGTTTTAAGTGTTATGTTGGAGTTCAGGTGGATTGACAATGTCCATTCCATTAGTTATGGAAATAAGCTATCATTTAACATGGCCCTATTCTGCACTGCACTGACCAATGAACGGAGAATCAACCTTTTGGAACTAAAAATAGATGCCCTAATGTCTAGAAAAAACAGTCAATGTTTGTTTTGGCAAATTCTGGATAATGAAATAAATGGTACAGTGGGTTTTTAACTTGTATCCTAAATGATACATGTAAAGGACATGTTCCTAGATGGCAAAACAAGATTTGCTGTTTAATCAAACCACTCTGCAAGGATGATGAAAGTGCATGGAAATTTCTTTGAGTTTGAAATGACAAGAGAACCTTGTCATTCTGACCAGGTCTTCCCACTTGCATGCAAGGAAACCAGCTTGGCTCAGACCCTTATGGAGTGATATATAGTAATTTTCTGTTTCATGATGAAGAGAGTGTTTGAACACATTGGCAGACCTTTCACAGCATATGGTCAAAACAAAAAGAATCCCTGCTGTCACTGTTGAAATGTGCATTTTGACTACTTGGACAGTCAAAATCTGCTCAGATGCCTATGTGTGAGCTTGAATTTGATATAACTTCTTCTAGAAGAATTCTTTTCAAACAGCTTATGTACTTTATTTCACAGAAAACACTGCAGAGAATACAGATGGAGGCAGCTGTGCTGATCTTACCCAAAGGCTGCACTTCGGGAAGGGCAGAAAGCTCACCACTGTGATTATGCCTCTTTGAAAAGCTGCCTAATCGTACCCTCTTCTCCATGTTTTGAATGTAAATCCTGATAAGTTAGGACTTGATTCAAAGCCCACTGATGACAGAAATAGCCTCTTTTTTCCTTCAGTGGGCTTTTCTCTGTTTTCCAAAGGCTTCTGAACTGTGCCCTGCATTTGAACTTGAATGATGTTTGTAGCTGGATATGGCAGAACATAATAATTTTTAAACCAGGAATAAGAGAAGTCTTGTTAGTGTCTGGGTTTGTCATTTAGAAGACCTTCTTATAGCCTTTCTGAAGGGGGATATTTTTAGACCTAGCAAGCTGGAACCATTTTTTAATCACTTTTTTTTTTTTTTCAATTACTATTCTGTGACTAGACATGAATCCCATATTCCTTTAGGTTTTATTCTGAACCAGCCCAGTAATTTAAATAGTGTAAGTGACATTGCACTGTTTCTCTGCATCACTGTGTGAAAGTTTTTGCTTTCCTATGCTTTCAGCCTCTTGGTCTTCTAACATGATGCCTTGGATTAGCTGAAGGTCATATTTCAATGTAGTTGGTTTAGTACAGTTTCAGTGTAGATTTAATACAGTTTAGTTTGTTCCTCACAGTTGACCCAATGATTCCTTTTTCCAAAAAATTTTTGGTTACAACATAAAGTTGCATTATTCATGACATTTGCCACAATCTTTATAGTAACTGGATATGTTATCTTTAACTTTTGTCAACTGCAGTTAGCATGTTGAGTGAGAATTCAGCTTTCATATTCCCCTACCCTTCCTTAAAACCCCTGTGCTGCTGCTTGTGGAGGGAAGTTGAATTGGCTGTGCTCTGATAACTTGTCAAAAAGGAGGCAATTAAAAAGGATGCCATTGTGAGCCTGCTTTTTTCCCTATCTAATGATTTTAAAGGCAATATCATGATTTGAGATCCCAGATTCCCAAGAGCTTGCTTGGGCTTGGTACTACTGCATTTGGCTGTATGCATGTCTTTATAGTGTCACATTAGCCTTTAGCATTTTGTCATCTTTCCACTGTCATTACTGATACTGTGTTTGTAGTGTCCTGGTGCCTCTGTCAGGGAGGATGTCATAAATTCACTCTTCATATCATTCAAGACAAGTAAGATTTTGATTTATAGCTTGAATGAAGGTCTAATGTGATTTTACTGGAATTGCCAACTTTCTGTCCGGCAGTAAGCTGAAGGGAGAGCTGGAAACTTTTACCAGATAAGTTAGTCTTGCCTTTGCTTCTAAAGTAAGAAGATAGGTATCACCAAAGGTAGTATTTTATTTCTGGTTTTTTGCATCTTTTCATAAATCTAATAGGTATTTTAAGTAAAGTGGGCATTTGCCAAGTACAGTTTTCAATTAATTCAGCTGTTTAATTTAATTGTACTTTTTTTACAAAAGCTATTTTGAAGAGAGTAAAGTCCTGCATTAAAACATGTACTGTGATACAAGTTTGTTGAAATGTATTTGGCTTAACTATAGATAATGAAAGCCAAAGGTGAAGCATTTTCTTCATATCGAATATTTTAAAATATTTACATTCAGTTAATTCCAAAGGCAAACAACAAATATAAATGTCATTTCTTTTTGCTGTCCCTTCTCCTTGCAATCAGTGCTTTGGATTATAGCCTTTGTGGATGGTTGCTACATCATGGCATGAGATTAATGTTAAATGGAAATTTAGCAAAATGGAATGGCAAGAGTTATGCCAAATTCACCTGCCATTCATTGCTACTAGGTTTTGCAAATGGGTTTTCGATCTCCAGCATGACTTGACTGATCACCTGGTGAAGGTGTGGTCTTACTGTTTTGATGTGAAGCCTCAATGCTGTTACCTGCTACCAGGATACTGCACTGGTTGCCCCTTGGTTTCCGGTGGAGTTTAAGATGTTTATTGTAAATCATGAAGCCGTAAGTGGCCTGGAATAGGACAGTGTGGGAGAAGCCAGCAACATGCTCTTAATAGCCTAAGGCAAAGAAAACCTTTCTCCTTCTATGCTCCTCAGTGGTGACATCTCAGGAAGACTGCAAGGGTAGAGTCTAATGGGATTTTTGGAGCCTATGCTTCCTAGAGAATCAAAATCCTTGACATTTGTTCCAGAAATCAATTTATGTTTCAAAGCTCCTAGGATTTCACTGTATGTGCTGTATTGTTACTGAATTGCCAGGGTGCCTAGAATTTTAGATTGTATTTTAGACGTAATTTCAGATGTATTTATAACAAAACACAATTGATTAAAATAATGCAGTTTTAAATATTTGTGTATGATACACACAGAGACATATATCCTACATATGCTTTTTCCCCCATTCAGGGAGGTACTCCGTTTTACATATAAACTTAACCCTAGTCAAGCAAGTACCTACGGAACCTTAAGAATGTTGATTTTAATGAGACTAAAACCTCGATTTATGGTTAAACACATATTTCTGTGGGTTCCCAAAGAGGTATCTTCCTTTTTTTAAGGGGTGAGATGTCCTTTCCCTATAATCAGATCTGCATTAGTAGAGGGAGTCATGGTTTGTGTGTAAGGTCATTGTTGATGAGCTGGAGCATTCAAAGGTCTCCTGTGCTTTATAGAATACTTTAACAAACAAAGCATTAAACTCAGCTAATGCTTTGCTTGCCAGGGAGAAATGTCAAAAATAAATGGAATTGGTTCAGTATTTATAATGCTGATGGAAGATAAAAAGGTCTGGCTCTTAATTTCACAAAGGATTCTTTATGACATTTATGACTAAAAATTCTTGAAATATGAGTGAACCTTTACACCTCCATTAATTACAGGATCTCTTAGTTGATGGGGAGTTAAACTGGAAAACAGGATATCCAGTCCTTGCTATTTGAATGCAAGGGGGTTTATGGAGCTTCTGGAATCCCCAAAATAACTTAAACTGTCATGGGAAGAAAACTGAAAAAGATAGTATTATTTAAAATTGCAGAGAAAATCTTGAAAATATGACCCTACTTCATCTCAATGACCCAGAAACCAAGAGACAAATAAAATTAGACTTAAAAGTATTTTTCTACTACCATGATTAAGAAATGAATCTCAAGTGTTTTGAAACCACTTACATGAAATATTATTACTTACTAGAAGCTGTGATACTAGGATACTGGGAATACTTGGGATCCTGATCCTAGATTTGTAGTTTAGTGGAAAAATTGCCTAAGCAAGTGTGTCAGGGCGTCTTTTCCCATTCCCAGAGCTATTCTGACTTTTTGCTATACAGAAACTGCACAGTGATGGATAATTCCACCTTGCTGGTTTTTGTTGGCGAAGAAATATTTTTACCAGCAGAGAAATAGTTACACTCATTAACCTATACAGAACTATCCATAAGATGGTGCTGTATCTTAAATCTGACCAGAGTCATTCGTATTGAAAAATAAAAAGTTTGTTGCAATTGTAGCTTAAAGCTCTTGTTATAAGCTGAGTGCTGGTAACAACTTCTTTGGCAGGCATATTGCAAATGTTAGTTTCCAGTCACTCCAATATGTTAATTTACATGTATTAAAATATTAGTCACAGCATCTTTGTTCGAGCCTGAAAAAATGTAAAACCAGCTGAAAGGTAGTTTCAGTGGTGCCTGCGATGTGAGCTACCAGTAGCTTGCTTTCACTCCATCTTTTTTTTGCTAAAGGCAAGTGTGGTCCAAGGACACCTCCAGACATGACTGTAATGGAAAAAGAGACAAAACAGTGCACTGGGGGTTCTATTTAAAGGGGTAAGTTGAGAGATAATGGCCAAATTTGGCCAGCAAATGGAAAGACTGTGGGAGAAATGAAGCTGAGACATTATAACCACCCACACAGGCAGCGAGAGCACAAATTTCATGTGCAGCCAACACATAGTATTGCAGGATTTTGGTAAGAACAATGGTGTCGAATGAAGGACTGGCTGGAGAGCAACCAATTACAGCATTATCCTGCTGGAGCCTGGGCAGTGAATCCTAGCTCAGTAATCACCTTCCCCCACATCTCATGGCTGGAGTAATGCATAGCCAGGGCTGAGCTGCCAGTGGTTCTGTGGCTCCCAGCCCAAGCCGGCCAAATTACTGACAGGAGGAGGGAAAGAGACTGAAAGAGAGGGAAAAGGCTGTCACATCTGCTGAGGTCCCTACGATACCACCTGTGTTTCAGCTACAGTCTTCTGAAGACCTTGTTACACTGGGAATTTTACCTGCACGAATCATTCAGGTTGCCCTTACATTTTTATCCCTGCTCATTTCTCTGAAGGGATGAGATGACAAGAGCAACTGATCAGCTGATAAATCTCTGGTTCTCAATATAATTAATTTCAGTTATGCATGTACTTCTGGAGTTATTTGTACATAGTCTGAGTCAGTTTTTCTCCTTGAAAACAGGAGTCAGGGAAGACACTATGCAAAATGGCTAATGCAGAAGGAGAGGAAGAAGGAAAGATTGGTTCAGTGCATCATCATGCTGTAGGCAGTAAGGAAAAATGTAAATGGCAAAGGAATTGTGAATGGTCAAGGGAGAGGGAGAGCACCTCGTGTCAGCAGTACACCTGAGATGATCCAGGCTAGCCCAGGAGATGAAATGTGCCAGAAAGAGCCTCATAACATCTTCCCTCTGTTTTTGATGGATTTGGATTATATTCTCTGCATATATCATTCTCCTTTGCTTTTTTGGATAAACCTGTGACTCTTGATTCCAGAACTAGTGAAACTTCAATTGCCTCATTAGAAGGATAGAAACTCTCTCAGCCATCTAATAAATTTAATTCACTGGTAAATGTTATGTAGAAAAACCTGTGTGATTATACTCCTAACTTCAGTCCCTATGTTTTTGGTGAAAGATGCAGCACAAACTTGAAAAATATTTCATTTTTTCTCCTTGCTATTTAGCCATTAAGCGAAAACTGAAATATTCTTAAGAGTCCACAATCATATGATAACACCCCTCTGCAGACAAATTTTATTCTTGAACTGGTTCATATGATCAAGGAGAAAAAAAGGAAAGCATAAGATACTTTAAAGGAGCTAATATAAATTGGAGACTAAAAATATACATATATATGGCAAATGTAGTGTATGCCAGATTATTAATGAGATGCTATAGGACTACTTGCGAGAGGCTACATGCTAATGTAAGGCTAGAACTCCTACCTTGCATCATGTAAGAGATGCTGTCAATGTACTTTGATTTAATCTGTGAATTCTTGTTAAACACACTTCAGGAATTTTTCTTCCTTGCTATAGTGCCATCTTTCAAGCAGCATTCTGATTGCTTTCTGGTGTAATGATGCAGGATCTGATTATAGAGACAGCTAACTCTGCTGATGTGCTGTGTTATTATAATGCCACCTGATACCTTATTCTTTTGATACATTAAGTACTGTACTACATCAACAAAGCAAAGTGCTCACATCATTTCTACAAAGATGGAATGTTTCAGTGGCAAGCATGAATTCAGGGTAAAGGCAGTGCCAAAATGCCCTTTGGCTTTGGTTTTTTGTTTTTTTTTCACTCTATGAAACTTGTTAGATAATTCAAAAAATGAAAGAGACCTATTAAAAAAAAATCAAAAAATATGAACTCATGAACTCATCCATTATGGTCTCAACATGACAGAATTCTTGGTTTGCTTTACGTATGTACATCATCATCAAAATAAGAAAAGGAAGAGTAAATTGTTTCTGGAATATATTTTAATGTTTTAGAAAGCAGCTATCTATCTCCAAGGGAGCTGATGACTAAACGCTGTGTTTTCAGCAGGTATACAAATGACATACAGACAGAAGTAACTACTAAAATGAATTCTAAGATGTGCCATAAAATCATGGATGCTTGTTGTTAACAGTTTTTCTGACAACAGAAGACATCAGAGTACCACGTGAGGAATAGGTTTCCTGACTAAAGGTCACTTCTGGAGAAACAGCCCATGCAATAGCAGGAGCTAATCACTCCTCTGAACTCAGGCTCTTGACAGAACATAAAAGGCAGGTGATGAATCAATCAACTGGGTCCCAAACCATTAAGAATATTTAGGTATTATTCTGTGTTCTGATGTAGGGATTCTTGAGGACATCCCAGGCTGGAGTACAGCCATCATGTATGTTACACACTCTGCCTTGAAGGAGACTGCATCTGTGTACGGGACAGGGACGGAGCTGGGCCCATTCCTGCAGGTTCATCACTACAATGGCCCCTCTACCTGAGCCAGGCCACAGCTGTGATGGGTGGCCTCAGAGACAAAGAGAGCAGATATCCAAAAGCGGTTGGACAGCCTCATAACTGAGGTGCAAACAGTGCAAGTACACAACATGCCATTCACACATTGCCACTGCTTTTTCCTGGACAGATTCCTTGTTCCTGTTATTCATCATGTCCTGGCTTGTTGCCCAAGATCCTCCAGCTGTGCCCTTTCTTCTTAGGCACCAGTGGTTTGGGGCTGGTGGAGGTCACCTGCCTGTCTGTGCTGCCTGTTTGACATCCTTAGCAGGCTGCTTGTAGAAGGCAAGACTTGTAGCTGCATAAAGGTGTATGATGTTGGACTCCCTCTCTGAGAGTGGACTGGGGCCCGAAGTTTGGACATCCTTCAGAGCATCTTTTCCATGCACATATATGACTTCTCTGTCACAGTATTTCTGGGAAAGGTTATTTCTGAGGTACATTTTCTCCCTCTGCAAGTGGAACTCTGCAATGGTGTTCTGGTTTATTGAGGAGAATTGCTGTCATTTGCCTGACCATGGGCTATCTCCATTTTTTTTCACCTTTACCTATCATCACACCCAACTGCAATTGCAGTGCTCGCCTTGCAAGGTGGTCTCCTACGTGACAGTTGTGGTTGAGTTTCCTGAAAATGTTTTTTCCAGAGGCATTCCTTCTAGGTGGATGGAAAGTGACTGTCACTGTCATCTCCAAGAGCACTCCGGGCAGAGGGCTGCCGAGTGCTCTGACAGGACTGAGGAGCCCTGAGCCTTCTCCTTTCCCTCATGCTTTCATGCCTGAGTATTCCTGGTGTGTTTGTCAGGCACACCTGTGGCTAGATAGTGAGGAGGATGAGAGCTTGGTTTCTGACAAGCTGTGGGTTGTTGATCTGGCAGAGGATTGTTCTGGCTGTGTGGATAGAAGACTCCCTGAGAATGGTGAAGGCTCTTAGGAGTTCACAAAGAAAAACCAACAACTGTCCAGGCTACCCAATACTGTCACAGAATGGAGGAAATGCAGGTGCTGAATCAGTTGTGAAAAACATGCTTAAGAATAGAAATATTACAGTGGTGATTTTCAAAGGGTGTATGGACTTCCTTAAGGAGGCAGGGGAACTAATGTAGCTTGATGACTGTGCCACCATTATCTGGAATAAAGAGCAAGCCTCTGCTGAGATAAGGGCTGTGTCCTACTCCTGAGTCAAAATCTGCCAGCACAAGACTTGCAGAACACTCGGTGGGCAGACTTTGTGGTATGATTGGGGTAGCAGACTCAGTGTGGTGGAGCTTTCTTGAGGTGCAGTGTGGGCCTGGGAGGTACAACAGGCCAAGGGAGTTACATCTCAGGGGACCAAATCCTGGTTTGTGCTGTGGTCAAAATGTCCTTGTTGCATCTCTTCTGCCTCTTTCAGTGTCAGAGCCAGTAAATGTAAACCATAGCTAGTGCTGAGAGGCTGAGAGAAAGGAAGTGCTGACCATAAAGCAGAGCTGGAAGGGGGACTGAAAGCTGCTCTTGTTATGCTTTCAGTAGGTTTCACCTGACACCCCAGCTGAGAACTAATCTGCATGGACTTTAGCCTTACAAGGGAAAAATACACTGAAAAGCAGATTTGCCGAATTGCTGCCCAAAAAAAACACTTGAGCAGAACTTTCTGTGCTCATTTGTCAGCTAATTCATTAGGGTTCATGTCATGCTGTCAGGGTGTTTGGCTGTGTTCTTTAATGGCATTTTTTTCCTCTGCTGAACAGCAATTTTGCAATCGCTGCATCAATTATTACAGTGTAAAATATTTGATATTCTATTAGATGAAAAGTAAACTTATCTTGCATTAGGAGTTGCATCAGAATGTAATAAATGCACTTGATGCTCATCAGGCTTTACGGAGAGAGGCACTCAAGAGAGCAGATTGTCTAGAGTAAAACTACCATCTGGAAATTTTCTGAAGCCTGATTACAATTCAGGTTTAAAGGGCCACTTAAAAAATAAAATAAAATAAAATAAAGCTTATTTGAGGAATATATCTCTGTGGGTAATTTGAAAGCCTAACTGAATCCCAATAAATTCTGATAAAGCAGATCTAAATAATTTCATAAAATGCTCCACAGTATTATCATTTAACTTTGTGTGTGAAGAACAGTGATCTAAGTTATTTGAAGATTTTTGGTTGCGATATCAAAAGATTTGCTTTGTGTGTTTTCAGGGTTTTGTTGTTTGTTTTTTTTTTTGAAAACCCTCATGCAAATTGTGTTCTTCAGAATTACACCAATAATTCTCCCTAGAATCTATGAGCTTTAAGAATTTTGGTTTGGTTTAGAAATAAGAAAGGCCCAAAGATTCAAGCAATTATGTGATGTGCTATTGCTGAGGAGCCAAGGTTTGTCACAAACATGTGGGTTTTCATTATGAGAATTTAATAGAAAAATGTGAGTCACAGCCAAGCTCTCCCAGTTTTTTGGCAGTAGTTCTTTAAATGACCCAACTGGTCAAAATTACATGTGATTCATTCTCTTCATCTGTTCTCCAAGGAGAGAAATGTGTGAAGCACAGTGCTTTGCTTTGATGGGATTCTTGTTTAAGGTTTATTTATTTATTATTAAATAATCTTCTGTTTACTTTTTAAAAAGGTAATTTTGAAGCTATTTTTTTGCAGTTAAAGCAACAGGGTGAAGTTTGCACCGACCTTACTGCCTATGGGAATTCATATTACATTTTCATGCACCTGAAAAATCTGAATTCTCCATAATAATTTCGGAATAAAATTATTTTGTCCCTGAGATATAAACCATGATATTCATCCTGGATTTTCCAGCTGGTTTGGGTCTGTACCACGGAGCATGGTTAAAAAAAGTACAGCTGCTGTAAACCTGAATGATACTTTGTGGGAAATCAGTGCTGCAGGTGTAGGCAATGGTGTTGTTCCACAGTTACCCACATTGTTGGAGGGATGGGCAAGTGCACTTTGTGCTGCTGGCCCGATTGCTTTGTGCAGAGGCAGGTTGCTGTAGCCTGGATGAGACTGCATGAAGTTGTGCATACGGAGGCCGGTTGCTGCTCACTGAGATGGAGTGGGGTCTCCCAGGCAACTGAAGCCAGTCAGAGATGCTGGCTGTAAGAGTTTAGTGGCACCAAGAAATGAGAAAGAATGCCTTAGCAACAGGCTCAATTTGCCACAATGAGTTTGTACCTCTAACCACAGATAGCTGCACAGAAAATTCTTCAGAGTGATATTACCTACCTGGTAATGTTGTCCTGCCTCCCCTGGACTCAGAGCCAGCCTGCTGGTCTTCACACGGGAGATATTATACCTAAGAACCTGGAAATTTACTGACACTGACATGATCAAACGTTTTGAAGTACAGTTAGGGCTGTGTGTCATCTGCAGCTACCATGCGTGTCTGTCATTGGCTCATCTACTGCCAGCATGTATGCATGATTTGGATTCCCAGTAAGTGTTATTTTCAACAGTATCAATAGGCCTCCTTAGAGGTAGGAGACAGGTCACAGGCAAATGTAGAAGACACATTAAATAGCAAAGTACCCACAGGGCTGGCTTAAAGAAAATCTTAAATATAGATTTCTTGGTGCTAGTAGCATCACCTAGGAAAAAAGACTAATCTGAATTATGTATGATATTGATGCTGTCAGGACTGGTTGTGCCATAATATAGATGCTTTGGAAAGCAGGACAACATAAAAATATTTTTTAAAAGTTTTTTCATTTAGTACTGTGTATACCTGTATCAATTCATCTGTGAAAATAGCAACATTCTCTCCTCCATCTCTCTTTCCTGCATCTAATTATTCTCATCATCTACCTCTGAGCTCTTTACTTTTACATAGTGTCTTTTGTGGGAATAGGAAGAGGAAGACTACAGCCAGATGTATCCTGTCAGTTCAGAGAACTGCATTATTACACTTCTGTTATTACCTGCGCACCTGGTCCTTCAAAATTCTAGCAATTCGTTTGCTCCTTAGCTTCTCGTGCAGACAAATCATAGATTTGTATTGCACTGTCTACAGTGATTCCCAAGTCCATTTCCTGAATGGTTACAGTGAATTTAGAACCAAGTATTATGTCTGTGTGGTTCAGATTGCTCTTTCCACTGCACATTAACCTCACATTTTTCAACTTTTAAGAAAAGCTTAATCCTTTAAACATTAAATAGATTGCATGAACAGAAGAATGGAGAAAATATATATACTTGTATAATTTTAAGAAAAAAGGCATTGAAAATGCCATTTTAAATGAATCTGCTATCAAATCAGAATGAAACCTGGGTACTTACTGTGTGAAACCCAATTACTTTTGTTCACCAGCCTTTGGAAAGTCTTTGATTGGAAAAAAAAAAAAAAGGAAAAAGGGAATTTTCAGGTTAGCTTCAAGAGACTATTTGTATAGACCTTCTAATATAACAGAAAGGGCCTATAAAGAATAGCACATTCAATATACAATGTCTGAGTTAAGTACAAATGTTCTTAAGGTAATACATGTAATTAGGGTCATATTCCCTAATAACTGTCTCTATTTCCCCAAGATCAACCTGCTTTCGAATTGCTGTTGCTTTTTCCTGATGAACATTCCAAATTCTGTGCTCTCTCACCAGTAAAATTCCTGCCCAAGGTGATTTAGTTTCTCACCCTAATAGTCCCTCTGTTCACATCAGTATGACCAGAAGGGTGCTCCAAAATTAATCTCTATCACCAGGCTCTCTAGTCACATAATTCCTAAATTACTAGCATTCCCTTATATAAAACTGAACCTTCCCTTCGAAGCCCTTCTTAAATTTTGTACCAAGAGAGCACAAGGTCTCTCTTCTGCTGGCAGTTGCCCCTTTTGCCCCTTCTACTGCTGACACTCTTCCAAAACAATGCAGCTTCATGGACATAAGCAAAGCAGAATCTGACCTGCAGAAACATCAACACCAAGCAACAGGCTCAAAGAAATCAAAAGGATCATGGTGTGATTCTCAGTTAACAGGTTTAAGGCAGCCATTTGAAAAATTTTCTGTTTCATTGTAAAGGGACAGTTGATACAGAAGTTGCTGAGATGCTGTCATTTTGCAAAATTATTTTCACCAGGGTAAAATGATGTATAAAGAGGTAGTTAGCTGTGGGAGTTTTCCATGCTTAACTTTTGTGCATCTGATCAATATACTGCATTCTTCCAGACTGCATTCAACTTCTTTAATATCTTAGAAATAAAAAGACAGTCATATCACAGGAGAACTATGTCATTATTTCAGTAGGCTTTGCTTTTAATGTAGTCATTTAAAAAATAAATAGGGATAATTCTGTGCTTCCAAGGTTAACAACTGGCTTGTCAACTTTTCAGAAGTGTTAGCCATGGAAAGAAAGAAAGAAAGAAAAAGCAACCTAGCCTGATTTTTAATGTAAGAGTGGTAGGAAATAGTGAGTATTTTTATCTTTTGAAGTCTCTTTATATTTGTAAATGTAAAAATCTCTTAGTTGACGCACGTGATATTCTTGACATATCATCTGTGAGAGTCTCAACTGGTAGAAATTAATTTACCTTATTGAGTGTATAAGGTTTATGTTTTTTCAGCCTAGTTGTAAAACTCACCAAGAGCACAAACATGAATGTGGAAATAAGGCAAAATTTCATTATTATTAGCATTATTCTGATATATCTGTTGAAATTAGGAGCTAAACACTAGCTGTATGTCATGGAGGGAAGCCTTCACTGCTGCTGTTCTGGAGTTGGTGAAACATGTCTTGGAGTATGTTTGGCGAGTCAAACCTCTTCATATGATTTTTCAACTACCCTAAGTACTATTGTGGAAAATAAGAATAGTTTGATCAGATGAGAGGTCCGTGCATTACAAATGCTCTTATAAAGGATAAGCAACAAATTCTTGTAGGTCCATTTTCATATCTGCAATTGATTAGACAAACTGTAGCAGTTGAATTGCTGACTGTCCCTTGGATTAGTTGCTTGGACAGGTTTATTGACTACACAAGTTTGATGTGTCAGCATTGCTAAAATACCCCAAGAAAAAAGCTATGGCAATCTTTGAAAAGATGAACCTAGAAACATCAATCTATAACTGTTGTTTTAAGTAAATACTGGTTTCCCAGTATAGCATCTGCAGCAATGACTTTAACCCACAGCCTGGGTGCTGTAGGATTCCCATGTGGGGTGCTGAGCTCGTTTCTGGGGATTTATATATTTCCCCGTAAACTTCTTTAGAAGTCATTGTAGCTTCTGAGGTGAGCCCTGAGGTGAAGCATGTCACTGAGCAAGAGAGCTTTGAAGGACAGCAAGAAGGAAGTAGAGCTCAGTTTTCAAGTGAGATCACTGATATGAACATGTACTCACTGTCCTGTATGAAAGTCTCAGCTATCCATATCATGTGAGGACTGGAGCAGGTTGGCAATTGAGTGATTTTGCTTTCAAAAATCACTCAGCTCATTATTCTCCTGGAAGGATTAGGAAAATGCCTTCCTGGGAAACCTCCCAGGTTTTGTTTTCCTAACCCTTTCTTTGCTCACATAGGCTTTCTCCTAAGTGAGGATGAGAGAGACCATAAACCTCCCTGCAGACCTATTCCCAAAGTAAACAAATAAAGAAGAACAATATTGTCAAACAGGCATCTAGGAATTGGACAGTTGATACTGGAATTAGCACACAGCCATCTGGCTTTGAAAGGAGGAATTGGCTGGCAGTTCAGCTCTAAATGAAACAGACAATCCTGGGCATTCCCCACCCCCACCCCTTTTATTTTTTATTTGTAGGCACAGAAAAATATAAAAATCAGTTCATTTTGACTATACCAAAGAAACCTGTCTCACAGCACTTACCCATAATGACTGTTCATGACTTAAACAAGCCTATTTTTGTTATGTACCAGTGACATGCTCTCAGGCCTCTGCTGTCCCTTCTTCCAGGGCAAGTGGATTAAAATCTCTCTCTGAAAGACCCTCCCCCTTTAGGGGAAAACACACATCTGTGTGGAGTGAGCACCCATGCAGATCAGTGCCCATGTTGTCCATGGGTGATGGTTGGACTTGGCTGCTGATGCCCATTGGGCTGGCTCCGAGGTAGCTGTCATGGTTTAAGCCCAGCTGGCAACCCAGAACCACACAGCCGCTCACTCATTCTCCCCATTATTCCTCCCCCTGCTGCCAGAGGGGTGGGGAGGAGAATTGAAAGAATGTAACTCCCATGGGTTGAAATAAGAGCAGTCCAGTAACTAAAGTATAACACAAGTCACTGCTGCTACCACCAATAATAATGGAAATAACAAAGTGTTGTGGTTTAGACCCGAGCCAGACAGCTTGTTCACTCACTCCCAGTGAGTGGTGCCAGGCTGGAAGCAATTGAGCCCCCCCCACCCCGAGGCTCTCCCCTTCCCTGCTCCCGAAGGGATGGGGAGGAGGATCGAAAGAGTGCAACTCCCACGGGTTGAGACAAGAACAGTCCAGCAACCAATGTACAACACAAATCACCACCACTACCACCACCAACAACAATGATAAGGGAAAATAACAAGGGAAGAGAATACAATACAACCTGCTGAGAAACCAGTCCGACCCAGAAGCCCGTGTCCTTCCGGGTAACTCCCAGTTACCTCCCACCCTGGGCATGATGTGCTGTGGTATGGAATACCTCCTTGGCTAGCCTGGGTCAGGTGTCCTGTCTCTGCTTCCTCCCAGCTTCCCCTCCTCCCTGGCAGAGCATGAGCCTCACAAAGTCCTTGGTCAGGGTAAACATCACTTAGCAACAACTATAAACATCGGTGTTATCAGCACTGTTCCCAGGCTGAAGTCAAAACACAGCACTGCACCAGCTACCAAGAAGGAGAAAAATTAACTGCTACTGCTAAACGCAGGACACAAGGGAAGAGAACACAACCACTCACCACCCGCTGATTGATACCCAGCCCGACTCAAGTAGTGATCTAGCCCTTCTGGGTGACCGCCCCCACTTTATATAGTGGGCATGACATGCTGTAGTATGGAATACCTCTTTGCCTAGTTTGGGTCAGGTGTCCTGTCCCTGCTTCCTACCAGCTTCCCCTCCTCCCTGGTAGAGCATGAGACTCAGAAAGTCCTTGGTCAGAGTAAACATTACTGAGCAGTAACTAAAACCATCGGTGTTATCAGCGCTGTTCCCATGCTGAAAGTCAAAACCACAGCACTGCACCAGCTATTAAGAAGGAGAAAAATCTCTGCTACTGCTGAACCCAGGACATTAGCTGAGAGCTTGGTCCTCCGATTTCCTCAAGAAATAGAGGGAAAAAGTTTCCTCAAGTGGTCAAGGACTGCTCTCCAGAGAACATCTGATGTCTGATAAAAAATTCAGACTCATGCCTCTGTATCTACCTTTCCATGTCAAACATTAACCTTATACAACATTCTTCAGACATTGGGCCTCATCCAGGGATTAACAAAGTCAAAATCTCTTTTACTGACTTCACTTCTTTAAGGCTGAGCTCCTTGCTTTGTTTAGATACTCCTCGGATGGACTGGGGAAGTGATAAGGCCTTCAGTTCAGTGTGTGATAATTTCTGTTTGTTCATGTGTGGCATTTCTTAAATGGCATTGCTTTTTTGGGGGGTTGGTTTTTTTTCCCTTTTTTTTTTTCCCCATTCAACCTGCATATCACTCAGATTGCTTGAAGCCATTAGACTCGATGATTTCTTTGGAAAATGAAGTGGAAAAACATATTCGGTCAAGGCCAGCCTCTGAAAAAACCCATTGTTTGCAGTGGTTCAATTTAATTTGAAACATCTCACATCAGTTTCTATTGTTAAGTTTAGTATTTCAGCACTATGGAACCTAATGAGACAAAATTGTATTTTCACTGTAAAATCAGATTTAGCTCTTTGAGTGATGAACTGGTGAAGGATTGTATTTCATTATGTATATTGCAAAAAAAAAGAGTGTGCTTTGCCACAAAACAATAGCTTCCACAGTTGGTTTTGGTGTTTTTTTTTTATTTTTTTCGTATTGGTTTGTGTGCAAGTTTTATTTGGATCATGAAGTGCTGGTGCCTCTGAGTTTTGAGCTGCCTGACTTTGCCAGTGAACTTGAACCTACAAAATGGTTACTATGCTCCTTTGAAGTGTTATGTTATTTTCATAACCTTGGATTTTCCGACACTCTGTAGCTGAATATTGTTGTTTGTTTAAGTGCAATGTGATTAGCTGTCCTTGAAAATATCACCTGTGGCACTCTGATCATGTAGCAGAATGCCAGGAGTCAAATGATGTACGAACATCCTCTAATCCTACCAGGTATATTTACACATTCTGCAGCAGGTACATCATTTCAGGCTTTGATTCGGGAAACTATTCCTAAAAGAGACAACTCATATAGGAGCATCTAGTTAAAAAACATTGGCCTAAGGAAGTGTGTGAGTTCATGTCTTGGCATCTGAATAATACCATGATTAAGGGTATGTATTTTCCTGAATCATGGCCTTAGATTTTTTGCCACTGAAGTCCAGCAACTGAACCAATATTAGACACCAAGACTGGGGAGGCCCAGGAATTCCTTTAATAATTAGAATCTGTCCATTAATTAGGTTTACAAAATCCTTGTGTCCTGGGTTCAGCTGTAGCAATTACCTTCCTCCTTCCTAGTGGCTGGCGCAGTGCTGTGTGGTTTTGAGCTACTGTCAGAGTTTAAACCACGACACCTTGAAACATTGCATGACTTAGAATTCTTTAAAACTGCAGAATCCCCAGTTTCCAACATGAGCATGCTTTCAGCTACAAAATGGGAATTTGTTTACACACAATTTAATGCAGATTTGAATGAATAAGATGCCTTTCTGAAAGGTTGATAAGCCATTTGATCTACACGACGACCCAGATTTTTAATTATTTTTTAATGTAATTACATGAGCCACAAAATCTATTCAGATAGTAACAATATGGGTTTGTGTTTTTTTTGTGCTATTCTTACAACTGCCTTTTTAGTTGTAAGAATTTAAAGAAGTTCAATGCAGCCTGGAAGAATTCAGTCTTTTGATCTGATGGGTAAAAATTACGTATGGAAAGCTTGTGCAGCATAAGACTGATCTAACCACCAATTCCATTTTCTGTTCCTGCTTGAAATTTGTGGGAGGAATATTTTTTTTAATGTTACAATTGACAAAAAGTCTTTAAGGATTGGACTTGAGGATTAGAAAACTTCAGGGAATGAAATCAGCTGCTACAGTTTTAGGGCTATTATTTGCTTTAGAGTTATCTGTTAGCAAGTTTGTAAAATACAATGCTGTTAAGCAGACTGAGAAGTGCACAGCTTGAAAGTCTGTTTGAGAATACCATGAAGTCTAACAGCTATGTGCACCCTGGAGCCAGCTAGTTTTGTTAGACATATTCCTCCTTTCTTTGCTGTAGCTGCAGCTGGAAGTCTCTGGACTCTTGTAATGCGCACCTTGCGCAGTTATTTACAATCATAGCAACATACCATGGTCAAAACTATAAATTAGTAGACACCTTTTATTTGAGCCCATCATCATCATCACCTTGCACGGCTTGTATCACCACAGAAGCAGAAAAGTATGTGGAGAATATGATGCTAGGTATAACCATCTTTCTGCACAGTACAGTCCTTTGCTACCATACCCTAAGTCCTGTGCCTTCAGCCACCATTCCTGTCCTCACCAGAACTGTTGCATTGCATATTAATGCCACCCTTTCCATGCATAACTATTTTGATTTCCATGTGGAGACCCATAATCTTCTATTTCTGTTACCAGGAATCAACTTCACTCAGTTTTGAAGCAATCACCTGGGTTTTTTTCAAGTACATTTGAGCAACCAGCTGACTAAGTAGTGGGCTGTCAGGATATCGAATGAATATCAGCCACCTTTATAAGGTTTAACTCATTAATAAACCTATGACATACCTTTTAACTAATTTGCTTTTGCCCTAACAGGTTTCCTACCCTTGTATTGATCACTGCTGCTCCCCTCTTTTATTCCTTTTTGTTTCTCCTAAGTAGCACTCTCTACACTGTAATGATACTCCTCATTGCTCAAAAAAGGAATATATGGAGAAACTCACCATTAAAATCTTAACTAAAATAGCAAGGCTGCATGTTTACTCATACAATTGCAATGCTTATTATCTTGGGATATAATTCAAAATAGTACATTTTCATCAGAAAAGGCAGAGAGGTGACATCTCTGGCTGTGTATTATTCCGTCCAACTTTCGCATTCAGACTGTCGTTTGTTCTATACAGTTGTCCAATTCATGTATCACACACACACAAAGTGATGGTGACAGATACAACTGCTACTTGACAACCTGTCCCAGACATTAATTTCCTTATGCATTAAAAAAAGGAAAAAGTAAGTGTAATCTGAATATCCTCAGGACTTGCTCTCACTAAAATTAACATTTATAGTGGTTGGTCCACAGAAACTCATGCAAATCAATCACAGTCCTTAAAACAGGTTAATATAGAAGTCATTTCACGGGAGTCTTTTCTCCAAGACTGTCTCTTTCTAACCCTTGCCCAGGTGGCATTCTTTAATGAATAATATTAAAAGAAAAAAGTAACCATGCTCAGGAGTGAGTATGCACTGTCAGATCAATCTGCAGAAAAACAAGAAAAAACAAAATCTGGCCACAAGCGAACAATGGCAATATGCCTTTCTCTGAAATCTGTCAGGCAGGATGTTGTATAGAACAATGATTTGAAATACAGAACTATATTTCCTAAGAAGTGCTAAGTACTATTTTATTTCAGGAAACCAAGGGCTTCTCAAGCCTTGGTTTTCCACAGCAGGAATTTCTCTACTGGCCATCTCTTACCCCTGAGTTGAAGTATTTTACATATCTGATGGTTTCTATGTTGCACCATTTGCATGCAGCTCTACTTAGTGCACTGTGTCTCTTAGCTAAGCAGTCAGAGACGACTTTAACACCAGATTGCTGTGCAAGAAAAGACCAGATATAGTTATTATTAAGCAATTACAGGCCTGGATGTCTCAGCCAATTACCATGATCACAGCCCTGTTCTGCCTATTATATGCGACCACCCTACCTCAAGCTGTGATCTTGTCAGAGCTGATAAGCAAAGCAGAGCACGGCTGGTGAGGCAGCAAGATGGATTTACTCTGGAAATAAGGCAGAATAAATAACACAAAATGAATTGGTATTACAAAAGGTAGCATCTCATAAAATCAGCCTTACCAGCTTACAGAATTTTATCCTGTGGCTTGTGGTAGTGGCATTTTTCTTGACTTCTGATTTTCTAGGCTAATAAGGAAAAACAGGGTTTAGTTTATTTAAAGGGTTTCTAGACAGAAAAAGGAGATTTAAAAGATATCCCAGATGTAAGTAAACAACCCCTTCCTGTATTACTCTTTTAAACTCTTTCAGTCTTGATGGTTGATTCATGAGCTTTGAATACTTGGGCGAAAAATGGAGCACTGCAGCATTACCCTTCTGGTGAGACATGAAGCCAGACATAGCACGGTGCTCACTGTTACTGTGCTGTTTGCATTTCTGATCTTATATTCCCCACTTCTGCCAGGAGTGAAACATCCAACCATCCTGTGCTTCAGGAGGACCTTGGGCAACTGCCTCACCTGTGCTGAGTAAGTCAAAAGTTGTATTTTTCTATAACATCAAGCCAGAATAACCTTCATTACCACATAAAAAGCTAGCCCTGCCACTGTTTCCCATGCCTGCTTCTTCTTATCCTCACATCATTAGTTCCCTTGTGCTAAGTCAACCTCCCGTCAGCTGTATAACAAAGGATGAAGATTTGAAGTGGGTTAAAACACACAACAGGAATTTTTTTAAAAAAAAAAAGGAGAGAGAGAGGATAAAAATCATAAGAAAAAAAATTGCAGATAAGCAAGTTTAAAACAGAGTTTAATGCTCCCGGAAAGCCTGTGGACTTTACACACCTTCTTAAGCAATAATACCAGCAAAAGCTACATGTAGTGGAATTGTAATGGGGAAAAAAAAAGCAGTAAGAATGTTCCTCTGAACATTCAGCAGTGACCCATCATCATCTAACTGGGTCTGACATATGGGATCAGAGACTGGAAAAGAGTGTGCTCCAACCCCAGCCTGGAGGCAGTGTGAGCAGGTTTCTCTGCATCAAACCTGATGGGCCTGCTGAGAAATGCTTTGCTCCCAGGCAAAGTGCTAGAAGCATTCTATCAATTTTATTGAATTGATTTTAAAGGTCTTTGAGTCATAATTTCTTTCTCTACACTGCAGGGCAATTCATTCTGTGGTTAATTGTGGGCACAGCTGAATAGTCCACATTTGGAGTATAGTAATACTAGGGCAAAGGTTTGTTTAAGAATAATGTAGCTACTAGAAATTGAAGGTGCCTCATTGTAAATACTGGAGGCACAAAAGTCCCCAGGCAGAAGATTTGATGAACCAGACAAATCCTTTGTCACATAACAGTATGCAGCATTCTTTCATGTAGTAGAGAAAGATACTTCAGAAGTCTGAATAAATATAGGAAGTCCTTACCCACTGTTTTGGCTTTTCTTTTCCAGATTAAAAGACTGAAGTGCTGGAAAGAGACCCTAAAAGTTTTGTATTTGGCATGTGACAGATTGTCCTTTTGCCAAACGTAAACATATCAAGCTGTTTGTAAAGTCTTCCTCACAGCTTTGGCAGAAAACCTGAGTCTAAACTGGAGGTGAAGGATGTACAGGATTATTGCATGTAGTGACAGAAGTATCCCAGGAAAAGCTATGTAATTATAAAGGTTTCCTGTTCTTCCCATATGCAATCTGAATTACATGAGGTCTTCTCCAACCACTGGGCGTACAAACCTGATAAGGGGAAAAAGATGTCAAGCAGAGACATGAACTGCAAAACCCTGCAGTGATTTGAGAAGTTATTAACCCATGAGCGTTTCTTGCAGCCTCTGTACTGGGGATACTTGCTTCCCAAGCTTTTCTGCTTAGCAGATGGGATCATGTAAGCATTCTCTTTGGAGCAGCTGAGGAGGTGATGGGAGTTAATTTGGGTGATTCTGCCTGAGCTGGATGATGAACAATTCACCTCTCATTCCCCCAGAGCTGGAAAACCGGTGAGCTCCAGCTGGTTTACTTGTGCAGATCTGTGGCTACAGCTGGCTCTGCAGGGGCAGGGCAGCTCTGGGCTTTACAGGGCAGTCCAGAAATTCACCCTAGGTCATTAGCAAAGCAGAGTTAAACCCTGATTTTGTTAATCAGAGAGCATTATCTCGATTCAAATGATGCACTGAGAAAGGTCATCATTTAAATGTTAACATTTTTGTTCTCTAGGTCTGTCCCTTGAGTTCCTCTATTTCATACATACAATTACTTTTCACATATATAATTGGTTTTCAATCTGAATGACAGGGAATATTGCCTTCCTCTTAGGCCATCAGTCGTATTAAAATTAGTTCATCTTAGAACCACTGACACTTACATGAAAAATATGTTTCTAATGTAACTGTCATTGCTTACTGCAGCTTGATCGTACCACAGACTCTGTAATGAATTAAAGTGGTTAGCTAATGACAGCATATCCAGAATTACCAGGATAGTAAATATGGTGTAGAATTACTTAAACCATTTAAAGCTACACTTTGTTGCAAAGCATTATTTTGCCTGGATTTTATACCAGTCTGCACTTGAGTGTACTGACCTGTAGGTCATACCTAAAGTCTGTCTGCCTGACTGTATAAATTTTAATGCACAATTTCTTTTGAGTAATGTTACAGTAAATAAGGGTTTCAGAATTCTTCAAGAAAAGAAAAACCCTTGATGTTTCATTCATATAAAAAGGTATTCAGCTTGACTTTTCATTCTTTTGTGTTAATACTGATGATGGAAGTGTCTTCAGCCAGGATTTAGGGTTATTTCACTAGACAAGCAAACATATTTCTATTCACAGCTGTGCTAAGTAGAACAGTGCCATCTAGTCGCCTGTGAGGCAGCAATTACTGGTGCAGTTGTGTGACCTGTCTTTAAGTGTGGGCTGTAGTTCCCTGCAAGGTCATGTTGTTGCTGCTATGCCTTGATTTTATGGAGGACTTCTCTTAGACTCCTGTTATATCAGCAGTAATAAGGTTGTTTCAGACTAACTTTTCTTCATGCTGTTTCTTGAACACCCTGACCACAAAAGAAATAGAGCTGTTTGATTGATTGTGGTTATAATCAAGCATCGTCATGGACTTGCCACCCTGATAACACAAAGTAGATCTTCTCCTATGAGTAGAAAATCCCAATTTTTTCCTCACCTGATTGGATAAATTGCGTTCCTTCTTACCAGAGAGAAGTCCCAAACAAAACAATGTATTGTCCTAGTGCAGAAATTGAGAATCCATAAAAAAAAAAAAAAAAAGCCTTCAGACTAAGGCAGTTCTACTGATGTATGACATAACTGCTTTTCAGCTTCATTTGCTTCCTCTCTCTTATTTCTTTATCTTTTTGATGTAATTAAGTAATCCAATATTGAATTTGATGAATGTTTTAATGGACTTTTCCTGAGTAAATTTTATAGAGTACTTAGTAAATCTGAACTGATAGTCCTAAAAGGTTAAAGATATCTGTGAAAAAAAAACCCAAAGCTGGAATCACTCATATTGTCACATGAGTGCAGGTATTTATTTTTTTATTATGTAATACATCATAACAAGACTTTATATAGTTTGGGGTGAGGAAGGGATCCTGTGATTAAGTGACACCACTTGATTTTTCCTCAGCTGAATATGTACACAGTAGGAATAAATGGTCCTTGCATACTGTAAAACCATATTCAGACCAGAACATGCTAAGCAGATTAAAACCAAGCCCACAATGCACAGACTGATTCCTGCTCTCCTTTGATCTGGTTTAAGTTCAGAAAGTCTACTGGGACCACTAAGTTCATCAACAGAGGAACTAGGACTCAGATCTTGAACCATTTCTATTACTTCCATCACCATGGTACCCAGGAGTCTGCAGCCCTGGTTCAGACTTGTTTATCTCAACAAACAGAGCACACATCAAAAGGAGGCCTCAAGCATGACATATGAAACAGCAGCTCTGAAAAAAGGTAGGGCTGTGGCAACACCCAGTGCTGACCATCATGGCTGAACATGTCCACTGGGAGCTTTGACAAGTCTTGGTGGGAGACAACCCAAGACTTGGACTTCCCAAGTGCATGGTGGAAGCTGTGTTACAGGAAATCAGAGATGACACTGAATAAGAGGTTCAGGTGGAATAGAGAGAGGCTGGGAGGAATTCAAGACACATGCTGTGTAGCTGGAGAACAGCAAAAGAGAGTCCATGTAGAGACAGGGAGGAAAGCAACACTGCTGTAGCAGCTAGCCAAGAAGGTGCTCCTTGAAAAGGAATTTTGATACATATAACTGGGCAAGAAGACACATGTCAAAATCAGCAAAAAATATGTCACAGCAATCAAATATTGAGATCATAAGAATCTGGCCAAATATTTAGCTGTGGGGTATTAAAAAAGGTTCCAGTTTAGAAATGTTATGTAGAAAAACTGTTGCTGTTTCAAGAGTTCTTGCCAAAAGTGCTGGCTGTACTACGGGCTTGACTGATAGGCAAGATGGAGGTGGTTTCCATGGTGATGACCAAAGGTGGAAGAGACATAAACTGAGACAAGACCAACTACCCCATTAACAAACTAAAGGGCAGATAAAGTGGGAGAGGATCAAGAGCTGATGAGCAATCATTAAGGCTCAGATTTAAAGTCACAGAGAGGTTGAGCAGAAAAAGTTGATAAGCCTGGGACAGGCACCCTCACCACAATGAGAAGATGTAGGAGAGGGAGGAGGATCCCATAACAAGGTCAGAGCAAAGCAGCACTTCCTGAGAATGAAGGCAGCTGTGTGGCCCCATGGCAGATGAGAAAACTGTAATCAAAGCTGTGGGCTGACTGAAGGGGTGAGGAGTCACTAGAAAGCCCTGTAATCGCTCAGGGTGAAGCCATCAGATTTTTTAAAGGGGGTGCAAAACAGTATCAGGACTATAGTAAGCTACTGAAGTTCAGCAAGGGAGGTAAACTGGTTCTTATTTAAAACAGGGAGAAATTTAATGAACTACCTGACAGTCTATGGTATTCCTTCTAATGGGAAGGTGCCTGGGAATCAGCTAATAGTTTGCAGGCATGTGAGGCAGAGCTCTTAACCATAGGAAGCAGGAGGCCCTGAGAGTGCAGCATCCAGATGGGTGAGACCACTTTGATGTTTCTGCTAAAGTAGAGATGCCATGGCACAAAGAATAGCAAGGATTTAAAAAGACACTTGTATTCCAGAGAGACAAACTCTATCCATATGTAGGTGAAGCTCCTCTGTAAAGACCTCAGATATGAGAGCAAACAGAATTGCAGTCCTCCGCCCTGTGCAAGACTGATGGGTGGATAAATGCCAATGACTGCAATAGGGCTTTCTTGGCCAAGGAGCTGCGTGGGCTCTGAAAACGCAAATGTCCTAGAAGCTGTTTTTTTCCTGCATGTCTCCAGAAGCTGAGAGCTTCTTTTAGTGGAAAGGGTAAGAAGAAATAAAATCTGCCTTAGTCTCTGTAAAAATCATATGATAACTAAAGAGCTGTGACTCTATCATGCAGGACAGGGAAACAGACAATAGTAGTAAGTAGACTAATTGTATACATTTATCTAGTCAGCTATTTATAATATATGAATCTTGAGATTATGCATTCTTATGCTTATAAAGAACCAACTAGTCAGCTAGTGCAATTCTGTCGTGCAAACCAAAATTGTATGCAGAGTGTACGTCTCTTGTGCTTAGTTTTTTATTGCTCATTTTGAGGTGAGGAATCTATTCTTAGCAGGGGCTCTCATTCCATTCAGGAAAACAAGTAAAGAATGACACTGATAAGTCACTGATATTAATGGAAACTGCCTGTGTGGATTCCGTATTCATAAAGTACTTCTGTAGCACCAACTCTAACTCAGTGGTATTTGCTTTGTAATCCATTATATTGTGTGATCTTGAAGTATGTTTTGTTAGCAACAACAGCTCATGGAATTATTCTAAGCCATAACAACACAGATACGTTACATTCATAGTTTTATTTTCCATTTGGACAGAAGTTAATTTATTTTACCTTGGGTATCTTGCACTGGGGAAAAGAAACTATTCAAAAATTGTATTTTCAGGTATATAGTTGCTTTTCCTGGTATGTCTTCTTTGCAGATGATGAAAATATTTCTCATAAAGATTTAGTAGCAACTAAAGGTTAATAGAATTCTTACTGCTGAGATGGGCTTAACATAGTCAAAATTAGGAGGCATGGTGGAAGACCTGAGCCTTAGCAGCTGTGTGTGTACTGTAAGGTGGTAGTATGGTAGCTATGCCTAGTCTGGCCACCTGCAAACATTTTATCAGGGCAAACTTGATTTGCATCACCATTTTGTGCACCCTGGATTACTCAGAAAGGAAAGAGAGTGGCTGGGCAGGGCTCTCCAGTGAGTGCCTCAGTCTTGGCTTCTAGGTACCTGTGTAACAGGGACCTGTGTGGGTGTACAATTCATGGTGGAGGCTTGTCCAGCAAGAGTTTACATTGACCACTAACCTGTCAACATTACTTTATCTTACAAACCTGTGGCCTTAGGTCTAATTGGGTATTATTTCTTGTTCTGTTTTGTAAAAGCTAGTGGTCTCTTGGTCAGACTATTTCTGCAATGTTCTTTATTGCTTCATTTCCTTGCTGCCCTAGTATTTATCGTTATGACTTTACTAGATACAGTGAGTTCAAATGGAAAACTTTAAGGACCACAGAAGCAATACTAGAAAAAATACTAAAAATTTCATGAGTAGACATGCTCTGTACTGAACCAGTGCCCTGGCATGGGCTTGCCTCCTGGAAATGCTGCCTTTTCAATTATAGATTAACGTAAAGGTTTACTACTTGCAAGAACAGAGCTGTACAAACCTTCCTGATTTAGTCTGAAAGAATGTGTATACCTTTGATTTCAGATATACAGACTTAAAGGTGAGAGGTGGAGGTGATCCTGCCCCTCTACTCTGCTCTCGTAAGACCTTACCCAGAGTATTGTGTGCAGTTCTGGTGTCCTCAACATCAAAAGGACATGGAAGTGTTGGAACAAGTCCAGAGAAGGGCCTTGAGGATGATCAGGGGACTGGAGCACCTCCCGTATGAAGATAGGCTGAGAAAGTTGGGGCTGTTCAGCCTGGAGAAGAGAAGGCTGAGTGGAGACCTCATATCAGCCTTCCAGCATCTGAAGGGGGGCTATAGGGATGCTGGGGAGGGACTCTTTATTAGGGACTGTAGTGATAGGACAAGAGGTAATGAGTTAAAACTTAAACAGGGGAAGTTTAGATTGGATATAAGGAAGAAATTCTTTCCTGTTAGGGTGGTGAGGCACTGGAATGGGTTGCCCAGGGAAGTTGTGAATGCTCCATCCCTGGTGGTGTTCAAGGCCAGGCTGGACAGAGCCTTGGGTGGCATGGTTTAGTGTGAGGTGTCCGTGCCCTGATCTTAAGGTCTTTTCCAACTCTAACTATTCTATGATTTTATGATTCTATGATCTTGTGCTAAGAAATGGGGTGAAGTAAGCACACCGAGTTTAATTTCCTGCCTGTGCCACAGACTTCCTATGTAACCCAAGATAAGCTACCAAGCTCTTTGTTCATTATTTCATGCTCTGTAAAACTGGGATAATAATGCTTCCTTTCCCTTTGTATGCTCTTATTCATGCCTAATAAAAGATTATACTTTCTTGCTTAATGTAGTTGGTGTTACATTTGTGTATTAGATAAACAAGCACCTGAATATAGAGCTCCCTTTCCAAGACTTCATATCTATGCATATTCAAGACTCGTTCATAAATGTAAATTGTTCTTGAGTGTGAGTACTTGCACAATCTGTCTGCCTCTTCAGCTGATTGCAAGTATGTTCAGATCTGGGTACTGGAGCTGTTTCCAGCTGGACTTGATAAATAACGTAAGAGTTTTCAGGACCTAATAGTTCAATCAGAATAAAGCTAGCTTTTTCTCTGTGTAATGTTCGTTATCAAGTAACGAGGATGGTTCAGTTCACTGTATACCTCTACGACTTAGGTTATTTTCCTGAAATGTTATATTTGCTTAGAATCCTTAGCATCTAGTTCTTCCTGATTTCTAGTGGATTATACTGAGAAGCCAGTGTCTTTGGAAATCAAGAGGTTATTTCTTTCTCTGCTTCCCTGGAAACTCTTATTTAATAACATTTTAGTGTAACTTATGATCAACTGAGAATTCTTAACTGGTATTTTCATGACAAACTGTACCTGCTATGAATGACCAGACTGCACTTTATGATTTTTCTCAGACAATTCCCTTGCAGTCTTTGAGTGTTAACTCATTCAGCAGGAGTAAAACATTTATGGCCAACATTCATGAAAAGCTCATTAAGGCAATCACTATTAGTTAATGAGTAGAAATACATTTGGATCCAAGGCTGATAATGTGACTGAGTTGGAGAATGAAGTATTATTTATATCTCTTTATAAAGAGCATCAGAAGTGAAGATCTTTATCATGTATCCTATGACTAACACAAATTTGAGTAAATATATGTATTCTCTCCCCAGATTCTCCCTGTAGTCTCAGTGGTTATGACTTTACTCTTCATGTGCTTTAATCCCCAACAGCCACGTAGATGTTCATCTGTACTTAAATCAATGCTGTATTCTGCTTCAGACTTATCTGCAGGTAGAGGGATTGATCTCTGAAGCAGAAATGTTGCCAATAGGGTAAATGGTATCTATCATCTGTCATTGCCTTGTGCCAAATAGTGGGAGAAAAGCAGAAAAAGAGAAAAATGTGTAATCCCATTGCCTTGTTAATAATGTAGTTTAATTTTGGAATAAAAAGGTGCTAGGTGGATCTGATCATTAAAGCAATGAAAAATTTTCCCATGGTTAGGAGTGGGGTGGTATTGGTCTTTAAAAGAAGGTAGTATTTTATTACTTCATTATGCATGGACCTGATCTATTGGTGGCATATTCTAAAAATGAAATGCCTGAATGTCTCAGGACTTGAGCCTAAGAAATCAGATCAATACCTGTTGGTCTTCTGCATATCTTGGCCTCAAGATCAATGTATTAGATTTCTGTTAACTGTCTGGTAGCCTGGAACATCAAAAAGAATATCAAGAGATAAAATGCTGGTCTTATTCAAAATTCCAACAGCACTGAAACCCAGACAATAGTACTGAGGGTTTAGGGAAAAGACTGATCTTTCTGACAAACTGAGAGCTCAAGGACAGACTTGTCATTAAAAATGCTAAAAATCTGGACCAACTCCACTAAAATTTGGGGAGTTTCTTTGTGTTTACATTGATGAAAGTGGAATTAGAAATTACTCTTCAGTCTCAGTTTTTTATTAGTTTTAATTAGTCTTCAGTTTTTTAATCAGTCCAAGAGATGGATGCCAGTACCCTTCTTTACCAGAAGGCTTTCTATTTAGCTCACATTTCGTTTCTTAATGAATCAGGTTCTTCTTGGAGAGACAGAGCTTTAACTGTTCCTAGCTGTTGATTCACTTTGCTGGAAATGAATGCTTAGCCTTTACTTGTCCATTAATCTGGAATCCTAGGACATAACTATTTTATGCATTTGAATTCCTTATGTTTGTATGTGCTCACATGTCAGAACTCAATACTCCAGTATCTGTAAACAGTCACCATTCAGTCTTCTAAGACTGGCTATGTTGCTTTTTCTCCTTTAGTTTTTAATACTTTTTAATGCACTATTACAAGTTTCCATTGTACGATGGCCTTTGCTGCACAGATTCATTACATATGGACATGCACAAGTCTCCGCTTGTCACAGTGAAGCAGGTCAAAGGAATCAGTGTGTAGTTAAGTGTTTCCTAATAGAATTTATGTTAAGCATAAACTCCGTGACTGAGTTTTGTTATGCTAAAGCCTTGTAAACATTATTACATTAATATACCCTTTGATCACCTAACTGGCTAATAACACAGTTATTTTGGTTTTGTGTATTAGTTCGACTAAATCAAATAAAGCAGCAGCTCAAGGAAGGCTATAATTCTTTTTCAACTGTCTTTTGTCACTTCTTTCTGTAACAGGTAGTAGTATGACAATTTTCTATTGCAGGACTTGAAAAGCCACAGAAGCCATGCAACATGCATTACTTGGGGTTCCTCTTCTCTTTCAGAGCCCTTATGATTCTCACCGTTCCTGGTTTTATTTGTCTCAGCTTTGGAATGTTCAGTTTCCAGCTTAGGAACAGGTTATAGAAGTAACATATCAGTTTGCTTTTTAAAATGCTGGCCCCCTTTGTGTTTGCTGAACTGTATCACTTGACTTTGGCTTTAGGTATGGTGATAAGAGACAGAGGGCATGATTCATTTCACACTCATGCCACTGTATTGAGGTAGCCAAAGTAAATGGAGGCAGACTGATATAAGACCCCAAGAGAGTACCCCAGAGAAGAAGGACTTAAGGGTATTGGTGAATGAAAGATTGCACATGAGCTGGTAGTGTACGCTCGCAGGCCAGAAAGCAAACTGTACCCTGGGCTGCATCAAAAGGACTGTGGACAGCAGGTCAAGGGAGACGATTCTGCCCCTCTGCTCTCATGGCACCCCACCTGGAGTCCTGCATCCAGCTCTGGACTCCTCAGTACAGGAAAGACATGGGCATGTTGGAGAGGGTCGTGAAGATGATCAGAGGGATGGAGCATCTCTCCTATGAGGAAAGGCTGAGAAGCTGGGGTTCTTCAGCCTGGAGCAGAGAAAACTCTGAGACCTTATGGGCAATGATCACAGAGCCATTCAGGTTTGCAGGGATTCAGGAGGTCATCTACTTCTCCTGTAATGCAGTTGCAGAAAAGCAGAACTCATTTCAGTTGTACTGACCTAGTAACTCCTGCCTTAGCTAATGCCAAAAATAAAAGGATATTTAAAAGCATTATTTAAAATGAAAAGTTGATTTTAATACTGTCATTTTAGTACAAAATAGTAGTTATTTTTAAGGAGGTTTTCTCTGAAATCTCTCTATATGTGAGTATAAAAATATGTAGTGACAATTTCTGGTGACACTGTTCGTGGAAAAAGTTAAAAACAGGAGCAAATTCAGACATTTAATTATTTAAATTTCCGTATGACTGTAGGTGATTGTGATAGGAACACAGTCTATAAAAGGAAGATGTCTCTAAAGATTTCTCCTTTTTAAAGTTATGCACATATAATTACCGTATTATGAAACATAATTATGGTACCCTTAGGATTTTTCTGCAGTCTCTACAACCAATCTGACAAGGAATTGATAAAGTGCAGGAAATAATCCAATAAAAAAACTGCATGAGTTTTATCTCACAATAACAATTTTAAACCAAAACTATTAAAATATGATAGTAATAATCTTATGAAAATTATTTCACAAAGTCATCCTTAAGACAACATATAGTAGCAAATAAATTTATTCCTCTCTGGAGAAATGGTCCTTTAAAGACTGGAAATTCTCACTTTTCATAAAGCTATCTAGTATAACACTGAATTTTGTTTCTTGTAAATAATTGTTTCAAAAGTCATCCTTATTATACGTAAAGAGTGTTTATTTTCATGTGTGTCTCTTAGGTTACTCAGCCTGAATTTCCTCTGCCTTTTTTTGTCCTGTTACCGGGACCATAATGTGCCTCTGTACTTCTTTTCAGTGGAGTTGTCTATTCTACCTTCGTATCATCAGCAGACTTTGTAACCTCATTATTTATCTCCGTGATTGTGTCTTTATCATTGAGTCATATATGGATCCCATTACAAAAAGATGTGTATGGGATGGTAAAACGTGTATATTTAATGACAGGAGGAAAAAAGAACCATGCTCAACATCTGCAAAAGTGGTGTTCAGACTGGTGGATTTGGGGATTAGAAAGCTCCTCTCATTCCCTTTCCCTGTCCTAGTGTGAAGCTGCACTGGGTCATCTGTATTGAGCTGTCTTTGTGCAAACTAAATTGCAGTGTGGATTGAGAATCAGAGTTGAAAGACATGCATACAGGTGTGCTTCTTGGCTGGAACTGAACATAATTGTCCATATTATGCTGATCTGCATGAGATCTTTGAGAGGATAGCTATGTGTAAACCACATATGGTCCATGTGCTTCTGCAATGACTGCTGAGTGTCCACAAGCAGAAGATGTAGCCTAAGAGCCAAGTCTTCCTCTTGAGTTCCTCAGCCATTAAGGCCACAGTGGACATGAGGAAGGGACTTTATTGCTTGCAGGAGCCCTGAGGATTGCTGAGCAAGTTCACCTCTGGTGTGATGCCAGAGGAGAGAGTCACAGAGTGTCTTCATATTGGTAATAACACTGGAGATGAAGCAAGATCTTTCAGGGTGCCCAGCGTGAACTAGGGACAGCTGATGCAGTGGACTGCCCCTGCCAGCTAGAAAACATGTGCTGATAAGATAGGAACCATTCAGCACCATCCTATTTCCCTCTGCCCCACACAACCCTCTGTAGATGGGGGTTATGGTTTACTCATGGCAGGGCTCCCCACCATGTTTCATTAAAAATTGCTTCTGCTGCAAAGACTGCTGATGGCTGCTCAGGTGTTAGTTCATTCAGGAAGCATGCTGGGATATACAGTGCTGAGCAAGCGCTTTGTTATCAACAGGACAAAACACAGGCTTGTTCCCACAAACTTGTGCTCATTCTTGCTTTAATCCACATGGTTATTTTAAAGAGCATGAAGTACTTCTGAATTTCAGTGGGAGTACTCACATGCTTACCATTTAGCACAGCTTGAAACGCTTTGCTGAATCAGGGCCAGAAGACACTTACAAGAGCGGAACCCATAATGCTCAACTTTTTATTCATTCTTGGTTAGTTGCCTCAGATGTGACCATCAATTATTGCTCAGTGAAAGAAGAGCATCCTCTTTGTTCCGAAGTTCAAACTAAAGCATAAGGTGACCTGCAGGTGGGTCCCCCCTGTGAAAAGAAAGACATTTTGGCAATCTGATGTGCTACTTCCTAAGAATGATACATCTCGCCTTCAAAATACAGGGGGGCAGACAAATTACCAGCTGAGCAAAGATCAGGGCTGAACCACCATCCTTGTCCTGCTGAAAAGATTACTTCATCTTCTAAGTTTGTCATGCAAGCTGCTTTAACTATGAGCTAATTTAAATTTCTTATCCTTTGGCTAAGATTAGTTCATATAGTGACATTTAAATTTCATTTGCTCACAGTAATTTTGTTGTGCATAATGTTGTAGATAACAGAAATGGCAGATTATGTAAATAGCCATTTGTAAACAGCAGCTTTTTTCAATCCATTGTTCTGAACATCCTTCACAAATTGCCTCGTACATGTTCCTCATTTTAAATGTGCCTGTCACCAGACACTTTGCTTCTATAAACATTTTTTTTCACCCATCTCCCCCAAAGTGCAGCAGTTAAATTTAAAGTGCTGTTGAATGCCGGTTATTTCGTCAAACTACAATAACAACAAAAAATCCTGTGCAAAGGGCAAAAGATATAAACTAGCCATCTGCTACAAGCAGCAACAGCAACACAGAAAAGTGAAAGAAAGAAACAATGATACTTGAAGTGAGTATTGAAGTGAGATTGCCAGACATTTGCCAGAAAAACATATACATGCATTTCTTTTTCATTACACTTGGAAGCCTTTTCTAGTTATTGCAGTGAGAACTTGGGATAGACAGTTAAGCTGAATATTCACCCAAGTCCTAGTGCTAAACTCTGTAACTTTCCCCATGTCCCTGATTTCTGTTAGGACAGTGACATGCTGTCACACATATAAGTAGTGCTGTTCGGTAGAGTCTTTGTTGGAGCTGGGGAAGCACTTACTGCCAAGGGCAGGGCTTCACAAATTCTACTTGAAAGAAGAACCCACGGAGGAATTGCCAAGTGTGGTTTTTGTTTCACTACCAAAATTCAGAATGAAAAACTAAATTAAAAAAAAAAAGAGAAAGGAAAGAAGAGGATGGGTTCTTGGATGGATTCTTGAAAAGGGATGGTACCAGCTGAATTCCAAACAGGAATACTTAGTGGTGAATGTCAGAGGGAAAACATGAAGAAAACAAGCATTACCAGCATTTCCAGTTCTCTTATCTGCCACTGAGGATACATAAAAGAATGAATTAGGCATATTCAGTGGTGGTGTTGAGGGTGGCCTAAGCTGATGTGACTTGTGGCAATGCTTGACAGATGTCTACCAGCAGGACCTGGTTACACCAGCCCTGCTAGGCATAAAGATTGCTTTCCTCCTGGAGCTGCACCTGCATTTATGCCAGTGGGTTGCCTGTTTCTCTGGGCTTTTGCAAAAACCTCCATTCTCTGTATTGCTCCTCTCTATGTCTTGCATTTCTGTATTGGTGAGTAGTTTTCAGAAATGCCAAGATTCAAACAGGGGCCAGAAGCAAATACTTTTCATGTGAATGGGATGCTGCTGAACTTTTGTCATCAATTACTTATATTCAACTTGATTTTGGTTTCTCCAGACCAGATCTTTCAATGCTTGACCTAGAAGAAACCAAATTAAAAAGATTTGAAAGGTCCAGAGAAGTAGCTGAAAAATGTAGGAGCAAACTTTTCACAAATGATATAAGTACATATTGCATAAATAAATGGTATATTAACCCCCCCAAAAAAAGTTGTATGAAGGGTAAATGTACAATTACAATGAAGTTATTTACACCCTCTGATCACAGGTGTGAAAAAAACATATGAACTGTCTTAGAAATTAGTATAATTTAAATATCTGGTTACCCATGTTTTCAAGATAACCTCTGCAATGTGCTTTCATTATAGCTCAGATATAAATAAATGGTTTCTAACATATTTTATTAAATTTTGCCTAACTACTGTTTTAAATATGTTCTTTTATGTTTATATTTGAGGTAACAGAATTGTACAAACAGTTTAATGGCAGATGCAGGACAACAAAGTTCAACTATGCATAAAACTGTAAAGCTGTGTTGTACAGCTGTATGCATTAGACAGGCCAAGTAGGGTGTCACTGTATTCTGGGAAAGAAGAAAAAAAGAAAAGAAAAACAGACTAAGTTGCCGTCTGTAAACTGTGACTATACACTTAACATGGATCTGACAACCATGACTAAAGAAGAGAGTATGAATTGAGAGGGATTCAAAGAGTCAGTTTGAGAGGCATTCAATTTTATCTGAGTTCTATTAAGATAAGGATGTGGATGGAATACACTTTATAAAAGAGAGCATTTCAACAGCAGCACTAGAAGCTCCCTCCATATTGCATTTGTTAGCATGATAACTGCTTTTCTACCATCACAACCGGGAGTCATGCCTGTTTGAAAGCCACACAAAAAGTATCGGTCAAATCCTGGGGCAGCATATGCTCTCAGTGTAAATCTCAGGAGCTGTTTGGACACTGCACTTATTACAGACAGAACACTGGGGCAGACTGATACTGAAGACAATATGAAAAAGTAGAAAAATGCACAGGAGGGAGGCTGCCATGCACAGTTTCTGGTTTTCAGCTCCGCAGCCATGGAGATGATAGTCTTCCTGCCTCACAGAGGAGGCTTCATTGGACTGTTACAAGATCAGATCACAGAGTGGGTCAGCAAGGACTAGTAAAAAGGTACAGTAACTTCAGGAAGGAGAACATATAAGGATGTTTTAGACACTGTTCAGTTCTCAGCTGCACATGCATTGACTGAAGAGAGGTGGTAGACTTGGCAGTGCTAGGTTAACAGTTAGACTTACAGGTATCTTCCAACCTAGATCATTCTACGGTTCTAAGCACTTCTTGAAGAATGAGCTTTCAGGAGTGGTAGCTGGTGGCAAAGATAATATTTTGTTTGTGATACATGTAGGGATAAAATAACAAAGCTCATGTAATTGCATATATATACCTTTAAAAGGACTTTTGAAACCTCTATATCTCTATTCAAACACACCTATTGTGTCTTCAAAATTTGTTTGCTTTTCCTCCCTGAAGTTAAGCACAAAATTTGATCCTGTTTTTCTGAAACACTGCAGAAAATCTCTTTCCTAGCTTACTGCAAAACCTCTTTAATCTTCTTTTTCCTCCCTTCCTTTCCAAGTCTTTTTCAGAGGGTATTTTTTTTTGTCTTCTCAACATGGGGACACAAAAGCTCAATCTGGGGACCTAAATTAGCAGTTGGCAGTCTAGGTAATTCACCAAGAGAAAACAGCAAAGAACTCGAGCAGGTAATCCAGATCTCTAAATAATGCTGTGAACTAGTTGGTTAACCTAATTAGTTAACCTAAATCTAAGTTTGATTCTCTAAGTGCTTTACCCTGGTGACTCCCTGGCTTGTAAATGACTGTAAAATTCTGTCAATACTTATGGAGCAAACTTTCAACTGCAGTATTCTTTTTGATGTTTGTAATTTACAGTTTAGATGCAGATTTTCTTGATGTCATGCACAACAGGAGTTATGAAAAATAACTGGAAGCATAAAGTAATTCAGGACTCAAAAAACTTTTGATCAGAACTAAAATGAGTAAAATCTTTAAATTGCCACTAATTCCTTTTCTGTTGTCTGCATCACTTTATTCATTCTGATTTCACCAAAATAAACAGTTTTCTATTTCCTATGTCTATTTCTATGTTAATATTTAATTAAAAGATTATCAAGTAATTTAACCATCTAACTTAATAGAACATATGCAAATTTAAAAACTAAGCCAGTAATTTTTGCACTGAATCAATTATTTTCCATTTAAGCTGCAGTGTGTCTTTTGGAAAGATAATTCAGATGTAAGGATTTCAAATAAAGGAAAATCTGCTACAATGCTTTCATGTGCTCTATCATTGGTTAAACAGAAAGTATTCCTCACCACAGTGATTGGGAGCAGCCCTGAGGAGAACGACTCGGGGGTGTTGATTGACAAGCCAGCCCAGAAAGTTGACTGTGTCCTGGGCTGCATCAAAAGCAGCATGGCCAGCAGCTCAAGGGAGGTGATTCTTTCCCTCTACTCTGCTCTGGTGAGACCCCACCTGAAGTTCTGCTTTCAGCTCTGGGGCCACAACACAAGAAGGACATGGACTTGCTTGAGTGAGTGCAGAGCAGACCATGTAGGTGCTCAGAGGGCTGGAGCACCTCTCCTGTGAAGACAGGTTGAGAGAGTTGGGTTTGTTCACCCTGGAGAAGAGAAGGCTCTGGAGACATGTTACAGAAGCCTTCTAGTATCTAAAGGGGGCCTACAAAAAATCTGGAGAGGGACTTTTCACAAGGGCATGTAAGGATAAGACAAGAGGGAATGGCTTTAAACTGAAAGAAGGTGGATTTAGATTAGGTTTTAGGGAAAGATTCTTTACTACAAAGGTGGTGAGACACTGGAACATGTTTCTTGGAGAAGTTTTGGTTGCCCCATTCTGGAAGTTTTCAAGGCCAGGCTGAATGGGGCTTTGAGCAACTTGAAGAAGTAATGTCATAAATTTTTGTAAAAAGAAAAATTAAAAAAAAAAAGGAAAGTTACCCAAGAGGTTTTTTGCCAATATTCATTATCTGGATAGACCTATAACAATTCTTTCAAAATGAAAAGCTTTCAAAGCAGTAGTTGTTTCCTGAAGCAGCTTGAGCTCTAAGTCTGTTCTCCCATTCTGCTCTAACACTGGAACCCATCCAACCACTTCATGTGGTATGAATAAGGGTGCTGTGTCCTGCTGTACTTGGTGAACTGATGTTTTTCAGTAGAGTATGAAACTGCAGCGTAAGTGCCACCTTCTGATAAGGCATGATGGCTCCTGGTTACCTTTCCAGCATGAAGCCCAAGACCAGTCACTGGGATGCAGATGTTTCCTGCACAATCCCATTATCTGCAGTGGATGCTGGAAGTCACAGTGTGCCTGGTATGCAAAAAAGCAGCTGTCATCCTTGATGGCTATTAGGAATAATTACCAGGTTTTCTTATTCTTTCTATGCACAGGGTGCTATGCTTTGTATTCTTTCAAGTAGCCTGGAGAAATGACATGGTGGCACTCTTGTCTCTGTGAAACAAACTTCTGGAATTTGAGCTCTATTCTTTCCAGTGTCAGTTTCACTAAAAATATATTTTCTGCTAGTTGAATTCAGTGACAAGTTTTACTAATGCAAAAGACAATGTGAACTTATATCTCTTCTAGTTTATCTGTATGGTCTATCAAGCTGTCTGTAAAAGCTACTTGCTTGTATGGTCCCTGTCACCACAGTGTTGTCAGTGGAAAACTTGAGGGCAGAATTTCTTTTCCTATAGGGAGCTTAGCTAACATAGGATAATGCAGAAGTCATGATAAATCCACACTGATACTCTCTGAAAACTGCTGTGCTTTATTGCTGACTAAAGGAATGACAATTTCCTCCTGTCTCTTGAGTAAGCAGATGGGACTCTGAATACTGAAAGGAACAGATTACTTAGATTTAGAAGAGACTTTAGTGAATAAAAACGTATTACAGCTCAGCTTGATGGGGCTCCAAGCTGAGAGGAGAGGGAGAATGCGGTTGTTGTATGAGTATTTCTGAGTTATACAACCCCTTAGGCAGTGCTAATGGGGAGGAAAATGGGAAGAGCTCCCTTTTGTGCACCCCTTTCAGAATAAGAAATGCAGAGGCAGTGCAGCATCTCTCTCATGGCAAAGCCTCAGTGGTGGTTGCACAGTTAAGGACAGAAATGCTGTTTGCAGTACTGAGTTGTCTCATCTAGTTTAACCTCATGGTATCTGCTGGTGTGAATGTTTTATTACAGCTGTAAGACTACAATAACTTCCTTTCTCCTCAGCCTCATTATTGTTTGAGAGAGATGTGGTGGGAGGAAGTACGAGCTGAAACAATCTTGTTTTCATGCTTCTCGCTTGACACAAGTGCTGTTGCACAAGATTGCTGGCTGGTGGAAAGATCGACGACATTTTTAAACAACTGTTACTGTCCTCAGCAGGTTTTTTTCTCTCCCACTGCAGTAATTTTTTAATTAATTTGCTGTAAAGAGTAGTGATCCCAGAAGCCTCCCTACTTGCTGATATTGTCTTCAGTGTCAGTCCTCAGGTGGCTCTTTTGTTATGATCATCTACACAGGTCAGCTGGCTGCTTTTGCTGTGGCTTAATGACTGAAGGAAAAAGCAGCATCTGGGCTTTCCTGCTGGGGGTGTGCTGTGGTGAGTTCTGACATGTAGGTTTCATCAACAGCCCCATAGGGCTGCCCAGCAGACCCTCCCCAGCTAAGATGCGGAGCAGTTAGTCTCTTTAGGGACTGCATGCTCAGACTCCCTCGTTGGATGCTGTTCAGACAGGAGCACACCCGGGTCTCACTCCATTACACAGCTGGAACACGGCTGGTGTGTGCCATGAGCTCCTGAGTTCCCTGCTCTGCATGTACTCGAGAAACCTATGATCAGATAACAAATGTTTGTTCCTTAGAAGACAAGAAAAGCCGAGAGGATTTTGTGTGTGTTACTTCTCTGTCCTGTTTTCTTTAGAACTTTTATTCTAAATGATTGATTTATCTTGTATAACATGACTCATTCTCTTCTTTAGTGCAAGGTTGGGCCATCTAATTATTAAGCTTACTGCAATGTGGGACTCTAGTTCCCTGAGGGTCTTCATCTGCCAATAATCTTAATTGCAGTTTACTGTAATTGACATCTTATCTATTTCCTCTCCTTCTTTCCACTTAGAAAATTCAAAATGCTGACAAGTTAGCTCTAGTATTTGGTGAATGTGATAATTAAGGAGGAATTTGTCAAACACTTCATTGTCAAACTATTTTTTGATTTTAATTAAAACTGATTTAAGCTTTTGTTGAGGCATAAAAATAAATTTTAATCATAACCGGACCTAAAGCTATGGCCCCAGATTTACAGCTGGTATAAATAGGTGTCTACAAAAGGTAGTTTTCCTCTACTGGTTTACATCAGTCAGCTGAAAATGCTATTCATTGATCTTTTTTAAGAACTTTTCAAAAAATTCCATCCTTCCTCAAAGACTCCAAATGAGAAAAAAAGTGACCGTTTAAGTACACTTTGGCCTTGGTGTTGCAGTCTATTCAGATTTTATAGAAATATTTCATCTTCTACAACGTAAAATCGCTGGACATTGTTAGTTTAGCTCTGATCTGCAGACTATTTAAAATGCATTTAAAAAGAGAAAGCAGTGCAAAACAAAATTATTAATTATTAATTATACCTATGAATAAAGCTGAGTGTTGATACAGTTTTGACAAATACTAATCTCTAATATTTTATTTAGTATTAGAAATGTTGTTTAGCTGCGGTTTTGGTGGAAAAAAAAAAGTGATTGTTTGTCCTTTTTCACAAATGTATAGAAGGGAGCAGTGCGAATTTAAATGGTACTTTGGAGCACACAGATTAGATCCTTCTGCATCCTGGAAAGTCTGTATGAGAAAAGTCCTTTTCCTTCCCCCCAAAAATCCTTATCCAGCAGGTTCAGTCCTGGCTTCTTTCTGAGCTAGGCTGAGCAGCTGTTTGGCCCTGATAGTATTTCTAAGGCTTTGTGGGCACAAGGTAAAGCATCAGTAGAACATTTTGGTTTAGATACCGTACTGAACCAGCAGCTTTCAAGGCACAGGCTGTGACATGTATCTCTCCAAGGTACTTCTGCTCTCATCTTCTTAACCTCCTTTGCGGTAAACGTCACCCCTGGTAAACCTCCTTTCACAGATGGATATTTATGCTATATCTAACCCTAGTCCAGAAGAAAAAGTGAGCAACACCTTATACTTCTGTGAGTTTTAGGTGATCTGTCTCTTGAATGACAACCTGGTTGTCATGAGCCTCTGCTCAGCTGAACCTTTATTATTTGGAACAGCATGCCAGCTGTTGATATACTAGTCCCCTTTGCTTCACTGTGAATTCACACAAAATAGCATGGAAGATATATTCTAAAGAAATACTCTTTGAAATTGAATGGTAGAGATTTGTATGAAGCCAAACAAGAAGAAGAGGTGTTTCACTCTATGTCTAGTTAGACTAGAACTCCTTGATTTGGGATATTGTAGAAGTTTGACATGGGTTCAAGGTGGGCCTGTGTTGGTTCATGGAAAAAAATGTACAGTAAGAGTTATTAAACAGAGAAATGAACTACAGGAAATCTCCATTTCCTTTAATGAAGCTTGAGAGGATATTTGCTTATTCTGCTTTATACTGTTTCCTATGCTTCTGCTTTCAGGCACTCCTGGAGATTCCATAAGCTCTGGTCATTTCCTGTGGATTTATCAGTAGGTCAGCAAAAAATGAAGGATAAGACTGGGAATTATCAGGGAAATAGTATTTTGGTAAAGGGTTTTTTTACAAGGAGGGTGGAAACTCCTAAACAATTCTGGGAAAAAAAAAAACACAACTAAAACAAACCAAAACAACACCCAAATCCCCCTCTAAACCAAAAAAACCTTGCCATGGTTTCTGTTACAAGGATGTGGTCATGGAAGCAAAGCTTACATTCAGACAACTCCAGATAAACGAACTTACAGGAAAGCCTGTAAGATGGGGCTCAGTGGTCATGCTTGGCAGAGGGGGAACTTGCATGTTTTCCCCTCAAACATGAGAGAGATGGATATGTCACCCAGCATCAGTATCAGCCTTTCAAGAGCACACTGAACACCTTGCACAGTACTAGTGCAGGTTATTCTCTGTGTCATCACAAACCCCTCCATTAAGCGTGCTGTGAAGAAGTCATAGTAGATCACTGCACCAAACTAACTTTGAGTTTTTATGAAGTAATTTGCACTAATGTCGCAACAACAGATAAAATCCCACAGATGTCTGAAGAAGACTGCAAATGAGGAATACACTGGCTGGGAAGGGAATAAAGTGGGAGCCAGCTCAGAAGCCGCCAGATTCTGATATCACCCTGAGAAGGGATGGGCTTTGCTTCTTTTCTAAGAAGAGAAGGTTGCTTTTCTTCTTGGGGGAGGGGCATAGGTAGAGAAAACAAGAAGTATTCATTTTAATAGGATGTTAAGGGAATTTTGAGCTTGTGCTTAGGCAAACTTAAATTTAATCCATAATCATGCCTTCTTATCATAGAAAGGAATAGCTAGGATGAGAAAAGGGATATGTATTGCCTCACAATGGTTCACACAGTAGAGGGGCGCACATGTGTGTGTATTTACACTTATTGTTTACCTAGTGAGACTGTGTATATATATATATATGTATATATATATGCTTGTGTATGCACTGTATTGCACTTTATATAGAAACTCAAATGGCATTAGAAATTACCCAGATGGGCTGGATCTGAGGTGAAGCATGGTGGCTTATCTCTGACGTGAGCTATACAGCAGGCTTGAGAGAAATGTCAAGCCACACAGCCATTGGCAGGAAGAGGATCATGTTCCCTCCATCACGCAAAGGCTTACCCAATCTGCTGGAAAATAGAGATGGGATAAGCCTTCAGGGGTAAAGTTTAACAATCCTTCCTATATTTCTATTTTTTGGTGTTGGCATTTCTGGGTATTACTGCAAACAATGCTTACTTCGTACTTATATGCTTTGTACTGATTCAGAGATGCTTTCAGTGCAGGGCTGGATGAGGCTGGCAAAATGAGAATAACCAGCCCTTGATAAGCGGGGGTCAGAGAGACAGCGCATGTAGTCTTTTAAAATGAAAAAATTCTTGCTAGTTTCTACAGATGAAAAACACAGGCTCTGTAACCATAGAAACATGATGGGCCAAGAATAATGCTGAACTTCTGATGAATTTCTTTTGTTTAGCATAAAATACTGTTTGGAGGAAGAGATATAGTCTAGGTAAGGTGAAATAACACTGTTTTTTTCCTATACTTCCTTTCCTTCTTAGGTCTTGGATTACTTTAGATAGCTCCTATTATTCTATTTTATAGGAAGGAGAGACCTAGGGAAGTGAAGCTGATTTCTCCAAAGCCACATTGCAGAAGCTGGAATAACCCCCAACTTTTTTCAGGTTAATCGGGGTTGAATTAACAATGCTTAAATTAAATTTAAACTAATTGCTTGAATTAAAGTGCTTACGAGAAGCTTTTTGGGTGATCCAGCAAAAGTTACATGAGATGCAACTTGCTACTCTGCCAGAAAGATGCTACTCTCAGCCTTGTTCTTTGGCTACATCCATGCAATGGGAGATGTGTTACACACACCTGAACTAACAGCTCTGATATATCCAAACTCTGTACAACTGCTTTAATTTCTTAACTAAGCTATAGGCTTTGTTTACTGCCTCTATGACTCCTTTGCTTTTGATGTGTATATAGATACACCTGGACTAATTTGATGACCCTACCCTGCAGCAGTCATGTCATTAACAGCATTGAGATGGAACTTGAATTTTTCACCCTGTTCATGACACCAAAGAACATGCTATAAAATCCAAACATACAAACTTCCATAAGTGTTTTGTATAGTAATTCCTAAATATTAGGAATGAGGATTTAGGATAATACCTCATTCTCCCATGCAAGTAATAAACTTCACTGACTTTTTTTGTCATGAATGAGGACAACATTTGTCAATAGAAAATTAACAAGATGAAAGGAATACAGTGAGCTAGTATGAGCAAGGTGTGATTTGTAGAAAGCTGGCCAGGCTTCATTACTGTCAGTTGTCTTACGTGTTGACGTGAAGCAAGTATCATCAACATGAAAAAATAGATGTCAGCCTTAGTGAACAGTGGAGATCATGTACTGCAATGGCAGAATATAAATGTAACACAAATGTGTTGCCTGGAATTACTTGCCAGGAATTTGATCTGTCTCCAGTTTCTGAAAATACCAGCAGTGCGGAGGCATTTGGTTTCTAAACCCGTAACAATTGCACTTAATTGGTGCAAGAAATTCTTTTTTGTAAAAGAAAATGTTGATCAATGTAAGAGTGTAAACAGGCCCCCTCCTAAGATGAAAGAATCTGTATATATGCATAAATACTAAGGGTGCTAACTAAGTATCCGCAGATATGACATAGGATAAGACAGTAATGATATGGCAATTACAGAAGTAAACAACAAGCTTAGATCCCACTGTAAGTAACCTTTCAGTCAATGGAGGAACTAATTTTTTCATTCTTTCAGGTTAGAAATGAGATTTTTTTATTTGGAATCCCTTCTGATTTTGATGCAGAGTAATTCATACAAAATTGTGTCCTGTGGAGGCATTCATAAAGCCAAAGGACATATTCACAGAAAAAAAGGTATCTAAACTCCCATATAGCTACAGGGAATACAGTTTTATCTCCATTCTACAGGAGTCTCTTAAGGCCCTTTTGCACTAATGTTACGATGAAAAGAAGCCATTTAAGCCCCGAGAAATCACATATTGCAGCATTATGAAATTAGGCACTAACCCCATTAGGATAATTTGGAGGGTCAGACTAGGGCCACTATATTCCTTGTAATGTAGTCTTGGAAAAGAGTTAAGTTCCCTTCTAAAGATGATTCAGTGATGAGTGACTTGAGGCATCTGGCTGTCTTAGAAGGTATACAGAAGCTCCCTTTGCAAGGAAGCTGCTTGTAGATAATCAGTAGAGGAACAAGCACAGGCGGCTATCTGAATTCCTGTTTCTCCTTATCAAGAGCATGACCTGGGTCTGCTCATAGGATACTTCCATCCTCTTGGTAGTATTTTTTTAACCTGATGGTTGCAGCATTCTTGTGGGGGATAGGGATTTGGATTCCATCAAATTAAAAAAGGAATTAAGCCCTGATCTTGCTTTCCTGGATGGTGGTGCTCGGCAGGATCCAGCTGCAGAAATCACTGCCACCTCTCCATTTGCTGTAGTCTGAGAGATAGCAGCTATGCCCTTTGTAGGGCTCTGTGTTGTCTGTGTCTCCATGAGATGAGGGTCAGCTTCCAAAGGCAAGACAATTTTCAGAGCCAAAATACAAGCACTTAGTGAATTTTAGATTCAGTAGGTACTCACTTCTTTGGATCATTTGATATTAAATACTGGATTATGCTTTATGGCCACTTTGAACGCTGTCCTACAGGAATGGGGGTTAACCTCTGTGGTTTTGTTAGTGCTTTCTCAGATTCTCTTGAAGTGTTACTATTGCTGAAATAATTGTCAAAAATCAAATAGTATTTCAAACATTTTTGTCATATCAGACCTTGAAGTGGAGATCAGGGGTGTAAGCCCATTTGGATTATATGCGCTGCGCTCTGCTTTTCTCTTGGTGTTAGTTTCAACCAAACAGCTGGATTCTGCATCTGGGAAGAAACAGAATTATTATTTTTAAAACTACTTATGCTGGACACACTGTCTTTGAAATGCTAATGCAATGGAACTGCGAACTCATTTTATCTTCTGACAGGCAAATTATTAAATCAGCCTGTCTATCCCTTTTCGGACTCTGAGCTGTCCAGTAGCCATGATGCTTCAGCAGGGATATCAGATTTTAGAGGAGACATCTGATCATGGGGAGCTTTCCTTTGTGCAGGCACATGTGAATTTTCATGCAGAAAAAAGAATTGGCTCTGGAGTACTGCACATAGCTAAGTAGGAGGGTGGTTAAGTCTTCCCATGGAAGAGTTAAACTTCTGTAAATAAAGGGTTGTTTATTTTCTGTCAGGCATGAAAATATCACTCGGTGTCTGTTCTTTGTCAGGTCTGTGAACACACAGTTCCTAGTGTACATCAAATACTCAGTCCACTCTGACCCAGGATTTTGGCTCATATTTCCTCAGGATAATAAACCTTTTCTACTGTTTTCTAAGAGGCTTTCCTTGCTTTTTTTTTTATAATGCCTAGAGTTCTGCCAATGGTTCTTGAAAGCACATTCATCTTTTAACGAGGAACATAGGCAGCTGATGCAAAATTTCAAACAGAATATTGAAAAATAAACTGTTCATAAGAATAAAAATGAGTTTCACCTATAGACTGCCATATGAGACCACTCAAATTCCAAGTGTAACTGCAGAGCTAGACTTTGAACTGTGCCAGAGCAGGGGATTCCGCCTCCTGTTGAAGATGCTGCAAGGGAAAAGAAGGAGCTCGACTGGAAAACTAAGCTTCTAGTCTCTTTCAATATTAAGAGTAACTGCTCCTTGAAAATGTAAATTACTTTAAGGCAGTTGATATAAATTCAGAAATGATCAGCAGCAAGGCAGGTATTTGTGTGACATGTGTATGTGTAGGAGGCAGGCAAAAAGGGGGCAACAAGGTATAATTCATGCTCAGAAATGTAGTCTGTAGAGGACCAATCAGACTGCTGAGTCTGACTCTCCCCTATCATTTTCCCTTTAGCTTACACAGTACAAGCCCCCCAAAAAATTTCCAGCTCTGTAACAAATTTAAGGCTTCTAGTATAATAGACATAAAATCTCAGAAGTGTAGATCAGTAAGCATGTCTTGTGTATTCACATCTACGAGAAGCCATGCGTTATTTAGCAGTTTTGTAGGATTAATCTTTTGGTAGCACAAAGCTAGATATCTTAGCCATGGCACTGATAATTTTTCCTACAGAAATGTTTTGCAGGAAGCCTTCAGCCTGGTGGCTTATTTGCATGAAATTTTAGCTGTCTGAAATTTCTCTTCAGATGTGTCCTTTTAGCTTGCAAATGTACAAAGTATTATGTCTGGAGTATTCATCCACTGATGCATCATGTTTCCTCCAGCCAATCAGTTCTTTCATTTTCCAGTGCATTGGTTAGTTTTGTGTGTTTTCACAGTAAAAAGAAAACCCGGTGAAAATGTTTTTATTGTTTGTAGCAGAGTCTGTTCCCTAATTTCATCAGCCTTGATAATTCTGCCTACCTTATTAACACAGTAAGGATGTTGACAATTTTTTCTCCTGTTTCATATGAGCTCTTAACAGTAAATATCAGTAAGGAACATGTATTTAACGGGTTCAATTTTTCTCTGAATTTCTAAACCTCAAAAAATATTTATTTAACGTGAATCTGAGGTATAATTCTCTCCTTGATTTTGGATCTTGGCCGTTAAAATCAATTTGATGTTTAGTGCTTTTAAAAAAGCAGCATTATGAAGCATGGGAATAGCTTCTAAGCTGTTATGACAGCATCCATAATCCTGGGGGATATTCAGTTTGTTTACATTGGAAGTATTTTAGCACATTGGAAGTTCTAATAAAACTCTTGGCATTTGTCACCATATCTAGAGCTACATAAGGATCTAATAATTTCTCCAGAGTAGTATACACAGCTGTGTTTAGCCAGTACCATGAGTAAAGCATGTACACGAGGGAGGGATGTTAAGAACCACCATGACAAACTGAGAACTGCATCTTCTGCTTGGTCATATATGTTCTCAAATTAAAACAAGCAAGCTTAAGAAATCACCTGGTCTTACTTAGATGCCCAAACCTTAGATCTCTAAGTCTAAGCTAGGTGTTCAAGGCTTCCTTAACCATCTACATGGGAAAATATGCATGCAGACTAAGATACATCTCTAGCATGAACCTGATAAACTATCAATGGGAACTACCTCTTTTTATGCCTCAGTTAGAAGCAGAGCACAAAATCAGCTAGGTCTTAGGCTTCTAACTTAGAGATGCCACAAGTAAATGAAATTAACTCTATTGAACAGATTTGTGAAAACTGCTTTTTACATCTGGGTCTCTGATACACAGTACGTGAAAATCTAGATCCTCACAGGGTCTTCTGAAGATCAGTGGGGGGATGAATTTTTAGTATCTTAGTCCATGGGTGGTTTAAATCAGCATGCACTAGTATAAGCTTTTACATTTAGAACTGATAAAGACTTAAACTGTAAAGGTATGAGTGATCTGTCTGGAATTCCCACTTTTAGTCTGTTTGTCCTTTGGCTTATTTTTCTGCCAGACTTTTCTTTCAGCTTTTCCAGGAAGTAAGCTTCTTCATCCCCAAAATGTTTTTGTGATAACAAAAGAATTTCTTTTCCAACCTCAGGATAGGCAGTTGACATTGTGAAAGTTTTCAGCACAATAATGATTGTGTTAGCTTGTTTGTGACAATCAATCAGAATATAATGTTCTAACCGACTCTGAATTTTTTAAGATATTGGTTCATTTTTAACATCTCTCTTGTTAGCTTGAATTATGAAGCTAAATATAATTCCAAACTGAGGAACCAGAATTTGTATTTTGATAAAAGAAACTGGATCAAAAAAATGTCAATACAGTCTTTCAACAAATTGTTAATTTTCTGTGAACAAAGCACATCAACCCCAAAATACCCAACTGGTTTTATTGACTATCATCTTGTTTTCCAGTACACAGGTGTTTGACATCCTATTCTGAGCTGGAGATAATAAAAGCTCTGTCCTACTCTGCTGTCTTTGATTGTCCAAAAAAAGACTGTGTGATGGTAACAGACACCAATTCTTTACATGCTGTCAATGTACCTTGTGAGGATGTACTGCCTGCTAATGAAAGACAGAAAGGGAAAGCAGAGTAGAAAATAACAACAAAAGATCTCACTAGATGCAGAAACTGAACCACACAACAGAAATGCACAGAGATCAAGGATCTTGCAATCAGTCAGACACAAAATCATTACTCTCATAACTGCAGGTTGTTGCTTCCATTCTCAAACAGGCAGATACACACAACAGACTTAGAGAAGCTATAAATACAGGATAAATCTAAACTGATCTAGCTAGGCTTCATTAGCTAGGCAAGAAGACAGATTGTCATAAAGTCTGATTTCCTGATATTTTTATAGGCAAAAGCTGCTTGGGAAGTAACATGCATTTGAGGCATTGACAGCTGTGGATTGAACTGTGGTCTCATGTATATCTGGAATGCATTTTTCATGTCCGGATGCTTGTACCTCACTGTACAACCTTAGGTTATCTAACAGATTGACCCTTGGAGCGAAATTAATTTGATCCCATATATACTACTCTGTGGGAAGTTTGCAAGAAATCTAGCAAAACGTGGTGATAAAAGCTTTATAAATGAAGTTAGAGATAGGTAGACAAGATAGATAGGCTGGGTTTAACTTTAGTGAATACAATAAGACATTTTCAAGGACAGAAATAACAGTGTTTAGGCAATATCTGTGATTACCTATGCTGAGAGAAAAAGGATAAAGGCCTGACAGTGAATATATTCAGTGAAGATTCTTATCATCGACTTTTAGCAGTCAAAGTGAAGGTTATGCAATGTCTGCAAAGATGAGTAGGTGACACAAACCTTGAAAAAACAGTCCGTAGCCTGAAGGTATATTCAGTCTCAGATCTCGTTTCAGGGTGAGTTTCATTCAGGGAAAAAAAGATATCTTCAGAACACAAATATCATATGCTAGTATTTCACAGGGTAACAACGCCTTCTTTAGTTCAGTAATATGGGTAATTTCCTCCCTCTTGTCTCCTTACAAATTTTAGAAGAGCAAAACTGTAAGCAACCTGGAAAACTCCCAAAACAAAAGAACAAAAAAACCTCCTTTGCTACTTGTTTCCTGGCTTATGTGAATTTGAGGTTTGTTAATCATTAGCAAAGGTTAAGTATGCTTTTGTTACTTAGCAACCATGATAAGTTTTTCAAAGTTTTATTTCAGATTTGATGATGTATTTATCCTTGTTTTTCTCTGCTCCTTTTCTTCTCACTGGAATTCAAACTCAAAAAATTTGAATGCAGCCAGACATCTGAACTCACAGTCTTCGCTTCTACCTGCTTGCAATAAACATGGAAAATCAGAATTGAAATACAAAGCAGAGCAAAAGAGCCATTGCTATCTCATCTACATGGAGATCTATTAGCTGGTTTTCAATTTGCACTGTGATGGCTTAGGCAAAGAAAATAACCTAGAGCAAATCCCAAGGGTATTTTTGGTCTTTGTTTTATTTATTTTCCTTTCCAGATGTAGTGGAGCTTTGTGCTTTATCAGTTTCAACCTAAAAATTGAAGCCTGAAATGAGTGGCATTTTCAAAATTAATTCTGAAAAGTGTGCTTAATTTGGGTATTCGTTAAAATATTAGTCCTGCTGTGTTTAGGTTAAACTCATGTATATTTTAACTTCAGATGAATATTTAACCTAGTGCATTATGAACTATAAAGCTTGCGCGCCCAAAGGCTTACCTGTTATTTCCATGTCAGTTACTGTAATAAAAGATGTTACTTGTCTCTAAAGCCTTTGCTTTGCTTCTCCATTTTGCAATACTAAGTTGACATCCTAACTTAGCTAAAATCAATGGGAACTTTCTATTGAGTTTCCTGGGGTCAAAATTTTACTCTGTAAGTGAAAAAAACAAAATCAATTGTAAAAACCCTCATACCCTGAAGATGTGAAAAGTTGAAGTAGCCAGCTGTCACAGCTGCTAAGCTCTTGTTTCTTCTGGAAGCTGTAGAGCACAACATGCACATGAACTGCAAACTGCCAAGGCCTCTGGCTTCCTGGGAGATTCATTCTTGGGAGCTGGTAGAGCAGAAGCTACATGTAAGTTGATAGTTCCCATTGTACTTTTTAACATCAATTTTGTTCAGCGACCATTGTGAGCACAGTTTGTACAGGGCGTTACAAATGTACTGGTGTGGTGAAACAGATGCTTATTTTGGATTTTTTACTGTACTTGTAACACATCTATTTCTGCTCTTAGCCATGGGGTGAGACTGAAGAAATACTGGAAGCCAAGAAGCATGATTGTTTGACTATGTCCCGCATCTTGGTCCATCCTGGAATGTATTGTTCCAATTAGGGCAAGAATGAAATTCAGACTCTCAGGCAGCCAACATGAAGGTGGATTCCACTTATCAGGGCAAACCAACCAGCCTGTTTCAAATGCCCGTAGATATCTGAAAAGCTCTGGAACAACAGGTGAGTTTATATTCACAGGATGAGGAGTATAAAAAAGGTAGAACTGGAAGGACAGGAACAGCTTTTGCCAAACTCCTTTTATTTTCCTCTCTTTGGGAGAAGATTTTTGTTCTTCATCTCCTATGAGCAAAAAGGCAACTGCCTGAGCCTGATGTCATGGGACGCAATGGTGAAAATCAACAAACGTTGGTACAGGCAGAAAAGAGTATATGTCTTGGTCTCTACCTGAGGCATTCATGAGCCTAGTTTGGGCCCTAATGATTCTTTCTTCAACCTTCCCACTCTAGAAATGGCTTTTAACTCTCCACTCTGCCTTGATGCAGAGCAAAGGCAGTGTGATTGGTTTTCAAAGGGAAAAATCCTAGATAAAGCTCAGAGCACAGGCACAGAGAAGAAGCAGCAGGCTCCAGAAGGCACTAGCATGGGGCAGGCACCTACTGCTGCCTCCCAGCCACAGCTCTTTCGGCAGTAGCCCGCAGAGGCTGACTGCTTTGCAGAGACATGTATGCCTCACCTTTGTGCTCTTGAAGACCAGGTGCTGTGCCTGCATCTCTTTTCAAAGCCCGGGAAGCTTCAGGCAGGTGTCCACACTTCTCGTTCCTCCCTGAACAGGACTTTAGCTCCAGGAAAACAGAGAAATATCTAAGGGGTGGGGCATCTACACGGGAGGTTCTTGTGTAATTCCGGGAGTGGAATGGCCCCAGATGGGTGCTGCATAACCCACGCTGGTTTGTCCATCAGTGTTGTTACCCCAGTATTCATTTGCATGGTCTTTACGTCCAGAAAACAGACACTTTCAATGTGCTAGTGTTTTTCTTCTACACAAGAATATGTTTTCTAGATTTAAAAGTGCATTTCCCAGAGTTTCCCAAATTTACTTTCAGAAACAGCAACTGACATTTCCTTAAAAAATAATAAAGGGGGAGGAGAAAGAAAGCCATCCCTGAGCTGACAGAATGCAACAGTAGGAGGCAAGCATTCAGCTGGCAGTTACTTACTTCCTGGCATGCAATTTTAATTAAGGAGTCAGCATGTCTGCTACACAAGCCCACAGGAGGCAGTAACTAAAAATGACTGGGAAAATGTCCATGGATAAAAAGGTAGGAGAAAGAAACAATGACACTGTATTTCAGGAAGCTAATTGAATATGTTCATCTCTACATTTCTCTAGATAAGACTTATTACAAAAGGAAAAGTAAGCATAAATTGCTGTATCACAGACACAGATGAACACCTATTTTGCAGTGTATATTAGAGATTCACTATTCATCCAAGATAATTCAAAGCAGCATCCTTTTTCTTTTTTTCAGGTAGGTCTGTATTTGCACCCATTTTCAGATCTCTGCAGTAAGGTTTTGTTTTTCTTTTTATGCTAGAGACATCACATTCAAAGCATTTATGTCCTTTACTGAGCCTAGTGAATAAGAAGCAGAAATTACCTGCTCAGGACTTGTGTTCTGAGATATCAATTCATATTTTTAAACTGAAGCCAGGTCAGAAATCTTTCTTTCCGTAGACCACAGCTGTAGTGGTTACCTAGCTGTGTAAGTCAGCAAGTAGATTGCTTTAAATCACTATCAGTAATTTTTCATAAATACATATTTTCCCCTGGTATGGTGATTTTTTTCTTCTTCTCACAGAGCCAATCATCAGGACATAGAGGCTGATTCATATCCTGTACTTTCAACAAGCATTATTGATCATACAAATATCTTTCCAAAGAGGTACTGTGAAATCCTGTGTAGAAATCTCACCATTGGCTCTCACTTTCTCCACTGGTAAATATTCAAATGCAACCTTGAGGAATAAAAAGGAGGGAGCTCATGTATCTGCCTTGTTTTATATCTGCACACATCAATCTGAAACGTCTGGGACTAAAAATAATTTGTGAAGTAAAAGCAAATTAATGTGATATGACTTAAAATTATAGCTACAGGTTCTGTGGAGAAAAGAAATGGTCAGCTAATCTCAGGCCTTCTGTCTTTCTGTCACTTTCACTTATTAAGAGCTCTTCGGCTAGCAGGTATATAATTTATGCTTATGGTTAAATAACTTGCTGGGTGAATGTCGGGAAAGAGCAATGAAGTCAGATGACAGAATCAAAAACTCTTTAAAAATGTTTGTTTTTTTTTTTGTTAAGCTTTTTTGTTTTTTTTTTTTAGTGCCATTTGATGGGCTCATTATGGGAGAATGTACCTTGGGGTGAAACACTGATCAGTCATTAATGAGTTTCACCCTCCTTCTGCTGAACTGCCTTTGTGAGTCGGGATTGATGAGATAGCGTTAGGAACAAGCTGGGACCACAATGTGAGGTGTGTGAGGCTCTACACATCTTTGTTCTGTTTCTCAGCAGCCCCAGAGACCGTATCAAAAAGATTTTAATATCATTACTTAGGATTTTGATGTCTTGCTCATCTGAACAAAATTTATAAGAGGGGTTATTTCTTTTTTCTTTTTGTCTTAAACTAACCTACAGGGAGACATTTTCTTTTCTCTTCTTTTACTGAGCAGAGGAGAAAATATCCTTGATTTTTTTCTCATAACCCTGAGAAATTGAGACAGATAGAATATCCTGAAAATTTCTGTAATTTAAACCAACTGACAATGATCACTTCAGGAGCTGTAAGTTCCCTGAAAATTGCCATAGTTTACTGACTTCTCCTACCTGTCCTAGAAAATGCCCTAAAGGAACTGCAGAAAGGGAGGAATAAAGATCCAGTAATAAGCCCTGTATCACTGCGGCATTCCCGGGAGAGTATTTGTAACCAAAAAATGGATAAGGCAATAGCAGTAACTCTAGGGCTGTGAAGTTTTGCTCCCAGACCACAGCCATGCCATCCATGGGTCAGGGTCTTCACAGCCCAGCCATCCTCTGCAACCTGCCCTCACCAGTGGAGAACTCTGAGTTGATGGCATTTGCCACAAGGTTTAACCGTCTGATGTTTCTTGGCCTTTAGGCAGTTTTAATTTGCAACAGAAGAACCAGTTCAACTAATCACTATATTGCAGACAGCATGGTTCCTGGCTCCATGGCAGGCATAGTATTTTGATATGGATGAGCTGTTCTTTAATTTATTTGTGATAGAAAGTTCAAGTAGTCCTCTGTAGGCATCAGAGCATGGTTACATTGTGAGTGTCTAAGCATGAGCCCCAAAACATGTTCATTTATTGAACTTCATGGGCAGCAGCTCACAGATGATGCTTCCTCCTGCCGAGGACTGCAGGAAGAAACCCAGGCCTTCTTGGGCCTTGGTGGGGGCAGAGAAGAGGTCCTGTACCCTCTCAGCTCCCAGGTGCTCCCTGCCTGCTCTGCTCACAGCTTGTGCGTAGAGGAGAAAAGCTGGGGAAGGGAAAGGAGCCCAGATCTTGTAATGCCAGGAAGGCAGAGAGGTGAGTGATAAAGGAAATAAAATTTGTAGGATAGGAAATGCATGAAACAAAAGCCGTTCTCTCCCTCTAAGGCAAGGTTAGGAGTCTGCTGGAGCCTGGGGGTAAGAAGAGCACTTCATTAAATGCATCACTGGTGATGGACATCCAGCAGGGCTTGGAGAAGGCTTCCCAATAATCTGTGTATACTGATTTTTAACTTAAGGCATATCCACAACATTAATGAAATTATAAAGAAAATACTCCCTGGCAAACATTAGTGGCCTTTTGGACTTTTCTAATGGAAAAGCAACCTAGACTTAAATTTATAAAATTTAAAGTGAATGTGCAAAAGCTATTTCTTCTTTTTCCACATCTGGTGTCACCCTTATCTCCAATTTGACGCTACTAAAATATCCCTTTCCATGGTGTTACACAAACTCCGCTGCTTATTTCAAATTGCTTTCCCAAACTCCTTACCATGAAACATACTATTTTGGGGGTATATAGCAACAAACCATATCTGCCTCTGGATCAGAGCCATTAAATACTTAAATATTGATTCAGGTTATTTTTGTTTTAGTGTATTGTTAGTACAAAGTGTGTAACCAGCCTAGAGGCTGGCCAAGAATAGAAACAAAATCAGAACACACATGAGGGACAGGGAGTAAAAAAAAACATGAGAAGAGGAGAATAATTGCCTCTGGCCATCATTTCACAGGTTTTAGATGAGTTTTTGAAAAAATAATTAACTAATATTCCTCCTTACTTATGTAGCTGCAGTCTTTGTGAGGAAAGCATAAACAACTGAGTGAGATGGCCTTGAAGCTTTTAAATGTCATCTCTGCTACTGAGAGTATCCCGTTTTAGAGGTACTTAGGCTTGTTTTTAAAGCATTCATCCTGTCTGGCATCTGAACCCCCTACAGGACAGGTGGAATTTAAAGAAACGAATATCTTGGTCTTCAGAGTATATTAATAATAAATAGAAAGAGAAACACTTGGGTAGGTTCCCAAACATGTTGAACAAATTAAGATACTCTTGGGTATATCCAGTTTATGTTATCTGTAAATTTTAACTATAAAACTGCAGCATTAAAAGCAAAATTGACTTTATCTTACTTGGTATCATTGGCCACTATCCAGTGAAGCACTTACACATTGTTAATTTTAAGGACATGATGCCCTGGTTTCAAGCCAGAGTACCCAGCAGCATATTGGAACAAACCAGTGATAAGCGGTTTGACAAGCCCTGCAACAAATACTGTCCTGCTGCTTCTTAAAGACACCTACATGTAGTTGATTCAAACATATTATTTTAGCAATATGCATTGAAGAGACACCAAGTTTATTCTTCCCACACACACCTTTTTTCAGTGCTAAGCACAGTTAGCAGAACTGTTGCTCTCTCTGCAGTCTAAAATCCAGACAAATAATAATTCACTTCTTCTGAATCTGTATTTGATAAAGAGAACAGAAAAAAAGGGAGTGGTAATGTGCATTTCTGTGATGTCAAATTTTTGTTGCTGCTGTTGCCAAAACATAGCCACAGCTTGTCAGATTGGGATTCCTGGAGATTCTGTTTGTGAATATATATTTAGCTCTTCCACCGTGTTATGAACATGTTATTATATTTTCACATCTGTTGTTTGCTTACCACAAGTGCCAGCAGTTGCTTTTTCTTCCCCATACCTTTTTCAAAGTAAAAGGATACTTTGGCATCAAGCTTCAACCCAAATGACCAGAATACAACAAAAATGGACCCTGCCGCAGCATTTCAATTTATTTCCAGCAAAACTCACTGTTTAGAATATCTTCTTTTTGAATACAGAGCAATGAAAGAACTATGCTCTTTACACCTACCATCCAGCCCATGGATGCTAAGGGTTGTTAGTGTTACATGTATTAAAGGGTAATCTTATATGTCCAGAATTTCTAAGGGCAGGCAAGACAGATTATTTGATCAGAAGTCACCTTTAGGCTTTAAGTTCTGCAAGTCATGTTAATAGTATTCCCATTCAGTGGCTGACCACATAGCACAATCTTAAATTCTTAGAGAGCAGTATTTCTTCCTATGATACAAAGACATGGGTTTGCCACAAAATGGGACTGTTTATTTAAACTGTATTCTATTAATAAACTACATTTATTTACAGGACAGTGTCTTAGTCGGCAAGACCCTTTCAGGTGGTTATTTCTACTATGGCCAAGTTCTCTTGGTACTACGTCTTCAAGGGATGTTTCAAGAGACAGTATCTTAAATAAGTCATAACTCTTTCTTTTGAACTCCACATGCTGGCACTCCTGTCTGTGTGGAGGATTTGCCCTGATACCAGCTGGCATGCTTGCAGGGCACATCAAAGGAAAAACAATGATGACCAAACAAACAGTTATTAGGTTACTGGAAATTTGGGATTTATTCACTATGTGGCATTTTTGTACAATGAAGCATTCCTACTGTGTTGTGGGCATTTGAACAAGATTGGCCAGACCCTAATCAAGCCTCCTGAGGAATCTCTAAATAATTGCTTCCTCTTTTATGCATGTGCTTTAGCATTTCTTTCAGGATAAAAGGAGAGTGACAATACAGAGGAGAGGATTGTTTTTATAAAAAGTAGCTGGAAACTGAACTAGCTAGGAAAACCAGCCAGCCAGTCAGTAGAGAGCATACAAAATTCTTTGGTTTAAGTCCTAAAAGGAATTTGGGGTTTTCTTTACCTACTAGCTTCCAAATGAGAGGTCATGGGGTCATGCCTAGTCCCACTAAGCTCTACTGTCTCAAGAGGAGGCTGTCTCACCTACAGGTAGTTCTCAGTCTGGGGAACTTAACCTTAGTTGACTTTGCTATTGGCATCCCTGGATAATATACAATATTACCACATCATACTCAACATAAGCCTCATCTAAGCTACTTTAAGACAATGAAGAATGATTGATAGTCAACACACTACTCAGTTGTCAGCAGATGGTATGGTATACTATACTCCTTTACAGCCACATTCATGTCACAGTGTACATATAAGTTGGGTAAGCAGTTTCATATAAATCAGTCCTATGATCAGGTTATCTAAAGCCCATTTAAATGAATGAACAATCTGGATAAGACAGGCAAGTCTTTTTGCATTTTGCTAAAGCTGGAAAGTGATGTGTTGTACTGAACTATATTATCCCAAATGGGGAGAATTTTATTTTACATTTAAATTTCATAAAAGAATACAGTGAAACTTTCAACACACCATACATCTTCTTATAACCTTTACAAATCTCAATTTTCTATGGCTTTTTTCCTTGTTGCAATGGAAATATTAATTCTAGTTCAAATCACAGGGGTGAGTATCATGTTACTAGATGAATATAATTTGTTATTTGGTCACAGACACATTAAACAGCTTCTGATGCCAATATATTTCTAGCTGAGTATGCAATGTTGCATATTTGCTTCACTTAACTATGATTAGATGAGGCAATGCCAATTAAAACTAAAACTAAATAAGTGTGTGGATGATTATTTGGTTTCATCTTTCTTGTATTTCTCTAACTTCTACCTGCCGTCCAATTAGTGGCATAAGCCATTAATAAATTCAAGGCCAAATTATATTATCATACTTAAAAATAAGAGGGAAATGAGCTAGTGGACCTGGAAATATCAGCAAGGCAGAACTCAAGGACCCTAATACGTTTACTGACCTTTATTCTTGAGATGGGTTAGTAGTCATTACAGTGCTGTGAATGTTTCCTTAAATAATTTAGATGCCATTTCTTCCTTCTTGGAGGCACTTCATCAGGGTTCTGTGAAGCCAGCAAAGCATGTATAAATATGACACACCTCAGAAATAGAATAAACAAAATTCTCATTCCATTACATCCTAGGTTTAAGTTTCTGCTCAGCTGTTTAAAGAGCTTCCAATACACTCCTGAATAATTACTCCAGTAATGATGTACATCCTAAACCAGGAAGATGAAGTGAGAAAAAGACCGTTTGTCTCTTCATGCTGAGAAGGTTTCATCTGTTTTCATTTTAGCAAAATTGCTTTAGTACAGGTGGCCCAATGAGAAAGAAATCAGGTAAAGAAAAGCCATAGCTTAAATGACATGGTTGCACATGTTTTTGAAAAACAAAACCATAGAACCTCATATAAAATATTGAACTTCTAATTACATTTCAGAGAGTAATTTTTCAGAGATAAATTGAATGTGCCTAATGTCTCCCTTCATCAAAATTAGTGATGAAACGCTTCCATTCCACTTCTGTGTAAATTTGAGGAGCAGACTGTCCTTTCAGTACAACATATGGGTTCCCACAGCTTTTGCAATAACAAGGTCCTGAGGTTCAGTTATCCAATAACACCTGCACTTGTGCTGCCTAACAAGCACAAAGACACCAAGCTGAGCAGAAGCTATGAATTAGGATGCTTACTGGTAGCTACTTACTGGTTCCTGCCTTTTCAGAATCCTCCCAGCCAATATTCAAAAGGCATTACAAGTAGTAAAGAACATAAAAAATGAGAAAAAAAATCTTTAACAAATGAATTAGAAGTAATTAAAGTATAGACCATAACTTAACAGGTGAAAAGGAGCAATTCATGATGTCACTAAGACAATTAAATATTCGGTCCTTTTACTTTGGTTTTAATTTTCGTACAAGAGGTTAGTCGTGACCAGATAGGAAGCAACTCAGAATAGGAAAAGAACAGGTGAAAGAACATTTGGATAGGTACGATGTACTCAGACCACCAATAGCTGATTAAATTTGCCTTCTTGAGTACTTAAGAAATTTACATGAAACAATTTCTGAATAATTGGTACTTGTTTATGAGATCTCATAGGAGAAGGTAAGGTCTTCAAGCAGTAAAGAAAGATCAAGTAAACATACAAAACTCACTCTGATATTGAGAGAACTACTGAAACAAGTAATTCAGTAATCAATTTTAAATATTTAAAGGATAATAACTTGTTGAGAAACAGCCAATACCATTTCGTCAAGAGCGAGTAATGTCAAAGAAAGCAATTGTTTCTCTGACTACCCAGTGACTTTGACTGGTCTAGTAGATGAAGAAACAATAAAAGTAATGCATCTTGGTTTTAGAAAGGCTTTTGTTCCATTACATTCTCTTAAGTAGATTAAGATGATACGACCTAAAAGAAAATTCTATTGTGTGGGCATACAGCTGTGTTCAAAATCTGCACTCACAGAACAGGGGTCACTTGCTAAAGAAGTGGAATCATATATCCAATAGGTTACCTTGAGGAACATTGTGGTTCCAGGGTTCCAGTAATGTTAATTTGATCTGTGATTTAGACCACATGTGAGGGAATAATATAATAATATCTGCACAAAATAGAAATATTTAGTGGGTTGTGACCTCTTTGGAGACAGGTTTAGAATCCAAAACTGTATTGCTAAATTAGGTAAATGCTCTGAAATATTTAATTAAGTGCAGAGAGCTGTATTTAACAAAGCAACACCAATTCTACAAATAAAAAATTGGGACTTAGAATCATAGAATAGTTTGGGTTGGAAGGGACCTTTGAAGACTGTCTAGTCCAATCTCCCTGCCATGGACAGGCACACCTTCCACTACACCAGGTTGTTCAAAGCCCCATCCAGCCCAGAAGCCACAACTCTGGGCAACCTCTTGCCTCACTACCTTCACAGTAAAGAACTTTTTAATATCTAATCTAAATCTTCCCTCTGTCAGTTTAAAGCCGTTCCCACTTGTCCTGTCACTACATGCCCTTGTAAAAAGTCCTTCTTCTGATTTCTTGCAGCTGCCTTTTAGGTACTGGAAGGCTGCTATAAGGTCTCCTGGAGCCTTTTCTTCTGCAGACTCAACTGCCTCAGCCTTTCCTCATAAGAGAGGTGGTCCATCCCCTGATAATTTTTTTGTGGCCCTCCTCTGGACCATCCTTTTTGTGGACCTCTGAACCAAGAGGTCTATGACTGTCTTATACTGCAGACCCCAGAACTGAATGCAGGACTCCAGGTGAGGTCTCATGAGAGCAGAGTAAAGGGAGAGAGCCACCTCCCTTGACCTGCTGGTCATGCTCCCTTTTATGCAGCCCAGGATATAACTGGCCTTCTGGGCTGCCCTTAAAGACTGAAAGGACAGCAGTAGGATGGAAAAAGTCTGAGATCTATAGTTATTCACAGTGAGATGCTTCTCCAAAAAGGAATTAAAGACAATATATAATCTTCATGTTGGGGTGCATGAACAGACGTGGGAGGTTTAAAATAATTATTGCATTACACTCAGAACTGATGTGGTATTATCTAGATTTATCAGGTATATCTGACTGTATTATTGGATCCACAGAGATTGCCATGTCTGTGGGGGGCACCTCTGTGTTCAGGAGGTCTGTGGCTATACTGCAGAATATCCAGAAGATGAAAAAAAAAAAAAAAAAATTAGAAAATAAATGATTACAAAGTAGAAAAGAACTTGATGTGATTTAGCAATGCAAAATAGTTGAGTGTTGAAAAGCCCACCAGCCAGACATCCTACTGAAATCTTTTCTCTACCAGTTAAATACTTACACTTTGCTTAAAACATACGTGGCTTTTTCCATGCGTTTGTATCAAATTTTCATGGGTACCCAGGGCCATGGGCTACTAAATTTCACAGATAATGACATGAGAAGTACATCTAGTCAGACTCACACACTGAGTAAGTTTTAGATTGTCTCTTTGCACGTGTTTGATTTCTCTACCCCTGAGTAGCCACTGGCATCATCCCCAGGAACATACAGAAATATCTTAGTTGTTTATTCAAGAAAACAAAAGTCTGAATTAAGGGACAGAATGGCAGCTCTAAGTGTTGAAAACAAAGAAAAAAAGAAACCTTTATGGAGAGCAATGATCAACTGATTACCACAGCCTCTGGCCCTAGCTAAGAAGTAACTAATTTAGGCAGGAAAAGTTCAGATTGTGTATCAGGGATTAGCATCTGCATGATACAACTTTCTGTAATGTGATATCCAAAGTCTTCTGTCTTGTAAACGATTCAGTAAATGAACTTGACATTTACCTGAATACAGATCTCTTTTCTCATTAGCTATTAATTTCTAGTTGAAGTAGTAGCTCCTGCAGTTAATAGCAGCATTCTCACCTGCAAATGCTAAGAAGTTAACCAAATTCAAACCATTTAATTACTTACCACACTTTTTGCAATTACAAGTATTGTTAATACAATATCATTACTGTCTTGGCTGTAATAAAGATTACAAAGAAATATTTTCCCTTTAAATTTGTAATATTAAGTAGCTACAAAACCATTTTCTATTTCTTTGTTTTGAGACCTTAGTAGCCACAGGGAAAAAATATGAAAAAGCCCAAACCAATTCCTCATTTCAATCAATCTTCAGCTATTTTCACAATTAAGAAAGCAAGCAATATAATGCTTGCAATTAATTCCTTGGTCCTGCTGAGATGCATCATTTTATCCTAGGGGAGCACGTATCTTGGGAAACAGTTCTATTTAATTTGCAAGCATAATCAAGTGATGTGATTTTACTGATGTGGGAAAAGTATATGAAGTTTATTTACAAATGGATTTCAGCAGGATGTGGCTCACAACCTTGGGTAATCACACTGAAAGGGTTTACAACTATTTTTGTGAGTAAAATGAGTGGGATTTTCTATAGCTCTGATCCACTGCTAAATAGCTCAAAACTTCCATTAATGTTGTTTGTCACCAGTTTCTCAAGAGGTTTTTTACCCTCATTTGCTGTGCTAACCTAAGACCCACAATTTTGCTAAGGCCCTACACAATACAGTAGGTACCAGTAATTACTACTATTGTTTTCTTTTAGTATTTTTTACTTTTCTGCTAACATTATCTGCTTGGCATTAAAACACCCCAATGGTTTCAGATCAGAGATAGCTTGACATTTCTCAGATGTGGACAAGGAAGAAGACCCAAGATTTGCTTAGGGGACACTGCAAACTGCTTATAGTGGTATCTACTGTCAGAAGACCACCTTCAAAGCTCTCCCAAAAGCTGTGCTCCCATGTGTCAGAGCAAGGCAAATTCCATGGGGAAAGGCTGGGCTACAGTCCAGCTAATATTTAGTTAACTTAGGTTGTGACACATTTTGAAGGAGCATTATAGACAAGAAATCCTTTTGTCTGGACCAAGGTCAGCTGTCCACTGCTGTGCTTTCCTACCTTTGAGAAGGAATCAGAGCAGATGGGAGTTTTCAACTCCAGTTAGGCAGGAGAAGATTAAGGTTTCCTGTGATTTAGTCTCATCCTGGCTGTGCAGCAGAAACAGAAAATTCCTATGCTCTTGGAAGAAACTTCATCTAATAGCTTTCATTGACCCGGTTGGTATCATGTGTAATGCAATCTATTTTTATCATGTGATCTGTAAAATCATCCTGAAAGTGCAATACAAATTCAGGGTGAGGGGGTAGGTGGCTGCAGGAGGGCACTGGGAAATCAGGTCTAATTATAAGGCTTTAGTCATAATTCAATCTTCAGGTGCTTCACCTGAGAATTTGAAGAGTAATGTCCAAAACTATCACTCATGAGATATGGCCATGAATCTGATAACTACTACACTGAAGATATGCAGTGCAAACAAGAAAGTGTTAATAGCTTATTGGAATTGAGGAATTGTTCTTAATGGCTGCAAAACTCCATCTGCTTTCACAGTGTGAACAGCAGAAATTATGGTGCTATCTATGCCATCCATTTCCTTCTCCTCTGATGCATTATAATAGCATCTAAAGAAAGAACTAGCCAGCACATGGTTTTCTATATTATGCAAACTGAACTTTCAAATCCATGAAGGATGTCAGCAAAAGTTGTCAGTCTTGTACACAGATCATTACCAGTTTTGAAAGGTGAGACTCAGAACTGAAGATTGTAGGTTCTCTCTCCCTCCATCCCTTTCCTTTTCTTCTCCCTTGCTCCCCTGCCTTTCTCATTTATTTTCTTTTTTCTTTTATTCTTTCTATTTCTTTACAATAAGAGCAGAGTTTTACAAGACAACATAAAAGTCTGATAAAGGACAATTCTTCAGAGAAATCATTTAGGAGAGAGGAAAATGCTTTTTCTATTGTTATGCATTCAAGCAAGTGCTACAATAAACAAGAGAGTTTTATACTGTTTACTTCTGCTGAGCCAAATAGCAAAAACTAGCAAATGTTTGTGGCTTAGATATTCCAGACTTAGTCTGGAATCCTTATGTTGCGTAGCTTTAGTGCATATGCTTGCCACTTTATGTTTGTTTTCCTAGCTACACTCATGATGTGCACAGATGAAGATGGACATTATATAGCATGAATTATGATATTTGGGGTGAAGAACAATGTATCTCAGTGATGCTCTGTTTACTGTAAAGGCTGAACCTCTTTGCATGATAAATCCCAGTGAATTTTGTGTTAAATCCTACTTATAACAAAAAGATTGTTTCATTTTTAAAGAAAACCAACTGGCCTGAAGGTCAAACTTCTGTATTTTAACACAAGGTTTGAACTTTTTTTTCATGCTTACTTACTCAAAGGCCTATATCCAAAGAAAAGTCTGTGAATCTGACTGCCTGCTTAGTCCTGGAAATGCTAAATTACTCAGACTCTTCACATCGATTCCTAATTCAGCCATCTCTGAATGTCTGAATGTCATCTCTCTGGGGTGCAGAACCACTGTCCAGCTACAGCAAGACATTCTCAACCTCAGCTACATGGGGTGAAGGTCTTTCCCTGTCTCTCCCTGTGCCTTGGGGGAGTATCAGTGGGAGAAGGCAAAAGTGTTATAATGGTTCCAGGTGCCAGGCCCAGGCCTTTCCCTCACTGATTGCTCATGCTACGGGCTTACAGCTGTCCTTTGAAGGCTCACGGTTTTTTCTTTGTTGGCTACAGTTTGTCAGGAGAAGAATGCATCTTATAGCCTGGTAACATCAACAGCTGCGAGTTCAAGTCAGTCAGTGTTTGAAGAAGCATCACAAAAGAAGTTTTCATTCTTCCTGTGTTTTCAGAGGATGTTGGAGGATGGAAACAGAAATCTCTAAGTGAAAAAAAGCAGGTTGCACAAAAACAGCAATCATGAATCAATGCCTGAGAGCAGAGTTTCAGGCACATCCTTTTCATTAGCTATTTTTTTTTTGATGGTTTGGGTGTATCAGTTTGCTGGTCCTTCAGCCCCCATGTGGTACCTATTATTCTTCACATCTTGTACAGGAGTTTCAAGAACTTAGGACAGGAATCTGAAGTTCACTCTTGAGCTTGACACCCAGGTTTCCACATTTGCCCCAGCTGGACATGGCAGAACCTGAGGACCTTCATCTAATGATGACCAACTGAAATGCTTGGAAGTAACTCTTCCAGCCACCCTCATGGGTCTGCTCCAGCACCCTGACCTAAAATGTTTCTTCCTGACTTCAAGGGGCACTGAATCAGGTACTAGGCACTCAGGAACTATTTTGCCCAGGTATATGCATTGCTTTCTGATGTTCTAAAGGAGCATCAAACTGAAAGTGTGAAGTATTTCTTCTGTGTTTGTAGAAGAACCTGGCAGAGAACAGAACTTTGACTGCTTTATAAAGCTAAAAGACCTTTTTTCCTTTTTTCATTATTTTAAAAGTGGACTTTTTTGATATCCAGTAACTTAAATTATTCTCAGCAGGTACTCTTCTCTGCCATGTATATAGTGTCTGGAGAGATTATAATAATAAAAAAAAGGGTTTAAGAAATCTCAAGCACTTTTATTGAAAGAACCTTTCTTCAAAGACCACAAATTTAGCTCGTTTATTTATCAGTAAATACATGTTGGACTGTGCAGTGTTTGGGAAATATTTATTTTTAAAATACTAGGTCAGTGCTGTAAAGGAAAGTTGTACAGAAATCAAACATTGAGCAGGTAAGTTAACATGCAACACCTTCCAAAAGCACAAGCAAAAGTATTAAGGAATAACACTGACAAAGAGTTCAGTAGTTGTTAAAAACCGTCAATCTTCAAATCAACTTTGCAGGGACAAATAACAAAGCTGATAGCTGAAGTTAGAATTTATCACTAATGGTTGCAAAGCAATCTGATATGTGTGCAGACCTGACCACTGGGGGATATCCTCAGGCCAGGAGCATTGCTGCAGCAGGGTGTCACCATCAGGCCAACCAGCATCCTACTGCTGGCTGCCAGTGGCAGGGCAGGAGAGAGGGTCAGGACTAAACCCTGTCCATCTAAGGGGTCACTACAAGCATTCCCGTCCTGCCAGCAACTGCATGTAACATAAACCAGTCTTTCGATCCTTGTAATCAGTATGCAAAGTGGTTTGGTGTCTACCCTTAATCAAAAAGTTGTAAGGGTATAAGGCATCTTTTTTTCACTACACTCTTCCTGAGCTGCTGTGCTTTTCAGCAAGCCCTCAGGCTATAGTCTGGTTGACTTTAAACAAGCAAGACCCTTGCAGTAAACAAACACAGATATTTCATTTTATAAATACATAAGGGGATTTATACAGCAAGATTGAGCTGATTATCTGATTGTAGTAACAGAACAGTCAAGAAGCTTTTTCCAGGGTTTGCTTGTTTTGTGGTTTCTGGTGATCGAAAAGCACATCTTCCAAAAGCAAAGTGAAACTATATTAAATATAGCATGACCATAGAAAAGGAGAACAAAGACCTGGCACATCTCCCACAATGAAGTAGATGGCAAAGGTTCCATTTAATTCAGCAGGAATGGGACCACAAATAAATAGTAAGTCATAAATACTACTTGCATACTAACATGGTAGACTAATTAGATTGAGACAAAGAAAAATTCACACCATTGTATATGAAAATGATGCACAAAACAATTTACAAATAGTTAAAGTAATCATCATATATTAATCAGCTCTTAATTACAGATGCATTTCCATCATTTTTTACAATACTCACAAACTCTGGACAAAGCAATGAATACAACAGGGGCATGTGAAGAGCATGTGTTCTGCTGGCAGTCAGCTTTTGCACTGTGCCTACTGTCAAGAGCCAAATCTGTGGGTACCCAGCCAATCATTGAGTACCCAGACAGCCAACCTCTTTGAAATTCCCTTTTTCTTGAATTTCAGCACTCTCAGGTAAGGAAGTTCTAGCAATATTGATCTCTGCACTGCAGAGTTGTTATTTTTTCACTTAAAAGGTTCTTAAAAGCTTTAAAAATAATTTAACAATAGTAACAATTCAGCTCAAAGATTGTGTCTGATCCATTCCTTAAACTTTAGGCAAGACAAGGGAAAAAAAAATCCTTGCTGTACCTTACATTCCCACTACTACCAACTGATTTATTCATGACTGGTTTACTTACAGGATACAATCTCTCAAAAATATCATTTTTCATCATTTAATTTTTGTCACTATTTTGATACATTATGACAGCTAAGATGCTGGTCACTGCATTTCATTTTGATAACTTATAAATACACATAGCCCAACAGATGACTTTCTTTACTTTACATATCCCTCCCTTCCCTCTTTACATATTATCCACTGCACACACAGATTGTAGTGAAAATAAATGACTTTTAAAAGTACATCCTTCATTAATCGATTGAGTCTTCTTTTCAGTATACTAAGATACTTCGTCGTGCTGCCTGTCATGAAAAGATACTGTAGGGAAATTCTGTGGTCTGCAGTATGTGAGAGTTCAGATGTGATGAGCCTTTCTTATCATATTATCTATCATACTATGAATAAGCCAAACAGTAAAGCAAATAAACCTCTGGAAATTATCCGGCACAAACTGAACTTCAGCTCACATTGAAAATGGTATCACTTACTACGGTTGACAACTCTTCAAAAATTCTCTTAAATGATCGGCATGATTATTTTCTCTCATGAAGATACACAACTTGGAGAGAAAATACAGGTGTCAAAGCATGATTTCACAGAACAGGGCATTCACATAATATTCAAGGCTGAGGTTAAAACAATCAATTCCATGTTTTGAACATTAATAACACTGGGGGACTGCTCATAAGCAGTTAACAAATTTTCTCTGGCTGAACAACAGTTGCCACATGATTATAATACTGGTGATTCTTTGCACAGCAGACCAGTGGAGACTGAAAATATCATGTCCACTAGGAGTGGTAATTGTAAAGCCACAAAGAGAAATGTCTCCCTTTTGCATGTTTTATTAAAAATTAAAAAACAGTTTTACACACAGAAAAAGAACTATTACAAATTGGAGGAAGAAAAATGAGTCTGTTCCATTTAAAAAAAAAAAAGTTTGTTCAGTGCTTTAAAGCCAAAACATTTCACCACAAGGACGTAAATCACTGAAGAACATTACCCAGGGATATTGTGCCATCTATGTTGTGGAGATTTTTCAGGATGTGACTAGACAAATCCCTGAGCAGCCTGGTCTGAATTCAGTACTAACCTTGCTTACAGCAAGAGTGAGATGGCCTTCTGAGGTCCCTTCTACTTGAAATATCCTACAGTTCATTGTTTCCACTGCTCTTGAATGATCTGGGAATTACTGACAGAACCGGAATGGTGATACATGGGAACTTTAACAAGCTTTCTCTTAGTTGGATCTCCTCTTCATGACTCCAGGACCAAAGGCCTAGATAAACCATGTGCTCTTTCTTTCTGTGCTGTACATCCTTCTGGGAAGACACCATATGATATAATCCAAGACCTGTACCTGGGATTAGCTACTTGCATAAACACTTCCCTTTAGTACCTGATTAAGTTAGTCTTCATTTAGCCAGGTGTTGCATATCTATAACCATAATCATTACCACAGGGGTTTCGTTAACATTCTTTGCACAGTGGCATCTCCTGATTGGCCTAGTCAGGGACATAGCCCTGTTTTGCAAGCACTGCATAAAAATCACCAAAGAAAGAAAAAGAAAAGGGAGGTAGCCAGTCTATATAGATAGCAAACTCAGTCAGGCTGAAAAGTGTGGTGGTGCGTACACACAGCAGTTATTTACACAAAAACTTCACTAAAAAAAAGTGCTTCTTTAATAACTAATTGCAACTGAATCTGCAACTTAAAGCTAACAGAAGTAAACTACACTGTATTCTGGCATTATAGAAGTCATAACTGACATCTCTAAGTATGCACTATCAAAAATAGATGTAAACCATTTAGTCAAAAAACAAAAGATCTTTTGTTGTTGTTGTTAGGAAAAATAGATAATTTACTCTATCTGTAAAAGACAGGGAGGTTGTGAATGCTCCATCCCTGGCAGTGTTCAAGACCAGGTTGGATGAGGCCTTGGGCGATATGGTTTAGCGCAAGGTGTCCCTGCCCACGGCAGGGGGGTTGGAACTAGATGATCTTAAGGTCTTTTCCAACCCTAACTATTCTATGATTCTATGATTAAGTTTACAGCCATCATAGAGGTGCCCCAAGGGATGACCCAAGATAAATACATCCATCTTTGATTCAGGCTATTAACTGAAAGCTCTTTACAAATTGTTATGAGTCCTTCCCAACAGGCGAAAAGAACAATGCTGTAGTTCTTACTGTGAAAACCATGTAATAACCATAGAAAACATGATTATTTGATGATCTTTTTGAACTCCAAGCTCCTCTTCTGTCTACACTGCACTGTTTTGTGTTTACAACATTAACAGTCTAGTAACCTTAAACTGCCACCTGTCCTGCAGAGATCATGAGCTTCCTGGTGAAGATGCGCTGTAGTCTTGATTGATGGATTGGGTGCCACATCTTCAGCATTCTGTCTTGTGCTTTCATTTATCAAGGGAATGTATCTCTACTTTTGGCAGACAGGTATGATGATAATTTGGACTCAATTCATATAGATTAACTCAAATCTATCAACATATGTTTATCCAGAAATATACCACATGACAACAGCAACATGTTTCAGTGATGTCCTTGAAGAAGGTAGACTACACTTATGCTAAACTATGTATTCTCCTTCCAGATGACAAGGTGCTCAACAGATAAAGTGCTGTGTAACTGGTCATGCTGCTCTTTGCCATTTTCTGTGCATTTTTGACAGGTCTGTAAACTATGTGTTCAAGAAAATCCCCTGCCTGATTTTGTGATCAACACTATTTCAAACAGGGTTTGAAGCTAAAAAACAAAAAACTAATATGATCTTTGACAAACCCCAAATATTGCCAACATAATCGTAAGAAAATGTATTTGAAATAACAAAATCTAAATCTCATTACTCCCCTACCCTGAGAATGGGTTCAAACTACCAGTGATAATGGCGATGCGCATTCAGTTTTTCCTTCATAATATGAAGATATAAAAATTCAAACTAGCTGAGCTAGATTAGAAACTTGATGTAAGTTTATGTTATTTCAGAATTCTAACACTTTCCCCGATTAGACTCTCAGACTGGATGATCAGTCTCCGGGACTGGAAAATATGGCATATATAGTAATGGAGATCCCTATTGCTGTGGTGACAAAAAAGCATTTTAAATGACTCACCACATGTCTGGGGAAAAGGAAAGAAACAAACACAATTCAAACCAATCCCCAGGATTACTGTTGTTTTTTTACAGCCCAGTGCTATTTGCAGAAGGAATGTCTGGTGCCCAACTTGGATAAGTATAGAGATTGAACATAGGCACTATCCACGTCATAACTGCAAGCATAACTACAGCAACTCCGATGATGTTAATGCCCAAACCAGCCTTCACCTAAAGGAGAAGAAAAAGAAAGCAGAAACTTGAATCAAGACAACACAGATTCTAAAATGCTAAAAATGCTCTTTAGGATGTTTTGCTTAAAACTCACCATGTCCATAACAGTTAAATGACCATATGAAAATACAATGGCATTGGCTGGGTTTGCCACAGGAAGCAGGAATGCAAAGGAAGTGCACAAGGTAGCAGGTATCAAAATGAAAAGTGGGTTTACATGAATGGCTTCAGCCTATCATAAAATAAAAGAGAGGGAACAGCTGTCAAGGAACACATTTTCTGAACAACATACATAAATACAAACTTACCATATTGACACAAGTCAACTCAGAACAGAGCTGCCAGTTTAAATAGTGAGAAATAGCCTCTTCTGATAAGTCACTTTTAAGATTATATCTGGGAACACTTTAGAGGAGAAAAGGTGATTCTAATATAGAATAGCTACTGAACTTAAAATTCATAGAATCATAGAATTATAGAATAGTTAGGGTTGGAAAGGACCTTAAGATCATCTAGTTCCAACCCCCCTGCCATGGGCAGGGACCCCTCCCACTAAACCATGCCACCCAAGGCTCTGTCCAGCCTGGCCTTGAACACTGCCAGGGATGGAGCATTCACAACTTCCCTGGGCAACTCATTCCAGTGCCTCACCACCCTAGTGCCTGATATTTTCTGATTGTAGTTTAGTCCATAAAATAAGACTGTTGCAGAGAGTATGCACATTGCACGAGCACTAAAAACAAAAACGTCAACAAAAAATGCAAGAAAGATGAGAAAGTTGAGTTTTATTATAATACTTATGAGAGATTCACTGAAGCAAGCACTAAGGTTTCTTTGTAAGAGAGTGAAAGGGCATTGGTATGTGTCTAGGCTGGCCAAGAGGAAAACCTACAGACTAGATGATCAGTAAGTTTTGAAGAAGAAAAAAGAATTGTGTGTTTTAATAAAGATTATGAGAAGACAGGCCACAATTGAGATAAGGAGAGAAGAAATGAGAATTACTTATACAGCACTTCTATTAGCTCTCTCTTCAATTTGGTCACAGCTTGAAAGTTGCAGTGTTAACCATTTTTGCTGAAGATGTGGTCCTGAAGAAACACTAAGAGAGCTGTCCTTTTTAAGTGCTTTGACTATTCACAAATAGGAATAACAGTGTTGATTTTTGAGTGTTGAATTTTGGCTAATTTTACTGAATTTTCAGCACCTTTTGTAAGAATGCTCCAAGCCAACCAAGTATCCAAAGCACAACGCAAGGCAGCAAAAATAATGCATGGCGTATTTTATGGAGACTTTTTTAAACTGCCTCTTGGAGCATCTGTATTATTACAAGGATGATAGAGCAGATTCTGTTTAAAAACAACCTGTATTATACTCACCAAAGGTGATAGTATGGGCAAAAATATTGTAATGGTAGCTGGATTGCTGGCTAATTCTGTCACTGAAGTGACAATAAGGCATGATACCAGGATAACCGACCACAAGGGGAGTGATCCTAAAGGGGTCAATTTAGATGCTACCCAGTCAGAAAGTTTTGAAACCTGCACAAGGAATATGACAACATGATTATGTTTTACAAAACACAGAAAAGAAAATTTAATAAATGGTATAGAACAGGAATTTACTCATCTGCTATTTGTGAATTATTTGTGTAGAAGTGTTTTCTGTATTCTTACCATGTTTTTAAGCATGCTTTTCTAATTCAGTGGTTTCATAGGAACCTATGCAAACTGTATTCCATTTATTTGTATTTGCATCTCTGAGATGTTTAGAGGAGTCATAATCAGAAAATTGTAATATGCATACATCAGGCTTCATAAACACAGTTTGGGTCCAAACCTGCTCGATCTACTGGAGTAGCCAGCAGGGCTCCATGTGAGGGATACCTCAATAACATGGGACATTAACTCCAAGGCTTTGGCAACACTGTGTCTGCACAACACCCACCACCATCAAGTTTAAATTAAATAACAAACAGTAGTCGTCATTGTGCACAGTCTTTGAAGACAAACTCTTTTTTTGTAACCCTGTTTTCTGCATGTCTTGAATATTCATCACATTTATTATGTTCAATATTGCTACAGAATAACTTGATGAAAGAGGAGAATAACCATAATTCATTGCATGTCTGAATGGCTCTTCATGTGGGTCATGCCAACTGTTCAGTATCTTCTATAAATTACACTACCTCACAGCCATCTGCTAAAGCAAATCCGCCACCAACAAGAATAGCTATTTCCCAGGGCATGCATGACTGAAATTCCTTCCAAGTAATCAGTGGAGTGTAACCAAAAACAGCTAGAGAAAAAAAAAGAAAAAGTTTTTTAAAAAAGCCAAATTAACCCCACCCAACAACATTTAAAAACATTAAAACCAACTTGAAATAAAATGCCTCTGAGGAAGTACTTGGGAAGCATTCGAAGGCAAAATTTCATCATTATAACATGAAGAAAGTCTTTGACACGCGCAACCTGCACTTCCTGGGACAGATCCTTAGCTGGTGAAAACTTTCACAGCTTGAAGACAATAAAGCTATAGCAGTTTCCACTGGTGGAGCATTTCCCTATGTGGAAGGTAGCTGTGGGATATCAATGAGTTTACTCAATGAAACTGTGCTGTTCAGACAGATTGCTGAGCAAATGCTGCTTCACTTAGGCTCATTTAGGTTCTGACCTTGCATTCTCTGTGAACCCATGGATCGTATTGATCTCAGCAGTAGAATTGAATGCATAAAGAGGACAAGCCAGAGGTGTACTTTAATCAGGGTAAATTCCATTTTGAAAGGGAAAAATTAAATGAGAATCACAGAATCATAGAACCATAGAATCATAGCATAGTGTAGGTTGGAAGGGACCTTCAATGATCATCTAGTCCAACCTCCCTGCTATGAGCAGGGACATCTCATTTACCACAAGAAATTTTACAGGGTATCTTAAATAAGCAGCAACATTTTTGACAAAATAAACCTAACCTTGCTGTATGCAGTCCTGTTTAAAGACCATCACATTCAATGGAAAGACGGTTTCCACTGGTGGCAGTGGGCTGCAGGTAGCAGATTCCCCCACAATACTAGCTGCCACTGCTCACATTAATTGTTGGTACTGAATACCAGACCAGGGATGCTTTACATCCCGGTAAGATATTATCCTCTAGTAAGATTATACTATTAGTATTTAACATTCCTCTAACAAGCGTAATAAGTTATATTTATGGTAGCATCTTAAATGCCTTATTTTAGTACTATCCACATCAAAATATACTTAACTGTTCTCTCCATTTGAAGTCCTTGTCAGTGTTTTTGCTGGAATAATAAAGAACAGGAGGCCTATCACTAAGGCAGTTGTTGAGTCCGTAGCATATCTTTTATACCTAAGGAGACGTTAACAAGAAAAAAAACACATAAATATATATATAGCCAGGAGGAGTAGGGGAAAAGAACGAGGAAAATGATGGAGCAGCAGAAACCAGCTGATATGGACTGACCACAGCCCCCCATTCCTCACCTCCTGTGCTACTTGGTGCAGTGGAAAGAGGTAGAAGAGTCACAAATGAAGGAGTGAAGTTGAGCCTGGAAAGAAAGGGGCTGGAGAAAAGGTATTGTAGTTTTCATCTTTGTTTCTTGCCATCCGGTTTTATTTTTAATTGGTAATTGATTTAAATGACCCCAGATCAAGTCTGTTTTGCCTGTAAGAGGTGTCCCTGTCTTTATCTTGACTCACAATCTCTTTGACCTTATTTTCTCCTCTGTTCCATTGAGGAGGGGAGTGAGAGAGCAGTTGGGTGGGTGGGCATCTGGCAGCCAGACAGGGTCATTTCATCACATCTGTAGAAATATTAGATGCAAGCCCTCTAAAATTCATGTATAAGCATCTTGAGTAAGCATGTGTTATTTTGTCATATAGAAATAAGCTGGGGGAGGGGAATACTTGGGAATAGCTGATGCTTAAACAACTAATCTTCACAGTTCAATGACAAATTTAGTAATTTTAATATCCTCTGCAATAGATTCAGTCCAACAGACTGTAAGAGCACCATGCATACCCACAAAGGATGGTGGTTTTGTAACTGACAGAACACAGCAGAGCTTTATTATCATCCTCCTATGGTTGTCCTTACTAAAGTCATAGACACAAGGTCCATGTTTATTTTGGTGATTTCTGCTGCCTGAGAACTGCTTGCACTAGCATTTCTTAAACTAATCCAATATCTTTCTAACCTGTACAGAGTAGCCCAAAGTTCAGGTAAAGTGCAAAAGCTAAGCTCTGAGAACATGTTAACACATCCATCTGATTATGTAACACACTACTAGGAGGTGGCACATCCCAGTCTGTCTTATTTCAGCCAAGATGGTCATTCAAATAAAAAAAAAAAATGATGAAGAAAGTTAAAACATTTTCTTAAACTTTGTTTTGATTTTATATTTCTGTTTCCTGTAAGCACTTCTGCAAGTTTTCCTGAACCAATATGTCAACATGTTTGTCTTCTCAGCCTCTTACCGTATGTTTTTCTGCATATGCAGCTACAATAGGGGCAAGCATAACTTCCTAGCAGATTTTACCAGCAACTTAAGGTTTTATACTAAACCAGGGTGTTTCACTGAAAAAGAAAAATCATCCTCCAGTTATATGTTATGGGATCTGGTAGATCCCTTTGCTTTAACAACAGTGTTAGTGAGATTCAAAAAGCTGTAGTATGTATAGCACACTGATACCACAACAAGCATAGCTCAGCTAACACTGTCACAAAAGCTGTACATGAAGCCATCATAGAAGTTGTAGTGGAGACATCCTGTCTCCTACTTCCTATAGATGGCTAGTACAGAGCAGAAAACACTTTTAAAAACCAAGTTGTTATCTTGGTATGGTTTCTTAAGGCAGAGAGTTCTTCCTATACATACCTTGATGTATCACATTCAACTCAGTGTCCACCTGGGCCCTTAGGTCCTTTTCCACCAAGCTTTATTCCAACTGGGTGTCTCTAAAGTGTGCTGGTGCCAGGGGCTGTCCCTCCCCGGGTGCAGGACTTTGCACTTCCCCTTGTTGAACTAGGGAGGTGCAAGTTTTGGCCCACAAAATGTTAGTTTTCTTGATGCAAAACACAGTTCTCAGAAAAACCGCTTGGGACACACACAATATCCTACCTTTAGTAATGCTGTTCTGAAGGCACACATGGCCCCATTCCAAGCAGAAGCTTTTCAATCATTATCAGATATTGAGATAAACATTTTACAAAGTCCAGTTATCCAAGCTGTAATACAATTGCTTATACAGCATCTACCTCCTTATAACACTGCAAAACTGATTGTCCTACAAGGAAGCAAAAAAGCAGTTGATTAAGGAGATCTCACAATACTCCAACTGAAATCATTGTAGAGAATAGAGCTGTTGGCAAAAGTACACAGCGGCCTTGTACTGGAAGTAAGAGAAGGAATAAAACAGGCAGAAAAATGAAGAATATACTCAGCTAATAATCTGAGGAAGTGTGAGGGAAGCCCACCTTGCATACATCAGCGGTAACCAGTTGCAGCCCAGTGCTGAACTTTCTTATGAGATTCATTAAGTCCTGGACAACGGCCTACTTGAAAATCCTCTAAATGAAGAAAATAACCCACAGCCTGGAATCAGGCCAGCACATGGCAGGAAACTACTGTAGCAGAAATGATGTGTGATCCTGTGACGTCAACAGGCTTTTTTAATCTGTGCTGCTCTCTATAGTGTTATGATGCATTTATTAAAACACCCTGCTGTCTGCCTTCAGAGGGAGGCAATAGTGGCTCAGGGCAGGACAGTGAAGTATTAGTCTTTAATAGTTTTATAAAATTTTCTTAAGAAAAATTAATGTATGTTTGAAAGGCATCTGATAACACTGATTAAAAATGAACTCTGCTCAATACTGATGCAGTACAAATGTGGATTAAAAATTAGCTGGCATTTCAAAGAGTTACACTTAAAAAGTGAGGAGGTATCATCTTCACGGTATATCAACATTTCTGCTAGGATTTCAAAAAAGTCAGGGTTCATATTTTAAAGTATTCAGTAGGTTGTGAGGATGCACACAAGGGGCTGAGAGCACAAACGTGGATGATGAGAGTGATGGGAAGTTTTTCTTGAAGCAAAACTGAGTATCCCATTCAGTTTGTTGAAAGCAAGCTTGTAATGGGATATAAATAAATCAGCTATGTATATCCTTAAAGCACCTATCACAGAAAGGTTTTTAATCCAGCAGAGAAGTCAAAAACAGATGGCTGGAAGCTATATTCAGACAGGAAACAAGATGAGAGCTTGTCTTGTTTTGTTTGGCAACAGAATGATTATCCACCAGGACAGATTATCAAGGAAAGTGATAAATTCTAAAATCTGAAGAACCTGTGAGTTGCCACCCTGAAGTCAAGCGTGGTTGCTTTCTGGGAATTCATGTTCTAATAAAATAAAACTCTGTTGGGCTTAACACAGAGAACAACATCGCTCTTCTGATCTTCAGCAGCTTAGAATAAATGAACTGATGGCCCTGACTGATTTAGGACTCTGAGAGTAGTGTTATTCCCACCTATTAGGACTCACTCACTCGTTTGGTTGGGTCTCAAGGTCACTTACAGCTCTGACATTGTGGCTTTTGTAAGGACAAAGCTCATGTCTGCAGGTGACAGAATCTCCATGAGGCTGGCTTGAGTCTGCGGGATAAGACCCTGTGGAAAGTAAGTACTATCAGATTCCTGTTAAGAAATCTGATTTCTAAGGGCAGAGAGTGTTTCCTTACAGCTGTTTCCTGTAGCATAATCTTAAGGAAGTTGTGCACGTCTGTCAGTATACTTAATTCAAAAACACTGAACAATTCTGTACATGGAAGTATTAGGGAATGAGTGTGTGAGAGATGTAAGCCACAGGTCATCCACTGTGTTACCATTGATAGAACCACACACAATTCCTGGGGTTTAAGTTCTTTTTACTGTTTCTTTGTTTTTTTTTTACAGAAGATAACTTACTGCTACTCCTTGCCCCTATTGTGCATCTTGGCTGGAAAGTTTTCATCGCTCAGAAAAGTAAAAAGGTCATTGTCTGGTTTTATGCCAGGCATAAAGGAAAACTATCTAGAAATAGGCAAGGTCTCAATAGTTAGAAATACTTTCTTTCTCCTTAAAGGTTTTGTGAGGGAATGACACAAGTTTTGTCTCTATCCAGGTTGCCTTTCCAAATTATAACATGATACAGCCTAATGTGACATGACGTGTGATTGCATTCCCTTCCAAGGAAATCATCCTTGGGCATGCCTTCCAAGTTACACCAACAAAGTAACATAACTGTGCAGAACCTGTAACCACACTGATTATGGGAATATTCTGCTTTTCCCTAACAGTGAACATAATCCTCAGACAACGGTAACTAGACAGCTTCAAATAGGAAAATTGGAATCCTTGGACTGAAATAACCTATTTGAGCCATAAGTCCCATATTTGAAAGGCTGTTTACAACGTCTGTGTTTCAGTATAAGTTGTATCTCATTAAATGGTGCTTGATGAGCACTGGCTGTCAATATGAAGCAGAAGGAGAAGCAAAGCCAGACTGATTGCTTAGATAGCTGATTGCTTGATTAGGTCAACACTCCAAAACCTCTTCAAGAATACAGTGTTTCATATGAAACCACGATCATCAGCTCTGCTATTGCTATAAGTTAAAAAATCCTTTTGCATTTTTTATAAATAAATAGTAAATAATTTTAAACAATCTTAGTTTTTAAAATGCATTTTAATGCTATTTCTACACAAAATAATTTTGCTTTGTAATTTAAATTTTTAAACAGCTAAAATTATTCTTTGAAAGATCCCTGACAGACATTTTTGAAGAGCATTGGGGATTGTGTGTGAATGTATGAATGGTGGGAATATATTTAAAGAAAGAAGGCATGATAGATGCACGTTCACATGACATTTATCATAGAATCATAGAATCATTCAGGTTGGAAAAGGCCTTTAAGATCATTGAGTCCAACCATTAACCTAGCACTGCCACATCCACCACTAAACCATGTCCTGAAGTGCCACATCTACACATCTTTTAAATATCTCCATATCTCCAGGGATAGTGACTTTACAACTTCCCAAAGAAGTCTGTTCCAATGCCTGACAACCCTTTTGGCGAAGAAATGTTTCCCAATGGCCTATCTAAACCTTTCCCTGGTGCAACGTGAGGCTGTTTCCTCTTGTCCTATAACTTGTTTCCTGGGAGAGGAGACCAACACCCACCTCTCTCCATCCTTTCAGGTAGCTGTAGAGATAATAAGGTCTCCCCTGAGCCTCCTTTTCTCCAGGCTAAACAACCACAGCTCCCTCAGACACTCCTCACAGAACTTATTCTCCAGACCCTTCACCAGCTTTTTGCCCTTCTTTAGACACACTCCAGCACCTCAATGTCCTTCTTGTAGTGAGGAGCCCAGAACTGAACACAGTATTTGAGGTGCAGTACAGTGCGAGTACAGGGAGATGATCACTGCCCTGGCCCTGCTGGCCTTACTATCTGATACAAGCCAAGATGCCATTGGCCTTCTTGGCCACCTGAGCACAAGCTGGCTCATGTCCAGCTGCTGTTAACCAACACTTCCAGATCCTTTTCTGCCCCAAGCTGTAGGGTTGCATGGGGTTGTGTGTGACCCAAGTGTATAACTCTAGCACTTTGCCTTGTTGAACCTCATAACATTGGCACAACCCCTTGATCCAGCATGACCAGATCTCTCTGTAGAGCCTTCCTACCCTTCAGCAGTTCAACACTCCTGCCAGCTTGGTGTCGTCCACAAGTTTAGTGAGGGTGCACTCGATTGCTTTTTCCATTGATAAAGATATTTAAAGGTATTGATAAAAAGTGCCCAATACTGAGCTCTACAGAACATCACTTGTGACAGGCACCAACTGGATTTAACTCCATTCACCACTACTCTTTGGTCTCTGCCATCCAGCCAGTTTTTTACACAGCGAAGAGTACACCCCTCCAAAGCCATGAGCAGCCAGGGTCTCCAGGAGAATGCTGTGAGAAACAGTGTCAAATGCTTTTACAAAAGTCTAGGTAGACAACATCCACATTCCCTCATCCACTAAGCAGATTACCTCATCATAGTGGAAGATCAGGTCAGTCAAGTAGGTCCTGCCTTTCATAAACCCAGGCTGACTGAGCCTGATCTCCTGGTTGTCCTGTATGTGCTTTCTTAGGGCACTCAAGATGATCTGCTCCATAATCTTTCCCAGGCATGAAGGTCAGACTGATAGGCCTATAGTTCCCTTAATCCTCCTTTCAGTCCTCCTTGCAGGTGGGCATCACATTTTCTAACCTCCTGTCTACTATGTCCACCCCACTTAGAACAGCTGATAAATGATTGAAAGTTGCTTGGTGAGCACTTCCAGCAGTCCCCTTGAGTGGATTCCATCCAGCCCCATAGATCTGTGTGTGTTTAAATTGTGTAGCAAGTTGCTGGCCATCTCCTCTTGAATTATGGGGCTTTCATTCTGCTCCTGTTCCCTGTCTTCCAGCTTAGGGAGCTGGGCACCCAAAGAACTACTCTTGAAGAATGAGGCAAAGAATACATTAAGTACCTCAGCCTTTTCCGTATCCTTTGTCACTATGTTTCGCCCCACCTCATCCAATAAAGGATGGAGATTCTCCTTAGCCCTCCTGTTGTTGTTAATGTATTTATAGAAACATTTTTTAATCATCTTTTATGGCAGAAGCCAGATTAAGGTCGGGCTTTGGCCCTTCTATTTTTCTCCCTGTCTAACCTCATGACATTGTTGTAAGTCCTCCTGACTTTCCTGCCCCTTCTTCCAAAGGTCATAAACTTTTTTTTCTGAATTCCAGCCAAAGCTCTCTGGCGAGCCAGGCCAGACCTCTTCCCCCCAGCTCGTCCTTTGGCACATGGGACAGCCTGCTCCTTGAAGATTTCCTTCTTGAAGAATATCCATCCTTGCTGGGTTCCATTGCCCTTCAGGACTGCCTCTAAAAGGACTTTGTCAATTGGGCTCCTAAACAGGCCAAAGTCTGCCCTCTGGAAGGGCAAAGTAGCACTTCCTATTGATCGCACCATGTTTCTTGGGGGAGAAGCCCTAATTTCTACATGACAATTCTCAGGTGCTTCCGTGGTTTCTAACACATTAATAACCCTTGTGTCTTTGCTGTTGCATGGATCTCCACCCCTCATGTCCATTGAGACAGCAGACTGAAGAACCTCATTAGAATACTGTCCCTCAGACACTGGTGTGCCAGCCCCAGGGTTATCTATGGCTAGCCTGGTTTTATCCATTTCCCCCTCAAATCTAGTTTAAAGTTCTTTCACTGAGTCCTGCTAACTCCTGTGCAAAGATCCTTTTTCCCCTTTGAGACAGGTGTGCCCCATCTGTTGTCAGCAGGCCTGGTGTCACATAATCATAACCATGGTCAAAACCCCAAAATTTTGCTGGTGAAATGACTGGCACGCAGGAAAACAAAATGAAATATACCATCCAAGCCCAGCACTGGCCTTTGACCCAAGCAGCAACAAATATTAAATCCAGGAGGACCTAAACAACATGAAATCCTTCTTGTCCCAAACCTTCAGCTGTTTTCCAGTACTTCAGAGCACAAGTGAGACCTTTATCAAAGAAGAAAAGAACTGAAATTACAGTAATTAATCAACCATTATACTTTCTCCCACACTGGACCAAGTCTAGAACATAGACAGTCCGGTTTAGGAGGCATTTTATCCTGTAATGAGTTCAGTACTTTTCAGGTGTTGCACATATACATCTATGAAAGTTGATGGAGTTTACCTATTCTGCACATATTACAAAGGTTTTTAACAACTTTAGCCTGGAATATTTCTGAAGTATTGAAAGTATTTTTGTTTGGTGGTGTTTGTTTGTTTTTAATTGAGAAGAAAAAGGTATGTAGTTAAGACACAATACAGTTCTTGTTCATGTATCAAAAAGATTACTTACTTTGTGAAAAGTGAAGACCATCCTGGGATGAAGCCAGGGTCTCTGGTGAACCACAGTAGGGTCATTAGGATGAATAGGACAAGTGTAACAATTTCTGGGTAGCTATAGCAGAAACAGAATGTGTTATAATTTTTCCTGAATTCACATTTGGATTTAGTCACTTTTGTTTGCATATGTATACTTCGACGTACCTTATTGGTCCAAGTTTCTTGTACTCCTTCTGAATCACCTGTGCTGAGACCTCTTCCCTAGTTGTTTTCTTCTTGCCACACTTGAGCATGTTTTTAAAACTAGAATGCAGATCAGCAATTTTGAATTATGAATTAAAAGTGTACACAGAAAAAAAACACCAAATTCCAAACTTTCCTTTTCAAATAACATTTTACAAAAGTAAAATAGTCACTTTACAATGCATTATCTCCCATTTAATTATCACACACCAAACTGGGTGCATTGGAATTAACTGACAAAGCCCAGGGGGAGATTGACAGAGGCAGCAAAAAAATGTGTCCTGTTATTGACTAGCTTATTTGCTCAGGAAGGATGAAACTTTAATTATGGGAACTAATTGAAAGAATCAAACAAATAACCTAGCTATTTAATGAAAGTCATTTACGACTTTGCCTTACTTTTTTGTAATGAAAATGTCTGTATCACATTAGTAGCCTGCCTACTGATCAGCAGTCTATTTGCTACAAACTATGTTTTTATTCTTGAATAAGACCCTTCCACGACATTAAAAAGAACACTGTCAAAACAAACAAAAATGAAACAATAAATGTTTGCTTATACAGTGGTAAGCATGGGATGATTTTAAGTTTGCTTAAGAGCAGACAGTCTCACTCTTCATCTCTTGCACCATAAGTAGCTATGTAATTGTGGAGGATGGGTGTCCCCACTATTGTTTCTGCAGATGTTAGTGAACTCATGGAGAGCAAGACTTTGAATAATCAACCCCAAAAAAGTATTGGCCTCTACAAAACCTTAAAAGCACAAGTTCTATGGAAAAAACAAAAACAAAAACAAAACACCACCATACCACCACATAGAAAATTTGGAAAAGTGGAAGTTTTTTACTTCATATTTACAAATATAGCCATCCAGTTTATAAAGCCGATCCCTTGAACTGGCTCCAGGGAATAGCAACATCCTGGCTATAAATGTTCAAGTCTTAGATCAAAATACATAAAATTTCAGTATTCTTCTGTCTTGTCCATGCACACTGTTAATGATGATGTGTGTATATTCTAAAGGAACGGCTATCATCATTTGTGATGCGGACCTTTCACACTGGGCTGAGTAGTCAAGGATCCTTACTTTAAAAAATTCTTCTCTCATCCAGAGACTCAGCCTGTTAAACTTAGATGTAATATTTACTCCTGGTACAAAGTACTTCTTGTATCATCAAGCTTCAGTTTTATTGGTTACAACATTTACTTACTCAAACCCAAGGAAAATCCACTGGAGCCAGAGCCAAGAGAGCAGCAGAATAATAAGTGCGATGGGGATGGAAAGGATAAACCAGGATCCAAAATTGATGCACTGACAAGCTGGGTAACGTCTGGATGAAAACAAAAAAATGTTCAGTTGAGGTTTGCAAAGAAATGTAGAGTTATGAGAAGTGCCAGAAAGCCCCGTTGCAAGAGGATGCTTCTGGCTAGTAGTTGATTTTCAGCATGAGGTAGTTTCTGGTCTCCTCCTTCACCCTTCTGTCCTGTTTCTGATCATCAAGACCACTACAGGAGCTAGCTGTGCTAATAGTTTGAGCACTGGATCAGCAACAGGTCCAAAGACCTGATGCTGCTCTAGATGTGCCTAGCCTGAGTTCAGTAGGCAAAGAAGGGCCACTCAGTGTTAAAGACCATTAGAATGACAAAGAAATGGAACTTGAAGAAAAGCCTGTCTTTGAGAGAAGACTTTAGCACAAGAAAATATAATCAAATGGACGAGCTCCAGTGAACTTAAAAGACAATGGTGGAGACAACATCAAGACTTGTATCATTTAAAATTCCATAAGGGATTCAAAAACTGATTAAAACCAAATTATTCTTATTAATTTCCAGAAAAGGCAGGAATGCTTATTTATTAGATGGATTGTCTCTCCAGTCACCTTGTCCCTTTGAGGCTGTCTTCATCTACTGTCTACAGAGGTGAGCCATTCAACCAGAGCTCTCCCTGCAATGTGCATTTAAGTAAAGGAGGAACAGGCACTGGTTTTCTGAAAGGAATGAATTTACAGTTTAATGAGATAGATGTTGGATAGGCAAAAAGGCCAAGTAAATGAATCCTATTTTCCTATTTACTTTACGAACTGAAGTTATTCTTCCTTTGAGCTTCTCCAGCCCTATTGAGAGAGCTTTTAATGCTAAAAGCAATTAGCATTAAAAAGTAAGAAAATTCTGGTCTCCTTGGACAGTCTTCCTCTTTGATGTAAAAATCAGATGGAAAGGAGTTCACAATGTCCAGAGGTTGTAAAAACTATTTCCAATTATTAGCCAGGTATTTCAGGTCTGTCTAGAAGAAAAGGAAATCTCATGGTGACATAGGTCTTTGAGGCAGCAAATCCTCATTATAAATGTTCTCTCAGTTGTGCAGATTTTAGTATTTATCTGTATTTATTCCGATGCTTACATAGAATGCAATTGAAGTGCCAGCAGGGACTGAACCAAAACTCATGCCCACTTCTTGATGTGATGCTCTATACTGCAACTGTACATAGTGATTAGACAGTGAAACTGGAACAAGAAAAATTATTTTATTTATTTATTATGTAGCTATTTGTCTTTTATTACATGATGAACCACATCAGGTTTTGAATGTACGAATTTCAAGATAGGAAAAAACTGACACCAGCATAACAACGACTAAGCATCAATACTTGCTAAAGTGTTTATGATCTTCCCTGAATTATGCGTGATAATTTCTTACTGAACAATAAAACAAGCTCTTGAAAACTTTGTACTAAAGAGTCAATTTCATTATAAAATATTAATTTTTGTGATCAGGTTTAACAGTAAGTTTGTGCAGGGCTGAATACATATGTAAGCATTTCTAGTAATTTTAATATTAAAGTTAGGTATTCTTCGTCTCCAGAATAAATACTCCTCAGGTGACTGGAAGAATTCATTTAAACTATTTTTAAAATTATTCAGTGTATAGTGCTGTTTGGATTATATATTATTTTTTAATTATCTATTACAGGTTTTGCTTGATTCAAGGATGGACAGGACATACTGCACTATTCTTTTCTAAGCCTGTTTCCTTTGGAAAAAGTGTGATTGATTTCAATAATCCTCTTTTTACAGTGATTCAGTACAATAACAATAAACTCTTTCCAGGCTAACACTACAAATGTCAACAAATTTGGTTCATAGAACAAATCCAGATAGGATAATTCCTTTTATGACTCCTATGAAATTGCTTAGGTTGAAAATAATTTGATGCTGGCAAAGTTTTACTCTTTATGTTGGAAGGTCAAAGTCAGTTACCATAATAGGAAAACTAGATAACCTATCAGTGAGCCAGGCTGGAGAACCAAAGGTTTCATCATAGGATTTACTCTTCCTCAAGCACAGGAGAGCTCAGTTTTCTCCTTGACACAGTATTACCTGGTAACCCTTTATCTCTCTAATCTCTCCACGGCCTTCCCCTCAAGCTGGAGTGCCACTGCTTAGACTGCCAGGATCCATAGTCCTACTGTTATGGCCCAGCTGTGAACCTTGGCTTGCAGTCCTTGAAAAAAATGCTTTGTGTGGGAAAGAGCTCTTAGTCTCTACAGCAGAGCTACATAAAAGAGGAGAAACTGCAGATGTGAGAGAACCGATGTGGGGTTCTGCAGCATCCTGAAGGATTCAAGAGGAGAAACAAACACAGAAAAGGTTAAAATATTAAAGGAAAAACATATGGAGTCAGAAGAAAGGGACCCAGCATCACCAAGGATCTGTTCCAAGGAGCAGTGAGGACCAACCCATCACATCTTTAAGTGATGCCTTCCTGGCCAGTAAAGGCATCTGTATATCCTATGGACAGTGGTGAGCAGACTAATGTTTAGCCTACTAGCTAAACATTGTTTTCCCCAGTTAGATATTCTAGACAATATATTGCAGTGTCTCTTTGCATACAATTAAGAGTGAGCCTCAGAGGATCAGTAACAATTCTTTCTTGAACAGGAGCCCTTATGGAAGTTGGTCTTATTGGCAGGGATGCTTAGCATTTCATCAACATTTCCACTGTTTGCTTCTGCCCTATGGACCAGAGCATAATTGCATGTCCTAACTCCACAGCAGGCTGGGGACTCCCAGCAGCAGACTCCAGTGCTAACACAGATAGACTGTTTTCCTCATCATGAGAGGAATGAAAAGGAGGGAATAGAGAACAGTAAATGTTAATTCCAATGTATTTAACACTGACATTGGGAAGATATGAGGAATATGCTATTTTGCAGTGCTATTTTAAGAGCTTTGTCACTGAGAGTGGGAAACTCAGAAATATGCTGTATGTGCAGCTCTTCTGCTGAATTATTCTGCTTCAGTGTTTCTGATACATGAAAGTAGACTGCAGATGTGTCCAAGCCATGCTAATAGGTCAATTCCCACTTCAGTCAGGGCATAAATACAAAAGAAGCCTCTAAGGAGAAGGGAAGCAAGATAGTTAAAGATAAAATTATTTGCACAGGTAGGTGGTAGATTCATCTTAAGTTAAGGATTAGTGTCAGTGTTTGTGGAAAGGTTAAAAAAAATCCTAGTAGGGTATAAAACTAACCCGCACATGCAGTGCTCATGTACGGCACATGTTCCTAGCAGAGGGTCAAGATGCAGAGATAGAACAGCAATCTGCTTATGCATTCTTGAAGAGATTGTTAACAGCTAAGACAAACTGAAAAAACAGCTACAAGCCATTTTTCTTCAAGTTTCCTACAAATTCAGGGAAATGAACAGGAACAGTTTTTATCCCTAGTAATCAGTCTTGGATTCTTCTAGGCTCCTGCTTGAACCAGAAAAGTCTGGATGTCTAAAAGTTTAAGTCTGAAGGACTTACAATGGCATGGTCTGCCCTGTGTAGCTCTTTGGCCCCAGTAACAGGCACTCTTATAATTTCCATACTGCTTCTATTGTTGCTATTCTCTTAGCACAAGCTAATTTACAAACTGTACTAATTCAGTTCTCTTTAGCAGCATGCTGAAGCCAAGTTTCATCCATTCATGGAACACAGGCTGGAAGAAAACCTGTCAATAACTGGTCTTTCACCTTTTTGCCATGTGCAATGCAGAATAGCAGGAAGAGGGTAATAAAAGAAATGTGCTTTATTTTGTTCTGTTTTAAAATGAGCGACTTGGCAATGAGCAGTTTGCAGAAGAAAAGAAAGTTCAGCAAGAACTATTGGTTTTTCAAAGGCTTTGGAATGAAATCTACCAATTTTCTTTTCAAAGTAGTTCTACTTAGAAAAGAAAAGGAATATTAAAGAATGTTTTTAATAACCTCAAAACCAAGTGTTCCACTGAATGTAGTTTCAGACTGATTTTAATTTTTTTCTTTGACTAACATACCTAAATTCCTCATTTGAACAATGCCCCAAGCATAGCCTCCTGAAAGTCTCCTGATATTCTTTGCTAAGCAGACCCAAACTTAGCTCTTTCTGTACTTATAGATGAATAACAGTCCTTTAAGGCCAGATAGTGTCTGTTATTCATGCAAAATTGTGTCTTCCTTTTCAAATAAGCTCATCTTTTTCCATGCAGCTATTCAAAGAGCAGAATACTACTTAACCAAAGAATGGCCATCTTGTTGCATGTGTTGGATGATCGCTTACAGCCTTTCCCACTGTAAGGCAAATACAACCCTGCAGTTTCATTTTATGTCTTTAAAAAAAAAAAAACAAACAACAAAAAGTAGTAGAATCAAATAATGTCCAATTGACAGGTAAAGTTTCTAATGCATTTTAGGGGAGCCATGTGAAAGCTCAGGAAATAACAGCTAAAATTCTTGATTAAGAAGAATACAAATAACTTAATATAGACTCTTACGTGTTGAAGTGCTCAGCAAAAATCAGATTAGTTGATGTTCCTGTGATTGTGGTCAGCCCTCCAATGGTAGCAGAATAAGCAACACATAAGCACATCACTTTGAAAATCCCATTGTATTTGTCCTCTTTGTTTTTTCTCCCTGTTTCAGCTGGTGGTAGATTCTGCTTAGAAAGAATATACACCGATTAATATATAAGGGCTCATCATCAAGCACAAAATAGGATTCAGGGATGTCCCAGAAGAGTGAGACAATTTGTTGGCAATAGAGCTGTACACAGTGTGGTTTGGTTTGCTGTTACATGGTACTACAACTTTTCATGCAAAGGAAGAGGGGAGGGAATCAAATCCCGAAGTCCTTTTCCTGAACTGCCTCAGTGTTTACACAAGCATTTCCTTGTGTATCTTGATACACAGAGTTTACACTCTGGTGAGGTTAGTTTAACTTTTGTAAAATACACTGGGAGCACAAACCCAGTAATGAAATAAGTACATAAGCAAATTGTATGCATATCTACACATTTATCTCTTATTCACATGAAACTATCTTCATTGCTAACTGTGCCGTGTTAGGTGTTATATAGAAAGCGATTTAGGTTAAAACTGTTACATGCATGAGCCACATAATAAAAAGACACCTTAAATACCTGTTCCTTTTCTTTTCCAAACTCTTTTTCAATTACGCACACAGTACTAGCCACATCATTGTCATATCTGGAAAAAACAAAGGTATGTATGTTAACAAACATACTCTATTTAGATTATTTCTTATACTAGATTTTAGTAAACAAATAACTATTACCCATTAATTTGGTTTTCTTTCTCTTTACAGTCACTGCGTTCATATTCTCCTATATTTTCTGTAAGACATTAATGCAAAGACAGGTAAGTATTTAAGGGAACAAAACTGGAAAGGCTCCATCAGCATGTCCCATTTCAGGCAATAACTTCACATCATCCTATGAATAAATTTCCAAGTGCCAATCTTAAAAACAGCTGAGCTGTGCCTTATTCCTTCATGACTCCCATTGGCCAGGGGCTGAATCTTCTAATGAGAGGGAAATCTTTCTCATCTGCAATCTAACTGTGTACGTAACCAGTTTAGATTCACCTATTCTCCCCACATTACTCTAGACCTTAAAGAGCGCTTTTCTTCTGCTAATGTTTAACCTGCAGTGTATTTATAGCTTGTTATCATATTTCTTTCCAAACATTTCACTATGCTGAGCAAGCCAGCGTCTTCTCCCCTCCTCTCATATAACTGCCATATTCTGCACCATATTCAATTAATCTTTATGAACATGGGAGACCTCACACACAGTAATCCAAGACATTTTACAATGTGATTTCCCTAGCCATTCAACTGTATTTTATGTGGTGTTTACTCCACTGAACAATGAGGGTGAGCAAAGACAAAAGCTGCACTGCGTGCCTACCGTCCAGCTCCAGTGTTGGGTTGATGAAGCCATTAGAGCAAGACATCTCCAGCGCATCAGCTTCTGTTTCAGCTTTGATGATCTGCTGAGCTACAGCCTCTACAATTGGCATCACCATGGCAGCAGCAGAGGTGTTGCTGAGCCACATTGACAAGAAAGCACAGCTAACCATGAAACCCAGCACAAGCCTGGAACAGGAGAGAAGAGTCTGTGGCTGCTACAGCAGCACCTCGTATCACCACTCTATTTAGTACAAATTGAAAGCTTTTTCAATAGAAACACTGAAAATTTAAAGCTTGTAATTGACCTCTGAGGAAGATTATGAATTACAATAATCTTGATCAAAGGCATTGAAATGATCATATTTTAAAGAATCAAATATGTTATAAACTGGAAACAATAAAATTTATTTATAGAATAAAGAAAAGAAGAAAGAGCACCATGCGTGCCGTAAGCTTAAAAGAAATTTAAAATGGCTGTACTGCTAATGCTGTTAATCCCCTGTTGTACAAGCTAGGTCAAAACCCTAGGCTGTAAGTCCTCTAGATACCAGTCCAGCTGTTGTAGAAAGGAATATTAACTCAGGAAGCGGTACTTAACTTAGTTCTGAATCAGGGTTTCATGACAGGTGTACAGATTATTTGTGCTTCAATAAACATAAATATTTGATACTAAATGGAAAAAACGAAGGTCATTACAATATCTTAGTCCAGTCTTGGCACATTTTTAGCTAAGTTTACCATAAACAAGAATTGTATCTCTGCAATTCCTGATTGTACTTATGCAATGCACTGGAGACACTCAAGGTTTACACTAAAAAAATCAAATATTCCATGTCACATCTCATAAAGTTAGACAGTAAACTTAGAATACGGGCCACATTGTCACTTCTAATGCATCTCTTGGAGTTGTAAATGAGAGTAGTCTTCCTGACTTCCTGTCCCAAGGTGTTGGCAGTGTCATTAAACACCTGCTATGGATCACAAAACTGAGAGGGACTGCGATGTTTCAGTGTTTTCAGAGAATTCACTCATGTAATTTGTAAAGCTCTTGGCCTAGCCTTGACAAAAGCTTCACAAAAACTGTAACGTTTAGTTCCCAGCATGGGAAGAGAAGATTGTATACAAAAATAACATAAACGATATTTAATGACATAAAAATACCATTCAAAATGCTTCTCATAGCCTTTAGTTTCAGCTAATAGCAGCATTTCAAACTTGATTATTTCTCAGTAGGAGAACCTTGTCTTTTCTCTGTGCACTTTTAATTGCATAATGATGAAATGATTTACAGACCTGCAAGTGAGTAGTGGACCTGGTACAACAAAAATTATCATTGGTAGTATGAAACCTATTACTTTATGCAGTTTTTGATTAGGTCCTCAGATGGAAGTTAGGGAAGATTTGTTTATGCAGAAAATACTGATGAGGCTAACCACACTAAATATGAATATTTACATTGTAGAGAAATATAATTTTAGTACAACTTGCAAGAGGATTTCAAACCAAAGCAAATGAAGACATTTGCTAACAGGTTTCAAAACTATTCATCATAAATCTCCAACATTTGATGGACTGATGGTCAGGTGACCGTTTAGTACAGTGTGTTGTATTCTAATGAGTGACTCTAAGAAAATCCTAACCTGTTCTGCCCCAGGGTTTTTTTTTGTATTTTTCTCTTTGTGTTGCTGTTGTGGAACCTTGGATGATAACTTCATCTACATTCAACTATCAAATCACCCTTTGCTATGTAATTCACGTTCAATGTTTTGCTACTCAATCTATTGCACGTTACATAGATGTATTCACCTTTCCCTCATACTCTGCAGACAAGACTACATAGCTCAAATGATAGGAGGTGGTTAGGGACTTATACGCTCATAGAATCATTTAGGTTGGAAAAGACCTTTAAGATCATCAAGTCCAACCATTAACCTAGCACTGCCACGTCCACCACTAAACAGTGTCCTGAAGTGCCACATCTACACATTTTTTAAATACCTCTAGGGACAGTGACTTACAGCCTCCCTGAGAAGCCTGTTCCAATGCTTGACAACCCTACGGAAATATATCTATGGAAATGTTTCCCAATGGCCAATCTAAACCTTTCCCTGATGCAACTTGAGACTGTTTCCTCTTTTTCTATAATTTATTTCTTGGGAGAGGAGGCTGACATCCACCTCACTACAACCTCCTTTCAGGTGGCTGTAGAGATCAATAAGGTCTCCCCTGAGCCTCCTTTTCTCCAGGCTAAACTACCCCAGCTCCCTCAGCTGCTCCTCACAGGACTTATTCTCCAGACCCTTCACCAGCTTTTTGCCCTTCTTTAGACACACTCCAGCACCTCAGTGTTTTGCTTGTAGTGAGGAGCCCAGAACTGAACACAGTATTTGAAGTGCGTTATCACCAGTGCTGAGTACAGGGGGATGACCATTTTCCTAGCTCTACTGGCCATGCTGTTCCTCAAAAAAAACAGTTTCTCCAGAAGGCAGAATCCAGAAAACTCCTTCTATTCTACTTCCACTGCTACAGCTTCTATGACATTTAATGCAGAAACCTCCTACAGTGGTATCTCTACCTTGGGCTGGAAGAGGATCCAATGTGACAGGCTGCTTGGGTACTCCTGCTAGCGGAGGAGGAAGGCTCTGCACAGAGAAGAGCAAGCATCACTTTGCAGTGGGCACAGCTAACGAGCAGCAGATGCTGAGAGGTGGGAGGATCCTCTCCTTCACACATCATCTTATCATAATCTTATCATCCTTTTGTCATGGAAAAGTGATAGGAAAAAAGTGTCAGAAAAAGTGATAGAGCTGAAATAGTTATGAGGGGTGCTGCTTCCTGAAGGTTGTAAAACTCTGTGGAGTTGCTCTAGGTGTGCTCAACACTGGTTGCAGTTTTCTGTGTCCACAGCAAGTTCCCCAGTGGTGTTCAGTTTAGCACAGCTCGCCATTCACTGTGTTCTCCCTTTCAAGATTTCAGCCAAAAGTTAAGGATTTAGGAATGATCAAAAAAAGAGAAGTTGAAATAACTAAAACTGCAGAGCTCAAGAATGTAGCTGAAGATAATGGGAGGCAGTTTACAAGAATGTAAGGAGTATTTTGTCAAAAAAGAAAGCTGCCAGCTATCAAAAGATGAAGGAAAAATCAAAACACATGTTATATTTAAAATTAAGACAGACAAATCACTGAGGAATAGGAGTAATACAGCATTTCCATGAGGTATTATTAGTTAGATCACCTAAGAGGCTTCTCATTTTTTGGAGCTGGGGTTTTTGAAAGTTTCCCTGACTTTTTACTTCATGTCACTGTCTGCTTTCTGGTGAAGAGTATTAAGCATCATGTATTCTAGGAATACAGACTTGCTCTACAGATGTTATCTGCTGCCTTACTGATGTGCTGATAGATGAATGTGTGGGCCTAAAGCATTTCTGCAAGCTTATAAAACAAGCAAAGAGTTTTCACTTCATAAGATATATGATAGTAAATAGAGAATTTGTGATTTCATCTCCCTCATCACTTCATCCACCTGAGGAAGTACATATTCCTTTGATATTTTCTTCATAGGTAGACAAAGAAAAAAAGCATAAGTATAGACACTGTTCTTAATGTCGTTTTCCTTCCTCACCACATCTTTAGTTGTATGACTTTTTTTACCTCATTGTGTATTTGTATTCTTGGGAAGTGTCCAGAATTTTGCAAAGAACATTGAAATACAAATTAATAATAGGCATAGCACAGATTTTCAGTTTTAAGGATCATATATGTAATATATTAACCACCATTTAGAAACAGGACCCATAGCTTATTCACAAAGTCATCAGGTATTTTGTTCAGAAGGATCCTTATTATGAACAGAATCACTGCAGGGAACTTTCAATTAGGATTTCAGCAAAATAATAAACTGGTAACTACTAATCAATCATATCCTTTCAAATATCTACTTTGAGTAGAAAGGATGGATTGCTGCTACAGAAAAAACAGTAGGCAATTATTTCTGGAATATATAGCTTTCCACACGTATTATTGTCCTTCAAGACATTGTTTAACACATACCATGCTGGGTTGACACCCACCAGCATCACCATTCTTAAAGCCATTCTTTTGTGCAAATTCCATTTTTCTATTGACGTTGCCAAACAAATTACTCCAATCAGCAGCAGATGAAAATCTTTAAAATAAGCAGATGCCACCTGAAATAAAACCAAAACCCATTTTGTTAACTAAATGGTGACTTTCTTTTAGTATTTGGTTTTATCAGTTTATAAAAAAAAAAAAACAATAAGGGTCTATTTTTGAAATAAATATTGGAAAACATTTTTGGCTTAAATTTACACAATTCAATTGAAATTTCAATTTCATTTAACCAAATGATGCAAGATTAACTGCATTAAAGGGCATAGTGTTAAAGCAAAAAGAAAAATAAGGCTTATGATCTGAACAACCAAAGGTCATCAGGCCCATCTGACAAAGAGATTTTTATTAATTTAATCATCTATACAACAGATACAAGAACATATTTAAACACAGTGTTAGAGTATGATCCCCTATGGTGTCCTCTCTTTGACATGAAAATATATACTCAGCATTTTGTACATGACAGCTTTAGTGTGTCATCTCATTTCTGTAACATTAAGGACATTTTATATCTATCTAGCATTTTCCCATTGACTGGCATTAAAGCATTAAATCACAATCTAGGAAAAAATATTAAAGAAATATGGGCAACTCCTGAGGACAAGGCATGTAAGCAAGTCTTGAGGCAGACCTGTTGGGACTGGCACTCAGCAAATCCATGGATTAGCCTACCAGGTTTCAACATTATGTTGTTGTCTCTTTGCAGATTTTTGTCACTGAAATCCATCATATGACAGAAAGGAAAAAATGGGTTACCTGCTTGGATTCCATTATACCGAACAATGGGAACATAACGGCAGGGAGCAAAGCTGAAACAGCCAGTGGCATAGGTTCCGTAAGCCAAAGGATGGCAACTACAAACAATGTGTATGCACATTCTGCTTCCTAGAATACAAGAGGCACCAGGAAAAATATGAGTGGATCATCCAGGGAAGAAATCACAATGTAGAAAGTACAGCTATGCAAGAGATTACCCCCACCTGGAACAAATCAGGGACCTAAATTTGTCAAGGGACCTTGAGTCAAGGAACCTAAATTTGGGGTTTTTTTGTCTGCTATCAGTAATCCAGCTATGAAACATTGTCTGTAAAAACAAAAAAAAAAAAAATAAAAAAAAAAGGTCAGTTTTAAAGAATTGTGTCTAACAGAGGACTGTCAAATTATTTCATTTCTACCACTAAGGAAACATGGGGGAAAAGTCAGCTGCCTTTTTCTTCAAGCATGATTAATCATAGAGTTCATTCTGGAGCATTCTTAGACCATGACTTAACATAAATCAAACATTCTGCAACTGCAAGCAAACCTTTAAAACTCTAAGAGGACTTGCATTCAATAACAGATCAAATTTTGCCTCTCCTGTAATCAATGAAGTGTTGTCATCAACATTAATAAGGCAAGAATACCACCTAATATAACAAATATTGTGCAGGACTGAGAAGAAACACAATTGTTTTTAAGACTTGACATTTTAGTGACTGTCCTCTATTTAAACTCCTTGAAAACAGGGTATTTTTCTTTAATTTTTTTTCCCAGAAAAATTTACTTAACTGTTGCTCATAGAATGCAGACACAGCCAAATATAACAATATAATGACAAAGTGAGCCTTGTTTCTTCTAAAATCCTAGAAATCTATTTTGAGTAGTTTTGAATTCCTGTTCTGCTCTTGAGCAAAATGGTTTCTATCTTTTAATGCCACTGGTTAGGGCATGAAAATGCTCAACAGCAGCAGAGATGGTTTGTATTGGGAAAGGAATAACTTAACAAAACGGCTCTGAGAACTTCTGACAAGCAAACAGATATGTTAAATCCAAGTCAGGCAACTATGGCCAGCATTTGTTTTTGGAGTGAAGCTTGTGTTACATATTAAATTATTTGATAATGCCATTTATCACTTACCAAATGCTCATCTCACTTAAGTCACATTAAAAATTTCTCAAGAATTTCCTCTCAGAGACAAAACTGCAATATCGAAACTGGGATGCAACACTGTATGAAGCATGCTGCTCTGCAACCACTATCTATCTGTGATGCAAAGACTTCTGAACTGGACTTCCATGTGCTGTTACACATGATACTTATAATGCATGTGTGAAATACATCACAGTAGAATTACATTTCATTCTGCTGACACCAGAGCTGCACCAAATACAATCACTAATAAAATTTTTATACATCTTATCACAAGAGTTATTGAATGCCAGAGGAATTTATTTCAAGTAAAATAAAAATAAGGTGTCCTGCATAACCTTTGCTCTATCTAGGAACCAGAGGGAATTTCTCAGATCATTGACTCCAGTCATTTGCTTTCAGACAACACAATAAATGATGAATGTAACAAAATCCATCATCAAATAAAAGTGCAATTGCAGTGGTCTTCCTGACAATTCATTTTCATTGTCAATCATAAAAAGCTGTTTAAAAGTGGACAAAAAGTAACAGCAAGCACAGGATTTTCAAGGTAGTCTAGATGACATTAAATAAAAAAAATCACTTCCTGAACAAGCAAACAAATACATAATTCAGAACTTCATACAAACAGCACAGAATTTTACATTAAAGTTGTTGTCTTCTCTATATATCTATGCAAATACACTGGGTTAACAAATAAATAAATTGAATAAACAAACAGATCTCCCCCCCCAAAAAAAAAAAACAAAAAAACCAAAACCAAAATCAAAACCAAAAACCAAACAAACCAACAAAAAAGAAAATCCACAATGTGAACTTCATGAAGTTATTCAAGGCCCCTTCCAAACCAACACTTCTGTGATTTTATGATTCTGAAAAGATCTGGGAATCTTGGGCTTGACATAAAGGTGCAGAATAATTACCTCTCAAGTGGGTCACTTACTTTGGTTTTGATGATAAGAGGAAGTGGAAGTAAAAGCAGCAGGGTGAGGACAATGAGCAGGAACCTTCGGTAAGCCAGAAGGTAGTTAAGAAACTTCATGGTTGGTGGCTGGTAGATGAACTTTCCTGGAGAAACTGATAAAAAATAGGTTTGACTTTAAATAGCTGACTCCGATTAATGTTTTTCCAAGCTATCACCTTTAGCCATTGCTAAAGCAGGCCAGTAAAGCAAGTTAAAATTAAATCTTGCTCTTTATTGTTTTAGTGAATTTATTAACAGTAGGTTGATAAGATAAGTGTTCATCCTAAACTAAGGCTAGATGTCAGCCTTCTAATGACTTTCTCTCCTTGCCCTTCCTTATAATGAATTTATGTAATTAGAGCAGGTTTTAGACAACTGGATAACCAATTATTTCAGGTGTTTTCCCAGTCCCTGTTGGCTTCAGTAGGAAACTAAAACAACTAGCACACAAAGATATACATTCAAAACCAATTATGGCATTATGTAAAATATACACAAGATCATTTTACTGAGCAGAATTAAAAATTCTTCATCTCCATCTGTGGAAATATTCAGAACCTGATAGGACAACGTCCTGAGCAACGTGACCTAGCTCTGAACTTTGCTCTGCTTTGAGCAAAAGCTTGGACTAGATGACCTACAGAAATCTTTTCCAGCCTTAGTGTTTCTATTAATGATATCTGCCTAGGATTTGAAATACATGATTAAAAAAAGGCAGGGTTTTTTTTCGTCTTGTATGGCAGTGAGTGTATGATAATTCATTTTCTCTTCCTGGGGAGAAACAGGATAATGTGCTCCGTTATGTGAGATGTTCCTGTACATCTCACAAAGCTTTGAGGAAGGCTGAGAGCAGGAAAGGTTTTGAGACAAAAATGAAAGTAAATAAATATATTTTCCTGAATTTTCCTGTTTCCAGTAAAAGAAAAATTGGTACAGTCTTTGTAATACAACCCAGTAGTGTCAAATAAAGAAGAGGAAATGGTATGAAAGAGGATGGTACACTATCTGTGGGTGAAGATCAAAAAGGGGAAGAACACACTATTTCATGATCATAAAGTACAAAATTGGCAGAGGATTCAGATGAAGGAGTCTTTGAGCTACCATCAGAAACATTGAAAGACCAAGTAATAAGCTAGACTTTTTACTCCCTATATAACTTTTTTTGATGGTAAGTATCCCATACAGACAAACCAAGTGATCAGGTTGCCAGTGTTGCGAACGTTTGGTTTCAGGAAGTCATGACTTCGGTTTTTCAAAACTGACTGACAGGAAGGGATTGATTGAAAACCCAAAGGTGGAAAATAATCTGAGGATGGAAATGATAATGAAATAACAGCCTTTGTTACTGCACAGAAAGAATCAGAAAAAGAGTTTTTACACAACCTAGGGAACTGAGACAGACCTCCTAAGAAGATAAATGTAAGGGATAAAGAAATTCAAGTGAACTGGTAGCTTTTGAAAGGAGCTTTTTTAAAGTATATAGTGACAAACCCGGTTTAAAAAGTTCAGAGTCAGTGAGGAGAGAAGGACACTATTGTGCCTGCATGGAGAAAGCTTCAAATATCCCAAAATGAAAAAGGAATTATATGAGATCTGGAAAGATTGGCATGAGCCTGAGGACTGCTATAAAAGAGTAACAAGAATATAGATGAATAAATTCAAGAGGATTCTGATGTGAAATATATTTCAGTTGGAGATGTCAAAGAAAATTTCTGTCGAAATGTCAGCAGTAAGAAGAAAACAGAGAATAGAGAGATTTAGTAAACAGAAGGGAAGAAAAACTGTGGATAGTCATGGAGTACTCAACACTTCCTTTGTCTGAATCTTCACAGAGGTAAATGGCAGTCAATTCTCTAATGAAATTAATTTTAACATGGAAAAGGGAATGCACTACGGGTATAAATATTCAGCTGGTGGGAGTGTTGAATATTTAGATTTAATATATGTATTCAAGTCAACAGTTCCAGATGAAATTCACCCATAATTCATGGGTGAGAATTCATGCAGTAGTCTGAGAACTATTTTAGAATATATTTGAATATATTCTGATATGCCATATATGTGAAAAACTGTGGAGGATTACAAGTTCCTAGAAAATTGGTCAGGCATACATGGAAATAAAATATGGCCAATATGTCATGTGAATTCAATCTAATTTTCTTCTTTTATGAGGCAACTAGCTTAGTGATCAAAGACATGATATATATGCATTTTATTTGATTTTAATGCACTTTTTATATGTGAACTAAGAGGAATTCAGAAGCAAGTACAGAAGAAATGCTCGAGGGAAAACTACGTTTGGGTGCATAACTGGTAAAAAAGTTGTTGTTAAAGAGCAGTTACAAATGTTTCACATTCCAATTTTGATGACATTTCAAATCGGGTCCTTAAAGGGTCTGTTCTGATTAGTTTTCTAGCCTATATTTTCATTAACAGTTTACATCTTAAACTAGCAATCAGCAGGACAAAGGTAATACTTTCTAGCTGATACTAGATCCTAAGGGCTGTTTTTCTAGCATTCTCAGATCATCATGGCTATAGCAAAATGCCATGTGTCGATAGACATACACATTTCAGAACACAAGAGAAAACAGGAAGACTTCCAGAACTAATCCAAGTGAATTATTGCTGATGAGACAGTAGAAATTAGCCTGCAGAAACTGCCACTGAAATCCTTAAGCCTGTTTGCAGGGCCCTGGTAAGAGACCTACAGTCAGTTAGCAGTGACGACTAGGGCAAAACTAGGAGTTAAAAGGAAGATGTTTACGTCCAAAATTATGCTGAGATGTTTCTGGAGCAGTCAAACTTTACAGGTAAGCTGAGAATGGATCCACAGATTGATGATCAGCTAGATAAAAAATCTGCAGTGAAACAAGTTTAGTGGAAGAAGGCTGAAAGTGGTCTGAGGCCATGGAATTTGACACAAAACTTTCCTTATAGTCAGGAATCTGATACAAGCAGGGGCATGGAAAGCTGCTTCCAAGTGCATTAAACATAAAGCTCTGCATGTGAAAAGGGAAGAGGTCCTAATATGATTTAAGGTATTACTGAATGATTAGGTAAAAAAAAACGATCAATTCAATTTGAAAAGTAAGGATGTGTTTGCAACAATGGAAAAAATAGAAGGGAGATGAAGTTTGTAGGAAGAAAGAGTATTTCTTTTCATACCAGCCACTGTTAGCCAGTCTGGGTCAGTACTGATCCCTCACTCGCTAGCCTTCCTGGAATGCTTTACTTACTTTTGTCATGTCTTGAGTTAACTGTGGACAACTCCTGTGTGTTTTCTCAGTAGCTGAATTGACCTCTGTGGTTCATCTTTCCAGACCTCTGGAAAGCCTGTGGGATTGATGCTTTTATGCTGAACCTTTGTCCAGATAGCTGTATTTGCAACCTGGCAGAGGATTCTGCACAGGATTCTGCACAAGTCCATGGGTCCTGATGAGATCCATCTGCAGGTCCTGAAGGAGCTGGCAAATGAAGTTGCGAAGCCGCTGGCCATCATATTTGAGAAATCATGGCAGTCAGGTGAAGTTCCCAATGACGGGAAAAAGGGAAATATAACCCCCATTTTCAAGAAGGGGAAAATGGATGACCCGGGGAATTACAGACAAGTCAGTCTCACCTCTGTGCCTGGCAAAATCTTGGAGCAGATTCTCCTGGAAGGCATGCTAAGGCACATGAAAATCAACAAGGTGCTTGGTGACAGCCAGCATGGCTTCACTAAGGGGAAATCCTGCCTGACCAATTTGGTGGCCTTCTATGATGGGGCTACAGAACTGGTGGACAGGGGTAGAGCAGTTGATGTCATCGACCTGGACCTGTGCAAAGCATTCGACACTGTCTCACACAACATCCTTGTCTCTAAATTGAAGAGACATCAATTTGATGGATGGACCACTCAGTGGATAAAAAACTGGCTGGGTGGCCACACACAAAGAGTTGTGGTCAATGGCTCAATGTCCGGCTGGAGACCAGTAACGAGTGGTGTCCCTCATGGATCGGTGTTGGGACCGGTCTTGTTCAACATCTTTGTCACTGACATGGACAGTGGGATTGAGTGCACCCTCAGCAAGTCTGCCAGTGACACCAAGCTGTGTGGTTCGGTTGATACGCCGGAGGGAAGGAATGCCATCCAGAGGGACCTTGACACACTTGTGAGGTGGGCTGATGCTAACCTCATGAAGTTTAACCATGCCAAGTGCAAGGTCCTCCACCTGGGTCGGAGCAATCCCAGGCACAGCGACAGGTTGGGCAGAGAAGAGATTCAGAGCAGCCCTGCAGAGGACTTGGGAGTGTTAGTCGATTAGAAAATGAACATGAGTCGGCTTCAGTGTGTGCTCACAGCCCAGAAAGCCAACCATATCCTGGGCTGCATCAAAAGGATCGTGACCAGCAGATCGAAGGAGGTGATCCTGCCCCTCTACTCTGCTCTTGTGAGACCTCACTTGGAGTATTGTGTGCAGTTCTGGTGTCCTCAACATCAAAAGGACATGGAACTGTTGGAACAAGTCCAGAGGAGGGCCACAAGGATGATCAAGGGACTGGAGCACCTCCCGGATGAAGACAGGCTGAGGAAGTTGGGGCTGTTCAGCCTGGAGAAGAGAAGGCTGTGTGGAGACCTCATAGCAGCCTTCCAGTATCTGAAGGGGGCCTATAGGGATGCTGGAGAGGGACTATTCATTAGGGACTGTAGTGACAGGACAAGGGGTAACGGGTTAAAACTTAAACAGGGGAAGTTTAGATTGGATATAAGAAGGAAATTCTTTCCTGTTAGGGTGGTGAGGCACTGGAATAGATTGCCCAGGGAGGTTGTGAATGCTCCATCCCTGGCAGTGTTCAAGGCCAGGTTGGATGAGGCCTTGGGTGATATGATTTAGTGTAAGGTGTCCCTCCCCACGGTAGGGGGGTTGGAACTAGACGATCTTAAGGTCCTTTCCAACCCTAACGATTCTATGATTCTATGATTACTACTTCTCTTTCATATTTGAAAAAGAACTTGTGTACTCAGAAACTCATCATTTGTGTGGGGCAATACAGAAGAGGAAGTGTTTGAGAAGGAGGAGAGAAAATGAGCCTTTGAATCCTTCCAAAAGCTGACTTTGCCATAAAACAAAGCAAGATCAAAGGACTTGCATGAAAGATCTAGTTATGGGGAACAATGGTAGAGATGGACATTGTCACAGCTCAATAAATATGATCAATAAGTTATTAGTCACACGACATAACCCCACTGGTTAGCAAAAAGAAACCCAAGCTTTCCTAGGCATTATGGGATTTTGGAGAATGCATATTCCAGGTTACAGTCAGCTTGGGAGTCCTCTCTGTTGAATAACCTGAAAGAACTGTTTTGGCTGAGGTCCTGAGTAACAAGCTGTTGAACAGATCAAACAACAGATACTTCATACAGGAGCCCATGAGCCAGTCCAGACAGGACCAAATTTGAGAAACGTTCTCTATGCTACTACTGGGGACCATGACCTCAACTGGAGCTTCTGGCAGAAAGCACCTGGAGACACCCAAAGTCAGCCTCTAGGGTTTTGGAGCTAGGGGTATAGAGCATTTTCCCCAAAGTCCTGACTACATTTGGAGAGTAATGTGGAAGAACGGGGAAATCTAGTGCATGCTCCAAGGAGATTAAAACTTGTTGGAAAATAATGTGATTCAATTGCTTATAATAGGAAGTACTACATAAAGAATCAGATGAACTAATGGAGAATGAGCCTCGCAAGAAGCCAGGCAAGTACAGCAGTGACCAAGCTTGAGCCAATAATTTAAAACAATGTGCAATCTCCTGTCCTAAGTGGCCATCATAATAGATAAACCCAAGTCATGGATTAAACAATCCAATGGACATTTTATGAACATTTTACAGGGGTTGCCCATAGCCTAAAGAAATGGTATCTGTATATATATATATATATATATATATATATATATATATATATATATTTATCACATGAGAAGAAGGAGAATGTGCTTAATGGGGATGTATTGGATACTGTGAGAGCTGAGCATGACATAAATTGTATGGAATAAAGGGTGAAGACTGAACTAGGTCTGACTAGGATGGATGGACTTTGTTCACAGCAGCCCGTATGGTGCTGGTTTGGATCTTGTAATGGTTTGAATTTGCCACTAAAATAAGGTAATACACCAGGTTTTGGTTATTGCTATGTAGTTCTTCCACAGCATCAAGACGTTTCTACTCTGCCCTCCCAGTGAGTAGCTTGAGAGTGTGCAAGTTGGGAGGGGACATAACAAAGGCAGTTGATCCAAACTGACCAAAGGGATATTTCATGTCATAAATTCATGTTCAGCAATAAAAACTATCTTGACCCATAGTTTAAATCAGTTTTATTCTTCCTGTTCTCCCCCACTGGGGACAGAGCAGGTGAGCAGCTGGGTGGTGCTTAGCTGCTGAACTGGGTAAACCCACCACACTTTATCAGTGGCCTTGTAAATTTCATTCCCACTCTTTGCCTTGCCATGCATTAATCTTTTGGCTCTCATAGATATAATGATGATACTACTCTACAAAACTGAGAGGAACACTTCAGTTAAGTGATACTTCCAAAGAATTTCAAGAGCATTCAAAATCTTAATGCACTGCTCAGCAGGGCAGGATCTTTGGAAATGTGGAAGGGAAAAAAATAAACCAGTATTTCCTTGTCAAAGGTTGATCGTATTGATTAGCAGGACACGTTTACCGAATGAAATAAACATTTCAGAGCAGCACATCTGATCTAGCAGCAAAGTATTTGTTATACTAATATATGACTATTTACCGCAACAGAAAGGCTGTATATCACTACAAGGGCTGTAAGATGGATAAGGTACTGGCCAAAGGGAAGACATCAGTGGAAGAACAATCAGGGCAAAGGAATGCTCTAAAAACAGATTCTCAAAGATACTTCAGAGATTTGTATTTTAGAAAGTATTTTTAATTATTCTCAAGATGATAGTTAATGATAGCAAAACTGAGAGGCATTCTCAACAAAGTTAGGTATTTTACGTAAGAAGAACTTCAGAGTATGAATTATGAAGTTGCTGTGTTATAAAACATCTACTGGGCAGAGAAGAAAGCTCCACAAATCGCCTAAGTACTGTGGTGGAATTCATTTCTGATTCTACACCTCTATATCTAAACTGGTAATCATAACTATTCTTCACCCTTAAAAAGAGATGTAAGTACTTCTACCCTGCTTAACTGAGGTGCTTATACCAGGCTGAGGTGAATTATGCTCTAATAAAGATGAGTGTTTCTCTTCACTGATTACAAAAAAGCTCTAGGCAAATGGGTTGGAGCAAGTTATCTGACTTTAAGATGTCTCTGCTAAGACAGATGTGTTTTACCTTCTGCCTCTCTGAGAAAAAATCTCAAGAAGGTATCTGAAGTCAAGAATGGCTGCAAGAGACCTGGAGCACTGAACAAAGAAACAACTCCTTCCCTTGGGTCTTAAGAGTTTAAGCAAACAGGATATAGTATGTACCCATCAATGAACAAGAATGCACTGGACTGATAACCTTCATTATTATTATGGAGTAATTAGCTTACAATTCCTCCTCATCCTGGCAGGAAGTGGAAAACTTCTTTAATTTTTTGATATTAATTTACCAGTGTCTGGGATCATGTGATTTCCTTATTACTAAAGAAAAATTAAGTATCTTTATTACGACCCAACCTTGATTGCCGCCTTTTGAAACATGCCATCAGGAATAAATATTTACTAAACCAAAAGTGAGGAGATTAAGCCACAATCACTAATTCCCCAAGATCTTGAATATTTTCAAGGTTTTTAACCAGGTTGGGAAATTTTGCCTGGCTGCTTCTCATTGTTACTGCTCATTGTTGTTCCACAAAAGTGTAACAGCTTTTGGGAAAAATTGAAAATCCTACTTACAATCCCAGAAAACACATTTGAAGAGAAGGAAACTCTCCTTCTCCTTTCCTTTCTCCCTCTTACAGATGTGAACACTAACTTTGAAACAAAACTTCACTTTGAAAATTTGAAAGACCAAAAAGTTCACTATTCATTGTACTCACATTATATCATTCCTTTTTGTTTTGAATAGAAACCCGCTGTTCCTGGAAGACATTAGTGCCATGATTTTTCAAGATGACCTGTACTTACAGCTTTTTTAGTTGAATCAGTTTAAGTGCTTTATCAATTACTATATAATTTTCCATTTTTCTGAAGCAGAGTCCTCTCTTCTGATGACACTAGATAGCAAAGAGCTCTCCAATGTACTCATTATTCATCATGGGTACTCTATTCCTGTGAGTCTTTCCACTGGAATCACCAGCTAGTGATACAAGGTAGTATTTCTAAGATGTAAACTACATATAAACTTCTGGTAGAAATATAAAATATCAATGAATAATGGGACTTTTATAAAATAAAAAGTCGAGATACCAGCCCAAGTCTGGTTAACTTCAGAACTAGAAGCAATTTTGTTTCATCAATGCAATATTGTGCCTACAGGAAATAAGTTCTGCTGACAGTGTTACCTGGATGGAGCATGACTTAAGCAGGTGAGTCCAATTCCACACACTGGAATCCGAACTGGAAAACTGCCTGGGGAACCTGCCACTCAACTTCCACAATGTAAATTACTTACTTGGCCAGGACCCCTGTGCTGAGTTCAGCACAATCCTCGTAGTGAGGGAGCTGCCATGCTTCTACTTTGGCTAATCTTTTGCTCCACCCTCATTCCAGATGCTTCACTAAATGCCTCAGCCTTGTGTAGATGGTTGTCCAATGTCTCCTTTTAAGATCAGCAGTCATTTTGCCTTTGGGCAACTGATAACCTGTGCTCTGAAATCCTAGCAGAGTTCACTTGCCAGTTATCAGTACGTGATAAAAAAAAATATGAGCACTTAAGGACATGGATTAGCAGTGGACTTGGCAGTGTTCCGTTAACAGTTGTGCCTAATGATCTTAAAGGTCTCTTCCAACCTAAGTGGTTGTCATGGTTTAAACCCTGTGGGCAAGTCAGTCTCTCTCTCACCCTCTCCCCCCCCTTGCCCTCCCCCTGCTTTTAAATTAGTTGCACAATATGACTCCCAGATCAGGGTTTTAATTTCTTGGAAGATTACATGTGCAAGGTCAGATTGGATGGGGCTTTGATCAACCTGATTTACTGAAAGATGTCTCCGCCCACAGGTGAACTAGATGATATTTAAAGCTGCCTTCCAACCCAAACCATACTAAGTTTAGACTCATACAGAATGCAAAAGCAGCAGGAAAAAAAGTCTGCCTCGAATAACACTATAAAATGTGGCTTTATTTACAGGGGGATTTCCTTCATGAGAGCAAAACCTCTTTTATGTGGTCTGTCAACTGAAATTTAAGTCAATAGTACCAAAATTATGTCTGTTGAGAAGCAACATAACAAGGGAAAATATTTAAATAATCTTATTGATTGTTTGCTAACTTAAGAGCTTTTAGTTGTTTAATTATTTCAAGTGATGACAGCTAATTGGAAGTGCTATAATTATACTCTTTGCAATTGATATTTTCTGTGTGCTGATGACAAGCTAACATCATCAACCATGCTGGCTTTTGTCTGGCAGTTGTGTTATTGTTGAGGAAAGATGGTAATCAGCCAAAACCATTAACAATTACCTTTGATTTACACTCAGAACATAGTTCAGCTTCCACTTCCTCGGAAGCCAAAGATACTAAATGATTGTAGAGAGTTTGAAGTATAACCTGCTGAAACACAAAATTGGATAAAGATAGATAGCTTGACAAAAATATGTAGGAAGTTTTAACTGATCCATGTCACTATATGAAATTTCTCAGGAGCATAATTATTCTAAACTGATTCTAAACTGATCATTCCTAAACTTAATTTTTTTTTCTCTTTTTTTTTTTTTTTTCCCCTCATAGTTACTAATAACTTTAAGCCAACTGTATCCTGGGCTGCATAAAAAGAAGCATGACCAGCAGGTCTCCTCCTCTACTCCTCTCTCATGAGACCCCACCTAAATATGGCATTTGTCTCTGGGGTTGCCAGTGTAAGACAGACATTGATGACTTGGAGTGAGTCCAGAGGAGGCCACAAAGATGGCCATCTTGGCCCAAACCTTCACACTAATACTTTATCCCCCAGAATTGTACTTGTTTTACATAAATGTCCACATTTAAAAACAAATGAAGAAATACATCTTCTAGCGTGTAAAGGTTGGCCTTCATAATACTTTTGAGCTTGGAGGTATACCTTCTCTGTCAATATTCTGATGTGCTTTTTGGCATTATAAAGCTAACCAAACAGCTAGAGGGGCTCATCCAGGGCCTTCTCATTTTTTAGCCACATATTTTAGCTAATCTTCCTTCCCATTTTCCTTGTTCCTTCCTGCAATTTTCTGTCATCCTTTCAGTAACAATAAAATCATACCAGGCAAGATAGCACAGAAGTACTCCCATCTCCCCCATGCTGTAGCAAACATGTTTAACTTGAATAAAATTGGTTTGTGAAATCTTGGAGCTAGCTGAACGTATGCCTCTTTTTACTCATTCAGTGGGCATTCTGTCAACACCTAGTAAACACTGTACAAGCTTGGCTTGGCAGAGTGTCTACTGTGCTGCCAAGAGGCTGAGTGCCTTGCTGGTAGTAAAGGTGGGCTTGTAGCATGCCTCAAGTCAAGCAGTGTCCATGAAATGGGCCAGGCATATGGAGCAAGCCACTGCTCAAACAAGAGAGTAAGGTACTAGTATGCATGTCATATCATTAGCTCTATTCAGCACGGCAGAGGAGTTTTCCTGTTAATGAAGTTAAATTTCAGGCCAAAACTGCAGTGATAGAAGAGGCTGCAGCCACACAGCTTGCACCGAGGTGCCGTAGAAGTGGGTGCAGATAGTCTCTGTTCCCATCTTCATGCCCATGTCCACTTACTTTACTACTGACTGAAATTAATCATAAAAAAGTAAGGTATGTATGTCATTAATAACATGTCTTAAGAACAGTCCAAAATGCAATTGAAGTGCTCAGATGTCTGCATCTACATCTGCATTGTCCCAGTGTTTACACTGCTCACGTCAAGAGCACCCTGGTTTGCAGCCACAGCAAGACCTGCTGCTGTTACGTTAAAGAAAGACGGCTCAGCTTTGAAGAGTAAATTCTGCATGGTAAGAATATATTTTCATGGATTATTTTTTCAGCATTATCACAAGGATTCTCTGAAGGAGTAATGGAGAGGCGGAAAAAAAAACACTTGAGAAGCTGTTTTGAAAGTTTAATGTTTCTGAGATAAAAACTGACCAAATGTAAATTCTCTCATACTCACAGAATTATTCTCATGAATTAGCAAGTGTCTACCTTAACTTAGACAAAGTGTTTGCAACTTACTACCTTATAGGAAGCTCAACTGTGTTTGGGAGCAGTCCTTTAATGTGTCACAAGATGGGTAACATGACATTTCGTGTGCCATGCTGCAAATGTTTTCGCATTCAAGAAAACCTGTTTTCTGTGGGATACAAGTACAGTCTCATAAGAAGAGATGATATTTATATCAATGCTATCTAATCAGCAGTGAATGAAAACATGTATTTTAATGAAAACATATATTTCAAGGAAAACATATTTCAATAATTGCAGACTAAAATTCAGATTTGAAATGACACAATCTCCCTTTGAATCCTCAAATGTGTTTACTAAACTAGTACAGAAAACATAAAGAACATGAAAATATTAATTAGTAATTGCTTAACCGTTAATTTTATTATTTTTTTTTTTAATAGACCAAGTTTAGAGATCAGAGTTGCACTGAGCAACATTTTAAAGCTCTTCCAATTTGCCTCATTTGAATTTGAATTGGTATTGAGCCTGGAAGATCAGGGAGCACTAATCATGAGGTTTGGCTAGCACCCATCCCCTTTTCCCTTATTCTGAAGTAATTACTTATTTCAGGTTCAAAGCAAGCTGTAAATTAATATTGTAGGGCCGTGCTATTTTTGTGGAAAGATTCATATTTCTTCCTAATTGTACCTAAGAGGATATATAAAAAATGCAAAAAGATGCTATTGCTTTGTCATTAGAAATAATTCTGAGCCTGTACTTAGGATCTTAAGATATTTTAAAAGGATTTTTTGCCCTGTGTGTGCATTCCAGGTCTTCAGTAAATATTCATTTAAAGCCTATATGTGTCATCCTTTGAAGCTAACAGGACTTGTCAGTACACAGTGGGCACTTAATAAATAACAAATCTGTTCAGTTATGCTGCAGTCTGGGGGTATATTCACATTCCCTCAGGAGATGACCATGATGGAAAAAGAACAGAAGCAATGGTGGTTCCTCACAGAAATGGCTACATGTAAGAAAAAGAGCAGGGATAGGACTTCTGAAGCATGCTGCAGATGGACAACCCCCATCCAACGCTTGGAAACATTCTGCAGAAGCCTCTCCCTCCTGATGACGAGTTTTCATTGAGCATCCAGCAGAATTCTGCTCCCTGGCTCCCTGCCAGCTCCATCACACGAGGCTGGACTTCCAACCTCCAGGGTCAATGTGCTCCACCAGTGCCAAGTTTTCATTAGTGATGCTAGGTTTTTCCAACAAGTGATTTCCACAGAATTTAGGAGGTGGATTTAAAGCATTTCAGTTATTACCTTTGTGCAACAGGCACGAAGCAGGAGTGAAAGGCTGCATGCTCTAGATCTTGCCATATCAGTAACAGTGATGCATAGAAACTTGTTCACGTAGCCAGGCTGTGTTTCCAGCATCATCTACTAACGCCAATGCCAGCTGGACAATTTGATTTTGGAAACACCTCATGCCTTAGAAGGATGTGCTCCCCCTCTCTTAAATTTCTGTCAAGATTTTTTTTATTTTAATCAAGTTTCAATCTGATTCAAAAGAAAGTTATTTTATTATTATCTCATATGAACTGGAAACACCCTGCGTTTGCCAACTCTACTGACCCACTGCAACAACTTGCTTCAGAGGATCTGCTTAGGTCAAGGAAGATCACCAGATCCAGTGGGTTCAAATCAGGAAGAAAGCAACACATAACATACTTTACAGGTCAGAAAACAGAAATATGTCTTACAAATCAAAGTATTTCCTTACATTTATATGGAAGGCTTCATTAGCTGTACATTTCCAATTCACAAGAAAATGTGAAACAGAAGTAGGAGAGATATACAGCTCTAAAATATGTAAAGTATGTAAATGTGGAATTCCTTACTGAAATTAGTTACAGAGGGACATTAATCACTGTACCCTCTAACTCAGCTTTAGGTCACTACCTTTACTCTTAATCTTTGCAACAATTAACAATCAGCCAATTTACATATGTGAAAGATTTATAGAGTCAGATTGTAGGAATGAGATCCAGATATCCCTGCAAGCTTCCTGTCCTTCTGTTTTCCAAATTAAATCATGGATTACTTTCTCTTTTCCTCCTCCCCCCTAAAAAAAAAGCATCCAGTCACAGTGGAATGGAATAACAATTTTGAAAAATAAAAATAATTGTATTTTGTTGTGACTTTAAAAATATTTGTATTTTGTTGTGAATTTTTCAGTACAACATCACTTTTTCTAAAACTGAGTGATTATAACTTTACTCATGAAGAAGGCATAAATAGTTTGGGGGAAAAGAATCTGTGTGTGCTGCTGGGTAGCAAGACACAAGAGAGCAAAGATCTCAAGGGTTGGACTCTTACAAAGCAAACTGAACAGCAGTAACTTAAACGAACTTGTTGGCCAATTGCTGTATACACTTTAAGCAAACTGTCAGCATTTCAATGAAATTAACCTTTTCTTTCCTGTTGTGTCACACAGGAACTTCCACAGAGTAAAACCACCCAAACAGTCCCTGGTCAACTTCCCTTCTGTTGTGAAAAATGCTGTTTTCTACCTGACTCAACAGTTTAAGATCTCACTATAACACACCTACTTGCTCAATACAAAGAAAATACTTTTTGAAAACAAGAATTACATTCCCATCTATAGCACTCAAGGCCAGACTGTCACTGTAGCAACTATTCAGGCTCTCTACATTTAACCCCCCTACAGGGGAAGTACAGCTGCCCTTTTTCTGTCTCCAGTGTTGACATTGGCACAACTGAACATTGGCTCAACCCACACCTCAGCTGTTCCTATGGGACACCTTCACTGGGCTTGCTGCTTTTCCTGGAGAAGGGGCAACTGCTGAGTAACAGCAATCATTGACCAAGCGTTCAAATTCCTCCTGCCTGCCTACAGCTGTCAGTGGGGAGTAGAGGCTAAGTCTGCAGCCCCCATCCAGAGGAGGAAGGGTAGCCTGACCTATGGATTCCAAAACTGGCTCTTTCTCTTCTGGCTGTTGATTCCAAGACGGTTTGCAATGTATATTTCTGCTGTGTGTAACACCATCCACCAAATGGGCACCCATTTCATTTAAAGTCTTTGTGCTTTAGCAACATAGAGACAATAAGTACTGCTAACCCACTATTGCCAGGTATGCTAAGAGTGGTAATGTCAGCTGTCCCTTACAGGCTATATGTGTTGTGTGCCTATGCAGACACACACCCCTTTCCCCAGGTATTCTGAAAAATGGCAATGTGGGGGTTAATGAGAGTTTCTGTCAGATTATGGAAACTCTCTCCTGGCTAATCAAGCAGTCTGCAAATTCCTCTGTCACAAGGTTCAATGCTTCTACATTTCTTTGCAGAGTGTCAGGGTGATCTAACAACAGGAAACCTGCTGCTGCTGGTTGCAGAGCAACCAAAGGGAGAAATTCTCTGTATTATAACAATTTGGTCTTAAGCCAGGCTCAGGTTTGTGTTGCAGGGGCTGGGCCATAGCTGACTGCATACAGCTGGATGACGAGACTGAAAGCTGTCCACAGCTTTGAAGTTTCCTCCCTTGACCACTTTCTTATAGGGCTCCTCAAAGGCAACTGAGTGGCTTGAAAGCTTTAAGTTAAACAAAAAAAAAGAAAAAAAGGAGGAAACAGGATTTATTATAGTATAAAGTGAATCAGCAAACAATTTACATAGAGGAAAAAAGCCCCCAGACAGCTACTTAAGATGCTAATTAAATTAAATAAAAAGAATCATAGAATAGTTAGGGTTGGAAAGTACCTTAAGATCATCCAGTTCCAACCCCCCTGCCGTGGGCAGAGACACCTCACACGAGACCATGTCACCCAAGGCTCCATCCAACTTTGCCTTGAACACTGCCAAGCATGAAGCATTTACTATTTCTCTGGGCAATATGTTCCAATGCCTCACAACCCTCACAGTAAAGAACTTCTTCCTTTTATCCAATCTAAACTGAGAATTAATAATATAAATGAGACATTATTAACAAGAAAATTATTAAAATAATGAGAATTATTAATGTAAATTATAATAATTAAAAAATGTACATAATGATTTTCACAGCTGTTCCCATCTCTGAGCTGCAGGTTCTCAGCTCTGTGTCCTCTTCCCTCTCTACCTCCCCCTGATAGCTCTTGAAGCTGCCTGGTCCCTCAGCACACTTGCTCACTGGGGAAGGATTTCCCCCATCTTGCCTTCTTTCCAGTTTGTGCAGCTGACTTAATTTCAAATTCTTCTCTGTTCACAATTAACTGGTCCAGCAGGACACCTCCCCTTGTTGGCTTACTCACCATCTGGATCAGGAAGTCATCCTACACACAATCCAGAAACCTCCCAGACCACTTCCTTCCTGCTGTATTGTATTTCCAGCAGACAAATGATAAGTGAAGCCCCCCACTAGAACAAGGGCTAGATCTTTCTGAATGACAGCACAGCACCTGGGGTATAAGCCACTCCTCTCAGTTTCATATAATCGGCAAACTTGCCGAAAAAGCACTCTATCCCTTCATCCAAGCCATTGATGAGCATGATGAACAACACCGGACCCAGTATTGACCCGTGGGGGACACCACTGATTAGATGTCTTTACCTAGACTGTACCACTGATCACAACACCCTGAAGCCTGCCTTTCAGCCAGTCCTCAATCCACCTCACCATCCACTCTTGCAACCCCCACTTCCTGAGCTTGCCTATGAGGATGTCAGGGGAGACAGCATCAAAAGCCTTGCTGAAGCCCAGGTAGACAAAATCCACCACTCTCCCCTCATTTATCCAGCCAGTCGTCCAATTGTAGAAGGCAATCAGGTTGGTTAAGCATTTCCCTTTGGAGAACCCATGCTGACTACTCATGATCACCTTCTTGTCTTCCATGTTCAGAGATGGCCTCCAGGATGAGCTGTTCCATCATCTTTCCAAGACTGAGGTGAGGCTGACTAGTCTGTAGTTCCCAGGGTCCTCCTTGTTGCCCTTTTGAAGACTGGCTTGACATTTGCTTTCATTCAGTCTTCAAGTACCTCTCCTGATTGCTATTAGCTTTCAAAGATGATCAAGATGATTGGCTTAGAAATGATGTCCACCAGCTCCCTCAGCACTCATGGGTACTTGCTGAAAGGATAGTGGAGGAGAAGGACAGACTTCTCCTGAAGGAAGAGCAAGGGATTAAATGTGTCTCACTTCTTCCACTTGGAACTTCTAAAAATCTTTTAAATAAAAACAGTTTACAGAGCTTCTCCTGTTTTAGTTTTTTGGGTTTTTTTTTGTTTTTTTTTTCAGTTCATACACAATTAAGAAATAGGAATGTTTCTCTTCTCTCAGCATATTTTTAAGAACCAATGTGTGTTAGATGTCTGAGAACTTGATTCTGTTACAGGTACTTACTGAATGTAGGGGTTAAACTGGCAAGGAAAAACACAGTGAGAGAACTGAAGAAATTATAATGTTCTGAACATTTGACATTATGAAAATTGTTCCCAACACCAAAATCAACCAGACAGTAGAGCAGATATCCAGAGAATTCCATAGGGGTGCTAGGTGGAAACAGTAAAAACAGTTCTGCAATATTTGAGGAGAGACTAAATGATGATGAGATTCCTTATAAGTGATGATAATACAATGAGCTTTTGCTGTGGCTTAGTATGTGGCTGGGAGTACCAATGGCAAAGCAGGAGCAGTGTCTCTAATCTTTTTTAAGTGACAGGAAGGTGCTTGGCTTTACTGAGCCATTGGCACCTGTGGCAGCATCTGGCTTCCCAAAAGTTCTGTAAAGCAACCTACACATTTAACCAAATAAATACTGATTGATGGTCTTGTTTTCAACAATACTTTTAAGTCCAAACTCCATGATTTTATGCAGTTAGTTACAGATGAAAAGAGCCAGCCTCCTTAATAGGACTACAACAGTATTGTGGGTTTTCTGCTCTAGAATTACATTCCTTATTTAGCTCTGAAAATGCACTCTTTTAAGAAAACTGCTACATGAACTGAAAGCAGGGACAACAGGAGAATATCAGTTTGGTACTTTGCTTTCAGTCCTCATCACCTTGATGTAATCATTAGGCAAAATATGATTAAATGATAAAATAAGAGGATAAAATGTCAGTATTTGCCAATGTTTTGAATGTCAGGGCATTTCTTCTTCCCAACTGCTTTCTAAGAGAACCTGGATGCAAACACCCACGAAGAAAAGCAGATAGAATTATAATTTTGTGAAGAACTAGCAAGACTTGCTCTGCTTCTCAAGAGCAGGTTAAAAAAGCTGGCGGAGAAGACAACAATAAAACCCCAACAACCAGGATTCATTGCTTCCAAGTACTTTCACATTACTTCATACTGAAACACAAGCAAAGATGCAACTTGCTACACATTCTTTTCAATTATGGAATTCTTTTTTTCCAGCTACTTGATTTTCACCAGTGAAACAAGCTGGAAAACCACTTTCCTCAGAGAAATGTTCAGCTTAGATACCACTACAGGAAGGATCTAAGTTATTAGTTCCATCAAAGTAACTTAGCTGTATAAATTATGATCAAGGTTTATGTTCTTTTGGGGCCTTTTTTTTTTTTAAGTCAGCCTCATCTGTGTGCTAAATTATTTATGTTACAGTCTGGCCTACAAGAGTCAAACACAAACCTTGCGCACATTGCACTGCAGGTTTATTGCCTAGTTTCCTTCTAACTTTTAAACTGGTCTTCATCTTGAAAAGAAAAAAAAAAAACAAAACCTGCAATGAAACAAACAAAATAATGGTAAAAGTTTCTTTGCATTTGCTTCAATGAAACAAATGTTGCTTTACACTACAGTAAGTGAGGGGAAATTTAGGACAGCTTTCAAGAGTCTAAATACCATTTACTCTAAAATAAAAACTTCTCTTTTCCCAATTTATTTTATTTTGTGCTGCTTTACTGGCACAAAAGAAAAAGCAGTTCAAATCCTTTACCTGAAAATGTAGATGTTCTGCTGTCAAAAGAAGCATAAAATATTTTGCTGTTGCACAGCATCACGTACCTGACCATCTCGTGGCACATCTCGGTGATTGCCCATTTTATTGAAACAGAAAGCAAGGTACATGGAGAGGAAGGTCTGAATGTTTAAAAGCAGTCTGTAACTGGGAGTGCTTCCATGGCAGAGAGGTTAGCTTTCAACAAAGTTAATTTTCAGTCTCTGAAAGTTTAGGTTCAACTGGCATGATGTTTGCTGCATTGGTCACCAGCAGCCTGGTGTTTGAGGGCCTTTGCCTCAGCTCTTTGTCTAAATTCCAACTGCAGCTATCATAAAATTTTGTTCAAAATTTGAGACTGATTATTTACCACTCAAAGAAATACTGTAGATTTCCAGTAGACTGAAGGTCTGTCAGAAAAAAATCCATTTCCCCAGTCCTGACCTCTAGGTAATTTTGCCTCCCAGCTCCAAGCCTTCCTGATGTACTCACAAACCTCCTCTTCAAAGAATTGTATTTGGGAGCTTAATATTTTAAGACCTAGAGAAAACTAAGGATGAAGCATTTAATCCCAAACCTCATACAGAGTAAATTAGAAATCAATACATAATAGCAATGAAAACGGATGAACATCAAACCACACTGACATGTGAATATCTGTCAGTGATACCTACCTCCACATTGGACCAAATATTATGCCACAGCACAGATTTCTGCAACAGGAATGGAATCACAGCTCCTTATCATATGTCTCCTTCTGTATAAACTGAGGCTGTTCAAGGCAGGGTATAAAATAACATACCTATACAGAAAGATTCTGAGGAGCAGCAAGTTCTTTTATTTACTCCTAAAGCTGCATTAGAAAAGGGTTGTGGAAGGCTGGTGGGGAAAGTACCAGGCTGTGCAAAGGGCTGGGTAGGAGCAAGTGCAGAAGGATAAGTCATAGAGCTGAAATGTTTGACTGTCAACCTTCTCAATTGGTTTGCAGTCACTGAACAAGAGAAACTGAAAAACTATTTACTAACATGGCTAGTGAGCATTTAATTCATTTCAGAAATCAATCTGGCAGCTCCTACTTTGTCTGCTAAAAAATAACCAGATGTCATTGACTACTTTTTCTGCTCAGGGTGAAGGCTATGATGTCAGAGATATGACAGAAATACAATTCAAGAGTAATTGGTTCATCTAAGTGGTACACTTCTAGCAATGAACTTAACTAAGGTTTTAAAAGTTCAAGCTTCACTTATGAAGCTACTTCACCAGTTACTTGCATCATAATTGACTCATCTGCTACCTTTTGCATGAAGTGAAAAACAAACCCTGTTGCCTTTGGTGTTTTGAGGGGTTTCTTTGCACATCATATTGCAATCAGCAATTTCTGATTTGTTTACTAGAAGTGTATGAAAGAAGATTTTGTTAATGAAACAGCATGCATTTGTTTCTATACCAGCATTTCATTTAGTAACCCTCCCTTTTCCTGCAGTATATGTAAGCCTAAGAGCAAGCACTCTGACACATGGGCACTGTAGCCCTCCCTGGGCTCACCTGTGCAAGCCAGTCAAAGGAAATGGAGCAAGTGGTGCTCATAAAACAAGGACCCAAGGGGTAAAGTAGTTTCTCCCTCTCCCTGCCTGCAACGGAGGAATTAAAATCCCAGTGATCAGATTTCATTCATACTGGGAACATGAAGGGTTTGCCTTTAAACACAGGAGGTTCACAATCCTATCGCGCAGCAGCCATGTGCTTTGCAACCTCTTGCTCAATAGACCATGCTACATTTCTAAGATCAGGCCAAATCTGAAGTCCGCCAAAGATGGAAAAATTCCGATGCTTTTGAACCATCGTTTCTAACTGATGTTGCCCCATAAATACAGTCATCATCGCAGGGCATCTACCCTATAGTGTGTATTATCTTTGGGCAGAGGGGGAGGGAGGCATCATGCTGTGCTGGCACATCCTCTGTCATTACAGAAACAAGGGATGCCTGACAACTGAAAGAAACCAAGCCAATTTGCTCATAAGTGCTTGGTAGAACAGCAGTTACTTCACTGATTAAATCATCAGCTAACTAACAGAGGTAAAATTCAAAAGTTAAAGGAAACTTTACAGTGTTGCTATGTAAATGTTTCTCTATTCCTTTTCCAAGCTATTACCTGATCTAGTGAAGTCCTGCTTTGTTCTCTCAGAGCCTGTTGCCATGGAAGTGACTGAAATACCACAAGTTAAGCACTGTAGCCTCTATTTCCTAAACAAATAAGCAGTTTTTCCTTCTGCAAAGGACCACAAACAGTACTTGTGCACTCTCGGATATGTGTTGCACTTGCCAAATGCTTTTAAACACTAATCTCAGTTCTAACCATTTGGGTCACCTAACGGGAAAGACCAACTAGAAGGTACTTACTGCCTTGTGTGTGGGCAGGAGGATGTTCTGGAGTTTCAGACTTCACAGTATTTCCAAATCAGATCAGATCACCCCTCACTTCTGCTGTTCTCTAGCAAACAGGCCTGTCGCAAACATGAAGGTAAGGGGAAATGAGGTGTGCTTCAATTCAGGCACAGCCTGAAGTCAGACATCCGGTGGATAACATAACCCCATGAACAAAAAGCACAAAACAACAGAGGGCTCAATATTCATCTGCCCAAACACTTCTGTCTGTTAGGAAGGCAGGATGATACCTTGGGTTTTTTTCAAGAAGAGGGCTAACATCACTTGATGTGCTTTTCAAAACCACTTTTTGTATTCAGGAGAGCAAAGATGCTGCTGCTGTGCCTACTGCTTGCAAGGATGGAGAGGGGCTGCTACCCCAGCCCCTAAAATGCAAGACAAGATGGGGCAAGCCAGCCCAGGCTGCCAGGGGGTGGATGGTGCAGTGTGGTGGTTTGTTTTCCCTGCCTGTCACGTTCAGAGAAGTGAACACAACTGTGAGCAGTCTGACACTTCAGAGGCTCCTCAGAGTCTGTTTTCAGAGAACAAATACAGTGGTGCTCACTTTTGCAGTAGAGGCAGATCCTTTCTCAGAATAAAAGCTTAACTCAGAGAAAAATCTGTTTGCATGTTGTTTCACACAACATATGCGTTCCTACTGAACAAAGTTTATGGTGACAAAACATTCCTGGCATTTTAATTGCTGCCATGTTTTCCCATTTTTTTTTGTTTATTTGTTTATTTTTTTTTTTTCCCCAGAGGAAGGAAACTGGAAAGAGAGGAATTTCATCTCCTTTGTGGATTTTGTGTTAAAACTTCTGAACCATTTCATGCATTTAAACAGAAATCCTCTATCCTGTGGGTGTCTTCCAATCTCCTTCTAGAGCTGCTGCACATAAGGAATTTTTTCCATCGCTACGTTTTCAAAATTACAATTTATATTTACCTAGATGTGAGCAAATGCAGCTCTTTTCATTGGAAGAAGACTTAAGGTTTGGCCCTTGACTGTTGATCCCTCCGGCTTTTTTGGCTAAAATGTTACTGAGTAAAGGTAAATTCTGGGTTGATGTGCTGTTGGCGAGCTTACAGAAATGGGACTTTAGAAGAAGTGATCTCAAGTCCTCACCACCTTGGGTAGGACTGAGCAAGTTGAGCAAGGTCAGGTGCAGTCAGTGAGATCAGGGGAGCGGGTGGCTGTTGCAGGCAGCTGCACAGGTGACTGGCACTGAAGCAGCAGTTTATGAAAGGTGTTGGGAGGGCCACACTGCAGAGGAAAGAGACATAAATCTGTATAATCTTTGCATTAACCCTTCAGGTTTGGGGGAAAATTGCTAATTTTAGTGTCATGGCCAAACCATATGAGCTGTACAACCAGTGTCATCTCAAATAAAAGCTGTGGTTTTCACTTACTAGAAAATTTCACACCATGCTGTAGCACATCAGTAAACAGTGGTTACTTTCTGACAAAAAGCTGCAGTCTTTCCATCCAGCAATTTGCATCAATAAGTTTTGATTCAGAGATCTTTTCTGTATCAGAGGCTTGTATCAGTATCTGGCACCACCAGTACAGCAAAGTTACTGAGTTCCTTAACACAAGTATCTAATAGGTAATTGTTTAACACCGGACTTACTCTTTCAAGGGAAAAGATCATCCTCCTTCCAAATACACTAAACCAATAATGTGTAATGACAATAATGGGATTTATTTCACTTAGAACACTAATAACAGACATCTTGTCTGTTGCAAGCACCCTTTAGACTTCCTTTCCTACAGAGCCTGCAAAGGGCTGCAGTGCAGGTAATATTGCAGTTGAAGTTGTGTACTAACACTCTAAGATAGAAGGCCCAATACATTACAATATCAGAGGAACACATGAGCTATAATTTTGATCACTATGTAATTTCCAGACATAACAGTGACCCCACCATAGACAACTTTTAGAACGAGAGTCCCACTGCACAGCAGCTGAATCCAGCCCTGGATTTGCAGCAGACACATACACTGCTGATTAGACAGGATGCAGATTTTACTTAATGAGTAACATGCAATCTTACTGAATCTCTGAAGTGAAACCTTTGGCTATTACAGATGAAAAGAATGACCCTACTGAAGGACTTCTTCACCTTTTTGATAAGGTAAGGAGTTTCATAACATGCAGAAAATATTAATTAGGCAGAAACCTATGTCTTCCTTCATTCTTAGACACCAATTCTATCCAGGGAGGAGTTTCAGATATTACAGTTGAGAAAAATGACTGTTAATCTTTAGCTCATTTATCTGTTGCCAGAAGCGTGCTTGGCCCAGCAATCTTCTGGCTAAACCCCTTCTGCCCCCTTGAACTTCAGAGCCCTACAAAAGCAATTACAGCAGAAATGGGTTCAAATTATGTCAGAACATGAGCAAACTTTAAATTCCCTGATATATCCAATAAATATTTTATTTTGGTATTTAAGGCAACCAAACCAACCAACCAAACAGAAAATAAAAACCAAAAACCCCAAACTCTTCACACTAATTTCTCTCCATTTAGATATCTATTAATCGCTATTAGACCACAAGAATTGGTAGCAGTAAGCCATTAAGGTCTAAATTCTGCCTCAAAATCATTCAGTACTCCCACAAAAACTTCTGTGGAAATCTAAATCAATGAGAACTGATGAAGCTGTTCCACTTTAGCTGTATAAGTACAAATCCATAAAAGCTCTGCAAGCAAAAGCATGCCATCTATTTTGTAATTGTAATACTAGTTAGCTATAAAAAGATAAATGAAGCCTCAGATTTTTCCATTCACAATTCAACTGCCTGTTTCAAACACTCTAGGGTCCAGTCCTGTCTCTCTGTGCGCATTGTAACATATATGCAGTACAGCTGCAGGGTTCCTTCCTCCCTCTCTCTTCCAGACACCTCAAAGCCTATGGAGGGCAGCCACAGCAGTGGCTCCTGCCATAGTTCACACTCAGCCCCAAGGAGTGGTTCTGAGAAAGAAAGCTAAAGACTTGGGGGAGCTTCCAAGACAGCCCAGCATCATAGAGGTGGGCACACCAGCAGTGGCAGGGCCCTTTGCTTTTGATGCCACCTTGCTTTTCCAGGCAAAGACTCTTCAACCACCCAGAAGTGCAAGGGCTCTCACTGTGTGTAGAGGAAAAGAGGATGATCCGTATTGCCCCTCCTCTTCCATGTTTGTTTTTCCTCTTTTTTCACTAAGGAGAAGGATTGAGAGCACTGGAGGCGGTGGCCTGGGACATCCCTGTTCAAACGCAGTCTGAAGATACAGAGTGAGAGAAAGTGGCCACAGGTGGATCTTAGTGCTCTTTAGGTATCTTCTGCTGTGGACAGCCTTTAAGGGTCTTTTTAGCAGGATACTACACAAAGCACTATGAGCTTCCCCTAACATAGGTTATTAGATGAACTGTGCTCAGGCATGCAGAAACAGAAAGCACGCTGCCTAAAGTGGAGCCAGTCCTGTCTCTCAGGCTATCAGTAACACGGTCTTTGGTCCTGACAAGGCACATAGCTGCTTGCATGTTTTGTTTTCCGCTTTTGACAGCTATAATAAAAATCCTTCTTAGATAGCACTATAATGTGTTAAGACATCAGTGTTTGCAGCTATGTGCTTTGCTTCTCCATCAGGATTTTATTACTCAGCAGTGGGAATGGCAGACCCAGACAAGCATCTACATCCCAGCTACTTTAGTGAAAAATACGATATATTATATCGAGCAGTCTGAATTTAATGAACAGCTGGGGCACAGGTATACATGAATGAAAGGCAGGGTAGATAGGAAGAGTAACATCTCAAATCATGCCAGTAAGCTGCAGTGAAAGATAGCTGTTAAATAATAGTTGGATTGATCACTCTGCTATCCTTGTGTATCCATATTTATCCAGAATAAATAGGATACACAAAATTAGCATTCAAATATTACATGAGAAAGTCCTTATCTTATACTCCTTCCAAAATACTTTTATGAAAGCATTTATTGGGTTGTTTTTCAATTTTATGCTGCAAACATTGTTTTTGCACATTTTTCATTAACTGAAGTTGCATATGATGTCATGGTGACTATATACCATTCATTTTATGTTATTTCTACACAGTTAGTTAAAGGAGTATTAAGACAAACTCAAAATGGGTTTCTCATTCTTCCACTGGACACCTGCATTGCCATTTGCAAAGCAGAAAATACATTATCGTTCAGTAAACTATCTCCTATTATGATAATAATAAATGATACATAAACCAGTCTAAAACTAAGTTCAACCATAATAATTCAAGAACATACCAGTTCTGGGGATTACACAGAAATCCAGCCAATGTGCAGCAGGAAACCTGTGTTCAAACAGGAGGCATACAAAGAGTTGTGGTGAAGATAAGGAAGACACTTCATTTGTGGAACATCAATAGCTGATGATTTGCTCTTGCACTCAGTCACTGTTGTAAGTCTCCTTTCCACCTACACAGGTAGGAAGACTAAGAAAGACACATTCCCCTACTGTGGAAGTGAGACCGCTTACTTACAGAACCACCCCTTGGCAAGACCTCGTTTCTTTCTTTTTTTTTTCCCTCTGCACTTCAATAACTTTTAAGCCTTTAGAAAACTGAGCTCTGGAGAAAGAGCTCCTCTGTCCCTGCTTTTGTATTTAGTTTGATAGGGAACAGACTGATCTCTATTAGCAAACTGGAGATCAGGTTCCTTTACTGAAAATGGGGGCTTATAGGGATGCTGGAGAGGGACTCTTCATTAGAGACTGTAGTGATAGGACAAGGGGTAACGGGTTAAAACTTAAACAGGGGAAGTTTAGATTGGATATAAGGAGGAAATTCTTTCCTGTTAGGGTGGTGAGGCACTGGAATGGGTTGCCCAGGGAGGTTGTGAATGCTCCATCCCTGGCAGTGTTCAAGACCAGGTTGGATGAGGCCTTGGGTGATATGATTTAGCGTAAGGCGTCCCTGCCCACGGCAGGGGGGTTGGAACTAGATGATCTTAAGGTCCTTTCCAACCCTAATTATTCTATGGTTCTATGATATTGGACACCAGAGGATTTTTTGGTATTTGTGAAGACTGAAGGAATTTTTTTAATTTTGCTTTTGTTTCTCACTCTCTGAATTATGTTAATTGGAAACTAATCTTCCATAACTCTGTTTTGCCCATGATAGTAACTGCTATGTGGTGTTCCTGTCTTTATCTTCACTCACAGGCTTCTTAATCTTATTTTCTCCCCCTGTCCTGCAGAGAAGGAGGAGGAGGAGTGAGAGAGAAGCCAAGTGAGTGTTCGGCAGCCAGCAAAGGACGACCCACCACAAGATGCTAGAGGAAAAGCAGCCTGCAGGAAAAGGAGTCCCTGCCCGCCTTGTGTGGGTTATCGCACCCTCTTTCCAATGTAAGGCTAAGATTATCACTACACTTGCTCTCACAATCATCACTACTTGCTGAGTCTACTGCTAGTCCTTTGCCAGCACTGACCAGTATCCAGTGTTTAAGCTTCTTCTTATATTTCTGATTATCTTAGGTGTTAGCTTCTCATGGTCATTCCTTGTTTACAGCATTTCTAGTTTGCAGTGCTCCATCTGTTTATGCTGAAATAATTACAGAGCCCTCTAATGCCTGGATACTATCAAATAATTCAGCTCATTTAGATTTGCATATTAATTATTTATCTGTCACCCAGAAGGAAAGGACGAGTTTCACTGAGTCCTCCCTTGGCAGATGGAATGACTTATCTTCATTTACTGCCTGCATGAAGATACTACTCTTGGACTATTTCTATTGTAATTCTGTTTCATTGTATGTCATCGGGTTCCAACATGATTTGTGAGGTAAGTAATTTTAAAGGCAGAGAAACCAACACACCAGGACACAATGCAAACCTGTATCATGTCAGGAGGTTCAGATTCTAGCTTCACTTCAGGTCTCCCTTCCAACAAATGGCCATTCATGATTTTTTTTCAAGAAATGCGCTAACTTATGGCTTCAGTGTTTAGATTTGGGTTTTCTCTGGGTTTGATCTTAATATTTTAGAGCTAAATTTATTTTTTCAAGTTGTGCCCCAGCTGTTTGGTAGTTTGATAGCTTCTGATGTTTCTCCTTGATAGTTTCATTCACTTATATATTTTAAAATGCTTTACTTATGCTCTTTCCCTTTATTCCCTCCATCTCTATTAGTGTTTTTTTTTTTTGTACTTTGTAGGGAAATGAGCTAGCAATGACAGAAGTCAGTACTTCTGGCTGATAACTTCAGTGAGCTGTGGAGGAAGTCCTAAAGGCTCACACCTTCCAGACAGAGCTAATATTCTGGCTGGAACAGCTCCCAGACCAGGCGTGTTTCAACAAGTACACCTGTGATTAAGCTGAGCTGTGAAATCAGAAGCACACAGAAATGGAAGGCCCCTGGCAGGTTTCTAACTTTATTCAGAACAGTGAATAAACACAGGCAGGTACAAAATCCTTCTGGAATTTAATAGGGCCCAGCCCTATTTAAAAGGAAGGAATTCAGCCCTACCAAAACCAGTGATCAGTTGTCTCCAGTCACAGGCCAGAGTAATGTGCAGCTGCACAAGCCTGTGCTGGCATGGGGACCTCGGCAGCGCACCTGGTCCCCGGAGGTGGTGTATTGGATGGTGTCCAGGGGTTGGCAGCTGGGGTGGCCTCAGTGAGAAGAGGCCAGACCAGCTGAGTGGGCACCTGCCAGCCAAGCAAGGTCAACCCACCACATGTGGACAGAGAGCTGTTGATCTGCTTTTAAGAGGAACTGGCCATTGTCCCCAGAGTCCAGTTCACCTGGCCCCCAGGACAGCTACAGCCGTAGGCAGTTCCCTTCCTTTTCTGCTCTTTCCCAGCACAGGCCTCACAAGGATAACCCTACCACATCCAGGGCTGCAACATGTGGCTTGAACAGTCCATCATAGGGACATCCCAACTCCCTACAGAAAGGGACCATATGTCCCCGCAGGCCCTACTTATCATAGAATCATAGGATCATAGAATGCTTTGGGTTGGAAGGGACCTTAAAGCACATCTAGTTCCAAACCCCCCTGCAGGGACATCTTCCACTATACCAAGTTGTTCAAAGCCCCCGTTCATCCTGGCTTTTTACACTTCCAGGGCTGGGGCAGCCACAGCTTCTCTGGGCAGCCTGCTCCAGTGCCTCAACATGCTCACAGTGAAGAATTTTTTCCTATGGTCTCATCTAAATCTACCCTCTGTCAGTTTAAAGCCATTCCCCCTTCTCCTCCTCCTCTTCTCCAGAGTCCACCCAGGCAGGCAAGAGAGGATACAGGTATCCCCAGTGCCACACTACAATCAGGACACTGAGCTCTAGAAGAGTCCACACACTCAAGAGGAGGCTGGACAAATTCAGGGACCATAACTATACCCACAGTTATTGAATACAAAGATACCTCTTCTGGCTGAGGTATTCCATAAGCTGAAATGGTGGAGAATGGGAGAACATCTGCAGGAAGTAGTACTGCAGGAAGTACTACTACATGCTCACCTCACTCATACCATGGCTAGAGATAGGATCCTGAGTTGGGTGGCCTTGTAAAGCTGTTCTTTATTTCTTATATATCATCACCATTGAACAAAATCTGTTCCAAATTTTGTTGAATCTAGAAAAAGTCATAAGAAAGCTGTCTTCTACAAATCAAATCCTTGTAATAGCCTTCATCTCTTCTAGTTATCATTTACATGACTATTATGTCAGTTTTAAATTGTCATATTCACGTAATCTTTTTTGAAGGGAGAATAAAGCAAGTCCAGTTGCCTCTCCTGACAACTAATTTTTGTAAAGAAAATGTGCCTTTCTAACACAGCTTTTTCATGTAGCCCAAATGCTAGCATTCTTTGAGGGTTTGGAAAACATTTGGGAAAAATATTACAGCAGAGGGGTCACCTTTGCTAGCTACCTTTCTTTTTTGCTAGCTACCTTTCTTTTCAAGGTCAGGATTGAATGATTCAGGAGGAATAGCTTCAGACAGCATTTAATTTACCTCTCTGACTGCATAATAAAAATGTGACACTCAGGAATGACGGGTAGAAACTATTGTTGGTCTACTTAAGTAGTTGATTCTGTCTTTCCTCTGTAACACCATCCTATGACATGGATTAAGATCAGAAAAGACAGAATTTTTCTCAGACAAATATAATTTTGTCAAAATAATATCTTTTTGTTCTTTACTAATACAACATGCATAGTTGTAACAGAAAATTGCAGAAGAATGAAAATGTTATTTTTAGCATTTTACTATTGCTTTTACTATTTCCTATTTTTCCATAACATTTAATAACTCACTCTATAGTCAGATTGCCCATGAGAGGTACTGTCTTTATTAATTACTGCAGAATCCAGCACACTCTGAATGTTTTTTGGCCTACTAGGATCATTGAGATAACCATAAACATCCTCAGACTTAAACAGCACGATAGCACAGTGCTTCTAGTGACTATATATTTGGTTTGGTTTGCTTTTTGTGTAAACTTTGTAACTCCAAAGACACTTGGAAAAGGAGGGATGCTAAGAAAATTGTCTTATCTCTGTTGAGATGCTGTCTGTGCTGGCATGTTAAATCATACTTGGTTATGAGCTTGAAAAGTGGCATTCATTGCCATAACAGCAAATACAATTTTGTGACCAGATTGGACGAGGACCTGTCTTGATGAGTAACTCCATCAGCTGTCCATGGCTAAATTGAATACCTGAGTTAGTGTTACTCAAAGTAATTCTCTCAGGCAGAAGATAACATTAGAAGGAACCTAAACCTTAATCTACACACACTCATTTGTGATACCACATCTGAATAAAGTGATGTATTTTGAAAACACTTTTCAAGACCATTTATGTAGTGGCTTATACTTTATTAGTTCTGTACATTCCTGAATTGTTTTCTCAAGAGAAAAAAATGACAAGACATAGTTCAGCCTTCTTAAGATATAGCATCAACATGACATCCTTACTAAAGAGGCTTTAGAGAGACCAGTATTTTCAATATATAATTTCCTATCACATAAGTGATTTATCCTTACCATTTATCTCTGTTGTGATATTCTTTCTTTGTCAATAATAGTTAATCTGAAGGCAGTTTGTAACAGTCTAATAGCCAGATAGACTAATGACCCCTGCAGCCTCACCTCAGATCCTTAACACAGATAGCTAATAAATTATGGTAATAACAGGTAGAATTATTATCATTGCCAAGCATAAGGATCCTTTTTATATGCAATGTAATTATCTCTTTATGCTATGCTATCTTTTTAGGTTACACATATTAGGAAGTAGAAAGGTTAGAAAAATCATAAATATCAGATCAAAAAAAAACATAGCAGCATTAAGCATGGCTATTCTGTCTGAGGAACTGACAGAGATGGACCTTTGGGATCATCAAATCTGCTGTTTGTTGTGAGCTGCATGATCATATGGATTCCATATGCCAGGATCCACAATAAAACTATAGATGTCACCAAGCCCATCCAGATCCCAGGAGTGAAGAAACCTGTACAGTCACTTGCGTAGGAAAACTGGTTGTTTTCAATGTTGAAGCCTTGAATCTGAAAATGAAGAAAAGTAGACAGATTAGTGCAATTAAGCATGGATAGTAGGCCTTACCTTCAGGATACATGTGGTAGTTACAAAAACATACCTGTTAATAACCACTCACACTCTACTCACTTAAAAAGAGTGAGAACCAAATCCCTGACATAACAATTTTCCAGATCCCCTTTTCGCCCAGGAAATTTAAAGATGCAGAATTCATTTGTCTGCAAGAAGGTTTCCCACTTCAGAAATGTGTGCTACTTTTAGGCAAAGTCCCAAAGGGGACATGTGGTCAGTATTGCTCAATGACCATTTAAGAACCAGGAAACTCAAAGCTCTCAAAGGCATAAGAGTTAAGCCACCAGCCCTGAGAGCTTAAAATTTATTGAAATCCCCTGAGTTTTTTACTATTAAGTCCTTGACAAGATGAACTCCTGAAATCTGCTTTAAAATGCATCTAATGAAGATGACCTTTTGGGTTGAGTTTTGGTGAAAGTTCAAACAGTTCTGAAGCCTTTCTTCCCTCCTCCTTAGACATCAGAGACTTGAAAACAGGAGAGAGGACTTGTTTTATTGAGGTGTGGGATGTGTTTGTCTATTAACATATGAAACCCATAGAAGCTTTTCCAGCAGTTAGAAAAATCTGTAATATCTCTCCTTTGACTGGATTTTTGAGGTCTGCCACTGACTGAGCTCCAACCATACTACTTTCCTCAGAAAAATGAACTAATCTGGGGATCTGTTCTCTGCTTAGCCATCACCTTCTCAAGAAGTATCAGCAAACAAAATGCCTTTGAGACCATTATCCTTCCAAAAATTTTCATAAATCCAGTCAAAGCATTAGAAAAATTATGAAGAAAGGCAAGACATGTCCCCCTCTACACACATGCACCTAATGACATAGGCAACAATTCCTTCAGAAGAAAGGGAATCTAACTGATGAAAGCAAATGATGAAAGGAAAGAATTAATTTTTCTTAAATAATTCTATATATATTAAAAAAAAAGAAGACTGGGATTCTTCTGCATTTACAGATTGTTTGAAATATGTGCCTAAGGAAAGCACCAAATATCATAAATCCACCAGTAAAGAAACAAGACCTTAAAACTGACTATTTTTTATGAAACATCATAGAACAATATAATAAAGTGATTCTTTTATTTAAATCACTTCCCCCACCAGGCAGTAAGCAAGGAAGATCATGGATTTCTATTTTTCCCACTCCATGATTACTCTATGCTTAGCATGCTAATAAGAGAGGTTTTACTTCCTAGGAAAGGTGTTGGTACAAACACTGAAGAACTTAGTTTGTGGCTTGCATACCACACTGCACCAGCGAGCACTCTGGGTTTCAGTTTATTCATGGCCCAAGCACCTGAAGTTAATGTGTACATAACATGTGCGTTAAGACCAATGTCTATACTTTCCAGAATGTTGATTAAACTATTCTCATATGGAGAACTAAGGGCTATTTTGGTACTGTGGAGCTGAAGAAAATTTTAGCAGTCCAAAACGTCTCTGGGCCTTTTAGAAGAATCTTTCCAAGTCAGATTATGGTAGCTAGCTTTCAAAGACTGCCTGTTTTCACTATAGGCAGTCATATTAATGCTTCTGATTAAAGCAGGATTAGAGAAAATAAGGTTTTGGGTTGGATAACTGTTTGCATAGTTTTAGAGAACACAGGTGATTACCAAAATCTTTGCTTGTTAAGCCACTGCTTTAACAACAGATGAGAACGTGAATAGGAGTCATGAAGTGTGGTCTGAAAGACTTAGTTAGAATAGAATCAGGAAGCAGGTGATGATTTATGTCATTTATAGTGAAAGAACTGATTGAAATTCTGGAAAACAATACACACTTGTTATGACATTTACAAGAACCCTCTGAAGCACTTAGCAGATATATTTGGTTTAGAAAGGTTTTATCACTTCCAATTTAGAGGCAGAAATACTGAATTTTATCATATCAATCCTATTGTGATTTTATTGGTTTTTTTTCTACGCAGTATTATGCTCACCGAACCTTTGAGGTGAAAGCTTTAATTGTACATTCTTAAAATGCTCTGTCTACTTCTAGGCATGAGATGAAATATATGCGGGGTTCTCTTATTGTTTTTCTGAAGCTTTATCATTTCTGTGGGGGTGTTAGATTCCAGGTGGGAGATAAAAATGTGACTTCCAGCAGCATTTCTATCTATAGAAAAGCTAAAAATACTTACATGTGATTCTCTAGTTTTTATGAATGTAAAAGCCTTTTGGACAGAGACTTGTGTACTGCGGAAGTTTTAATTTTAGTGTTTGGAGCAGCATCATTTGTCATGGTTACACTGGTCTGCATTTCCTGTTAATTTTTTAATTTTTTTTTTTAATGGAGTTCTTTCATCATTTGAGCTTTGACAAAGCCTTCAAGTAAAATCTGTTGTTTTCATGGCTCTTAAGTGTACACTGAACATCTGATTCTGATCAGAAATATTTTAGCCACAAGGAATCATAATATTCTTGATTTGAAAGGTTTTGGCAGTTTTTCTTAGCAATAAAGTGGACTCTAGACCACTATGACACATACTAAAGAAAAGCAGTGCTTTTGGCGGCAGCCTTCTCTTTCAGTCCATAGGTGATTCTGAGATCCTCAAAAGGATAAAAGATATATTGGCAGAACAACCATTGCAACAATGAAACCAACAAAAAACTGCCCCAGAACCAGAGCAGTTTTGGTAGTGTACAGCTATGAGTGGTGACATCCAAGGCTATAGGCACTCTTAGACAACATCCCACAGAAGTTCTTTAGGTGGTAGTGACATATATAGCTCCACAACTAAAGTGAAAGGATGTATCAGTTCAGCCTTGCCTTGGGACAAGCTATGCAAGGCTTCACTGTGCAGGTACCATGTCTCTCTATACTAAGCTGTAGTTTCCTAGGTAAACAAAGTGCAAAGAATTCAAATAAAAACAAAGTAAGCATCATAAAGCCACTCACCTAGGAGGTGCACATTTCCCATAGCAGCCCAACTTATTAAACAGGTATGTGGACTTAGTCATTCTTTGCCTGATTAAGTACATTTGGTTGTATTGGTTTTTCTTTTCTGTGGACTACATCATTGTTTTTTGTTTTTCAAAACTGTGCTTTCATGTTGTTATTGTTCAGCAACTGGCATCCTTTTTACCCCTTTATTGAATGGATCACCTAGGGGGAGCAAATTCTCTTTTACATTTTCCCTCAAGCTGAAATGAAAGTAAAGTCATTATGAATGTGTGCTGTTCAGCACCTACAATAGCAAGTAATAGTTCTTGAAATCATCTCTGAAATGGCAATGTGTACTCACTTGCAACCTGGAAATGAAAACATCCCAGTTTTTTGCCTCATTGTTGGATGGAATAAGCCTTGCAGGATAAAGATTGCTTGTTCCCACCAGCTGACAATGAGATGAATACTCTGCAGGAGCAGAGATGACAGAAACATTAAATTTAGCGAACTCTTCTCCATCTTTTACAATCTCAACTGAATCTAAAGTGGACCAGTTTCTAGCTGAGCCTTCATAGAACTTGTTGGTCATTAAAAACCTACAAAGAAAACAGAAGGGGAAAAAAGAAGTCAAAATGACAGAAGGAAAAAGTCAGTATTCATTTGATAAAGTACTGGTGGTAGATAAAATTTCACTGTTGCTAGCTGCAGACATCACAGTTGGTATCTTAGCTTGGCCTCCCATGTCATTAGGATTGTTCATAAATGAAGAGATTCTGTGAATATGCTTTTACTACTTACAGTTTCATCTCAAAAGTATAGCTTTCCATAGCTGTGGCAGGCAAGAAACAAATGCAATTTCATTCAAGGGCCTTTGCTAGTGCAGTATTTCAGCAGTTACCAACAGTTTATAATCACTGGAGCAGAACCCGAGAGACTGTCAGTCAGCCTGCAGTGGCTCTCAATAAACATTTTATGAGGTTTTCTGAAAATTGCTTTTATGTTAGGTGCAGGCATGATAACCAGTCTGATTTATCATTGCAATTCTTCCTTGGCTCAGATGCCTAAATGGCAATTTTCTTTGCAAATGTCTGAATTTGCAGGGGAAGACAGTTTTCTCTCACTGGAGGGTAGGGAGGGGTCATCAGCTCTAGTCTCCCAGCTCATAGTGGGTAAGGCACAAATAACTATTTTCTCATTGTGAAAAGGTCTGTCTATGTGTGGTATTGCAGCTGTTTCCAATAGTTTATAATCATGGGCTTTATACATATGTTACTACCATTGCAGTCTGAATACCTCCCAAATAAATGTTCTGAAACAGAAATAATTGAGAACATCCAGAAATATATCCCAGTCCTTTGCAGATCAGGACTATACCCTGGTCTTTACCACTTTTTACCCAGTTACTTTTAAGTATTCAAGTTATCTCATAAGGATAGGATAAAGTTTCCTCCTTATTGTATGCTGATTAATACTTTAACCTTACTTGGTCTATGAATGTATTGTGGAAGGTTTTTTAGTTTTGCTTATTGATAACCGCAAAGTATTTAGAAAAGGAAGCTTTTAGCAATAAAAGAGGCTCTCTACAAAATGAATTATTCTGCTTCTGCACAATGCAAAACCCACTGTATGTGGATTTTAAAATCTGGGATAATACCTAGATGAAATTATGACAAGTTTGAAAAATAAGCAGTCATCTATAAATATAGCACAATATAGAATATTTTCTGGTCTGGTGGGTACATATGTATAGACAATATTCTCTGTTGTAGAATATTGCTTACTTGTTAAAATCAGTTGCTTTCAGTAGCACAACACAGAGTCTAAATTCAACACAATGCACCTTAGGAGCTTTTGATTCATAGGACTTCCGAATCCTCAAGGGCTTCAAAATGCTTAAAGGAATCCTAGAACTCAATGTGTCATTCAGGTGAGAAAAGGATGTTTTGCTTTATTGCATTTCTTGCACTTTAAGCCTAAACAGCTCTTTCCATGCAACATTCAGCTGGAAGTGAAATATTCAGCATCAGTGAAAATGGAAAAAAAACATTTCCATTTCATCTAACACACATTCACAAATATTTATGGAAAATATTCTATTGCTACAATGAAAAAGCTACAAAATGAAAACATGCATTAACTTAGATGTTAATTCCTCGAAGAAAGGTGTCTGATATAGAGCCCAATCTGAACAGAATTTCCATCATGTCCCAGTACAGTGCCACAGGCAGTAGCTGAAGGCCAGTTATAAGCACAGAAAAGTTGACTTAAATGTTTGTGCCAACCACAGATGCTGGGTGTGCTCTGTACTTTTGCTGAGCAGATAAGTGGCAAACGAGGAAATTTTTCAGAGACTTACCATATGAACAAACAAGTTTTATAGGGTTATGTATGTGAGTACAATCCAAAGTGACCGCCACAGAATCATAGAATACTTAGGGTTGGAAAGGACCTTAAGGTCATTAAGTTCCAACCCCCCTGCCACGAGCAGGGACACCTCACACTAAACCATGCCACCCAAGGCTCTATCCAAACTGGCTTTGAACACCACCAGGGATGAAGCATTCACAACTTCCCTGGGCAACCCATTCCAGTGCCTCACCACTCTCACAGTAAAGAACTTCTTCCTTATATCCAATCTAAACTTCCCGTGTTTAAGTTTTAACCCGTTACCCCTTGTCCTATCACTACAGTCCCTAATGACGAGTCCCTCTCCAGCATCCCTAAAGGCCCCCTTCAGATACTGGAAGGCTGCTATGAGGTCTCCACACAGCCTTCTCTTCTCCAGGCTGAACAGCCACAACTTCCTCAGCCTGTCTTCATACGGGAGGTGCTCCAGTCCCCTGATCACCCTCGAGGCCCTCCTCTGGACTTGTTCCAACAGTTCCATGTCCTTTTGATGTTGAGGACACCAGAACTGCACACAATACTCCAAGTGAGGTCTCATGAGAGCAGAGTAGAGGGGCAGGATCACCTCCTTCGACCTGATGGTCACGATCCTTTTGAAGCAGCCCAGGATACGGTTGGCTTTCTGGGCTGTGAGAGCACACTGAAGCCGACTCATGTTCATTTTCTCATTGACCCAACAAACCCAAGTCCTTGTCCTTGGGCTGCTCTGAATCTCTTCTCTGCCCAACCTGTAGCTGTGCCTGGGATTGCTCCGACCCAGGTGGAGGACCTTGCACTTGGCATGGTTAAACATCATGAGGTTGGCATCAGCCCACCTCACAAGCATGTCAAGGTCCCTCTGGATGGCATTCCTTCCCTCCAGCGTATCAACCGAACCACACAGCTTGGTGTCACTGGCAGACTTGCTGAGGGCGCACTCAATCCCACTGTCCATGTCAGCCACAAAGATGTTGAACAAGACCGGTCCCAACACCGATCCCTGAGGGACGCCACTCATTACTGGTCTCCAGCCGTACATTGAGCCATTGACCACAACTCTTTGTGTGCAGCCATCCAGCCAGTTCTTTATCCACCAAGTGGTCCAGCCATCAAACTGATGTCTCTCCAATTTAGAGACAAGGATGTCGTGTGGGATAGTGTTGAATGCTTTGCGCAAGTCCAGGTAGATGACATCAACTGCTCTACCCCTGTCCATCAGTTCTGTAGCCCCACCATAGAAGGCCACTAAATTGGTCAGGCAGGATTTCCCCTTAGTGAAGCCATGCTGGCTGTCACCAAGCACCTTGTTGATTTTCATGTGCCTTAGCATGCCTTCCAGGAGAATCTGCTCCAAGATTTTGCCAGGCACAGAGGTGAGACTGACTGGTCTGTAGTTCCCTTTGTCATCCGTTTTCCCCCTCTTGAAAATGGGGGTTATATTTCCCTTTTTCCAGTAATCGGGAACTTCACCCGACTGCCATGATTTTTCAAATATGATAGCCAGCGGCTTCGCAACTTCATTTGCCAGCTCCTTCAGGAACCGTGGATGGATTTTATCAGGTCCCATGGACTTGTTCACTGGACCTGATGAAATCCATATGTGGAGAACACTTTCTCTTCATATTGCAACAGAGACTAAAATTTTAGGTTACTTGCAGTTTTACGAGGATTATCATTCTAATTAGTGAACTAGCTGAGCATGCTTAACTTAATAACACAGGCTTTTATCCTTAGCATTTTTCCAAACAACTGAGAGTGAACAGCCTCCAACAAGCACATGCTTATCCGGTACAGCTATAATTCAGTAAACAATAACAAAGCCATTCAAACAACAAAAAGCAATAGAATTACTTAATTTAGTTTAATATTTTCTCAGATGAGTAGACAGCAAATAGAATGAGCACAAAATAGCAAATGAATGACAAGGGAATAGAGTTAACAAAGATTTTATCTGCAGAATTGAAAATGCCTTGGCTTTTATGGGAAACACTGTATTCGTATTAAACATCAGGCCTGACTCCTTTTGTGCCAGGTAGCCATATGAACTCTAACTCCCACCACCTGGTACAGATCACCATCTCATGCACCTATTCATTACAAAGAGAAATATTTCAAGAAAAAAAACTAGCAGGAATTACTACTGTGTCAAAGATTCAAGAGAAACACCACCATTGGGTAAAAGACTTTAAAACATGTTTTTGAATCAGTTCTATTCTGTACATGCTATAAGCAACAACAGTCAAGTACTTATCAGTATAAGTGGGGTAAATACTAATGCTCTGCACTTCCATTTACTTTGACACTTTTTCCCAGAGAAGATGACAGACAGGTGCTTGAACATCTGGATGTCATCAGCTCCTGAGAGAACTGACATGCCTCTTCCAGCAAAAGGTACTGCCCACTGCTCCCTGCTGTGGCAGCAGCTCACTTCTCTAAAACTAGCACAACCAGAACCACTGCACAACCACACCCTAACAGCTCACCTCTCAGTGGCAAGTGCAGAAGGATGAATGGGGCTGATGCTCGTGCTAGAGAGAGGGAGAAGGAGATGGCAGCTCTTTGCATGAGAGGAAGCAGCTATTGACGCTGCTAGTAAGAGGTGGGATATGACTAGCACGAAGTGGTAGACTAGTGGTGTGTCCTTGTTTCAGCTGGGATAGAGTTAATTTTCATCCTAGTAGCTGGTACAGTGCTTCGGTTTTGATTTAGTGTGAGAATAATGTTGATAACACACCAATGTTTGAATTGTTGCTAAGTAGCACTTACTCTTTCAGGGTAAATATCAAGGACTTTTCAGTCTCTTCTGCTCTGCCAAGTGAGGAGGAGCACAAGAAGCCAGGAGTGAGCAGAGACAGGACACCTGACCCAAACCAGCCAAAGGGGTATTCCATACCACATCACGTCATTCCCAGTATATAAACTGGGAGAGAGTCACACAGAAGGGACCAATTACTGCTCAGGTCAGGCTGGGCATTAGTCAGTGGGTGGTTAGCAGCCGTACTGTGCAACATTCTTTTTTCCCCTCAGGTTTTATTCCTCTCTCTCTCCAGATCCTTTTTGTTGCTACTACTAATTATTATTATTGTTGTTACATTGTTATTATTTTATTTCAATTACTAGACTGTTCTTATCTCAACCCACCGGTTTTGCCACTTTCTCATTCTCCCCTCCATCTCACCACAGGGGCAGGGGGAGTGAGGGAGCAGCTGCATGATACTTCGTTGCCACCTGGGGTTAAACCATGACATGGAGGTAAAGGCAGGCTCCAGATCCAGCTCATGCTCTGAAATTTAGAGCCTCTTTTATTGATTAATAAATTGAGCTATGTCCTGGGTTCAGCAGCAGCAGTCATTTTTTCTCCTTCTTAGTAGCTGGTGCAGCACTGTGTTTTTGACTTTCAGCCTGGGAACAGCGCAAGTAACACCAATGTTTTTAGTTGCTGCTCAGTAATGTTTAGTCTGACCAAGGACTTTGTGAGTCTCATGCTCTGCCAGGGAGGAGGGGAAGCCAGGAGGAAGCAGAGACAGGACACCTGACCCAAACTGACCAAAGAGGTATTCCATACCACAGCACGTCATGCCCAGTATGTAAACTGAGGGCAGTTACCCAGAAGGGTTAGATCACTGCTCGGGGTGGGCTGGGTATCAGTCAGCGGGTGGTGAGCAGTTGTATTCTCTTCCCTTGTTATTTCCCTTATCATTATTATTATTGGTGGTAGCAGTAGTGATTTGTGTTATACCTTAGTTACTGCAGTGTTCTCATCTCAACCCATGGGAGTTACATTCTTTTGATTCTCCTCCCCATCCCTCCAGGAGCTGGGGGAGGAAGGGGGGGAGTAGAGAGCGGCTGCATGGTTTTGAGTTACAGGCTGGGCTTAAACCATGACAGTTCTTTTTGGTGCCCAACATGGGGCACGAAGTGTTGAGATAACAACAGATCTGACCAGAGTGTGTCTAATCATATTTGTGATGAGCATTCATTGTTTCGGATTAATAGTCACTTGTCACAATGCTGATTTATTTGCTCTCAAAGTTGCTGCTCTTGATCTCACAGTTTCAGCATGTCGCACCTTACCTACAGCCAGTATTTTCTGTTTTACTGTTTATCGGCTAGGAGGCTTGGGCTAAGGTTCTTGTTTCGCTGTAGTTTATGGTAATGACTTGTAATACAATAGACTCATTGATTATGAAACTGACCTGACTTGCATTCCCAGTGTGGTCATCACCTCTATACTTTGGGAGGTATATAATGGAAGTATTTAGCAATTAGACGTCTCTTTTTCCCTCCTTGGGTGGTCAGTCTATGAAGAAGACATTCCCTCATGCTCCCAGTAGTGTCGTCTCCCGCCCCCCACCCCACCCCCCCACCCCCCCACCCCCAACCATTTACAGCATCATTTGAAAGTTCTGAAGGTTTTGAATGGCCTTTGTATACCCTTGAGTCCTGCCTGTTGATTGTGATGGGGATCAGCATGTTGGCATGCATACAGAGTGTGTTTTACCCACGACCATTACGTCTGATCTCAAAAGTTAAGCAGAGTCAGGTTTGGGTCTTGTCCAGGATTAGACGACAATATAGGAGGACCAAGAGATTTTCCCCAAGGCTGGACAGCCATGAGTGGCAGGGTGTGTGGGATAATATGGACAAGTATCTAGGCCAGTGGCCCCTCCAGTGCTTTGGAACTTCACCACTGAACAAGTGCAAAATCCAGAAAAATTAGTAAAACACATAAATGAGGTGTGTGGTCATTCTGGCCATACCAGAGAAGGACAAATCATGACAACGTGTTGGGGCTTGGCCTATGCTTACAGAGCCCTGTTCAACAGCATCCAGCACCTTCAAAAAAATGTCTCCGGATCTGGTGGCAAAGCAACAACAAGCCTTTGAACAAATTAAACGCGAGATAGTTCATGCAGTAGCCCTTGGACCTGTCCGGACCGGGCCAGATGTAAAAAATGTACTGTACACTGCAGCTGGGGAGAACGGTCCTACCTGGAGCCTCTGGCAGAAAGCTCCAGGGGAGACTCGAGGTCGACCCCTCGGCTTTTGGAGTCGGGGATACAAAGGATCTGAGGCCAGCTATACCCCAACTGAGAAAGAGATACTGGTAGCCTATGAAGGGGTTCGAGCTGCTTCGGAAGTGATTGGCACTGAAGCACAGCTCCTCCTGGCACCCCAGTTGCCTGTGCTGGGCTGGATGTTCAGAGGCAGGGTCTCCTCTACACATCATGCAGCCAATTGTACATGAAGTAAATGGGCTGCACTAATCACACAACAAGCTTGAATAGGAAATCCCAGTCATCCAGGCATTCACCATGGACTGGCCAGAGGGCAAAGATTTTGGAATGTCATCAGAGGAGGAGGTGATGCGCGCTGAAGAGGCCCCACCATATAATAAACTGTCAGAAAGTGAAAAGCAGTATGCCTTGTTTACTGATGGGTCCTGCTGTATTGTGGGAAAGCATCGGAGGTGGAAGGCAGCCCTCAACTGAGGAAGGCGGGGGGAGTGAGTGAGTGGCTGCGTGATTCTGGATTGCCAGCTGGGCTTAAACCACAACAAGCTATTAAAGCTTGGTCCTCTCTGGTGTAATTTTCTGTCTTCAAGGGATGCTCTCCTCCATCTCAGTAAATGGCCTTTTAAGGGAAAAAAAGGCAGGCAGGGATCTAAGATCTGTTCCTTCCCACATCTTTGCCCTGCCTGTGTCCTGTTTATTGAGGCAGACTGTAATCTTACCAAGGAGTCATCTTGAACAAGAAATGTAATCAAAAAGTGAAACAGAAAGGGAAAACAGAGGCTGCAATGTATCTCTGTGCATTTTAGAAGCTCTTGACAATAGACATGCTGAGATAAACAAGGTGAATAAAGTGTTCCTGAATCTTGAAAAGATCACTGGTTTGTTCTGTTTCTGTTGAGTATATCTTACAATTTGCATGATACACCATGCAATATTGCATTATGGTAGTTAACAGAGGCCTAAAATGATGTGATTGTCTTTTAAGTCAAGAGATAATCCAACAGAAAACAGCACAAATAACAAGGTGTGTCTTTAGCTGCAAGTTTTCTTCATAAGGGCTTCTGAGGTGTTATGGGTTGATGCTAGCCAGCAGCCAAGCATCCATGTAGCTGCTTTCTCAGTCCCTATTGCAACAAGGGAGGGAGGGAGAATAGAAAGAGCAAAAAATGACAAAACTCACAGGTCAAGATAAAGACAGCTTAGTAAGTGAAAAAAAGAGGGGGAAAAAAAAGCGATACAGAAGCAAACACCTCCCACAAGCAGGGCAATGCACAGTAAGTGCCCAACTTTGCTGGAAGCCACTCCCCACCTTCTTCCTTTTCCATTTTTTTGTTGCTAAGCACCTGTTTCATACATAAAGATAATCAGTTTAGGTATTTTTGTGTCTAAGTGCCCTGAAGGCCTATTAAAAACTAGATCACACCTAACCCAACAGAGTAAATCAAATTCTCCTGCAAAACACAGCCAGACTATGCTTCCTTAATTACTTGCTGGTCATGAGAGTGATCAAAACTTCATCTACACTCTTTTCAAGTCTCACCTATTGTGGAGCCTGAGTTTCTTATCCCAGCTTCAAAGGGCTGTTTATGCATTTTGGTATTTAATTATAATGTATTCAAGTAGACACAAGTCAAGAGAAACTTTGTAAGTATTTCTGCCTTTACTACAATAAGCTCAAAGGATGTAAAAAAACCCCATTCCAGAATAGGAAAAAACATGAACCATTCACCTTTTGTACTGATATTCTCTTTCAATTTACCGGCAGTGTGCCTGCAGAGTTGCTTCAAATTTCTTCTCTTCAGATGCACCTCAGATTCATGACCACATTAAAGTTTTCTTCCAATAATTAATTAAAATGGTAAGATTTTAGAATACGAACTACTAAGCATAAGTCTGAATAACCCTCATTAAGTCCATACACAGGCACTGCACTAGCATCACATTTGATCTTATTATGCCTGCTGGAGCAATCAAAATCTAAGATAAATGTTTCAACTGCCAAAGTATTTTGCTTCTGTATGAGCATCCTAAGGCTGCGGTTTCCTGTTGTATAGTTAAGCAAGACCTGTTGACTACTTTAAATAAAACAACTCCTCTAAACTCTGGGTTTAAACCACGACAAAGACCTATCCGTTAACTCCGTTGCTAGTTTTGCAGCACAGTGTCATGCTCCACAGGACTTTCAAGTGCTTTTTGATTGAGATTTTTTCTTGGAACTGAAATTTTACTGGAAAGCATGGTACTTTGCTAACGATGGTCACATTCAGGGCAAATGTAGAAAGCAACCAGATTACAGGAGAGCAGCTAAGACATGCACTAGTATGAGTAAAGATGCAGAACAAGAATCCCAGGCACTGTTTTGGTGGGTCTGTCTGTACAAGAGTGAGGCAGATAGTAGACAGAAGCACCAGGGCAGCACCAGAGAAAACGGTATTTTGTGCCTTGGAGTAAAAGCAAAGACCCAATTTGGGGAGAGTTTTGGTTGGAGAATAGTATTTTTTTAATAGAATCCAAGGAAAATTTTTCCTTAATTCCCCATGGTGTTCAGGGAAATGCATGCCCTTTGATATTTACAGTACTGAAACAAAATAATGCTTGACTCCATCACTAAAGACGCAGCTAAATACATCAGTCAAAAGAAAGTAAAAATACTATACTAACAGCAATCTTGTCTGTATATTATGTTCTTTCACAAATTTCTAGATGCTTGGTGTGGAGGGGAGATGTTAAATAACAAAGCAAGTTTGGGTTTTGACACAGATCATGGTCTCTGATGATGACTGAAAGTGTCTATGAACTCTAATTACAGTGTCAAACTCATCACCAATCCTATTCAACCCAAGTCCTTCCAGGGGTCCTTTTACCTAAATCTAGAATGTTCTTCAATCTCAGTTTAAGTAATGGTATCTATTCCTTCATGCTTACCAGCTTGATGTCACATGCCTCTTCCACTCTCCCATCAAAATGTTGTTCAAGTTTGATTACCTCCTACATTATTACTTTAATATTCCTCTCTTTGGTTTCCTTGGATTTTGATTTCTCTTTTTCAAGATGGCAAAAGTATTTTTAGATGGCAAAAGTCATTTGTCTTTCTGCTGCCCAAGCAAACATCTAGTTCATCCTCTTACATGCGTAAATTTACTTCAATGCAAGTTTTCTGGCCCAAATTCTTCCCAAATAAATTTAAGTAATTAGCAGATGTAGCTACATGACAAGAGCATGCCACATTATTTTTGCCAGAGCTTAAGAAAATAATTTTAACTGCTGTTCCTGCTGCTGAACAAAGAACTGAGGATTGTGGACCAGCAGCTGTATGGTAACTCTCAAACAGTAGCAGATATTTTCCCAATCCCTAGAATCCACAAGTGAGAGCAACAGCTTCAAGTTCTCAAAGAGTGGTGGCGAATGGAGATAAAATCCAGTTGGTGACCAGTCACAAGTGGCGTATTTGGGCCAGTTCTGTTAAATATCTTTACCAATGATCTGGACAAAGGGTTGAGCGCACCCTCAGTATATTTGCAGACAACACCAAACTGGGCGGGTGTATCAATCTGCTGAAGGGTCTGCAGAGGGATCTGGACAGGCCGGATCGATGGGCTGGGGCCAATGGTATGACGTTCAGCAAGGCTCAGTGCTGGGTCCTGCACTTTGGTCCCAATAACCCCATGCAGTGCTCAGGCTTGGAGAAGAGTGGCTGGAAATCTCTAGCAGAAAAGGACCTAGAGGTGTTGGTCAACAGTGGCTGAACATGAGCCAGCCTGTGGCCAAGAAGGCCAACAGCATCGTGGCTTGTACCAGAGTTAGTGTGGCCAGCAGGACTAGGGAAGGGATTATCCCCCTGTACCCAGCACCAGTGAGGCTGAACCTCAAACACTGAGTTCAGTTTCGGGCACCACACTACAAGAATCATAGAATTATACAATGGTCAGAGCTGGAAGAGACCCTAAGAATAATCAAGTTCTAAATCCCCTTCCACTAGACCAGGCTGCTCAAAGCCACATCCAACCTGTCTTTGAACACTTCCAGGGATGGGGCAGCCACAGCTTCTCTGGGAAACCTGTTCCAGTATCTCACCACCCTCATAGTGAATACTGTTTTCCTAGTGCCTAACCTAAATCTACTCTCTGTTTAAAGCCACTCCCCCTTGTCCTATCTCTACATGCCCTTGTAAAAAGCCCCTCTCCAGATTTCTTGTAGGCCCCCTTTAGGCACTGGAGCTGCTCTAAGGTCTCCCCAGAGCCTTCTCTCCTCCAGGCTGAACAAGCCCAACTCTCTTAGCCTTTCTTCATAGGAGAGGTGCTCCAACCCTCTGAAAATCTTCATGGCCTCCTCTGGACTTGGTCCAACAGGTCCATGTCCTTCTTATGTTGGGGGCCCAAAAGCAAGAAAGACATTGAGGTGCTGGAGCATGTCTAAAGAATGGCAAAAAGCTGGTGAAGGTCCTAGAGCACAAGTCCTGTGAGGAGCAACTGAGGGAAATGGGGTTGTTTAGTCTGGAGAAAAGGAGGCTCAGAGGAGACCTTATTGCTCTCTACAACTGCCTGAAGTGAGGTTGTAGCAGGCTGGGTGTTGGACTCTTCCCTCACCTAACAAGCAGTAGGACAAGAGGAAATAGCCTCAAGTTGCTCCAGGAGAGGTTTGGATTAGATATTAAGAAGAATTTCTTCACAGAAAGGGTTGTCAAGCATTAGAACAGGCTGCCCAGGGAAGCGGTTGAGTCACCATCCCTGGAGGTATCTAAAAGATGTGTAGATGTGACACTCAGGGGTATGGTTTATTGGTGCACTTGCTAGGTTCACTGCTAGGTTAATGGCTGACTCATCTTTTTATCCCAAGTCTTCCCATTCCCTAACTCTTCTTCCCTCTTCTGATGTTAGGAGAAACATGGTCTTGTCACCATCCCTGAGGCAGGAAAATTATGAGGTTTTGCACCCCTTCTTAGCCACAAACTAGCTCTGACAAAGTACACTGGTAATCCCTATTCAGACTAAATACTCTGGCCATGCAAGCAGACTTCAGCCCCTAGAACTGTTTACAAATCACAGTTAGATTTCCCTGAAACAGGATTTTATCTCATCCTATTAGCAAAACAGGATGATGCATATACCAGTACCTTAAAGTATGTTTGCCTACACCACTTTTTCAGACCTTCACCTGAGCATATTAATATAATCTCTCTATAAAGATTGTGTTATTGTTCTCCTGCATAGTAACTCTTCAGAACAGAAAGGAAATTGTAATTTCAAAGCAATTTTCACTTCTTTTCTTGTTTTGCTTCTAATTTACAAACAGGCTTTGCACATCACAAAGGTCTATTTAAGAATAAATGATAACTTACCTTATCTCTAGGCTGCTGATTCTATTCACTGGCCTTGTATATTTTAATGACAGTCTAAGTATAAGAAACAGATTTTTAATGTTACAGTAGTCAGCTTTAATTAAATCATTGTGACATTTCAAGCAGAGGGAATATTCTAAATCAACAGGCAATTACAAAAGTCATATAGCAAAAGTTCAGTACACAGAAGAATAATTCTAAAGGTTTTTTTTTTCACCTAGGAGCAGGTGCTTCAAAGTAAAGGAAAACAGAGATCATGTTTCGTTAATGTACTTCCAGCTGAATTACTACCCACTAACTGGCAATACTTCCCTTCAAGGGAACTTTACAATGAAATTATGGTCTCACTAATGCCAGTGGAGATTTCTGTGACTGTGAGATCGGGCACAGGGAAACATGTTTGGACCAGTATAAACCAACAAAGAATTAAGGACTGTAAGAGAGAAAAAATTGTGAAAATAAGGGACTGCATCTGAACAATTTTAGTGGTCTTGACTCCATATTTTTCTTCTAAGAATATCCAATTTAGTTTTGGTTTGGTTGGGTTGTTTTTTTTTTTTTAATTTGGACGCTTTGGAAGAAGAAAATTAAAATTAGTATCAACTTGACATGCATCATTTCTGATTAATTTTCAGAATCACATGTATTATGATACAAAATTTCTTGTGCTACTCACGTTGTATTGCTGTCTGAGCACTCAGAGGAAGAAGTATCCACAGTACGTGCTACAAATGTTGCATTTGTCAAATCTATAAAATCTGAGCTGCTGGTTTTGAGGCTGAAATTACTAGCGTAAAAAAGGATGCATATATCATTTCCAGTGGTCACATTCAGGGGAGAATATGATAAACTGTCTTCTTCCTCAGTGGCCATTAATTGTCGTCTTAATTCCCCCACTACTGCAGTTCTTCTAGAAATCTGAAATGACAGCACATTAACAATTCATCTCCTTTGTAAGAGATAATATCAAATGAGCACACACTTTCACCATTCTGCTCCATGACCACCCACCCTTCTTAAATTCTAAAGCAACCCCAATATTTATTATTGCCTGTCTACTTAACTGGCAATATGGAGTCTAACAAAATGGTCATAACCTAGGTTCCCATGGTCAGGTGTCCATAATGTGAAAACAAGCACTACTGGTATTAAGCAAATTAATGTAAACCCATGTTGTTAATGCCGAATTAAGACAGCAGTATGCATTAGTGCTAACAGGTTAAAGATTTTATTTTTTTTCTCAGAAGAATGTAATGAAAGAAATTAACTTTTTTCCTGCAATAAAATCACAAGAAAACTTCAACTTGCCAGCTCAATGACCATTTTCCCTTAGTAACAGTAAGAGGTTTTGTACTCTTTAACAGGCATGAAAGCAACAGCTTAACTACCAGTGTTATATTTAGGCTCTTCTGATGTCTTCTGAAAATAGATCAATGCTCATTTGGCTGGTGTGATGAACTCCTACGGGACTTCACCGCATATACACATTTTCTTTTAGGGGGTTTCCAGGAATTCCCTTTAATAGGTAATGCTTTTTTACAAATGTGCACAGGGCATCATTGGTAAAATAGCCCTATTGATATCAACTGTAAAAGCTATCTGACCTTTTCAGATGATAACTTAATCCTGTTCGTATCTTGTTCTTCACTTCTTACTGTTCATATCTGGGCTATTCCATTTATTTTTAAGACCCATTTCAGCTTTATAACTTTGTATTCTACAAGTGGCCTCTACCCTTGCATAACTTCGGGATACAATAAATGAGAGGCATCACAGGGGTTACCAGAACTATAATTATGTGGAGTAATAGCCTGCAACCCCTTTTAACAGGTTTAAATACAGGCAAGGACCATTTTCCAGTCTGAAACAAAGCATCTAATACCGCTTTATAACCTGCCTGTGGAGAGAAACCCCAGAAGATATTGTCACTGTAACTGGTGCTCTCAGGCCATCTGTTATATACAATGCATCTCATCCTATGAACAAAGCATAATGGACTGAGTTAAAAACCTTTGACTAAACACTCAGATGAAGATTGCAATCTCTCTCTCCCATACATGCATACTTTATGAATTTCTTTTTAATTCAGAGTAGTGCCTTTTCAAGTGCATCAGAACATGCATTATTTTAAATGAATACCATTTTCTTTAAGAGAAGAGTGTACAACAAAAGAAAATATTCAACTTTTGATATAAAACTTTTAATCTCCCCTTAGGCTCTCCTGAAATATAATCATTTTATTTCAAACTGAGAGGAAGAGCTGAAGTCTAAATTATATCCTGTCTAACAATTGACTTCACTATGTGGGCCCCATGTATCATCTAAAGAGGGCTTTAAAATCCACCTGCTAATAGCTGAAAACAATGCAGCATTGGAGACTGTGATTGGGCTAACTTGGGGATTAGGTTTAAGTATTTTAAAATAAAAAGAAAGCTATTAAAATATAATCATGAAGCTACAGCTTTATTTCTCTTACTCTGCTGCCAGTACTTTGTGATGGGGCTCTCACATAAAGATTCCCTTCAGTCTCTAAAAAAGCATATGAACCAAAAGAGTGTTTGCTTGTGAAGAAGAGGTGTCTAGTTTCCCATGATTAAACCTGTTTTAATAAATCTACCTATGCTGAAGAAGGAAGGCAATGCAGCTTAATGAAAGCATTTCTGAAAGTGGGCTTTATTTTGGTCATATTTGTAGTTGAAAATACAGGCAGTCATGGACTGTGCAGCCCTGTGAGTCTTCACTTGCTCAGCTATAGGCAGGCAGGACTACTACACTAAACAGGAGCCTGAAAGCATCAGCTCTCTGGAGGAATGTCCCCCAAACTCTTACCAGTGTGTGTATTCATCCCTCAGCCTGGAGATGTGTTTCTCTAAGATACCTGTGGGTGAGGTAATTCAGCACATTCACAATCAGAGATTCACGAAAATTTAGTCTTGAGGCTGGAAGGAGGATGTGTGACACACCCCAGTGTGGGACCCACTGGAGAACTGAAGACAGCAGTTGCTCCTTCCCATTGACCTGCAGTGGGAAGCTGAGAGCTCTCCAGTACATCCCTGACTCTATGTCTTAAGCACATTTTCTTACTCTTTTGTTGCTGCACAAGCATGAGCTTACTGAATTAAAATCATTCTCTCCATGCCATATATTTCATGCTAAACTATAAATGACAAGATGTTTCTTTGAGAAATGGATTATATTTACATTGAGTTATTGTAAATCATATTAGATTGCTTAGGAAAAATCCACAGTTGCAGTGTTGTCAATCATTAAACAATATTTTATTCTGTTGTTTAGTGCCCACTTTGCCTTTACCTAATCTGAACCATGGGATGTTGGAGTCACTGTCTTGCTCCTCCAGATTTATCAATGACATTTTTTGATCTCGGATATGCAATGAACAATCACAAGACCTGATTAAATAAGGCATAGAAAAGAAAGGGTGCCATTTACAGTGTCCTAGACCAGAACTGTAATTACCAACAGAACCTGCAGTAAAAGCAGCCTGGACAAAATTCTTCCCTTTGATCTGTGTTGCAAAACTCCTAAGTCAGGATCATCTCTGTTGGAAAGGAGAAAGCTGATCTGGCAACATTCTGATGCACCAAAATGCTGATCTTTTCCAAAGTAAACAGACCTTACATCCAAAATTATTCGTTTTGTTGTTGCTGCCAGGGTTTTGTTGGCTTTTCCAAAACAGAATGGCTAGAGACAAGAAAAAAGATTTGGGGCCATTTTATATATTTGCAATATCTCATGTTCAAATGGCTTATATTCAAACCAAATGGTGGCAAACACATATGAGAAAAATACAAAATATGGGGAAAATAAGATTTTCATTGGCTGAAATGATGAATGGTAATGAACCATAGAAACAGGTTACATTTCATACTAGTTTCAAAGTAGGATTTTTGGGAATCAGTTCAACATATGGTTATGCCTTCTTTTTCAGTCTTGGCATTTTTATTGCAATGTTTAGGTGTGCACATAAACGATAAGAAAACAGTCTTGGTGGTGTTTGTTGTTCCTTTTCAATTCTAATAGTATGGATCTATGACCGCATCCTCTCTGTGGAGTTATTGTAGCAGCTAAGGGAAGGGGAAGGTCTTTCTGTACTTTCAACAAGTGAGGTGAGGAGGAAGAAGGGTCCACTTCCTTTCTCTTTTTAGGTTGCACCTTAGCCTAGTCCCTGCCTCCATACTGTACTGTGCACTGCAGCACTGCATTCTCAGTATACATGCTATTTAGCTGGCAAAAGGTAATTTTTCTAAATTTAGTCACAACACAATTAAACCAGCCATTGGTATCACTAAACTGCATAAAAATCTCAGCTTCTATTAAAAAAAATAAACATAAAGATATTGCTTAATAGCAATAATAAATGCAGAAAAGAGCCTGAAAACATAGGGCATGCAGATGTAGACAAAAGCTTAAAATACTTCGTGAAAGGGAAGGTCAAAGAAGCCTTTTGGATCACTTACGATGGCCTGAATCATGAGGTGTAACTAACACCCTAGGAGAGGAAACCAGGTACTGCAACCGCACCACAGCACCCCAAAGACAACTGCTATCTGAACAAGATTTTGGGCTTGGTAGCTTGGGTCTTATGAATGTGTACAATTACCAGAAGGGAAATTGTGAAGAAGATGGAGCCAGGTTTTTTTCAGTGGGGCCAGGTGAGAGGGCCCGAGACAATGGGCACAAACTGAAATACAGGACATTCTGTCTGAACATCAGGAAACATTTTCTGTACTGTGAAGCAGACCGAGCTTCAGGTACAGGTTGCTTGGGCAAGCTTGGGCACAGGTTGCCCAAGAAGTTATGGAGTCTCCATTCTCAGAGATGTTCAAAATCCAGCTGGACAGGGTACTGGGCAACTTTTTAGAAGGCCCTGCTGGAACAGGGAAGTTGGACTAGATGATCTCCAGAGGTCAATTCCAACCACAATTATCTATTCTATTCTAAATTATCTATTCTGTTCTAAATAATTTTCAGGTCTAGACCTTGGAATTACCCGAGTAGGACGCAGGATGGGGAAGGTTTCCTCAAATTCTTGGATTTCAAAAAGAAGTTGTCTTGTTAGGGTGTGGTTTCCTGCCTACTATGTGAACTACTCATATTTTACCTACTGCTTTTTCCAAGTCCTATTGTTCAAATTAACATATCAGTACAAAATGTGAACCACGAGATCCTGTCTATCACCTATAAAGATATGAAATTAGGCATAGTACTGAAAAAAAACCAATGATTTGGAGCAACACAACATTTTGAACAAGTTCAAATGCAAGCTTTGATGCAGCAACTACACTTTTTGTGCTCTGTTGCAAAGGATCTTACCTACCACCAGCTAATTTTGACTTTCATTCCTTATAATTAAAACTGACAGACAAAATTTCTGCTCTGCTTCAGCTGAACCCAGAGGATGTTTGAACTACATTTTCCACTAGGAAAGTTTGTAGGGTGGAATGTTTGTGACCCAGCTGTATCAGAATTCCCCAAATATTTCCAGTGGAAATGCCTAGTTTATCAGGGATTATCAGAAGCTCATGTGAATACACCATTATTTCTTATTCACCTGTCTCATTCAAAGTGGTACGTTATCACAACTTCTGGGTAGCTTTTTAAATTTGAAATTTTGGTTATACTAAATCACCTGAAATTTTATAACTTGCATATAATACAATAAAAAATACATATCTAAAGACTGCACACATCCCAAGTAATTGCATTTGCAGGTGTTTTCAGAACCACAATTTAATTTCTGAAATTGTTCTTTCTTTTCATATAAAATCTCTTCAATGCAAGCTTCAATGTAAACCTACATTAAAGCTTTCAAGGGAAACAAAGCTGGCAAAAATGTGCATTGAGTAGATTCAGGGAAATTTATAAACCTCATTTAGAAAAATCCATTTCTGTACTTATGTAGAAGCTGCAGTAAGCTCTTAGATTGTGAGAGCCAAGCCCTTACATTTTTTACTCAGACATATTTTCTGTCAACACTAATAATTTTTTTCTTATGTAGAAACTTTAAAATGAACAGAATCCCCAATCTATGCAGAAAAAGCAAGCAGGTACATAATGTGCTTGTCTTCAGCGAAATACAAAACAGAAAATTTGATCTAGGTTATAACCAAAGAGAGAAAAATTCTTTAAAATAAAGATAAAATAATTCAAAATCCATGGATAAGTGAACTGTGACAATACTTGGCATAAGTATGGACTTGGATACCTGTATTGCTCACATATTTATGTGCATTCACACATATATATATATATATACAGAAAGAGTCGAGTGGAAATACACTCAGAAGTGGAGAATTTCTCACAGATCTCATTCATTTCCCTACTGACTGAATGTTCCACGTGTAGATATTAACAGATTTTTATACCAACTTTTTCAGCTAGCTTAAGGAAGAGCAGGATTTGGCCTATAAAAAGATCTTGGTTTTATAAAATAAAACAGAATATGTATAAGCTGGAGTAGCAGTGGAAGGAGCTGGTACACTTAATTCTCCACCTTAAATTTCACTGGTTTGAGCAATTCTGACATAAAGATAAAAGAAGCTACAGATTTTACATCATTTTTAGACTGCTAAGGGGAATACCCACTCCAACTGGTTGTTTTCCTTACTTTCTTATGTCCATATGTGGAATCCAAGTGCCATGGGAGATCTGAAAAAGGATGAGGAGCCTCTGCTGCAATAAGAGGACACGGATGTGTGGTAAGGGTTGGACTGAGGTTAGATCAAGGTCTGGCAAGTTATCTAACTGAAAATTGCAGACAGGGGCTAAAATGTGTTACTCACAGTGCCAGGAGAGTTGTCAGCACTGTTTGTTCCAGATGTTGGCTACTCACAGGGAAATAAAAAATCTGAAGATCCATAAAAGTCTCCTTCTCTCCACTTAATATTTTGATCCTTTTGCACTTTAGAAGACTGATCTGCAAAATGGAGCCTCTCCACCTTTTCTTTCCTAACTTGAAGAAAGAGGTGTGGACAGGGCGATCGTAGGACACACTGCACTTCAAATTTTTACTGATACTTCAAAAAATAGATTTTTAACTTGAAGAAGTTGCACATCATTCTTACATGTCCTCAGGTCTGTCTGTAATAAATTACAGTCTAAATACAAGTGTGTTTTTCAGATGGTCAGATTCCCCCTGTAAAAATATTGTGATCAAGGTGACACCACCATTCTTTGCTTTCGGCATCTCCATCTGTGTGTGACAACTCCTTTGGAGGAAACAGAGGAAACAAGAACTTGCACTGCAGGAACTTGTGAAGGGATCCTGGCTCTGTCTTTCTAGTTTTGCTGAATCAAAAGGCAAAGGCCAATAATTCTAGCAAACTAGATCTCTTTGACAGGGAAGTTAAAACAAGGGATTTTTGGTTTGTTTTGGTTTGTTGGTTTTGTTTTTCCACCATAGGAAATCAATAAAAAGGCTCTTAAGTTCTATTCTGCTTTCTTGCACTCAGTCTCGACTTAAATTTTCTGATAGTAGTGTACATATGCTAGAAGGTATATGTATAAATGACACCCACATCACAAAGCTTAGACAAAGCTAATCTTAGAAATAACATCCATGCTTTTTAAAAGGAGATCACCATGCCTTGATAAACCCTATTTCCTCTTCCAAGTTTGTATCAAAATAGACATACTCCCACCAAAGCCTAGTTGACCCTTCCAGTTAGCACATCTCAGTCAATGTCATCAGTCTTAGTTTTAAAATTTCTTTCATCTCCTACCAGGCTGTAGCCCATCAGCTAAAACAAAATGAGACCAAAGCATGCAACCTTTGCCAGCAGTTAGGTGTAACTGCCACCTCATAGGCTGGGAGTTCCTGATCCCTGTCATGATGCTTTGAAACTTTGGAAGACTGAACTTTATAAGGTGAGGGGTATTAGAAAACAAATACCAACTTCCTTCCAGCACTCCTGTGGGATTGCTTTAGCAGCTTGATGCCTATTGCTGTTCCTACCCCATAGCTAAGCTTCAGTGAAAGGCAATAGCAAGCCTAGCTGGGGATTTGATTCAACCCCAAGCAGTTGCTCCTGCTGGCAGTTCATATCCTGAGAAAAGCCATGAGCAGTAGCAAAGAATATTGTTAGGGAGGTCATGTACTGAAGAGGAGGAAGGAGTTCTCAACAGTGAGGAGGCAAAGTGGGATCCAATACCCACCTTGCAATAGTTCTGCTCAGCATAAGGCAAGAAACCCTCCTTATTCTGTTTGAGGATTTTGCAAGTGATTTTGCTGAAAGCCCATGGGGCAGAGATATCTAGCTGTTAGACTGCTTGGGGTTTAGCTTTCATACTGTACTGCACTAAAATGTAGAATGGTATTTTTTCTGATTCATTAAATATCCGTGAAGTCACTCAATCACTTGTGCTGAAACAGAAATCCCATCACAGAAGAACAGCTGCAGTGTTTCAATAAAATTGTAAACATTGAGGTTTTAGTAAAATAGAAAAGGACAGAACAAGAACAATATATGCCATGTCATATGAAATTTGGTGTCAAGAACCACTTTAAGCACAGCTTTTACAGCAACGCTTCCATTAACAAATTAAATAAGAGCTCCATGGCGTTCTGTCAGGAAAATTATGAGTATCTTGACATTTTTATTTGTTTTTTGCCTACCAGTGACACTAAGGACATATGTCACACAACAACCCAACAACAGAGATTCCCATGTGAGGTTGGAGTGAGCTGGAAAGGCCACAGTGTGATACGGTAGAACCCCAGTGCTATGATAATAGGTTGGCTCCCAGAAGAAACAAAGACTTTTCAACTTCACTTCTAGCAAATTTGCCTCCTCTCTTACAGCATCCCCAACAGTCCAGGGGTCCACTGGCGAGTCCCATTGCCTCTGGGTTTGCTGTAGTGTGACTGCTGCTAACACAGGTGACTGCACAGGGGTCTGACTGTACAGGGCTATTTCCTCAGATGTTAGCAGCAAATGTTCCTGTAATCAGTCAATGTTTTAATTAGACAGATTTCTAAAAAGAAATATATTAGGTGACTCAGATCTGATCCAATTTAAAGCTGTCAGCTACATGGGATGGGGTAATATAGTCCTCAGAAAGAAATAAGATCAGCATTTCAATAGACAAACACTGCAGTAACAGTCTGACAACATTTTATTAACACCCTGGACTAGTACTTAGCTTTGTCTGCTAAAGCTCTAATGTTAAAACTGTGAATAGAGGCTTGCATGCAATTTCAGGTTCACATTTTTATGTAAAAGCCTGTAGGATTTAGTAAAAGTAACTTTTAGATCATTTCAATAGAATTATCCATTGCTAAAGCAAGGATATATTTATTTCTCTGTTAAAGTCATAAATGTGCTTGAAAAAATATGCTTGTGAAGTAATAAATAAATAAATAAATAAATTTTGAAAAAAATATTGTCATCTTCTACCCTAATTTTAGAGACATGCATGCTGTGCTTATGAGTTTAATGGCTGCATATGCACAACGGCTGTGTATGAATAACGATGGCCCCTCCTTTCAGTTTCAAATGGCAGAAAATCATTAGCTGATGGCTTTGAACAGAGTCTAATACTTCAGGGATAACAGGCAGGGTAAGAGTTATAAAGCAGAGAAAAACATAACCACTATGTGTGAAATATCACAGATCTAGAACTGTCAAATGTCTTCCTACCAGAAAACACTGAATTTTTAAAATTGAAACATTCTGTGGCACTACATGAAGTGAATGAATTCTTATCAAAAGTGAAAAGAAAGATAGAAGATGATATGCCAGTTGAAACTAAACTGAAATAATCCAGGTTTCTTCTCACTAGTTTGTGTTACAAATGGGATGCACTAAAATTTAGGGGTTTTTTATTCTGCCACCAGATCACAAACACTTCCCAGGGTCAGAGATCTGCATTTTACCAATTACTGGCAAACTTTTATGCCATGTTTTGGCAAAATGTGCATTTGTTCCTCTAACAGCTACCTCTTTAGCACAGACAACAGAGGCTGCGATAGAAATGTAATGGTGCAGGATATAAATGCCTTTGCCAGCACACAGGGCATCCCTGTGGTTGCACCAGCTGGCTCTTTTACCAGATTTATTCATTTAATTTCCTACAAAGGGAGGAAACACAAGAAGTACTGCAGGTAGATGTTTAGGGCAAAGCTGCTCTGACACCATGTAGGAGCTACCTAGCTGCACAGCACCAAGCTGCTGGCTCTTCAGCCCTGGGAACATGCGGGGAGGAGAGACACTGAAATCCTCTGGGTGGATGGGATCGTTCCCCATTTCTAACCCTTAACTTTCCCAAACCGGGAATGCACACCTGCCTCTGAAAAAAATCATGCCCATGGGCTTTGGTGTCTGGAGAAGGTGCTGAAGATACAAGTCCCTGCGTTCACCAGTAACGATGAATGGAGAAGAGATTCAGAGTTCCCTGACATGACTTGCATATCCTTAATCACACGGATAGGATCTTGAGAATCTAACCTGTTTCACTGCACTGAAAGCAGGGAAAACTGCATCATGCTTAGGATGCTGCCTACCTGATTTCCAGCTGAGACAGCCACTTTTTGCTGTGGACTTCCTGGTTGCCAGCAGAACAATGATTTACATGCAGCAGATGTTTGTTTGATGTGGCAATTCTTTTCATTTTCAAAAGTGGTAATTCTACAACAACCTATAGGTGAGCATGATGAGGAAAGTCCACAAGCTTTCTTTAGCAGAGCTTTGTTTAGTCTGTTGGCTGCCTTTTCTGGCTCATAGCCTTTAGTTAAATAAGTTACATATTACCTTTCACATTCCTGTCCCAGAGAAATGCTGTGTCAATATCCCAACCCTCCACTGCCAAGACACAAGGCCAGCTAAATTGTGAGACCAAAGATCCACCTAGCTCACTGCCAGTGTTACTGATAGTAAGTGGCAGCTAAAAATAAGAAAAGGGTAAAAACAAATAATACTTGTCCCAGGATACCCTTTATGATTTCTGTAATATTTGGGTTAGAATCCTTCAGAGCTGAAGGCTGCATTCAAATGAACACAAATAATAGGACCTTATTTTAACTCTTCCTTCCTATGTTTCTTCATCAGTTCACCACATCGCTGAAATCTATGTACTTTCATCACCTTAAAATAGTTTATTTTGTGTCTGTAAAGGAATTTGGTGCTCCTGCATTCCTGCACCCTGACCTGTGAGTGGAGGTAATCATGATTACTGGCCAGAGACAGTATAATTATCTGTAATTATTTCCTGTTTAGTCCATCCATGTAATTGGTGCTTTTATTTAGTATCTGCCTCTTGAAATGTCACATTTTCTAACTAAAATATTTTATCTCCTAGCTCTACTGTATCTCCTTGGAAATGGGTAGTCAGAATCGCACATGCTAGCCCACTGGCAGACATACACTGATGAAGGGCATAGTGAACTAATTGATGCTTGCCGCTTTGCCCTTTTCCTTTCCAATATGTTTGGTAACGCCATGCTTGAAATTCATCCCACTGCTGACTGTCGGGATGTTCCAAGAGATCTACCCACACTCACACCGTAATCCCTCTTCTGAGAAATAGCAGCCACTCATCACAGTGTAATATGCATATTTAAGGTTTTCCTTATGTGTGTTACTTTCCTTCACACTGGATTTCATTTGTCATTTTATCACCCAGTAAGGCAGTGCTGTGAGTAGTTTCTCCAACTTGTCAGTACATCAGGAAACTTTGGCACCTTTGGGTTTCAGCCCCCTTTTCATACTAACAACATCTCTGTTGAACAGCACAGGCATCACCATCAGTCCTCACGGAATCCCACTGGTAATTACTGCCCAATGCAAACATCAATCCTTTATTTTTTATCTTTTTTTCTACCTTTATTTTTTTTTATTTTTGTGCTAAAATTATTTCATTTTTTTGCCTTTTTTTACTGTAGCAACATGATCACTTTTACCTACATATTTTAAATGTCTCAGAGAATACCAAATCATATTATATTTACTTCATATATCCACATATTTACTACCTTAGTTTCAACCATTCTTTTAAGTACAGAAGGCAGGATTCCTGGTTGTATTTCTCCACAGAAATGGATCCTCTTTTCAAACTCCATGTCACACTTGACACTTCCTGCTCCTCTGGGATTAAGACTGAAATAATTTGTAATTTATAATTTATATATATAGATATATATTATATAAACAATAATTTATAAGTAAGTTGCACATTAGAAAACATGACAATTAATAGTTTGGCAGTTTCTTATTTTTGTTAAAATTTAGGTGAAGATTATTTGACCCTGGTGATACGATACTATTCATTTTATTGATTTATTCTGAAATCTCTTCTACTACCACTACAGCAGCAGCAAATGTTTTTGAGGCTTGATGATTTCTGTAAAAGTCTTTAAACTGAGAACTTCTCTACATTCCGCCATTGAGATGATCAACACAAACTCATTTGACTTTGTTTTGTCACTCATTTTTCTGACTTCCTCTGTTTTGTTAGATCAAATGTTCTCTTGTCCTGAGTTCAGCAGTAGCAGTCATGTTTCTCCTTCTTGGTAGCTGGTGCAGTGCTGTGTTTTGACTTCCAGCCTGGGAACAGTGCTGATAATACCGATGTTTTCTGTTGTTGCTAAGTGATGTTTACCCTGACCAAGGACTTTGTGAGGCTCATGCTCTGCCAGGGAGGAGGGGAAGCCGGGAGGAAGCAGGGACAGGACACCAGACCCAGGCTAGCCAGGGAGGTATTCCATACCACAGCACGTCATGCCCGGGGTGAGGGGTAACTGGGAGTTACCCGGAAGGACACGGGCTTCCGGGTGGGACTCGTTTCTTGGCCGGTGGTATTGTATTCTCTTCCCTTGTTATTTTCTCTTATCATTGTTGGTGGTGGTGGTAGCGGTGGTGATTTGTGTTGTACATTGGTTGCTGGACTGTTCTTGTCTCAACCCGTGGGAGTTGCACTCTTTCGATCCTCCTCCCCATTCCTCTGGGAGTGGGGAAGGGGAAAGCCCCAGGGGGGTGGGGGCTCGATTGCTCTCAGCCCTGCACCACTCACTGGGAGTGAGTGAACAAGCTGTCTGGCTCGGGTTTAAACCACGACATCTCTGAAACAATTCTTGTCTAATGTGGTTTTATTAATAGTTTTTATCTCTTTTGAAAATTATTCTTTTTAATATCATTAAGTCTGCCATATGATTTTGCACTAAAATTGCAAGAATTTCTATTCTTTTTAATTTTCTGTACGCACACAGGACTTTGTTTTTTGAAGCGTGGCTTTATTACTTTTAATAGGCTCACCTCTTTCACTCTGTTGTTTAATTATGCCACAGTTTGGGATGTTTCCATGTGGGGAGGAGGGTGAGGGGAAAGAAGCTGTCTTTCAAAAATGCTTTCTGACATATAGTTTGAGCTTTTAATACGTTGTGTTTAAACAGTTTGCATTCCATCTACAAACATTGTCTGTCAACATAATTAGTGGAGCCTATCAGGCAGTTCACCAAATCACAGATACATGGATCATTTCTATTAGGTTAAAGTCTTATTACTTGGATGCTATGTTCAGGCTCAGCCTTCAAAGAACAGGACTCTAGAATTCCCAGAATACTCGCCTTTGTCTCCTTGAACGCAAATTTTCTTTAAAATACAACAGCAGTCCTCTTTAGATCTGTTCTGTCACCCTGATCAATCTTTTACCTTGGAATTTTCCTTCCAGAAAGTTTTCAGCATGCCTACCAACATGCCATATCAGTATGCTTCAGTTACACATTTATTCTATCCTATTTTAGCCCTATACCTTAATTGTGTTCTGAATTATATTTATGACCTCTGCTTATATATGACTGTATTTTTAAGAGTTTTCATTGCCATTTTTATACCTGCATATTATCAATTTCTGTTTTTCTTCCTAAGACAGAACACATCCTCACCTGTGTTCTCCACCATCCCTCTCCCACCCCAGGTTTCCTGTTCCTTAGTTTCAAATGTAAAATAAATAGAACTTTTGAATTTGGTGTATATGGAACACCTGCATAGGCTTCATTATGCCTTAAAAAGTGAGTTGGCATCTGAAAATAAAAAAAAATGTTCTGATCAGGTAAGAATAAGAGTTCACTTCCATGCTGCCCTTCATTTCCTAGTGAAGTCAATAAGCTTATATATATATCAATAAATATAAAAATAAAATGAAAGCTAAAATTGCAGAAATGTTTAAAGTGAATCTTAATGCCCAAGTGCAAAGTCTGGAGTTAAAGGTAAAACACTAATTTGCACTTATTTCCCTCAATTTCCCACTAATACACAGAATGAATCATACACAATTGCTAACAAGCATTTCTCACATCCTTAGCATTCAATTTCCAAACTAATTTGTCTAAATGTTTGTTCATTTTTCTTACTCTAGACTGCCTTAAGCAGTCCTTTTCTATTAAGAAGATTGTCTTTTTTTTTTTTGTAAAAAACCCACCTAAGTGCATATTTTTCATCTACAAGTTAAAGTTTGGTGGTTTTTTTTATTATTATAATGGAATTCTTTAAGTAGAGAGAGGCAAAGGATGAGAAACTCCTTTGGTTTCTTCTTTTAGGTTGAAGAACTGATGCTTTATTATACTAAGTCAAACTGTAATTGCTCCTTGAAATGTAAAAAATACAAGAATAAATGGATAAAGAAATTCCTATATTCTAGAATGCATGAGGATATTAACCTTACAACCCCAGCTCCTGAAAATGGCATTATAAGCATTTTTTCTAGCACGCTGTTCATGGGGAAAATTCCAATCATATAATGTTTGAGTATATTAAATGGTTAAAAGCATTCCATTAATCAGAAGCCTTCATTAATCAGAAGCTGGAAGTTAATGGGGTGGATGCCGCAGAGTTTAGTCTCCTCAGAGAGGTGAACTGAATAGTTGACAAGAGAGGAGCTGGATCTCAGTGGAAGATGCAGCACTGCAAAATGCAGAAGGCAAAAACTAGGAAAATTCAACCACCAGCACTTGTAAAAGAAGATAGAAACTTTTCATAATCTTTTCAGCTGGGTTTCATATAAATAGCACCTCTGAGATACCTTCAAGAGACACTTTTTAAGGGTCAAATGAAACCACTTGTGCTGTAGATGTCCATGGTACTTATGGCTGAATAAAGCTACTATAACTCACATTGCCTGGCTCTGAGTGGGATCAAAGATTCAACACACTTAAATGCCAGCCAGAGCAGACAGCTTGTCGAATTAAGCAGTCAAAAAGCCCACAGTAGCTGAAGCTGTCTGAGGGTGTGGAGGCAGTAACGAAGGTTTAAATAGCACTTCACAATACATCTGTACAAAGTGTAGTCAGCAAAAAGATTATCAGTTGGGAAGTGGCCATAGATCTCCTTTTGGCAATATGTGGCTCCTCAGCATTCAATATAACTGGGAAGAGATAACAACTATAAAGCTGTCTTGCAGAAGTTTCAGAAGCAAACTTGTAAAAATATGGCATGGACTAGAGTTTCATCTCATCCCACAGCAGTCCCCTACAAAATAGATCAGAAGGATCATACCCTAAAAAGCCTTTTATTGGAAAAAGAACCCTGGTTGATGATTTCAGATGTGGACATTTACACTTCACCAGAATGAGGTGGTACAAATCACCCTCTCAGTGTCAGAGCAACTCAGGCAGACCTTGAAGGCTAAGCATTTTTGAACAAGAGCAGAAAGATGTGGCAATTGCCTTGTTGGAGGAAAGCAGATCCTTTATAACATGATGGGATATCTAGACTAATCATCATCTGGTTAGTGAAACTATCTCATCTAGGTCACCAAAAAGCCTGTTTCAGGGTTTTAATTCTGTCTTCCAGCTTCAAATGCTCAAACTGGAACAGAACAAGCACCAGCCTGAATATATCTCTGTCATGCATTGGAGTAATTAACTGATAACTGTGATAGCCCAAAGGGATCAATGGCTGCACTGCCTAAACTAAACAGCTCTTTCTCATCAGGTCCTTTAAGAGATTCAATCATATGGGAGTCTTCCTTTCTGTCTCATAAATTCATTCCCTGTGAAGCCACTACCAGTCTGGAATCTTTTCCAGTGTATCTCAAATTTATTTTAATCTGCTTGAGGTAATGGAAGAATGAATGAATATAAAAAGACAATGCTACAAAGCCATTAACTGCCCAACAGCAAGGAGGTAGTGTTATCAGGAGAGAAGTATCTCATAGTCCCAGCTGTTGGCAGCTTCATTGCATAAAATTCATTCACCTGATCAGAAGGAGCTGTCCATTCTTTTTTTTTTTAAGTGCTATGTTTAAAACTCATTTCCTTCACCAATGAGAAAAGCCAACTTAGTAAGTGCAAACCTTTCATACTGAATAATTGCTATCAATTTTTAAATGTACTAAGTAATCACTTAAATGTACTAAGTAATCACAAACTTGTTTGGGTTGGAAGGGACCTGAAAGATTAGCTGGTTCCAAACCCTCTGCCATGGGCAGGGACACCTTCCACTAGACCAGGATGCTTAAAACCCCATCCAGTCTGGCCCTGAACACTTCCAGGGATGGGGAAGCCACAGCTTCTCTGGGCAACCTGTGCCAGGGTCTCACCACCTGCATAGTGAAGAATTTTTTCTACTAATAATATCTAATCTAAATCTTTGCTTTGACAGGTTAAAGCCATTCCCCTTTGTCCTACCTCTACATGCCCTTGCAAAAAGTCCCTCTCCAGATTTCTTGTAGGCCCCCTTTAGGACTGGAAGGCTGATTTAAGGTCTCCCCAGAGTCTCCTCCAGGTTGAATAACCCCAGCTGTCTCAGCCCATCTTCATAGGAGAGATGCTCCAGCCCTATGATCATCTTTCCCATATGATCAAAGTGTTTTATTTCTCATGTATAGTGATCGCAGTTATCAATGGGGAGTAACTCTGTAACTTCTAGATCATGATACATAGTTTTTATAGTTTAAACAAAAGAACTTAGTCCTTTATTTTAAGATTATGAAACAGTTCACATCTTCCCCAGTTCAAGCACAGCCAAAGATATGCAACACACACTAAGAAGAGGTTACATGCAAATGTACAGACCGATGAACCCTCAAAGGTACTTTTCATTTTGCCTTTTCTAGCTCTGTACAGAAGCTGATAACCTTGAATGCACTGAAATAACTTAAAAGTTTTTTGGGGGTGAGAAAATATGCTTCAAATGGGTTTATATGGCATTGAATTTATAAAATTAAGAAAAGTTATAATTGCTTTTTTTTTAATGCAGAACATCTTAAAATACATTGCTTTAATTATTTAAAAGTGCTCCAGTTGCTCAAACTAAGTCACTTTAATTTAGAAAGCCTGTTGAAATATGCATAGATGTAAAATTCAACAAACTTTAAAAACTGCTCAGAAAATTCCTTCTCATAATACCAATTCTTTCATTAATTAAAAATATTTTTCATTCCAATTGTTGTAAATGCAATTTTCAGCTAAGTGTGCCTTTGATTTCAAAGAGTAAAGATCCATAATAACTAAATCATTTTTATTTTTACTTTGGATATCTGTTAAAAAAATTTACAAAAAGGGCAGATCAAAAACCCTGGACTCAATTCTCCCCTTTACCACAAGAACATGCAGCATAGAGAATGTTGATGTGAGCTTGCTTCCTCATGCTTTGTATTCTAAGTCTGGTCTTCAAAACCCAGTCTCTGGAAATGAATTTCCCAGGGTGGATTACTGAAGAATGTTCCTGGTTTTCTTCAGTAGAACTAGCCTTTTTCCTAGAGTCTGAAGGGACTATTCTGATCATCTTGTTGGTCAGCCAGATGTTCAAAACCCTACCTCCCTGCAAAAACCCAGATTATTTCGAGTTGAATACAGAACATCTTTGCGGGGTTCATCCACTTTTGGCTTAAAGAACATGATGAAGTGCAGTCAAGTTGCCTCTTATTCTTCTTTTGGATAAGATAAAGGGACTTCACCATCACACCCATTTAAAACAGGTTTTCTAGGTTTTGTTCTTGTTTTAAGAACAGATTTGAATTTTTCATAGTGTCGTCTCTTGAAAACCCTGCAGCTTTCAAGATCCTGTCTGCACTGCTCACACTAGATCTAGATAATCCCACTAATGGCTTTTCTGTTGCCTAAACCAAGGGAATTATATCTTCTGTATTCTCAAATTACTTTATCTTGAGTTTGAATTAAAATTCTAATTAAACTAAGCATCATATCAGGAGCTCATATGTGTTACCACTGGAACAGATATGTTTCTTTCAAAGTTGCTGATGCATACAGCCCATCCCTCATAAAACTCTCTTCTTAGTGGGAACTCTATTCTGTTTTTCTCAAGGCATGACAAACTTCCATTTAATCACATTAAAATTAAAATATGAATATTTCTTGAGTACAACCCGCATGTCATACAAACCAGATAACTCTGCATAAATAACTATTCAGCAATGCTACTTACTGCTAACATAATATGATGTGATCTATAAATGGTGTTCTGGCTATCAGGAAGGGTGGAAACTTTACTTCCAGTTGTAAGTACCAAGTAATGACCAAAAGGAATGAAAAAGATAATTTAAAAATTTACACATTAGTAGCCTTCAGTTAACTAACACTTTGTCTTTACTGACCAGCCACACTAGGATGCTTGATAAGGTTTCACGCAGAACTTGCTATAAAACCTTTAGAGTCGGTTGGGGAAAAAAAAAGTATCTAAAATTGCAGTCCTTAAAAATAAGTTTATGGTCTCCTAGAAGAGAAAAACTGCAGTAGTTATGTAATACAGCTATCATACATGAAAATTCATTTCTGGTCAAAACCTCATATAATACAGATTGCTTGCTTGTGTAATCTTGAAAATCACCTACAGCATTTCTCTCTAAACATCAAGTTGCTAGTTGCCAAAAAAATCTGACAGCTCTAGGCACTGAAGATTACTCACCCTTGAAGGTCTCACTGCAGTATAAATTACTGAAAAATTAATCCCTCGTTCCTGCAAATCCATGGTCAGTCTTCCAATTATTTTGTCTATAAATAGAAACACATATAATTTAACAAACTCTGCAAGCTGAGAAAGCTGAAATTGTACAGTAGCTGGAAAATTAATGAGTTAGATGTTTAAGCTTATTTAATTTATTTAAGCTATTTAGGTGCTCATACCATTTATATGTCACTAGGTACAAATGGGGTAAGACATGTTCAGTGTCTTGAAAAATGCACAATTTCAGTGAGACAATACAAGCAATTAAATTACAACAGTTCAGAAAAAAAAAGGTGATTTTGAAACTGAAAATTAAATGCCACAGAAACAATACCTGAAAGGTTGAACTTTGGGCAATTAAAAGCAAGAGCAGAAGAAATCACTTAGGAGATGAGAGCAGGATACATATACTGTCAGTAAAGATTAGTTAATAAATAAATAATAAAGCTTAAATAGCATTATTCTGTGATTTACAAAGTACACAGAACCAATCACTGAGACACAATACCCCCAATGTAGTGCTTAGTTTGGGACATGACCTGCATAATGTTGGCAGCAATATTCCTTTTTGCTTCAGTGGATTTAGAGCCTGATTCTGCACCCTCAACAGGGTATGGAAAATTTTGTTCTTGACTACACTGGGGGCCAAAAGAGAAATATGGTGGGATATTTCTGAAAACCAGGAGGGAAAAGTCAAGGAAGAGAGGACCTTGCAAAAAGGTCCAAAGACACCTCTACAGAAGATCCTCCTTTAGATCTGAAACCACAGGCAGTTGTGCCAAATACTTACACCTGACAAATGTTTTCAAGCTGTCTGCAGAAATATTAGCATCTGCTTATGATAAGGATCATAATAGCTGTGAATCAAGAACCATTATTAGTGGTGTTATTGAGATTGCTAGAGAAATAAGAATGCAGACTCACATTTACTGTTTCACTGCTTTCCCACTTCTCATCCGTGTGCCAGTGTGGTGAATGGATATTTTGCAGCCTGGACATACAGGCTTCTCAAATTCTGAGGTTATACTTTACAGAAATTGTATTTCATTTTCATGTACTGGAAGTAGAGCTTATATTATTATCCTTTTTAGCCTCTTCTACTTACAGCAATTATGATCTGCTGGCTGAGTAAAATGTTTAGCTTTTGTAAAAATGCAAGCATTGGTTTTTCTGCAGGGTTTTAATCAAACTGATTTCCTCATATCAGTCAAGAATTGTAGCTAAGTAAATCTTCCTTCTAAAAAATTATTGCTAAAAGGATCTACTCTAAGAAATGGACTTACCCAGAAAAACAACTGCTTATGTCCTCCTAATGTAATTGTATTGGGTGTGGAGGCATTACATAAGGTAGGATTTGCATTCTACATGCACAGGATGCAACTCACTGGAAATTCTCAGCAGCCTCAGATAAAATTTGCAGCAGAAAAAATAATACATAGGAAAATACATGGATTGTCTCTGGATTTTCTTTCATTAAAGCAACCGATTGCTTTCTGAAATAACATGTTATTTGCATGTCACTTTAGTAAGGAGCTACACATAACTACAGTTACCAGTAACATCTATAACTCTTGCCTTTGGGAAGATTCTAGAGGCAATTCCTTCATTCAGAGAAGCTGCTGTGAACACCCTCATGGCAACAGAGTTGATATAGATCTTTTTTTGCCTGTGTTCAAAATTCTACCTTGCTTCTGAGTGTCTTCAAATTTTCCAAGGAAAAGGGCCCAGATGGTCCACCATGTTTTAAAGTACCTGAATTACATGGTTTGCCATCCCAGGCTCTCTGATGGAAAAAGAGGCATCTCCAGGTGGTGATATTGATGTTAGAGTGGTTCTACTGAAGTGTATTTTTAATTTTAGATAGCATGGGTCAAGAAAACACTACATACATGTATGAATGTAAAACAGGTTGTCTAGGGTAACACCTTCCAGTTAGCAAAACTGCCTGAATTTACACCCTGGTGGAAGAAGTAAACCCCTCTAATTCATTGAAGACCCATCCCTTGAATTTCACGAGGGAGTGTGGTATTAGCGCTACTGTTAATTTCTAATCTACTTTAATTTCTTTGCGTGAACATGGATGGAAGAAATTAACTGAGAAGAAATGTTCTGGAAGGAGAAAGGTGACAAGAGGAGTACAAACTACAAACAGGAGAGAAAGAACAGAAAAGAATAAGATGAGAGGGGGTAAAATCAGAGAGAAGAGAAAGAGTGGAAAGCACTGAGAATCAGAGTGGAAAAAGAAATACATGCAATAGTAGTTAAAGCACTTCATCTTAAGCAGGTGGAGTCATAGGCAGCTTTTCCATCAATTTTGAAGAATGCTGGATCCAGCAGGTAAGACTGACATGACAGAATGCAACCTTCTAAGCAAAGAAACATTTAGGAAAGCTGTTAAAAACTGAGTAGCTATGTCAAACACTACCTCATGCAAAATTAAAAAAAAAAAGAATATTGAAAGGAAGCATACAGAAAACCATAAGCCTGAATCCCTTGACACTTGAGCAGATTTGGTTTCTGAACTCCAGTTTGAATTTTGTAATGAGCCTCATTTTAACAACATGCTAAAAACCTCTGCTTACTCCAGCTTCTAGATATCTCAGAGCAGTACATTTCCCATGGGAAGAATCTGAGCCCATTTGTTCCGTCTTACAGAGCTTCCTCTCTGCAGTGAGTAAAACAGCAGGAGAGATTTCTCTGACATTTTATTACGTCAGATTTTAAAACACTCTACAGCAGAAAGGAAAGAAGTTTCTGTGACAAACATAAGAGGCTTTGTGAACTTCTGGGTAGCCTAATACAGGTCTGCAGTGTTCTATGGGTTTATGCTGATACTGACAAAAAACCCCAACAACTACACATTTATAGGTTAACAATTCTCTTATCATAGAATCATAGACTCGTGTGTGTTGGAAGGTACCTACAAAGCTCATCTAGTCCAGCCCTCCCTCCAATAAGCAGGGACATCTTCAAATATATGAGGTTGCCAGAACCAAATCCAGCCTGGCCTTGAATGTCTCCAGGGATGGTGCATCCACCACCTCTCTGGGCAACCTGTTCCAGTGTTTTACCACCCTTATGGTAAAAAGTTTCTTCCACACATCCAGCCTGAACCTCCCCTCTTTTAGTTTAAAACCATCACCCCTTGTCCTATTACAACAGGCGCTTCTAAAAAGTCTCTCACAGGCCCCTTTTAGGAACTGAAAGACTTCAATAAGGTCTCCCTGGAGTCTTCTCTGCTCCAGGCTGAACAACCCCAGATCTCTCAGCCTTTTCTCATAGGAGAGATGTTCCATTCCTCTGATCATTTTTGTGGCCCTTCTCTGGACCCTCTCAAACAGGCCCATGTTTTTCCTGTACTGAGGACTCCAGAGCTGGATGCAGGACTCCAGGTGTGGTCTCATGAGAGCAGAATAGAGGGGCAGAATCACCTCCCTTGACCTGCTGGTCACGGTCCTTTGGATGCAGCCCAAGATTGTCCTGGGCTGCGAGTTCACACAGCTGGTTCATGTCTAATCTTTCATCCTCCAGTACCCTCAAGTCCTTCTCTTCAGGGGTACTCTCAACCCCTTAATGCCCTGTATTGATACTGAGATATTGCCCCAACCCAGGTACAGGACCTGGCACTTGGCCTTGTTGAACCTTGTGAGAATGAGGTTCCTGTGAGAAAGTATGTGAAAAATAGTATTTTTTGTTGCTTACTCAGGTAGGATCTAGCAGCAGTCCGTCTGCAACAAATGCCAATTAATTCTCAACCTTGCAAGCAGTTTTGATCTTGAAGGGTCTCCTGAGAGCAATATTCAGCAAATGACCGTGGTTGTGCCTAAACACCTAGAGCTGCTGGAGCCCAAACTACATGACTTGGAAGGCTGTGTTCAGGACACTTAACCTACTACTTTTGGAAGGACTCTCTTCCAACTCTCTCCCATCTGCTGCACAGACTTTCAATGCTTTAAGGAACTGTGGCTCAGTAAATTTCATTTGAATTAAAACTTCCTGCTGATGTTATTTCTAGTTTTTATTCAGCAAGTGAGTGACCACTTTGGCAAATAAATCAGAAGTGAGGATTCAGACCACACTCTCACTTTTCTAGAGCACAGCTGAGATGCAGAATACTAAGTGCAGATTTTGCACGTGGCCATACAAAACAGCAGATCTTCCCTCATCCACACATCTTTTTCCTCGTAACAGCTAGATGACACTAACTAGAAAGCTGGTATAGCCTGTTTCTCCATCATCCCACAGGTCTCCCATTAACTTTGCTGTTCCAAAACAAAGTGGCCTGAGACAGGGTTTGGAAACTTCTTCTTGAGTTTGTGCAGCTGATGAAATAAATGTCCCATAAAGAAAAGGCTAATGTTTAGGCAAGGCCAGCATTAAGCTAAGGCTTTTCATATTTAATACGCTTGGGGACAAGAAAAAAGAACTAAACAACTCCTCTGCAAATCAAGGCTGTAAATCCAGCTGCTCGAGTACAAAAAACACACTCACTTTGGAGCAGTGCAAAAACAAAGAGGAAAGGACACACCACTGATTCCAGTACTAAGGTATTTTCCCCTGATTTTCAAATTTACACCCCCAGCTTTAGGCAGAAACAGTCATACGCACTAAGGACACCGTTTAATTATTAGCCCACTACACTACGCTACGCTACACTACATTACACTACACTACAATATACTACACGCTCCTGAAGATACCATTACAATGATTTCCAGACTTTATAACTTGATCTCTAATTTAAAGTAGTAAGCAAAAGAACTGCAACATCAAAACAGATGTCTCTCAGTGCCTTTTGGGTGTATAGCAACTCTTTCTCATCCAGATGGTAGGTAAGAGAAGTCTTATTATAGTGTTATATTGAGAGATTGAACTTTAACAAGCAGTATTTGGCAAAAACAATAGAAGACTCTAAACCCAAAGGCTGTGAAGGGCAACAGTATAGTTTTCCAAAGACTAGAAAAACATTTGCTATTCATTCACACACCCTCTGTTGAGACTAAGACCTTCAAACTGTTGAATGAGCCTGACATCTCCAGCTGCCTGTGCACCAGGTGAGATGCAAGCTCAAGCTGCATGGAGACGTAGGGCCTGTACAATGAACAAGGAGGATCTCAGAGCATGAGCAAAGGCCCATGCCTGAAGCAGAGGTGAATTATAATTACATTTCAGGTCACAGTGCCATATCCATTTGGGGGGATTTTGAATCAGATGCTCAGTACTTCAACTCTATGATAATTGACTGCTTGTAAGTACTATAGATAGGGGAAGAGCAAACCTTTAAATAGTAGTATTACAGCAAAACCCAGGAACTAGAGAATACAATCTGGTCAAATGAAAACACAGACTTAAATGATGAAATGTGAGTTATATCTTGATTATACTGCTTACCATTTTCAGCAATTGCTTCCAGGGTGGAAATCTCATTTAATCCACTACAAAAAGAGTGGGAGAAAAATAATTAAAAATCATTTCTAGGCAAGAACAATGTGAACCAGAAATGTACAAGGACACTGACTAGTAAACAGATTACTGTCAGCATCAGTCACTTCATCACTCTCTCATGTCCTCCTCATGACCCTTTTCTTCTGCAAAGCTATTAGCAGTATAAGGACCACACCTTCATCTGATTCTTCAAAACCCTCAAACTTCCTTAGTTGCAGAGAAGCGAGACTGCTGATGGCATTTTGACCAATCTCTGCACAGGTTGTTTTTTCATTTGGTGTTGGCCCATTGTCTAACGTTTGTACATGAGCTCCTTAAAATGGGTATCTTGTCTTTTTCTGTGTAGTGATGTGATAGCTATAGTTGCACTGCTTTAGGACACATTGGTACATGCACCCTATACTAACATGTACAAATGCCCGAGTAACAGGCTAGGAAGAACAAAGTACAGGACAAGCTGAGCAGATGAATTGATACACCCAAGCCTTATATTTTCTAAATATACATTCCCTGAAGGAACCATTTCTCTCTCCAGCTCTGTTAGATCACAGTTGTCCCAGGCCTGGAAACATGAAGAATTATAGCCCTCTTTTTCCTTCTAGAGTGATGAAAATCAGTCTCGTTATTCATATTAACTTTAGGTTTGTCTGTATGTTTATCTGCTTGTTTATTTATCCTGCCAGGTTTTTTGATGCTTAGGAATGCCTTCTAGTAATTAATTCTGCAGGTTAATCATGTATTGTATAACATAATTCAACCTTTCTGCCAGAAGTGTGTTGCTATTTAGTTTTATTAGTTGTCCCTTCATTCTCATATAATGAGGCAGACAAAATGGAATGCTTGACTGACTTTTTCAACATAATTCATCTATTACACCTGCTAAGCTCATCAGGGGACTCTAAAAGCACCAAATTCACCCTTGCAAGAAAAATAACTTTGCTAACCCTATGAACTTGCACTTTGTTTTTTAAATTTCCTGGATTTTCAAAAACTGTCAAAGTTGTGTACACACAGGGTCAGTTTTGTTTGTAACAGGCTCCTACCTGACAAGTGGTTGTAGCTGAATCACCAGCAAGTTTGGTTTAGGTGTATTCACTTCTAGCCGAGAGACATTGAGATTAGTTATGTTTGTTAAGTTCCAGTCTTCTGACTCCTGAAGAAAGCTCAGGAGGTTCCTGGTAGCCTCACAGTCAACAGCTGGCAAAACTAAAGATGAAGGAGAAGACTGAAGAATTTCCTGTAATAAATTTGTAAACAGTTATTTACTTGCTTAATAATTAAACACAAACTTTGTTTTTTAATGTATCCTTACTATAAAATTCAAGGTGAGGAACCATCATGGTAAACAGTATGTTAATTCTCACCAGCCTGATACAGCCTGCAGGCTGCTCCTGAAAAGGGGCAGTGAGGTGACACTTCTGTCATTCCTGCGACTTTTGGGGGAAAGCTTAAGACACCCAGGGGCATCAGACTCTCACCTTTATTTGCACAAGTGTGGTGGAAGAGGAGAGACAGATGACGTAGAAGTTCTCAAGCTAGACAGACAGCTTATGAATGCTGCCAGAAATGAAGCTCATCATACAGCCACCTAACTGAACCTTGGAGGTGAGAAGGATCAACGTCAGACACCTCAAGTTCCAGCATCTGTATTCAGTACAGAGTCATACTTTGCATAATAAATACCCTTCCATTGTGTTTATCCTGGTAGTACAGCACATAGTATTGACAAATGTCTAATTTTTAACTATTAAAGAAAGCTACATGTTTCAGGATATAGAAAGCTTCCAGACACACAAACAAACTTAATGTCATGTGCTTTCTGTCTTTGTACTCAAAATACAAATTATAAAGCTGTCCTGGGTTCAGCAGCAGCAGTCATTTTTCTCCTTCTTAGTAGCTGGTGCAGCGCTGTGGTTTTGACTTTCGGCCTGGGAACAGCGCTGATAACACCAATGTTTTTAGTTACTGCTCAAATGTTTAGCCTGACCAAGGACTTTGTGAGCCTCATGCTCTGCCAGGGAGGAGGGGAAGCCAGGAGGAAGCAGAGACAGGACACCTGACCCAAACTAGCCAAAGAGGTATTCCATACCACAGCACTTCATGCCCAGGATGTAACTGAGAGTTACCCAGAAGGGCTGGTTCACTGCTGGGTCGGGCTGGGTTTCGACGGGTGGTATTGTATTCTCTTCCCTTGTTATTTCCCTTATCATTATTATTATTGGTGGTAGCAGTAGTGGTTTGTGTTATACCTTAGTTATTGGACTGTTCTTATCTCAACTGGTGGGAGTTGCATTCTTTCGATTCTCCTCCCCATCCCTCCGGGAGTTGGGGGGGGGGGGGGTATACTGCGTGGTTAGGATTTACAGCCTGGGCTTAGACCATGACAAATGCTCAGGCTGAACTGGTTCAGATAATCAAGCATCAGTTTAGCTATCACTTTATTTGCAATCTTCACAGCTCAGCTTCTGATTAAAATACTTGAGTGAAATGAATTAAAAAACATCCTCATTCTATAAATTTGAAACCTGATTAGTCAAAAAACATCTTTCCAAATATTTTTCTTGATAATAAAATTAACTTGAAATATTCAGGCAGAAAAAAATGTTAAGATGGAGACTTGAGAATGATCAAAATTAATGTACCCCAAATTCAATGTAAATATTAGAAGACATTTTTAAATTGAGTCTTAGTTTAAACTTTGTTAACTTTGCTTTCCCACTTTCTACATTTAAGTCTAGATTGAGTCTGTCACATGCTCCAACATTCAGATATTCAAGTTGCTGGAGACTCTCTCTCCCTCTAATTTATGCAAGTGTTGTGCTGTTGCTAACACTTCTCTCCTCCTACTCTTTTTCCCTTTTGTCTGTCCTCCAACTGCCTACCACTTTTTCTGACCTGCTCTGGCTCTTCTTAATTGCTCACATGTACTTCTTCCTAGGCAAGGGCTAGTTATTTTCACATTTCTATAGATTCTCAAAGGGAGAATTATGCAGCATTGTCTGATTTGACAGACTGATAGAAAAATAACTGCAGAAATTAAAATAGAGCAGAAAGTACTGATCTGGTTCACAAGTATTTGAGCATTTTTAGCACTGCCAGGAAGGAAACAGTGATATGCTTCATTTTTGTTTGTTTATATGAATTTAGAGCTAAAATTCTGAGCAATAGTCAACTTTTTTCTTTTTTTTTTCAATATTTAATCCTTTGCCCCCTAGCAGCAGCCAGAATGGCAGCAGGCACTTGTTCCAAGGACATGTATTAAACAGATTACTCATTTATTGTAAAATAAGATATAAAATGCATCGTTACTGAGCATTATTGGAACTGTGCCTCTGCTCCTAAGCAATCCTGCAGTGCCATCTGTCTCAGCTTCCAGACGCTGGTATTCAACTGCTTTCCAACTGAAAGCCAGACACAGCTGGATATCTGCTCCTCAGTCTCAGATAGCTGTTCTGATCCCATGCCTCTTGTTTGTCATTCTTGACGTTTGGCCACTGCACACTTCTCTTTACGTTGCTTTACACATTTTAGGATTTCAACTGCCATGTATGTTCAGAACACAAGAACAAAGAGGGCGGAGAATGAAAAGGGCTACTGAGAAATCTGCTAAAAGACTGAAGAAAGAGGTACATCCATGCAGTAGCTAGGAAAGAAAGAGGAAGGGGGAGAAGGAAAAAGAAGAAAACCTCCTATTGAGCTGTTGGACTAATAGCAGGAATTCCTACATTAAATGCCAGAATTTATAACCTGTCTACAGGCAGCTTACTCTGAGTACAGTTCCCCTCTTTATTGTTCCCTGAAGCACTTCTCCGGATGAAATATCAGGAAGGTTCACTCCTGGATTACATACATCACTGTTCAGGTTTTTTTGAAGGTAGGTTTGGGATGTCTCTGCCCACATTTCTAGCCATCCTGAAGCCAAGTAGCTACACTATGATAAAGCTGTGCTTGGACTTACTTGCCCAGCTCTCATTTCAGTGTTATGTTAACTGGATTGATATTATACCTGAGCAATTTGATCCTGGAATAGAGTAAATTTAGGTCTATCATTAAAAAACTATTGTTAAAATCTTTGCTAAAGACTTGTGCATCCATCTATAAGAGATTAGGTAGGTGTACTCATTGTTCTGAACTAGCTTATGTTTGGTATCAAAGCTGATAGACAGTCCTATAATAAAAACATTTGTTTGGAAAAAGGCTCCTGTGCTTGCTGTGGAGATATCTGGGAACCTACATACAGAGTAGGCAGGCTCCTCCATGTAAAAAAGATCTTTTAAGTATTATTTTGTTACCTGTATGTAATACAAAAATATTAAGTATTGTACTTACTTTCTACAGTGTTGGTCAATGGGTTATCTATACAAACAGAAAAATCTCTTCAAACACATTTGGAAGCACATCTGTTTCTACACACAGTAATAACTACGAAGAAAATTATCACTGTTGCATTTTAACCTTCCAATTTCTATTACTCTTGCAGTCTTTTACACTATACCTGTGTTCTCCAAATGTATGCATAAAGCTACATGTTATGATTTTAATAAAAATTGATCTGATTTACTTTAGCTGATAAAATATGTTGTAGTTACAGAAACCGTTGTTGAACAAACCTCCATACCACTGTACTGTATGGTGGGAAACATGACATCAGATTTTTTTCAAGGGTTATAGACAGATTCGAGGAAGCCTAGAGAAGGAAACCTGAAGTCCAAGAATGGGAGGAACTATTCCAAAGAATAAAATACACACTACAACAACAAGGAAGGATTATAGTGGGGAGAAGCTTGTATGGTAGGTGACTGCTTGACAAAAAAGTTCTCCAAGTGCTAATCTTTGTATTTTATTATTTAATTTAAAAATTCTTTGAATGTTTAAGATAAATGATCTACCTATAAGCTTCCTTTTGTATTAACTGGAAATAGAATTCTTTTATTGCATACAAACCCATTGATACCAAAAGCTCAAAACAGCTGCTAACAGTTGAACAAATGTACCCTCTGTAAATGTCTCTGTGGTTTACAAGCCTCCAACTCTTTTACAAATAACACTTCCCTCTTGTAGTACACATGCTGCTACATGAACATGTATGTTCTAAATGAGATCTTCAGTTTAGGTTGTGAACAAATTTCCATTTCTGAAGTTCAAAAGGAGGATGCCCAAGTGACATGGAGTGCCTATTACAGCCTAATGAATCACTTGTGAAGGTATAAAAATTGTGATTATGCAACATCCAAGATTCTAATTTCCCCAGTGAGAAAATTCAGACCTGACCCTCACTTTGTCCTGTGTTTTGTGCATATTATGAGAGTCTTTCATAGCATGATTAAGAATGAGTTTCTTTCCCAAAGCAGCTCAAGTGGAGTGCAACTGATGCCATAGCAACTGAGCAAATTTTTGTAGCCTCTATTACATCCAAGATGGAACTGGATGATTAGAAAGATGATTTCTGGTCCTAAAAGCTCCAAGTCTATGCAATAGATATTGACAAAATTCTCCATGTTAGCACCTAGCTGAAAAATAAATATTTAATTTATACATCCCTTTTTTTTTTCACTCAAGTTACAGCACCTCACACCCACAGAATTATGCTAGAAAAGTATTAAGATTTTCAAGTCCAACAGCACAAATCCAGGAAGTGCTGGAGCTAAGGTGAGCAATTTGTCAAAAGAAACTTTCAATTTTTAAAGAAGCTGTAATGAGAAACAGTTTCTCAGCCCCAAGACAGACAGAGAAAAGAGGCAAGGTCAGAAAGCAGTTACTGACATTTATTCAGCTTGTTGAAAACCTGGGTTTAACTCTGTGCTCTGCCAGATACAGACCCAAGATATATAGCTATATAGATAAACAAAGGACCTTTGTTTAGCTGAGGACCTCCTCACAAGCTCTCTGTAGGTCTCCATCCACTCAGTACACCATCCAATTTCTAAACCTGTAAATCTCTGGACTCATCTCTAACCTCAAGCTCTATCTACGGTGCTGATGGAGTCCTGATTACAAGGCAAAAAAAAGTATTAAATAGTTTAATATGCCTCCTTTTAGACATCCAGGGCTTACTTAAATAATGCCACCACATCATTAGGAGCTTGCAATGCCATGTGCACATTTCACACAGCTTCTGAAATCAAACGAGTTTTGCTGTTAGACAGCAGCAAACTTTGCTCTGCAGACTGCCTTGCATAGGTTTGAAACTTGGAGAGTATAAGGCATACCAGAGAAGTACCGGTACATCTGCCTGTGGACAACCGCTGATCCTTATATTACAAAAGAAGAGTACCCCCATTCATTCCTCAGAAAATGCATACGTATACATACCCTGAATAGCTGGTTTTGTTCTAGCATCAGTTTTAAACTGCTGTTATGTGGCAAAGAGATGAAGATATCCAGTATTAATAATACAAGGAAGATGTGAGGTTCTTAGTATAGATGTAAAGGTAATACGTGAATATTTACGTATTTAATAACACATACAGCTCGCCGTGTGGTGCTTGGGAATTTACACTTCCTCTGTTCCTCCTGCACTGCCTGCAGGAATACCTTTATGGCTTTCATGTGTGAACACTTCCTCTATATAATTACAGTTCAATAAATGGTCATGCAAATACAATCATAGATGCTGTGCAAAAAATCCATAAACCTCCTCAGCGAGGACAGAAGCTGAAGTTGCTGACTGGCTCAGGAGGACTCCATCTTAGAATCTGCACATGGAGTTCATTTCAAGTTACTCAAGTAGCATTTCTTTTTCTCATGAAGATTAAAGCAATCCACTATCTAGTTACATATTAACCGTGTTTGAACGTGAAACCGTTAACTCCCTGCATGAAAATAAAATGGGGGTTCAGTTCTGAAAATCAGTAATAAATAATTGATTCCTATAACTTCTTTTCTTCCTATGGCTCCAAAACAGAATTTTGGGGTGTCAGTCTTGAAGTTTATATATATATATATATATATATATATGTATATTTTATTTTTTTTACAACACTAAATTGCAGCACGTTTAGGAATAATTTTGTCAGTTACAATGAATTTTGAAAACTCAATCTTCAGATAAAATAGCTACGAAAGACATTTCTGCAAACTCAGTTGATTTCCTTTAACCCATCTGATTCAACTGGAATAATCTCAATAAATAATTAAAGTAGGAAAACTGTTGCAATTCAGTTTAATTTTCTCAATTATTGTCTGTTTGCATCTTTCTTACATGTTTGTTGGGGGTTTCTTAATTTTAAATACTACATATAAAAAAATAAAAGAGAGAAATGCTTGCCTGAACATTTTGAAACGGATTCTTGTTAGCGTAGGATTCACTGAGGTATGTGAAATCATCTATGCTAAGCTGAAAAACAAAGAGAGTAGATTGGTGAGAGGGAGCTGTGGCATCTCATTCAGGTACAGAACAGCACTCAGCATTGGTGAGAAAAAAGGAATTAATGTTACATACCATATCTTGCAGGAACAAGATGAGGTTTCTGGAATTCCGGGTAAATGGTTGCAAGAGTACAGTCAGTTCCTGTGCTGAGATGATGTGTCCTTCATGTAAGGCAGCATTCCACTGTAATCTACAAAAATAATTGTTTTTTCTGTAAAACATGCTGCTAGTGATGACACCTCTTCTTTCTTTAACCATGAAACAGAAGGTAACGATATCATCTTTGGTTTAAGATCAGGTTTACAGTTCAGTTTACTTGCATTCTACTCAAGAGGAAAAGAACTTGCCCATTTATGCCCACATCATGTTAATTGTGTTACAGGATGAAAAAAAATGGTCCAATTAAGATAACTGCCTCTACTTTCTTGTTTGTGTGCAACAAAAATAGCTACTGAGTGGAAAGAAGAATAACATGTTCAAAAGATTCACAGAGAATTCCCAGAGGGAATCCAAACTCCCAAACCACTTTCCAGTGCATTGGATATCTTGGTGGCCAGAGAGGAGTAGAACTCAGGCTAGACCACAAGTTGTCATAAAATCAAGGTTTTTAATAAATCTTTTGTTAAATAAAAGTGGCTTTTCAGTGTCATTGTAAACAATATGGTCTGTCTTAAGGTCTTCATGGTGAAGGACCGATTCTGCAGAAGCAGCTCAGAATTGCTGCCTTTCCAGAAAGAAGAGCTCTTCTGAACAGAATAGCTCAAGACACCAAGAAAAGCTTACGAGTTTTTTGCCAACCTGTCATTATGAGGACTGGAAAGAGAAATTTCTCATTCATTTAGCTTTGCTGCTACCAAAAAATAGTTATGGACAAAATGAGATGGCATTATTCTTTCAACACATGACTGGGATTTTAACAGTATGCAACATGGGTCTACAGGGATGAAATTTATTATGAATACTTTGGTCCTGGGTGTTTTGGCTAAGGTAAAACTCATTCTATAGAAAACCCAGCATTTGAAGCACAATCTCCCATCTTCCCCAGATATGTATCAGTTGGTAATGACTGAGAAATCAGGTATTCCAGATCCTCTAATTGGTTCTAATTACAAACAATAAAATACAGCGAATCGCTGAGTGCTGTAGCACCAGCTCTTATATGATTGCAATTTGGTGAAGTTGAGATGCTGATTAAATTTTCTAACCCAAAAGCAATTTGAAAATGACCCTTGCACAGCAAGCTTTTATGAGTGAGAACAATCTTGGCAGTCTCTTAAGATGGAAGCAGAACAGGGGTAATGAACACATAGGGGGGTTTCAATGTTGTTTCTTGGATAAGGAAAAATCTATATTTCACTTCAAGACTTCCCAGTAATTCCAATGAAGATTGCCAAAAGTGAATCGAAAGCCTCAAACTGGACCCATGGCAGAGATAAAACAGTACACTCCTGCAGTACTAGATATCCAGCTTACTTCAGATTTTGGGGTTTGGGAGAGTATTAGATTAAACTGTACATGTGGAAAACTTTTTCAGGACAATGTGCTGCAGATGTTAAATTCTAGTAGGTTTTCTGCCGGTCACTTTTCAAGCTTTAGAAGGAAACTTAGCTGTGCAGCAAGGATTTTTTTTTCTATTTGGTTGAAATTATCATTTGACATTTTCTTAGTTTTACTCAGCATCCTCATTTCTTTGTTAATTTGTGCTTGGAAATTCACATTAACTTGTATTTATAAAGCCAAACAGCTAGAAATTGTAACCTCAACTTGTCAGAAATGCCTCAACTTGTCAGAAAAGACAAACCTCACTATCACAAATATTAAGTATGATCTTTGAAAATAAGATACATGAAAACACAAACCCCTCAAAGATTCTGAATGGTTGTTCAGGAATTGACTTTCATACTGACTTTTTGCATTGCGTGGCCACAGCAAAATACTAATGACATTAAAGGAAAAGAAGATAGGTTAAATTAAGAGATGTTAAAAATTGGGTTGTATGAAAGAAAATGAAAGTGAGTATCTTGGCATATTTATTTTATAAACTAATTATATAAATATAATCTTAAAAAAAAATGAACACTTTGAGAGCTTTGTGGACATGTAGTTAAGAATAAAAGTTAATAGCACATAAAACAAAACTAAGCTATTTGCAGCAGCACAATGGCAAAGGCTTTTGTTGTGAACTCAAAAACTCAGAAATGTAATGATACTGTTTTAAAGCATACTTTATTCTAAGCTATTCCGTGTTCCTTGTAGCAGTTCTTGCTAACTATCCAATCTTGAAAAGCACTTTTTGTGAGACCTTTTAGCTTCCAGTCAACTTTAGTAACTCCAGCATCATCATTAGAAAAATAAATCTACATCAGTTATTCAATAATTCTATTATAACGCAGTGTTTTCTTAACGCTTACATTCAGTATATTACACATGCATTTATTGTGCTGCTTCTAAACAGTTTGCTAAGCACTGTAGGCAAGGCTATACCCTTTGAGGGGGCTGCTACTGTCAGCTGGGTGCAACAGTATTCTCACCATGGTTCAGATGGGAAATGCCATATGTTTTACGTTGTACTAGCTGGTTTACTGTGAACTGCAGAGTGAAATGGAGATGCATGACTGCCACAGGCAGTGCATCACGGCTACGCTGACGGTGCGCTTTACTGAATGCAGTGAACAGGCCCATCCCATTGAATGCTTCACATCAAGCGGTCAGCAAGAGATCAGTCAGGGGTGGCAAAGGATGAAACAGGCAGTAGGCCAACACACATATTGATTGCTACTATTGATTGCTCACACATAATGTTATGTCCAAAGATGAACAGCCTTCTGCGGTCCTCTGCATGCCAAGCACATCAGACTTAACCTTTGCACTGCAGAGCCATCCTAGAGTCCTGAGCCATGGGGGCTCACAATGATGAGCATCTCTGATAATATAGTGCTTTTCTGCTGGCTAAAAAGGAGGAAACTTAAAAATCACCTGTTCTCTCCACCAATAGCAGACATTAGATTGTTATTCTGCTTCTTTCTTGTCCTTAACTGCTCTGGCATGACAAAAGGTTTAAGCATACAGATTCTTAACTGACCAGTGTTTTTTCTAGGCAGAACTGGAATTACTATTAATGAAAACAAAGATTTCAAGATTTCTTGTATCCAACACACCAGAAGGGCAGATGGTAAGATAACAGTAACTCTTACTTGCGAGCCTACATTTTCGCTTTGTAGCTGCCTCCTGAACTCTTTCCTCCACGTTATTCTTGTCATTTGTCTCTTTCAGTCTCATTGTGATTACCATATAAGAAATAGTGTTTTCTCCTGCACAGCAGAAGTAAACTGGCTTGCATGCTAGCACACAGTATCTCCACAGGAGTCACATAAAGTTACAGCTAAAACATTTTTCTGTTCCACTGTATGCTCTTCATGTTCCACCTTTTTCCAGTAGATTTTCCAGTTAATTCCTTGCAGTTTTAGGAAACACAGTAAATAAACAATTTAGCATTAACGCTGTCTCAGAAAGTCACTTATAATCTGGATTTTCCAGGAAAGAATTCATTTCCCAGTATTAGCATAGCATAAATGAATGTAGTAATGCATTTTGCAATGACTGTAGGCAAAAATAATTTCTAAAACAAACACATGAGGGGCAATTGTAAAAGCTAATTTTAATCAATTTATTTACTCAAGCTCCCTTTCTAATCTGGGGAAGGAAAGAAAAAGTTCTGGATATTGGTTCAAAATGGCTAAATAAAGTTTCTGCTGTGTATTGTTTGCAAGAGGAACTTCTCCATCTCTCTTGCTTTGAAAAGCAACTGGAGTTATTAGTTTAAAGGCTGATTTAAGAGAAAGGAAATTTTGTCCAGGCCAAAGTTATTTGGAGAATCTCTACTGATACATTAGTATTCCTTTGTGAAAAGCAGGACACCATGACATACTGAGTTATTTCCACTCCATCATTTGCTGGGATCAATGGGAAAGATTTTTGTTTGGTTAAAAGCACTTATTTTTCTCAAAGTAGAGATCTGCATTTTTCTTTATAGAGGAAAGAGGTATTTGTATTACTAATATCCCTGAAAGGATATATATTACGCTCACCTTATGCTTTGTACACTGCATATATTTGTCAGCTGTAATTTTCATCTGTATCTGATATCTAACATTATCTTTAATAGCATGATTATAGTACAGCAGTAATGCATAAAAGAGATACTTTAAAGTGTTACATTATTCTAATGTAGCTGTTCTGAGACAGGGCTTTACAAACAATGGCTAGTCCTAAAGAAAAGCAAAATGTATTACCTTTCAACTATTTGATATCAGATCCTACCAGATAACCTGGGAGAGGGTGATAGAACAGATCTCAGTTGTTGATTAGTGAATCACTGAACTTTTAAACTGTGGGACACGTTTCCACAGAGTGAATAGAAATCCATTGATAATTGCTGCACCTCTTTAGATACTTTTCCTAAAATTCTAGGTTTCTAGGTTTCATAAGCCTGAAGACCACATACTGCAAACCTTGCATCACCGTGAAGTACCAAGACGTAAAGCACTCATTTCAGGGTTACAAACCAAAAGTTGTTGCTACTGTTTCTTTATTTTACAAAATACCATGTATACGCTTTCCTGTTATTTCATTGACTCTCACCAGAACTAACTTCTGCCCCACAAGAACTTCACCTTCTCCTTTCAAAAATGCAAAGGTCATGGTTGGAAGAACGCTTCCTCCAGAAAATGTTCTATTTGTGGAAACATGAAACCAGACTAATCAGTCCACTATCCTGATTTTCTGGGTCCAGATTTGTATAAACCTGAACAATCTGCAGCCTAATCTAAAGCAAGATGCTAATCGCATCTCAGTGGAAAGTCTGCTTTTATGACCACCCAGGATTAACTGATAAGATCTTGCTTTTATTTTCAACAAGTGTGTTGTTTATACCAACTAGGAAGTAGGACAAAGGAATCACTGATCTTTTCTTAGTCTCTTAGGAACACTTTTTTTCTAAAACAAACTCTTTCCAACATTTTACCTACAGCAAAAGTGAGGGTTAACCTGTGTACCAAGGCTGTGCACGGTACAGTTAAGCAGTTTATGCTTAGAGAATCACCCAGCTGGATTGTGACAAATTCCAAATACTGTTGGTGTAATGAATTATTTGTGTAAGACAAATAAATAAGCAAATAAATGCCGAGCTGAGATCAGGTTGAATTAAATACAATACATACTTGCTTTCTGAGGGTATGAGATGGACTCTCAATTAGTGTGTTTATAACTTATATAAACCAGGTTAAGAATAAAGAGGATTTAGGAATCAGGAGGCAAGAGTCAAGTAATTTACTCAGGCCAAAGCACATATTAAACAAATTCTATGGAGTATAGCAGCTGTGTTGCCACCTTCCCACCCAGAACAGAACTTTGCTTTTAGCCCTCCCAGTCAGTCCTCTGATCCCATGAGCCCTCAGGAGCCTTTTCTTACAGATCTCTGACATCAGCTTACTGTATTTTGGGACAGTACTTCCTAGACAAAAACAATGTGTATGCCCTGAAGAGACAGCCTTGTGAGTAAGAGGCGCATAGTCCTCTGACAACTTCACATATCCAGTGCCCCACCTGAAGCTGTTAAGCTACCGTATTTCTGGAAATACCAAATAATTGTATAAAATCCTTAAAGTCTGCGTGAATAGAATTCTTGGTTGGAAAAAACGAGGTCTGTATCAGGCTCTTTCGAGAAAGGTTCAAAGTCTTCATTTCATGCATGTATGCAAATCCCTAAATTTTGCTTGACTCTTTGGACAGGCTGAGAAAGTTGGGGCTGTTCAGCCTGGAGAAGAAAAGGCTGCGTGGAGACCTCATAGCAGCTTTCCAGTATCTGAAGGGGGCCTGTAGGGATGCTGGGGAGGGACTTTTCATTAGAGACTGTAGTGACAGGACAAGGAGTAACGGGTTAAAACTTAAACAGGGGAAGTTTAGATTGGATATAAGGAAGAAATTTTTACTGTGAGGGTGGTGAGGCACTGGAATGGGTTGCCCAAGGAAGCTGTGAATGCTCCATCCCTGGAGGCCAGATTGGACAGAGCCTTGGGTGACATGGTTTAGTGTGAGGTGCCCCTGCAAATGGCAGGGGGGTTGGAACTTAATGATCTTAAGGTCCTTTCCAACCCTAACTATTCTATGATTCTACGATTCTATGATCCATCAAGACTGCTGTTTTTTTTAACAATTGATGTTTATGCATACAGCAGTGTGTTCTGCTAAAAAAAAAACTGCATTAAAAAAAAGTGAAAAATCAGGATCCAGGAGATAAGAAATGCAGGGATTAAAGATTGCCTTATGTTGTGCCTTTAAGTCATGACATCTGTGACAGCAGAGTTCAAGGTTGCCTTAAGGTGAATGTGTACTTCAGATTTGAAGAATATGCCCATCTTAGAACACTAAAATTATAAATAAAAATGGGTAAATTCATCAGTTATGTTGTTTGATTGCTGAGAGACCAATTTATTTATTGGGTAATTTTAGTGCCCAGAGGTTATTTACACCTGATTAAATACAATATATTCTGCACACACACACACATACACACACACACAGAGCAACAGCACAAGTACAGATACTCTTTTATTACATTTCTTACCTCTGAGATGACCAAAGCAGCATCGGTACATGGCGCACCGACAGAGATGTTCTGAAGAGCACAGCGAGGGTGCACAGCAGCGGGGCTGGAGCAGCAGAGTAGAGCCGTGTCATGACTCCAGGCAAGTGTGTGCGTAACTGGCCAGCTGCAAAGGCAAAGCACGAGCGTATGCACAGTGGCACTTCCTGGTTCAGCTGCATTATCCGGATGCAGCCAGGCTGCTGGGTGAGGTTGCTCTCTAATGACAGTGGGAGTTTCCAAAACATGAACTTCCTTATCTTGCAGTTGGCAGTTATGCATATTTTTAATAACTTTCAGGTCTGGCATTTAAGCAGCTCATATAACTCTCCACAGTATAAGCACAGATTCCTCTTACGTTCGAGTACAAAGGAGAGTCATGAAGTCCAAACTCCTGTCCTGCTGTTTTCTAACTCGCTAATAACTGCAGGCTGATAACAGCGTTGATCAAATTCAAAATGGAGTTTTTCACAGAAAAGTTTTCTGTACTGCACAAAATGTATTCTGCAGAACTTCCGTCTTCTTCCCCTGCTACATATTAGCATGTCCCTCAGCTTAGCTCTTTCAGATGTACTGAGAGCTGGTGTCACACATTTGGGTGTTGACAGGTTTGAAATCTGCAATAAATTTACCCGTTCCAGATTCCAGAAAGAAGGAAGAGAGTGAGAAAATGGTACTTTAAGAGTGTATCCACCGAAACATGGAATTGTTAAACTATCTTTTGCATGGAGCAATGCTGTGTCAAAAATCAAAAATATCAAAAGTCAGGAGCAAATTTTAATACTTCAGAACCTGACATGACTTCAGTACTTCACAAGTCTTGTGCAAGATCAAAATAGTCACAGAGAATTTCTTCATGCTGGGAAGCAAATTCCTCTGGCATACTGTTTTACTCCTGCCAAGCACTGAGCTGTTTCTACACCTTGTCACTACACTAGGCAGCAGCAGTCACTCGGCACATGTTTGGCACAGGGCACAGATGTCTCTTCACAATCGGAACAAGATGTTAGGGAATAATACACCGAAGACATTGTTAGCTGTGTTAAAACGAGTTGTGATAACGGCAAAATAAGGAAGCACGATGAAAATTGTGAGAATGTACAAATGTGTCAGAAGATACGCACTTCTGAATCTGAGCACACGTAAATTAATTAAATGCATTTGCCTTACCTGACAGCATACTGTTGTGGTGCTGTTGTCTACAAGGGAATTTGTTCATCACTGCTGTCTGAAATCAGATTTCTGAGATAAAAATAATGATTTTGAGGGAAGCAATAAAACCTATCATCTACATGTTCCTTTTCTTCTCAGTGTTACCTTTGCATAACACTGAATTTAAATCCTTAATTGCAATTTTTTCCTCCTCTCCTCAGAGATGTAGTAGAAATCCTTCATCTCCCTTTTTACAAGCCAGTGTTTGTCTGTTTAAGGGTTTGTATGGGTAAGACAGCAATCCGGAGTACAGACAGAGGTAGAACTGGAATACCCTAGGGAGAATTTTGTATGAATTGGAATAGCTCCATCAACACAAGCAAAATACTTTGTCATTCTCAAAGTGCTTGACTCTTCCATGGTATCTTCCAGACCGTGAGAGATCTTTCTCATGTAATTGTCCAGAATAGTCTTGCCAGGTTTTGTGAGCATTTCCTGCCCACAAAGCCAATCCACTGTAAGTCTTCCTGTCTGCTTCTTACAATTACCCTTTATATAAGAAATGAAGATGAACTGAAGGTCAGCATTATGTAAATCACGAGTGCGCAATATGATTGCCCACTGAATAATAAAGGAACCACAAAACTCTCAGTTTTGCAGAACCGACTAGATTTGCATTGCAGTTGGCAGTCTGGAGAAATAATTACTAATACTTTTATTTGACTAAGACCATGCCTTCTCAGATTGTGATTCCTTTCATGCTTTAGCTAGCATGGTGCAGAGATCCTTGTTTTGCAAAACAGCAAGAAAGCAACATATCTTACGCATATCTTACTATGCTTCTAACAGGAACCAGTGAAGAGTAAGTTCTAATGGGTCTCCTCCATAACTAATACAGTTAATAAATATGACCAACTCTGCCAGGCATTCCATGTCAAACCTTCACAATCTGATCTGAATGTACTGAAATCAAGACCCAACAAATACATAGTGTTGTACAAATACATGCTGTAAGCTGACAGGAACCTCACTACAAGAGCAAATGATTTATTAATAAATATTTGACAATTTTATACTTTTTAAATGGGTGACAAGTGCTCGACTCTATTATTACGGAGCATTTTCCTTAGGCTAAAGCATTTACACAATTTCAAAACTTCCACTGCTGGTGTCAGCAACTTCTTTTATAAGTTTGTACTCAAATGCTGACACCCTGGACAAAAACCCGAAGTCATGTAAGAGATTCCTGGCTTCTTACATTCAAAATGGCTGACAAAGTAGGTTAATGAAAACAAAAGAGAAGCTAATACAAGGGAGACAATTATGAAATAAAGGTATCCTAGATAGGTCCCTATCTCTTTCCAGCTGGTAATATCTCAAAATCTAGATTATCACCTGTTTGAGCTCGATCTTTTGGAGGGCATTTGCACAGACTAACCAAACTACATACAAGTGAGACGGAGCAGTTTGTGGGTATACTCTGTATTCTGCCTTATGGAAACAGTCTTAAAACAAAACCAGACTGTTTTCTCTCAGATCACCATATTACTTATGATCAAACTTTTAACTGAAAACCAACTGAATTTTCCTTTTTAATATTTCATCACAAACCACAGTCTGGGAACAAGTGAAGTGAAGAAAGCTTTGAAAACAAAGGAATGAGAAGAACCTATTGAGTGGGATGTTAATTTGCCTCCCTTCGCAAATTTGGCTCTCAAATGCATCTGCATGCATCTTCTCCTTTTGCATTTTTTTCCATCCTAAAAATATATTTTGCCAAATGATAAGAAAAAAAGATACATATCACAGAGAAATTTTTCAAAAAGGTTCCTTACTTCCGTTCGATTAAAATGAGATGAGATCACAGTGGTTCTCTTATCTGTGAGCAGGAACCTAAATCACTTGATTGCGTCTGTTGGTATACACAAAAGCACAAAAGGTTTACGGCTGCGTTTTCCATAGGGCTTTTCCCTTTAAAACCCATAGCTGATCTTGAGTCCAGGTTTAGAACTGCTGGCACATGAAGATTCTTTCTAAATTCAAGAAACTGAAACTCAGAATACTGTGAAAACATTATGAAACTGCAATGAAGAAAAATATATCTCCATTACCATGTAACTAAAATAATTTTAAAAGAAGCTATAATATTGACATAACATGTATTTACATTCTACTCCTACTCATTTCTCTGGAATTAAAAATGCTTTCTTTTATAATTGTATGCCTATCACAAACCCTATGTATTTCTTATCCTGTCAAAGTTGAAATACAGGACTCATAAAAAATAACTGGAGAGTAAAGACCAAGATAATGGAGGCTTAACTTCTTTTGCTTATGAATCCTCGTTTTCAAAACAAACCAAAGGAAAAAAAAAAAAAAGATCCTCCCAACTTCAGAATTCCACATTCCCAATGTAAAAAATTGTGAATAAAAAGAAGTGTGAATGCCACATTTGTGTGGGATGATGGAAATTTAAGACTGTAAGTCAGGCTAAAGGGGATGACTATCATAACAAGGACAATTTACAGTGCAAGGTAAGCCAGAAGAACTAGCTATATATAGGTGACAAAAATAAGTGCCATCCACTTTGCATGCAAATTTGACCCTTGAGCAATGGGTTTGGGTGCTAACAGCAGTATACTAAAAAACTTTTTCCTCCAGCTCAGATAACAGGCATACTCAAATTTACGTTCTTTAAAAAAAAGAAAAAAAAAAAAAAAAACCCCAAAAAATTAACAACCTAAAAGAATCCAAAATTTGGATTATTTTTTTTTTTTTAATCTTAACTACTATTAGTATCATTTCCTTCTGAAAAAGTGTTTTGCATATACCAAAAACTGGTCAGCAGCTACTTTGCTACCTTCACATAATTTATAATCCTGTTTTATTATTTGTTATAATCACTTTATTATCGAAGAAGGCAATTAATACTTCGCTCATCCGGGCATCTTTTGGGGGCAAAGACGTGATTTTTATTTGATTTACGCATATTACTCTCACTTCTTCCTTTAAGACACAAATAGGGAAATTTATATCCTGGAAAACGTATGGACTTTCCCCTTGGGAGTTCAGAGGTAAAATGCACGTGCTGCTTTGCTTAATGAACGTATTACCCACTTTTGCATGTGGAAGGAAAGCCAGAACTTTTCCCTCTGAAATGGATTAGCAGTGGTGTTGGAGGTGGGCAGATGGCAATTTTTACTTCAAACTTAAAGAGTCCTGCTCACAAAAGAGTCTTGTGAGCTAAAGTGCAGGTGTTAATCGGCCACGGGTCTCTGCTACAGAAAGAGAAATACAAGCCATGTGGCCCAATAACTTTTTCCTGGTAGTGAGTATGTACATCCAGGAAACAACTGAGGCAAACCCAGCACTTTCACCAGTGTTTCAGACACATACATTCCTCATGGTCCCAACTTCTAAACCACTATTTGAGAGACTTCATAAGCCTATCACATTAGCCACTTCCCAGAAGTGAAGAGAGAAGGTTAGAATTTCACCTATTCTCCTTTGAAGAGGCACTGACACTTTGCAACCATTTGTCCTCATTACCCTGGAAAGAAATAGGCTCCAAAGCAGAGGCTTTTTTACCAAGAGATTCCAAAACCATCTTGTGTGTAACTCTGAAACTCAAGCAAATGTGATCAGGTGTACATTTAAAGACTTTACTTAGTTTTAACAGAAATTGGCAGATCTGAACCTTTATCTGAACAGGTTTTTTTCTCCTGATAAAATGCAATGACTTCTAGAAATGCAGTATCTTTAACTCTACTCTGATCTTTTCAATCAGAACAGTAACTATTTTAAATTCATTCTTTTTCAAAACATAATACAATTATAAATGCTATGTATGTATTTGCTTTAAATTCAGTAACAAGAGGATGAGACCAATTCTTCAACAAGGCAAAGTGCTGGGTCCTGCACTTGCGTCATAACAACCCCATGCAGGTTTGGGGAAGAGTGGCTGGAAATCTGCTCGGCAGAAAAGGATCTGGGGATGTTGGTTGACAGCGGCTGAACATAAACCAGCTTGTGCCCTGGAGGCCAAGAAGGCCAATAGCATTCTGGCCTGTATTAGAAATAGTGGGGCCAGCAGGGCCAGGGCAGTGATCATCCCCCTGTACTCCACGCTGGTAAAGTTGCACCTTGAATCCTGTGTTCAGTTTTGGGCCACTTACTATAGGAAAAACATTGAGCTGCTGGAGCGTGTCCAGAGAAGAGCAGTGAAGCTGGTGAATGGTCTAGAGCACAAGTCTTCTGAGGAGCAGCTGAGGGAAGTGGGGCTGTTTAGCCTGGAGAAGAGAAGGCTCGGGGGGACCTTACCACTCTCTACAACTTACCTGAAGGGAGGATACAAACAGGTGGGCATCAAAATCTCCTCCAAAGTAACAAGTGACAGAACAAGAGGAAACAGCCTCAAGTTGCACCAGAGGAGGTTTAGACTGGATATTAGGAAAAATTTCTTCACCAAAAGGGTTGTCAAGCATTGGAACATGCTGCCCAGGGAAGTGGTTGAGCCACCATAGGTGCAGATGTGACACTTCCAGATATGGTTTACTGGTGGGCTGGATATCATTAGGTCTAAGTTTGGACTCAATGTTACTAAAGGTCCTTTCCAACCTAAATGACCCCATAAATCCAAAAATCTCCAACATTACATGGCATTGAAATCAATGGACTTTTCACATTGGTTTGTACTATTGCCTTACTTTTTATTCAAATCGCTCTTCTGGGATCAGTACATATCTTTAAAGCCATTTAAAAAAAAGGAAACAAATTTTTAAAGAGGTAGGTTACTATCTATGTGATTCATGTTTTCCTTCTTGCCATTCAAATAATAATTTTCTTCAAAATCCCTTTTATCACTTTGGAGGAAGCCCAGTTTTAGCAGCCATTCCTACCTAAAGGCTCAGATCCTGGAGAGCACATAAGTCAACTGAAATGATCATGTCCTGCAGTTCTACAATCAGCTCAGTACAGAACTAAAGTCTAGAATCTGAATTTAATACTAAATTTAATGGAAAGACTCCACTGATGTTACAATGCACTCACCAGTCAGGTATTGGTTCTACAGTTCATGCATATTCTGTTGTGAGTCTACCCAGTTTTCAGCTGCTTGTTTCTAAATATATGCTTACTTCTGTTTGTAAATGCTACTGCTTTTTTTCTAGACAGAGCAAAAGGCTTTTTCCTGGGTCAAAACCACGTCTAGAATACAGGTTTCAAGCAGAACTATGCAACTTTCCGTAGGACATTATTCAATGTACACGATATCGTCTTTTTCTCTGTAACTGTAATCAAACATAAACACAACTATGTTGCTAGATAAATTGACCTCTAATTAACAGAAGCTTCCCAAAAATAATCATGTTCCAAACAGTCTGCATTGTCTCTTTCAAATTGTCAGTCTGATTTACACTAATTTCAAGATCTCAGATACAATAATTACAGGCTGGCAGCTCCACTCTTACCATCAAGATGAACTACAAAGTTATTATTTTGCCCAAATCTTTGTAAGGCAAAGCATCTGTATTTGGAAGGCCATATCAGTTCCGTCATTCTGCAGGAATTCAGGGTTTAAAGGATTTTCTACCTTTTATACTTGAGAGAAATTTAATAGTTTGTAGCATTATTTTTCTAGATAAAAGGTGACAAAGAATTAGCTAAGTTCCCTCAACACAGACAGAATGTTCCAAGCAACACAGGCAAACACAGAAAGACAGTCAATTGCTCTAAAAAATTAGAATTTACAAAACTCCCCAACAACATTTTAGTTTTTAACTAATGAGGTTACAAAACATGAAATACAGTTTTATTGACTAGTCAAGATCAAATTATTTTATCCTCAGAAGTTTATTTTGATCTGTGTGATATAATTAAGGTATTGAAACAGTACATTTCTTTAAAACCAAGGAAATTTTATTAATCAATAATTCAGTTAACTTCTTTAACTTCAGCTAACTTCACCTAAGAGTTATGTTTTTGCACCAGTAGGAAAAGGCGTAGCTATTAAAAATTCATTTGCATTTGTCTGATTTTCACTCCTCTGCAAAAATGATGCCATGGCTTGAATCTGAGCAAAGTAGTTTTTTGCCCAGATATGCTTATGCTTTATTCTGTGAATAAACGCCGCTTCGTAAGCCTGAAAGGAAAAAATCCAAATCCCATTAAATACAATTAAAATATATAGCAATCTACATGTTGCTTCATATTTCAGACAGTATAAATAGTGACCCTTTAATGAACTAAGGCAAATTATTTATTTGCATATGATACATAATGAAATACTTTGTAGTCCTACACTGCTACCTTATGGTCCAGTAGTGAAAATTACTAAGCACTCCTTAAGTAATATTAGTCAACTTTTACAAACAAAAAAACTTCTGGCATTTTTTTATCTGTACGAGATAAAATTTATTGATTTTCAGGTAAGAACATTCATACCTGGCTTTGAAAATTAAAAAAGCCAATACTTCAATATCAACATTTGCAAGGGGATGACTGCAGGAAACTTCCTTGATAAAAATCAAGTGATTAGTTACAAATAATCATGGCAGCATTTTGCAGCATTTCAATTGGCCTTCAAGTTCAGTGGTGACATTTTCCTGAATTTCTACTGATTAGTAGTAGCTCAGATGATATCATAAATAAACAGACTAATTAGCTGAAAAAACCCTTTGCCATAACTTTAGTCATCATTATGGACAATTGCTATTAAATAAAGTGCTTGAAAGGCCTCTTTTTTTTGTTTCAGTGAATAAGAAACAATGATTCAACTTACAGCATTCTAACTTTGCCTCATTTTCTTTATTTCACACACAGTTTTTGTTGAAACAAAGCTTTGGCCATTACCAGTGAAGAAAGCTAGCTCCCCTTTTTGTAGCAAGAGCTAAGGGAAAATACCTTATGATTTAGGTAGGCTTGCATACTTCACCTGTTGCTCTTCTGGCCTAACTTCCACCTCCACTGAAGCTCTGGACCTAAGTCAATGACATCTCTTTGACTATGACATCCGGACTTACGAAGTTAAACCAGATCAGTGCATAATCAGAATTGTTTACCATGTTTAGACATGGACTTTGAAGGGAGTGGTGTAAAAACACAGTTCCAATGATAACTTTAACACATTCTTAAGTTTTTTAACTCAGAACAGCAATTATGTTTTTACTGCTTAATTGCAAAAAGATTACATTGTCAGGGGTACTTAAATGACATCTATGTAAGAAAGTAAATTGAGACAAATTTTATTACGACTAAGTTCTAAACAAAGCGCCATACTGTTATTTGATGAGAAATTTATAAGGCCAAAAACTAATGAGGCTTGAGCATGTGCAAGAGCACAGGCACACAACTGTTGTATTACTTATGGTTAGTTTTTAGTAAGTTTTTTATCCAGGCCAGTTCTTGTCTGATTTCAGCTGGGTGAAAGAGCATAGACACGGCACTGTAATCAGCAGGCAGCCTGGATGAGGTCACTTAGTTTCTTGCATTTCAGGAGGGATAATCAGGACAAAGAGATAGCTCAGGTACATGGATATGAGTTGCACATGTCAGCTGCCCTCTGGATGAGTGCCTGTCTTATTGTACAAATGTAATCATTTAAATAGTCACAGTGGGTCAGTTTAAACATGGATGAGTGTAAGGACTAAATTTGGCAAATTATCATTAGTCACAGAATTCCATTAAAACATAACTATTGTAAGAAGTTAAGCTCATCAAATTTTACCTTCTGAAGGTCACACAGTTTAAGATGTGCATCTGCCTCATGTTCAGTGAGAAGAATAGTGTTCCATGGAGACCATTCATGCTGCTTATCCCACCTGACCATAACCAAATCATAGAGGTCACTGCAGGCACTGAGAGCTGACTGACAGCCCCATATTTTCTCAATCAGGTATTGCAGATCTTGATGCTGAAATGGAAAACATGGTTCAGAAGGAAGAAGCATGTTTCATTCTCCAACAAAAGCACTGTAACCATATAAGAATCCAAATAAAACTTTGAGTAAAAAATTTTCAGTGTGTATTTCATATAATCACTTGGTTAAAGAACATCCAGACATACGCCTCTTCCTTTAGCATGGTTTGGCAATTATTAACTGCATTTTTCTTGTATCACCTCTAAAATACTACATTCTTACTTTGATTGTTCCTGCCAATGGTAATTCATATCTTCCACTAACATGCTGATTGCTTAACCACTCTCAAAAAGCTTCCTAAATCTCATGTTGTTTTTTTTTCCTTATTGAGCATGCTTAAACCTGTTCAGAATTTTTTGGATAATAATAATCCATCTCCACCATTACTGAGATGACTTCCCCATTTCATTTTTGGATTAAGAACTAATGCTATTTGATAAATGAGTTATTACAGTACTAAATTACTTAAAGTCTATATATAATCAGAGTAATCTGTCCTAGAAAATGTGGGAAATTAGGACAAGAAAAACTTCCACCTGTGACGGACTCCAAATCACTGCCTACTTTGCCTTCTTCCTCTCGCTCTGCTGCTGACATATGGAGAGTTTATTGTGCTCATGATACTGTTGCTCATTTTACCAAATGAGATTAAAGATGAGGTTGCTATGATACAATATTAACAATAAATAACAGGAGGTCTGTTTGTAAAGGTTTCCCAGTACAGAAAGGCTTTAAAATGTACTTTTAACCTAGGTCTAAGGTTAATTTACATCAGTCTTAATTTGTTTAATTTATTACCATCCATCTGAAATCACTACTAAATCTTGATAAACACAAACCTCTTGAATGAAAGAAAAGAAATAGTAATTGGGACAGCAATTACCACTCTGGCAGGTTTTTCTGTCACCCTCCATTAGAAGAGTTTTATCTACACAGTCAGTAAAAACCAGATTTTTAAAAAGGTTTTCCTCCAAGCGACCCATTTAAAGACTCATTCCTCTAAAATAAGAAATCTTGACCTAATTAAATAATGGTGTTTACATGTTACTTATGAAATTCCTGACAAAGGATGAATGAAACTATAAAAACACAGTGCTTTAGTGAAATGCAGCTTAATGTATACTTATCCATCTTGCACCTAGAATCCAGGAGCCAGTGAAAATTCTTGCCAAGGAAAATGTAACATAAAAGGGATGCTTAGAACCTCCACTGGTAATAGATCTGATTTCAAGAAATATAGGCCTAGTCCTAAATCTAGTCTTAAAAGTGGTCCTACAGAGCCTCGTTTATTAGGTTTCACTGTCTTCTGTTTTCAGTATTTCCACATTTTCACAAAATTTCAAATAATTTCTGTATCTTCCTCTTAGAAGCCAGAAATTTGCAAGCAGACATATTAGCAAGTACTACTATTTCTGTACTAAGCTACATGTCTCAAAAGTTACCTGAACTTGCAAAAATCTATACTGAGGTATATAAAGGCCCATGTAAAACAGATCTATAATTTGATCTTTCCTGGATTACAATTATTTTTTCTACCTGAAAAATAGGCAAAAGCTTGTATTCTGTTAAAACTTCTCAGGTTACAGGGAAGAGTTTGATTTAAGAGACAACTTCTGCACATCCTAAAGGTAGGCATACATTTTTCCGTGAAATGTTACAGTTAATTAATTTTAAATTATGCTCCTCCCCTCAATTTGTTCTGTGCTCACAAGAAACAGAAACAGCCTTTGAGTAGTTCCATCAAACAGGTTGGGAGCAGGTATCATTGAATGCTCATCAGGTGAGACTGGGAAACAAGGGTAGGCAGCAAACCAGTAAAGGAGTTAGGTGTATGTGTAGCTTCAAATGAATACAACATTGCCATCAGGATGTTGCTCATCAAGATAACTCAAAGCCATAGCATGTGCCACCAATTCTAAAGAGTATGGCATAGTTAAATCCTCTGAAAGAATAAAAAGCAGTCTCAGGACTTGACATATTTGCTGAACAAGTTCATTTTGATATGAAAAAGGTCTTTAGCTGCAGTAACCAAAACTTACTGGAGCTACCGTAACTCTCACCAACTGTTTTTAGCCTTTTAAGCCTCAGCAGTGCTCACACAGGTGGTCAATCCAAACACAATTAAAATCAGGAGATCTCAAGAAAAATCTTTTATCAGAAAAGTCTTGCATCCATCCACAATACAACCACAGCCAGTAATGGTACTTTACTGAGCAATGAATGAAGCTGTCATGGCTCATGCAAAAGGTTTTTAGTTTTGCTCAAGTCATTTCTAGATGCCCCAGAGCTGTTTTCTGCATGTAAGTGCAGAAGGGGACAGATGGCTGTTGGGAGAGGAAGGGAGAATACAAGCAAGTAGCTCATTAAAAAAAAAATATAAGGAAATGTTTAGGAAAAGACCCAAGGAAATTAGTGATTTTAAGGTACAAACACCTGTTTAGAGATTTACAACTCTGAAGAAAATAAGTTAATTTGGATAAAAAGGACACAGTATCTAGGGATGCTGCAGTGGTACAACCACTAATGGAACTGCATGTGAGGGCTTTCAGTGTCAGAAGTTAAGAAGCAGCTATATTCCAGTGTACCAATGGCCACCAGCCATCACAAGTGATTTGGAGAATGTTTACATATTAAATAAACTAAGTGAGACACAGACAAAAAACTTCCCAGCCTAACTGAAAACAACATGAACGAAAAACATCTACAAAATCCATGTTCTTTGATAATATTTCTTAGTACAGGCATGATAATTAAAGAATCCCAATTTTCCTCTTGGCAGCTGCCACTGGCAAAGTGCTAAACCCTCTCCTAATAAATGCAAAAGAGTAAAATTTCCAACTATACAGACATTCTACTGAGATATAACAGATATGTCAAACTCTCAGCTTCTTTATCTTTTCCTTCTCAGAATACACAACAATTTATTTGTATTACTAAACTAGTCTAAATAATGGGGCTCAAAATGTTTTACTAGCACTATGTCTTGAAGGATTTTATAATCACAAAAACACTACTATCACTTTGCAGATGGTAGTAGTATCTTTAAGCAACAGGATGGCCATGGGAGAACCAGAAGAATTTGGATCACCCCCTTCTTTGACCTTGTCAGCTAGACTTCTACCTTCTTGTGATGTACAGCTTGTAATCACTTTTGAAATTACAGCTATACTTCAAAAGCTTAAGGGCTGCTTCTTTACGGCATGCAACATTCCCTGTCACAGGAAGAAGCTTTGTAGCTCTTAATCTATTTCTCAACCTGTCAACAACATACACAAAATAAAAAAAAAATTACAGTCAGAGCCATTGGTTTTATTAGCAATGCTCTTTTAGACAGTACCTGAAGTAAGAAAACAATTTTAGCATCATCCTGATAATCAGCTTCAGACTTTCTGAGGTTTTCTAGTATAAGTTTGCACTTCAAAAACGTTTCTCGGTGCCGAGCCTCATTATCAAGCTTGCAACACAAACGACATCTGCCAGTAGTGTGGGTATTAGCAGCAACAGGAAACGCAGTAGACGGTAAGTAATTTTTGCAAGTCTGACAGCAGTTCACGTTTTTATAAAGCTTTAAGGGATCTGGTGGAACCTAAAAAGATTTTTAAAGAAGTTAATTTACCACAGATTACCTCTGTATCACTTGTGTGTTACCCTAACTCTGTCAGTATACATTGTACATATATTCATGCAAGTATTTGAAGATGTGAAAGCTAGAAATAGTTATTATAACATACTCAATAGGTTTGTTTGTTTTTAATAAAGACCGAAAGCTACTGTATTTTCTTACTGTACTTGTTAAAATCAGTTATATAAATCAACCAATTAATTTCTAAGCTATTGACAATCCTAGACATTATGCTCCAGTGCTGTTGCTGACTATTGTGTAAGCAGATTGTCAGCCATTCTGGAAAGTCAACAACACAGAGAAAACAGAAACTAAACCTTCGATATTTAATTTTTCATATAGAATCTGCCCTTTATGTCAAAGATAAATCCCTGTGATTATGTGCATATTAACATTTTGGCATAAGAATATAAAGTCATCAGAGCCAAAAACAAGGGGAAAATAATAAGCTAAACTTGCTAATTACCTCCTCATCTGATATTGCTTCATGGGGTCTGGAAAAAATATAATGCAATCTGTGCAGAGGGCCCAAGTCTGCAATTGGATAGTTTGAGCAGCCTTATTATCCAGCTACTTATTGAGGTCATCTGCCCTTTTTTGAAAATAACCTGAGGATTTGGTCACTTTACTGACTGTCAATTGATGAATTCCCATCTCTTTTATGGTCCACACAAGGTTACAAGATTCAAATAGAAAAAAGATGCAATTCAGACTTCAACTCAGTGTACAGCCAACCAAAAGCTACAGAAGACAAAGATCCCCCATATCCAGTGTCTGCTATGACACATTTAGGTAACTCTGTGTGTAAACCTAGAGTAAAATAACTGTTAGTTGGTTCTAAATCTGATTAACATTTACTGACAGATACTTTACCTCTGAGATACCATCACCCACTGTAAGAAGAATACTCTTCTGACAGATGCAAAATACATCTTGCTGCCTAAAGCAGCAACCTATGGTAATGAATCGTATTTTTAACTGTAACCTGCAGTCAGAAATAAAAACAATCACACACCTTGAAAGGTGTCTACCACTTTCTCCGCTACCTAGCTATCTTCTTACCATGAAGTAGCAACTGGTTGTACAACAAAAGCTCATAACAACTCTTGCTTAGGTGCAAGCTCATTAGACATAACTTTGACAATGGCAACATTCTTCCTTTCTGGAAGGGATGCTGCCCTTGTCCAGTGGAAAGAAGATTATCACTCTCTCTATTTGTTCCCCATTTGCTGTTACATTTTCCTGCTACCATCCCATAAGATCTACCATTTATAATTCTCAGAATTTTTATTTCATACATAAAGTTCTTGGGCTTTCTCAGTGCTACCAACCACCTGTCAGGTTCTTACACCCATATCTATGCCCCATGCTTCCTATATGACTATTTAAGCTTATTTATGTGAAGCCTGTGTACTTCCTACATTTTATTTCTTGAAGAACTCCTCCAGCAATTCTACAGCAAAGGGTAAAATAAAAAAGCTTTCCATTCCCCTTCTCCACCATCCTTAGTTCAATGGGCACTATGTCAAACTGCAAAATAGGAATAATACCTTAAGTATCTTAGCAACTTCAGGGTTAAACTTCGGAATTTTAATAAACTGAAGAAATAACGTACAAATTCTTCTCCTTAGTCCTTCCAAGTTACATTCTTTCACCTCTCTTGACATAAGATCAATTTCCCTGTCAATTAATTCCATGATTTCCTGTGTTAATTTACATTCATGTTCCTGGAAAAAAAAAAAATCACAAAGAAAATGGAAAACAAACCACAACAGCAAGGAAGCAAGCCAAATAATTCTAATGCAGATATGAAAGCAAACTATGGATTCTATGCCAATGATCATTCATACCTCTCCATGTTCACACAAGAACATGTTCATAGAAGAACTCCTTAGTGTCTTAGGAAAACAACCTCCAAGAAAACTAATATAAAGAACTACAAAACTGAAAATGCTTGCAGATTCTGCTTTAAGGGGGCCTGTATATATGGCCAAAGCTGTAAGCAACCGTAAACTTGGAGTCATTAAAAAAATGCTAAGCAGAGGCACACAACATGCAAAAATTTCAGCCTCCATAAACCCAAGAAGTCTCTCCCAAAAGAGGTTCCTTTGAATAGGACAGGAAATAGGAGAGGAGGCACAGTGTATATACACAGTAGATGGTTTAAAAAACCGCCAACATCAGTATTGATTTGTATTAAGATGGGCAGGAGTTTATAAACCAGCAGTGCTCCCAGCAGCGCTATATGGGCTTTAAATCAAATTCTGGTATTACCAAAGCAAACAGTGTTTGATCAGGAAGGAGCATTCTCTTCTAGCTTGACATCAACAAGTCAACAAGTATCCTGAAAGTAGTCTGAAATTCCTAATATTCTTTTTGTAAATGAATATATATATAAAACAAATACGAAAGGCTGAAAGAAATGCAACCAGCTTCTGATTCACTGGGAACACTGGCAGAAGCAATGAGGGTGGAGAATAAGGGATAAAGGAAAAAAACAAAACAAACCAAAACTATTTGCTGCCCATAAAGCTGGTAACCTAAACAAACAGAAAGGTGAGGTTCTAAACAGACATTTCAAAGAACCCTGAGAAAATACTAACAGCCACTTACAACTCTGCCATGGTTTCCATCAAGCTGTTACAAATGTTAAGCTAAACTTTGCACTAAAGCTCTATTATGTACCAGTATACAAAAATTCTAAAACACATTAAAATTCTAACACAACTTCAAGAAAAATGTGCACATCACAAAATGACATACGAATTTAAGGTATATCTGGAATGTAAATTACTCTCATGCCAGATGGTACAGGAGGCTTTTCATGTTGCCAGTTGATCATCCTGGCACCTGTCTGCCAGAAGTACTGTTTATGTGTCAACACGATTGTATCTTTGGGAAGTACTGCTTCAAGCTAAACACAAATAGAAAAACAAGACATACCTTCACTGTACGTTTGAGTGTTAGTAGCACATCTATTCTCTCATCTTGTGGGATGTCACTCATACTAATGCTGCAGTAGATTTCCAACAGTTCTCTGGCACGGAGTGTGAACTGTGTATCCATTTCAGTGATTTTTCCATCATATGCTTTCCATCTCTTAGGTTGCGCACACTTCAGAAACAATTTGCATAACTCTGAGCTCGTATAATCTGATCAGCAGTTAACAAGTGCATTACTTTACATCAAGGCTCACCAGAGTAAATAGGGACTTAGCGTTAATGCTTGACAAAAGTCTAATTCTACTGTCGATATTTATATTTCTTTTCCCTAGAGAAAGTATTCAGTTGCACTTTTTAAAGTTGTAGGTCCTGAAAATTTGGACTTACAGTATATTAAAAGTAAACAATATTCTCCTACAGGGATATGCTCTACTTCTCTAAAGCAAATTTACTGACAGTAGTGTTAAAATATTTCTGCTCTGTAGTTCATCTTGCCTTCATAAATCCCTCTAAACTATCAGTAAAAATCAATGGGGCTGTTGATTGTGTAAAGATTGCAAATTTAAGGCCTTAGAGTTACTGCAGTACAAAATATCTCCAGGGAACTGTTCTATTTATGCTAGCTATACAGACAGATATGAGGTATTAGCAAAGACTTTGTTAAAGCTGACTAAAGCAAAGAAGGAGTTACAGCTTATCAAATACTTCACCAAGCTTCTTGTTTGCTAACTTAACCACATACCTTACCACTACCACTCCAATTATTTAACTTCTACAGACATCAGAAGTTACACAGTGTCAGCTGCCCCAATCAGTATGAAGAATCCAACTATCCACCCCTTTTAAGACTAGATTTGGTTGCAAACCACGATGTTACACAGGGATGTAGATGTTTAAATCCAACAGAAAGCCAAGTATTCAAAACCCTCTCCGTATCACAACCTAATTCCACTCCCCTTCCTTAACTGGGACAGTTCTTTGGAACCTCATTCTGTGTATTAATTATTCTCTTTCACTTTATTTGGAACTTGACAACTCACAAAAGCTTGCGAACTTCACTTTGCAGTCTCAGTGTGAGTTAACTACAGCAACACTTCTTGCAGCGTTCACATGACTAATAGTTTTCTGGATATGACCCCAGCATTGACATATTCATTATTTTGACCAAATACACATGCTTGCTATGGTGATAAGCCATTAAAATGCCAAGAATATTAGGCAGACTAGATGTGCTTAGTCACCAACACAATCAAAATAGAGCTTCCTTCACTTTTAAATAAATAAATTATGAAGTTACACAAGCAAAAGGAAGACAAAATAATTGGGGAAAAAGAAAAAGGATTTAACATTGAATAACTGACATTTCTGACCTTCTGCAAAACCAGAAAGAGACGATTTCCTCCATGTCAGCAAAAAAGAGAGCATTCTACTTTATGACCGTTTCACTATCTCTGAACAGAACTAACAATTCTAAAAAAAAACCAAGCCAAACCAAGCAAACAAAAAAACCAAACCACCAACACTTAGAGGCTATTTCATGCTGTAACTCCTGCATATGGCAGACTGCCAAAAATTACCTTTTCCTTTAGAATACTTAATTCAGTACCTACATTTGATCCTCTTCAATGAAATCACTAATTACATGACAGGAAGGTCACCTGCTCATGCTAAGGTGAGTCAATGGGCAGAGTTTCCCCTAGGAAGTGGTTATTAAAACTTGGTTCCCCTGATAAATTTGCAACAACCCATATATGAGCTAACAGTCTTGGTATTCCACTCTGCAAATGATCCTTAACACAGTCCAACTACATTACTATAACCTCTGAATTAGTCAAAGATAAAATATCTGTAACTTCTGTAGTTTTTACTACTACCTCATCGTAAGTGGGCATTATATAAAGTAAAATAATTTGAAAAAAAAAAAAAAGACGCAGTTTTCCAGTATTTCAGAAAGAATCCCAGGCACTCTGATTTTAGGACTATTTTCATGTATTCAAGATTGATGTGAGAAAACTAAAACTTTGATATTTTTTGCCAGCTTTTTCTTGCCTTTTAGTCTGCTGGCAGTGCTGCAGAATTTACAATAATCCTGTTATCTGGACTACTTGAGAGAGCAAATTTGCTATAAACTGCACTCTGCTGGCAATGCATGAAAGCAGAAAAGAAAAAGCACTGAAGGAGAGAAACATACCATCAGAGACACAGAAAAGGGTAAGAAAAGTAAAAAAATAAAATAAAAATCCAATCCATAGGTTGGGTGGAGAAATAGCACAAAGCATGAAAGTTATGAATTCAGTGACAGTTAATAATTACACAAGTTCCTTTAAGAAAATGATTGCTACATAGAAGCTTAATCAAGTACTTCCTCTTCAAAGTACAAATGCTGAAGAAGCATGAACACAGCAAAAAGCAAACCCAAACAAACTAGAATGCTGTACACACACAACCAGTAGCAACCATTGTAAAAGGAGAAGTAGGTACATGCTTAAAGTAGCAAAGAAGCAAACGAAGGTTTCCACGGAGAAGCAAGTTTCATACCACATTGGATATTGCAGCAAAGTGAAATGCTTGTAGTCTTCAGATGTGAAAGGTATTACTTTAACTGGCAAGTGTCCAGATTAACATTATCAGCTCAAAGGTCAAGAAATAAGTGAATAATCTATAACCCAGCACTTCAACAATGAATTTATACTACAGTTTGAAGTGTTTAAATTGCACTGCTACAGCCCTAACAAGCCATAAATTTAATATTGAGATTTCAAAAATTCTTTTTACTTATTTTTTAAGAAATGCAGAAATTACTTTCTCCACCTCTGAATTAGGCTGCTATCTATGTCAACAGTTCAGAACACTTAAAGCCCTATAGCTGACATAAAAAAAATAAAAACCATGAAAAGAAAAAAGTTTCAGTAGTTCAGAACTCATGAGATTTTCAAATTAAAAAGAAAGCAATTTC